>NC_057819.1:62520000-63120000 GCF_910594005.1 Cervus elaphus | reverse complement strand
ATGGATCCCGGCCTTCTCCCTGAGGCCCTCCAGCTGACTGGCCGTGGGCCAGCAGGTGAGCTGGGGGCCCAGAGTGGGCTTAGCGCTGTGTCCTGTAGGGCTCAGAGCCCTCACCGCGGCCACCAACTCGGCTCGGCCCAGGCCTCGAGACAGTGGTGAGCCTCTCCACTACCCCTGTCTCTGCGACCTAAAGGCACTGGCAGTTTGCCTGGGTCACAGTCCGTGGGACCTGTTTTTGGGTGGCTTAAGGAACCTGAGGGCTAGTAGGTTGCGCGCCTGGCTACCTCGGAGATGAAAGCTTTCAGTGACTTTGGGGTTCTTAGGGCGTGAGCCACCCATCTCCTTTTGTGAACCTTTCTCTGTTCCAGACGCCAATGTTTTAGTGTTATTTGGCCTCACTGTGTTGGTCACTTAGACTTGCATTGCTCGGTATCATTGTCAGATGAGACTTCGGGCTTGGGGTGCATTCTGAGGTTAGCTATGAGGGTGAGAAGGTACAACCGGCAGATTCCATGCATGACCTGAACATCCTTTCGTTATTGAGTAGCATGGGGAAAGATGTATTTTGTTCATTGTTAGAGCCTCGTAAACCACAAGGGTGCCTGGCACACATGTTCAATGCATAGTTGTCAAATAGAACACAAATAGAAAATGTTTTCAATGATTTAAGGTTGTCTTTATTGTTCATTTGATTACATTTTATTCTAACCCGGATCCTTGTGTACACCGCAATGGTGAGGGAATATCTACTCTACGAGTGTTTTGTAGAGTGTGAAACAGCACACTCCCAAGACTGCAAGAAGTTTTCTTGTTGCATTTTTAGTAGTGATGAGGACATGTGTTGCCGCTTGGTGTCATCACTACGGCTGGCGCCAGGCTCTGGGCTGAGGGGGGCAGCAAGTGGATATGAAGCTTGGCAATCAGGGTCCTTCCTGACGGCCTCTCTCGAGGGTCCCCATGGCCCTGTGGCGGCAGGTGCTCCTCTGGGAGGTGAGCCGCCCCAGAGCGCCGCCACCCTGGGTCCCAGTCACCTCTGCTCTGAGAAGTCGAGTGTAGATTTGGATGTTTGGCCAAGGAAAGGAGGCTGCTTTTCAGGTAAAGAGGGAGACACTGGGAAGATGGGAGCCGCTGTTACTTATAGCAGTTACTGCCTCTTAAAAAGCTCCAAACCCCTTATCTGTGGAATGGGAGGAAGGTGGATGTTAAGGATGTTTCTGAGGAGGGAGGGACCAGCTGATGATGGATGGGATGTCGGCAGCGCAGCCAGGGCCAAGTCCAAGGATGCTGACCTGTCCTGACTTGGGAAAAGAAGCTTCCAGTTGGCAACTTCCCCTGGAGAGGGGAAATGATACACAAGGTTGAGTATTAAATCTTAATTAGAGCACGTTTGCTCTTCATGTTAAGTAGTATGGTGAGTATTCATGTAGCACTGGGAACAAGCCTTTCAGTAGCTCCTTGAGCACATGAATTGTGTAAACCTTGAGGACCATAATTTGGTACTGATCACCTCATAGGTTTCGGATGAATGTTTAATAAAGGTAATGAAAAATTAGGGGTTTTAAGTGCAATAGTCTTTAATTCTTTGCTTTTTTCATTGAAAATGAGATTTCTTGTGAGTAGGTTTTTAAAAGTACCAACTTTTTAGCATGTCTGAACAAAACATTTTATTGATCAATCAGTAACTAATTTAGTGCTAAAGTATGCCAGGAACTCATGTAACTAACACAGAAAGTTAGGTTCTGTTTTCAAGAGGAGAACAATGAGGCAGAGAGAAGTATAGATGGAGTTTGAACCCCTGCAGTCTTTTTTCTCCTTGAGTTTTTAAATTTACATACATAAGTTTACACACATAAGGTTGACTTCTTTTGGGTACAGTTTTGTGAGCTTTAATACAGGTGTGGATTTATGTAATCACCTCCACAGTCAGAATACAGAAGTTTGATCACCTTGAAATTCCTGTGCTTCCTGTTGCAGTCACATCTTCCCTATGCCCTGTAACTCCTGATCTGTTCCATGTCTTTGTAATTTTGCCTTTTAATGGAATCATTTCATCCTGCACAATGTGGAGACTCATTCATGTTATTTTGCTGCTGAATAGTACTCTATGAATGCCCCACAGTTTGTTCATCCACTTATCTGATGAGGGATATTTAGGTGATTTTCAGGTTTTGGTGTTTGTGAATCAGCTGCTCTAAACATACAGATTTTTGCATAAACATAAGTTTTTATCTCTCTAGTTTTAAGTACCTAGACATTGTTTTGATGGGTCATATGGTAAGTGTATGCTTAATTTTATAAGAAACTGCCAGAGTGTTTTCAGAGTTGTGTTAAACCATCAGCAATGGATGAGAGTTCCAGTTGCTCTACATCCTGATCAGCCTTTGGTATTGTCAGGTTTTTCGCTTTGGCTTTTGTTTTAGTCTTTCTGATAAATGTGATATTTTCTTGTGGCTTTAATTTGAATTTCCTTAATGTATAATGATGTTGAGCATCTTTTCATGTGGTTAATTGCCATCCATTATAGCATCTTTGGTGAAGAATGTCAAATCTTTGCACATTTTAAAATTTGTTTGTTTCCCTTTCCTTCTACCTAGCTAGTTAGTGCCAGCAGTTGCCATTTCTGTCACTCTCAAAAAATAAAATAAAATAAAATTTGTTTGTTTCCATATGACCAAATTTTACAGTTGTTTATATATTTTGCATTCAATTATTTTGCCGGATGTAAGATATGAAAATATTTCTCCGGGTCTGCCGTTTACTTTTTCATTCTGTTAGCAGTGTCTGTAGCTCTTTGAACTTCCTGAATACAGTTGATTTGATGTCTTTGTGCTGTGCTGTGCTTCGTTGCTTAGTCGTGTCCGACTCTTTGCGGCCCCGTGGACTGTAGCCCGCCAGGCTCCTCTGTCCATGGGGATTCTCCATGCAAGAATCCTGAAATGGGTTTCCATGCCCTCCTCCAGGGGATCTTCCCAACCCAGGGATCAAACCCAGGTTTTCCACACTGCAGGCAGATTCTTTACTGCCTGAGCCACCAGGGAAACTCTAGTAAGTCCAATATCTGGGCTTTCACAGAACTGTTTATGTTGATTAGTTTTTTTTCTGTGCATGTGCCTCATAATTTTATGTTGAAAACTGGACATTTTGAATATTACAGTATTACAACTCTAGAATCAGATTCTTCTTCCTCCCTAGGGTTTATTATTGCTGTTATTATAATTGTTTTTACTTGTCTAGTAATTTTTCTGAACTAATTTTGTAAATGTATAATTTTTGTGTGACGTGTGACACTGAAGTCTCCGTTTCGTTAGCTTAGTGGACAGCTAGTGATTAGACAGTTTTCCTTAAATGTCTAGAACAACAAAAAAACCCCACCAAAAAACCTCTCGGTCATTGCAGGGGGGCTCTGTGTGTGTATCACAGCATACCTTCAAGTAGTGTACAGTTTACCTTAGCCTTCACTTTCTGCTTGTGCAGAGCTTGTAGGTCAGTCACAGATGAGAGCTTAGGGCCATCTCAGGTCCTTCTGAGCTTGCACTCACCCTGAGAATGCACACGGACTTTCAGATTCCCGGGAATATGTGGGAGCTTTTCAAAGCCCTTATTCCCCAAAGCATCTCATCCTCTAGCCTTTCCTCCCAGTTTCTTTGGTTAGTCTGTTTGCCGCAACTATTATCCGTTGACTCATGCAGCAGCAACTAATATATTTATTTGTCTGTAAATGACTTCAATAAGCTTTCTCCAGCTAGCCACTTTTCAGGGTTTGGAGAGTTTTGAGTTAGGCAAGATAAAGGCAAGTATTCTGTGCTGGCCTTCTGAGGTGCCTCCAGACAAGTCAAAACAAATCATTACAATTCTTTGTGAATGAAGTCTTTTCTGCTCCCTCTGGTACTAGTACTGGTACCAGGCAGACAGGTTGTTATTTTCAAGGCTACCACTGAGCTGGAGAATGGGGGATGAGACCATAGTTAGTTAAAATGCCACAAAGCTTGCTAGCCAACCAAAACTCACCTTGTTTTTCTTGATTGTTTCATTGTACTTAAATGCATCAAGTGGTTGCTGCAAACTTTTGGTTAGTTTATAGAGTTCAAAAAAAGGTGATTCTGCCAGTTTCCATTTTCCAGTTTTCCATTGCTTTCCTGGAGAACAGAATTTTGAAGTTCTTTACTCTGCCATTGTCACTGATGGCACTCAAGTATGGATTTAAAAGTAACTAAGATTGTCGGTCTTTTTATGAGCAAAGTGACCAAGTTTTTCCCAATAAAATACTGAAAGAGAGGTGTGGATAGGATAGTCTTACTCATTTTGAAGTGTTTGTACATCCTACAGTAGCATTATCACAGTATATGAAGAGCATCGCTCATCCAGTTGCAGTGCTGGGGTCAAGACCCTTTTTCATTTAAACCCTGCATGGGCAGCTTGCTTATTTTAGTTCCAGGCCCAGACACCCCCTAGCCTGCTGTTGCTTTTAAAAACCTGATTTTCAAGGAATATCTGGTCAGGAGAATCCATATTCCTCTTTTGCTTTTTAAAGAATGACTCAGAGAAAGTAGCTTTGTTACTATGTTCTGATATAAATCAAGCATTGTTAGCACTGGGGAGGGGAATTGAGGGCATGGAGTGTCACTTTATACACTTCTGTATTGAGTTTCCTCCGATGAGTATTACTGTGAAAGTTAAAAGAAAGGGACAATAAATTAAAAATACCATGTGAAATAATTGCTGACCTAGTGTATTTGTTGCTCATGTTATGGTATTTTTTTTTTTAACCTGTTTTGCCTTAAGATGAGCTACTGCAATGGCAAATGCTGTCATGTTGATAAAAGAAATGATTGATGAGTGTTAGAGAAAGTGATAGTAGGAAAGAAGTATATAATTGTGTTTCCTCTGAAGATCATTTTTCAAACACTGGCTAATTTATCATTTGTTCACCTATTCCATCTTATGACATTCATTGTTTTTATGAAAGCTATAATCATTTAAAATGCAAATCCTTATAAGCACACTGTTGAAAACTGTTTAACAAATTCAAAACCTACCCTTGTGTTCTCTACCCTTTTTCCTGTGTGTTTCATCTCCAAGTTGTGACCCAACAGAGTCTATTCCAGAAAAATGGATTCAGGAGACCTGCATTCTAACATTCAACTTGCCACCAGCCAGCTGTATGCCCTTGATTTAATCTCTCTGGGTCTCCGATCCCTCATTGACAATATGAACAATTTAGACCAGGAATCTGAAAACTGTATTTCTGTGGTCCAAATCTGGCTCACTTCTTGTTTTTGTAAATAAAGTTTTATTGGGACACAGTCATGCTTATTCATTTGTATATTGTTTGTGGCTGCTTTTGTGCCATATCTGCAGAGCTGAGTATTTGTAACAGGGTCAGTGTGGCCTGTGAGCCTAAAGTATGTACTTTTTATCCCTTAAAAGAAAAGTTTGCTGACTCCAGACTATCAATTTTTCCTTCAGGTTAAATTTTTTTTTTTTTTTTTAATATTTGGATGCTTGGGCCAATTATTTCTTTTTTCCCATTAGATTGCTTCTTAGGAGATCACTAGAAAAATTCAGCTGGAGGAGGGGAAATACAGATCATACATTGTTATTTGTTAGACACCTATATCCATCATACATCTGGCATATTTTGTTACTGCTGTGGTTACAAAGTGTAACCACAGTGAGCTGTAGCTCAGTCTCACTTGTCTTCTTCATTCTGGGATCCTGGCTGTAGGCGTAACCCCTTGCTGGGGAAAGGAGCAATGAACAAATCATGTGCCAGCTTTTAAAACTTCTCAGAAGTAGGTGTGTATTACTTCTACTCACATTGGCCAGCTGGATGTTAGTGGTGCAGGGAAGGGTAATCCTTCTCTAGGAGGCCCTGCAAGTCACCTGGTACCTTGAGTGGGTGGATCATCTTTTTGCACGGAGAGCTGGGAAACACTGGGAACAACATCATCTACTATAGCTTCTTTAAAGGTTCCCTAATGTGAGCAAACTAAAACTAATGGCAGAAACTTGCTTTTAGAATTCTTTGTGTGTTACGTTTTTAATGAATGCTCTGCAACTAACAGGTAACTAGAAATTGGCCTGTTGAGCTCTTAGAACATATTCTAATTCTACTTACTTATTTAACAAATGCTCATTGTAAGAATGTAATATCTGTTTGGATTTCTTTTTATAGACTCTTGATGTCTTTAACTTATAATTCTCACCCCTACAAGTTACTGAAGCCAGAAACCTGGGTGAAATTCTTAAACTTCCTGCCTTACCATAATTACTTCTGTCTAACCAGGCAGTTACCAGAGTCTATTGAATACATCCTCCCTACAGCCCTGACTCAGTCCTCCTCCCTCCTACTACCATCCTGGACCAAGCATCTCTCACCATTCCCAACAGCCTTATAACTAACTAGGCTTT
Organism: Cervus elaphus; assembly: GCF_910594005.1. NCBI lineage: Eukaryota > Metazoa > Chordata > Mammalia > Artiodactyla > Cervidae > Cervus > Cervus elaphus. The sequence goes on along the minus strand of NC_057819.1, from coordinate 63,113,589 downwards.
CTACCTCCTGTAATTCATTCTGTATACAGTGACCAAAGTGATTTTTCTAAAATGCGAACTGATCATGTTATTCCTCTGTATTAAAACCTCTGTGTCTTATCTCCTTAAAGCTCAGATTTCTTAGCATGGCCTTGAACCTTTTCTTTCTTTTTTTCCTAGGAATTCCCAAGTCAGTCCTGTTATACTTAGCTTACATTCTTGACTGGAAAATATAATCTTTCTTGAATGATTTTTCTCGACCGTGTCTTATGAACTCACATAGTATTTGGTAGTATATGCCCTTTCTTGGGAGGGCTTGGCTAAGCTAGATGGGCTCCCGAAGAAAGGCTGATTGATACTGGTTTTGTTTTACTTTCACTGAGACCTGTTTTAGAAGTTTAAAATGTGCCCATTTTGGAACTTGTCATTTATTGCTCCTCTTTTCAGTGAGCTAACATATTTTTCCTTATGATACCAACTCAGCAGCTTCTGGACAAAAGGAATATGAAACAAATGCATCTTAAAAAAAATACTATCTCCTCTGGGTCTTTAATGTTAGGTCTCTGTTTCAGAAATAAAAACAGCCTCATCGAACTCATAGCGGGTTAGGAGAAATTCAGATACTTGCCCTTGAAGATACTCTAGTGATTTTAAATTTTCACGCCAGAATGTTTTCATTATTTAAAATTCACTGACACAAAATTTCTTTGATCAACCAACTGCTTGCTATCCTTTCTTTTTATCTAGCCTAGTTATATGGAATTCTTAACAGAAGAAATCAGAAGTCTCAACTCTGAAGCTTTGCAGCTGTTCTAACCATAGATTTCTGTTATCTTACACTAATTTAAAAAAGTAAGCTTAATTGAAGGAAAAAAAGCAAGATTAAAAGAAACTGTTTATCTGTATAAACATTTAAAAAGGAGTCAAAGGTAAATTGACCACATCTTTAAGCAAGAGGAGAACATGTAAAGGGTAATGGTGATGAACACAGTGGGTACATGGGAATTTGAACTTTCTGTGTTAGATATATCTGTAACATTTGGATTTTTTTTTTAAATAAGTATTGGGGAAAAGGTTTTTTGTAAGAAAGATTTTTATTTTTAAATGAAGAGAGTTACTTGGTTTCCTTCTATTTAGGGAGCGAGCAATCATCTTAATCAGGGTTAGAACAGGCTGCTTTATGATTACTTACACTAGAGATTTCAGGAAAATAGGGATTCTTGACCATCTTGAAATTTTGTGAAAAAATGTGTTTGAGGTTGAGTGCTTTTTTGGGATGCAGGGTTAGAGCAACATGGGGAAGATGATACACAATTCAAACAGATTCTTCTGGTTTTATTTCTCTAGTCCTGCCCTCTCTGAGCTTCAGACTGCTTACTCAGCATCTCTACTTGTATATCTAATAGACATCTCAAATCTAATATGTATGTATTAGTTTCTCATAGCTATAACAAATTGCTAATGATACAGATTTAGTGGCTTCAAACAGCATGGATTTATTGTCCTACAGTTCCGGAGGTCAGTTCAATGAGCTAAAATCAAGTTTGGTAGGGCTGCATTTTATCTCTAGACCTAGGGGAGAATCATATTTGCCCTTTCTAAACTTACATAGGCCAGCGGCACTCCTTAGCTTGTGGCCCCTTGCTCCATCCTCAAAGCCAGCAGCATAGCATCTTTGTTCCTTTCTTTTTTCAGCTTCCATCTTTCTGCATAGTCTCATAAACATCTCTGACTCTCCTGCATTCCTCTTTAAAAAGATCTGTGATTATATTGAGGCCCCCCCCCCCCCCCCCCCCCCCCGCCCCCCGGATAATCCAGGATATTCTCCATATCTCAAACTACTTAAGTTAATCATATGTGAAGAGTTGCTTTTACCAGGTAATGTAACATATTCAAAGGCTGGGGAATTTGACAGGGACATCCTTGGGGGCCATCACTGGATTTGATAGCCCAGCAAATCTATTCCTCCTCCAGCCTTCCTCATTTCCTTTAATAGCATGGCCATCCTCAAACCAGTAACCTAGCAGCCATTCTTGATTTCTGTTTTCAAATCTATATCTTTCCCATTCTCCTATCCCAGTTACCACCCTCACTCCCACCACCCACATCCAATTCATTGAAACACATTTGAACCCACTCAAAATATTTTCTCAGTTCTGCCACACAACTGCATCTAGAAACTGTCCACTTCTCACTAATTTCCACTGAAATCAGGATGCCTTCAGCATTTTGGAACCTTAGCCCTTCATCCTATTCTTTTTACCCCTGGGTGTTAATTACCATTGTTAGTTATGGTATGAGGCAGTGTGGGCTAGGTGTCAGAAGAGTGGCACCAAGAGTCCCAGGAATATACCTTAGTCACTTTATTGCAACCACAGGAAGATGGCAAGTGAAGACGCACATGGTAGAAGACACTGTGGAGAGAATTTGGGTTGGTTGAGGATAATTATCCTGGAAGCAGTTCAAATTTCCCATGAAAGATTTCAGTCTTTTTTTATTCTCATGACAGTGAACATTTCCTCTCTATTGTTTGTATGGAATAAAATTAATCTAATCTCTGTTTATTTTAAATGACTCCTTTCCTTCCTCTCCTTCCTGAAGAAGGAACGTGTTTAACAAAATTCTCAGGCTACTGATTCCCAGTAAATGACCTGTACATAGTCAAAATTGGTGTAGAGACTAGCTTCAGAATGAAGCCAAGTGTCTAAAAAGATAAAATACCCATTGTTGAAATAATATAAAAATATAACTTCCACATTTTATTGTTCTCAATTTTTTCTCTGGAATACTCCCGTATGTTGTGGGAGACTTTACAGTTTAATGAAATAAAGGAAAAAAGTAGGTGATTACTTGAAATAGTCTGTTTTATACAAATAAAAGATCTAGAAATAATTATATTTCCTCACTTTTAAGGAAAAAATTGTGGTTGGATTTTTAGCAGCTTTAGTATATATAGTTTTATATGTTCAGTGTGACCTTAGCAAAACCAACCTTAATTAAAATTCCTCAAGATAAGAAAATGAAAATTGGAGCATATTAAATCAGATATTCCAAGGAATAAAGTGTTCTGCAAATTAAAATAAAATTTTAAGGCAGAAAGGCTATTGAAACTCCCATCCAAAATAAAGTATAAAGATGTTCCTATTAATTTTCTCTGCATTTGGTCAGTGGTGGCATGGACTAAATTCATTACTAGTAAGCATGACATTTTAGCTTTGTGAATACAAATGTTTACTGATTTATTGTCCTCATAGTGTGTTTCCAGGTGCTGTACTCATATATTGGGTTAAGCTTTATATTTTGTGTTTTAGCAGTGGAAACAGAAAATATATGTAGTTTGAGCCTTTTCTTGGAATACAATCACAAGTATTATATAGAAGATCCTAGAAAGCCCAAATAAACCCCAGGCTAGTTGCTTGTTAAAGCAGGGAGAAAACTTCCCTATTCATTTGTTTAAAAAATAGCTTTACTGAGATATAATTCACATACCATGTATTTAACCCATTGCTTTTTAGTTTTTAAAACCGTTTCCTAGGGTCCCTTAGTGTATTTTTTCAGATATTCACTACCTCCTTTTCTAATCAACAGATTGATTGGGTTGAGGTGTACAAGAGAAGGGTAGACCAAGTACAGAGGACAGATTTAAGGCCTTGAGGAGGAAAAAGAAGAAAGGAATGGGAAGAACATTGCTCTGGGTAAGAGGGAAAACAAGTAATAAGGTAGGTATCTTAGTGATGAATTATAAAGTAGATGTTAAAAAACTTAGACTTATGCCTTCACCACTTTGATTATGGGGGCCTTATTGTAAGTGTGGAGCCAATAGAGAATAGGGAAAAGTAAAAACAGCCACAGCCTCAGAGAATCGAACCTTCCTTACTGATGTTCTAGTCCTGTAGCACTTTGCTGTTTTGCTGGTTAGCTCATTGGTATTGATTCTCATTCTCTCTGCTTGTCTCGTTCTGCTCCCATCCACCTATCCTGTCTACCATCCTAGCTCCCTCATGGTCTCTGCAGACTACCGTGAACAGTAATGTGGAATCTTCTTCTGTTCTGTGATCATCCCCCTGCTCTCAGCCCTCGATGCCCTCTTATCCTACTGAGAATTCAATTCAGAGTCCTCCCTGCAGCTACCAGGTCGCTACCGCCCCCTGCTCTGAGTTTCCAGCCATCCCCCACCCCCACCCTCAAAAGTGACCTCTGTTCTAACACTCGGGCAGCATCCTCACACCTCAGAGCCCTTGTGCTTGCTGTTCTGTCTACCCAGGTATTTGTTTTGCTTTTCTCCTTCATATGGCCTCTGTAAATGTCACCTCCTTAGAGAAACTTGCCTGGCCACCCTACCTAAAGTGGAATCCCCCACCCTCATACTTTATCTGCTGCTTACATGTTATTTTCCTTTGTCAGATTTTCTTGTACTTGACATTATAATAAACGTTTACAGTTGGCCCTCTGTAAGCTGAGGTTTTTGCATCCGTGGGGTTGATTGAATCCATGAATGTGGAACCACAGGTATGGAGGGTCAACTTACTGTGCCATTTTCTGTAAGGAACTTGAGCATCTGTAGATTTTGGTATCTGTGGAGGCCCTGGAACAAACCCCAAGTGAAGACAGAGGGAGGACTATAGTTTGCGTTTACTTATTGTCTCTCTTGCCCACTGGAATGTCAACTCCTTCAAGGCAGGCTTGGTGTGTTACAGGTGCTGCGGTATCCTCAGTACCTGGAACATGGTGGGCACTTAATGTTGTTGATTGCACACTGACTTACTGTAGGGCTCATGTTCGGACTTCCCAAGAGAAGGATTCTGCTGTGTTGTCCAGTATTTAGTCCGTCTATGGTTAAGATGCTAGGTCTTCTGCCCCACTAACCTCTGGGCAGCTCTGAAGTCAGATGCTCATCCCTAGCAAGTCCAATCTGTAGTGATCAGGACAGTGAGGTCATGTGGTCTTCTTCTGTGGATATCCCTTTCTTCTCACTTGAATGGCCTGGTCTCTCCAAGATTCTGTGTTTCAACTCTTGGTTCATGAGAACAATTTTGTCAGACCACCATGCTGTGGAGCAGTTGCTTCCAGAGGGTCTGGAGGAATGTTTGGAAGCAGTGTTTTGGCTTTCGTCACCTTTTTTATGTCCCCTTGCTGTGTGGTCCTGGCCCGTGTATGTGTTTTCTCTTCTTATTTGTTCTCCCATTCTTGATTTTCGTCTGTCTTTTCTCTTCCATTTTCCTTTCTAGCCACGCTTTTGTCTTGCGTGTTCTTTTCTCTCGGCTACCATTTTGCTTTGTCCTCTGAATCATTCCAGAACTTGCTTAGCTTGAATGACTGTCTCTGAGAAACATTTCAATCTCCCTGTTTTGTGTACTCTTTGCTCCTTTGTGCCTTATAGCTGGAGAGAGGTAAGAAAGAATGGGACTGAAACATTCTTTCCTTCCTCCTTTTACTTAACCAGTATTTGAAAAGCTGCTTTGTGTAAGACATTGTTCCAAGTTCTGGGCTATCTCCACAAACAAAACACCCTAGTTCTTAGTTGGTGAGACAAAGAGATTGTGTATTTATTTATCATTCATTTATTCATTCCCTCATTCAACAAATACTTCTTTTTTTTTTTTTTAAGTATATATCTAGGAACAATCTGAATAAGAGCTGTAGATTAGAGAATTTTCTTTTTAGGTCAGATTTTTATTTGTATTTTTTTCAATTTATTTATTTTAAATTTGAAGGATAATTACTTTACAATATTGTGATTTTTTTTTGCCATACATCAACATGAATTGGCCACAGGTATACATGTGTCCAGATTTCCCTGATAGCTCAGTTGGTAAAGAATCCGTCTGCAATGCAGGAGACCCCGGTTCAATCCCTGGGTTGGAAAGATCCACTGCAGAAGGGATAGGCTACACACTCCAGTATTCTTGAGCTTCCCTTGTGGCTCAGCTGGTAAAGACTCTACCTGCAATGTGGGAGACCTGGGTTCAATCCCTAGGTTGGGAAGATCTCTGGAGAAGGGAAAGGCTACCCATGCCAGTATTCTGGCTTAGAGAATTCCATGGACTATACCCATGGGGTCACAAAGAGTCAGACATGGTTGAGCGACTTTCACTTTCATACTTGTGTCCTGGAGAGGGAAATGGCAACCCACCTCAGTGTTCTTGCCTGGAGGATCTCATGGACAGAGGAACCTGACAGGCTACAGTCCATGGGGTTGCAAAGAGTTGGACACAACTTAAGAACTAAACAATAATACATGTGTCCCTCCTATTCTGAACCCCGCTTTTACATCCCTCCCCATCCCATCCCTCTGCGTTGTCCCAGAGAACTGGCTTTGGGCGCCCTGCTTCATGCATTGAACTTGCACTAGTCATCCATTTTACATACGGTAATGTATGTTTCAGTGCTATTCTCTTCAGTGCTATTCTATTATCCCACCCTCACCTCTCCCACTGAGTCCAAAAGTCTGTCCTTTATGTCTGTGTCTCTTTTGCTGCCCTGCATGTAGGATCATCAGTGCCATCTTTCTAAATTCCCTATATGTATGTTAATATATAGTATTTTTCTTTCTCTTTATGACTTACTTCACTCTGTATAATAAGCTCCAGGTTCATCCACCTGATTTGAACTGACTCAAATGCATTCCTTTTTATAACTGAGTAATAGTCCATTGTGTCTATGTACCACAACTTCCTTATCCATTCATCTGCCAGTGGACAGCTAACACATAGTTCTTGAGACTTGAATATAGTGATTAACAAAAACAAAAATTCCTACTCTCCTGAACCTCTCTACTTTTTGGTAAGACAGACGTACATTTAGACAATTATACAAATGAACGTTAAGTTACACCTGTGTTGAGTCTGATCAAGGAGAGCTCTGGAGTTTGAGACTATATTGGGGGGATTGTTCTCATCAGGAGAGCTGGGAACAGCTTCCTTGAGGAAGTGAAGACTGAATTGAGATCTGAAGGCACAGAAAGAGTTAACTTGGCAAAGACAGCAGAGAAGTGGAAATGGCAGATATGAAAGTCCAGTGCTTAGGAGGGGCTTCTGAAGCATTTGAGGACGTTGAGCGTGCAGAGAGCAGTCCAGGTGAGGATGAATGAGGCTGAAGAGGCAGACTGGGGTCAGACCCAGCAGGCTTTTTATGTCTGGATAGGGACTTGGGTCCTTGTTTTCTGAGCAGTAGGGTGCCTTTGATGTGTGCTAATGCCTCAGTTGTAGAGAAGCCGCCTGCCAATGCAGAAGGCATGGGTTCCATCCCTCGGTTGGCAAGGTCCCCTGAAGAAGGAAATGTTAACACACTCCAGTATTGTTGCCTGGAAAATCACATACTATACAGGGGAGCCTGATGGGCTATAGTGCATGGAGTTGCAAAGGGTCAGACATGATTTAACGACTAAGCAATAACAACAACAAACAGGGGAAAGGGGAGAAGAGCATTTTAAAAATCTTTTAAAACACTAGTCTGAAATTTAGGGAGAGCAAATGCAGTTGAGCATAGGTATGAGTGGTGAGCAGTGGCTGCGTGGTGCTGGAGCAGCCAGCGGCCGAGAGGAGATACCCCACGTCCAAGGTCAGGAGCAGCGGCCGTGAGGAGATAGCCCACATCCAACGTCAGAGAAACCCCAGTAAGACGGTAGGCACTGGAGTGGCTGTGAGCAGATACCCCATGTCTACGGGCAAAGGAGAAGCCCCAACAAGATGGTAGGAGGGGCGAATTCGCGTTTAGAATCAAACCCCGTTCCCGCCAGAGATGCTCAGAGGGCTCAAACAAACCTTGTGTGCACCGGGACCCAGGGATCCCACAGAGACTGAGACAGAATGGTGAGCGTCTCCTGTGGAGGACCGGGTCGGCAGTGGTCTGCCGCAGGGACAGGGGCTCTGGGTGTGGGTATGGCATAAGTCCTCTTGGAGGAAGTCGCCATTAACCCCACCATCGAACTGCCAGGACTCACACAGGACCGGGAAATACACTCTTGGAGGGCACAACAGAACCTTGTGTACCAGGACCCAGGAGAAAGGAGCAGTGACCCCACAGGAGACTTGTCTGTGGGTGTCGGGGAGCCTCCGGTGAAGGCATGAATCAGTGGTGGCCTGCTGCAGGGTTGAGGGCACGGACTTTAGCGGTGCATACATGGGATCTTTTGAGGGAGGTCGCCATTATCTTCATTACCTCCACCATAGTTTGGCCCAGGTAAATAGCAGGGAGGGAACACAGCTCCACCCATCAACAGAAAATTGGATTAAAGATTTACTGAGCAGGGCCCATCAGAACAAGATCCAGTTTCCCCCTCAGCCAGTCTATCCCATCAGAAAACTTCCATAAGCCTCTTATCCTTCTCCATCAGAGGGCAGACAGGCTGAAAACTACAATCACAGAAAACTAACCAAGCTAATCACATGGACCACAGCCTTGTCTAACTCAATGAAACTATGAGCCGTATTGGCCTGTGTAGGGCCACCCAAGATGGACAGGTCATGGTGGAGAGTTCTGACAAAACATGGTCCACTGGAGAAGGGAATGGCAAACCACTTCAGTATTCCTGCCTTAAGAACCGCATGAACAGTATGAAAAAGCAAAAAGATAGGACACTGAAAGATGAACTCCCCAGGTCAGTAGGTGCCCAATATGCTACTGGAGATCAGTGGAGAAGTAACTCCAGAAAGAATGAAGAGACGGAGACAAAGCAAAAACAACACCCAGTTGTGGATGTGACTGGTGATGGAAGCAAGGTCCGATGCTGTAAAGAGCAATATTGCATAGGAACCTGGAATGTTAGGTCCATGAATCAAGGCAAATTGGAAGTGGTCAAACAGGAGATGGCAAGAGTGAACTTGGACATTTTAGGAATCAATGAACTAAAATGGACTGGAATGGGTGAATTTAACTCAGATGACCATTATATCTACTACTGTGGGCAGGAATCCCTTAGAAGAAATGGAGTAGCCATCATAGTCAACAAGAGAGTCTGAAGTACAGTACTTGGAAAAACGACAGAGTGATCTCTGTTCGTTTCCACAGCTAACCATTCAATATCAGGGTAATCCAAGTCTATGCTTCAACCAGTAATGCTGAAGAAGCTGAAGTTGAATGGTTCTACAAAGACCTACAAGACCTTCTAGAATTAACACCCAAAAAAGATGTCCTTTTTATTATAGGGGACTGGAATGCAAAAGTAGGAAGTCAAGAAACACCTGGAGTAACAGGCAAATTTGGCCTTGGAGTACAGAATGAAGCAGGGCAAAGGCTAATAGAGTTCTGCCAAGAGAACGCACTGGTCATAGCAAACACTCTCTTCCAACAACACAAGAGAAGACCCTACACGTGGACATCACTAGGTAGCCAACACCGAAATCAGATTGATTATATTCTTTGCAGCCAAAGATGGAGAAGCTCTATACAGTCAGGAAAAACAAGACTGGGAGCTGACTGTGGCTCAGATCATGAACTCCTTATTGCCAAATTCAGACTTAAATTGAAGAACCACTAAACCATTCAGGTATGACATAAATCAAATCCCTTAGGACTATACAGTGGAAGTGAGAAATAGATTTAAGGGATTAGATCTGATAGACAGAGTGCCTGATGAAATATGGATGGAGGTTCATGACATTGTACAGGAGACAGTGATCAAGAACATCCCTAAGAAAAAGAAATGCAAAAAAGCAAAATGGCTGTCTGAGGAGGCCTTACAAATAGCTGTGAAAAGAAGAGAAGCCAAAAGCAAAGGAGAAAAGGAAAGATATACCCATTTGAATGCAGAGTTCCAAAGAATAGCAAGGAGAGATAAGAAAGCCTTCCTCAGAGATCAATGCGAAGAAATAGAGGAAAACAATAGAATGGGAAAGACTAGAGATCTCTTCAAGAAAATTAGAGATACCAAGGGAACATTTTATGCAAACATGGGCTTAATAAAGGACAGAAATGGTATGGACCTAACAGAAGCAGAAGATATTAAGAAGAGGTGGCAAGAATACACAGAACTGTACAAATAAGATCTTCACAACCCAGATGATTACGATGGTGTCATCACTCACCTAGAGCCAGACATCCTGGAAAGTGAAGTCAACTGGGCCTTAGGCAGCATCACTCTGAACAAAGCTAGTGGAGGTAATGGAATTCCAGTAGAGCTGTTTCAAATCCTAAAAGATGATGCTGTGAAAGTGCCACACTCAATATGCCAGCAAATTTGGAAAACTCAGCAGTGGCCACAGGACTGGAAAAGGTTAGTTTTCATTCCAATCCCAAAGAAAGGCAATGCCAAAGAATGCTCAAATTACCGCACAATTGCACTCATCTCACATGCTAGTAAAGTAAAGGCTCAAAATTCTCCAAGTCAGGCTTCAACAATACATGAACTGAGAACTTCCAGATGTTCAAACTGGTTTTAGAAAAAGCAGAGGAACCAGAGATCAAGTTGCTAACATCTGCTGGATCATCAAAAAAGCAACAGAGTTCCAGAAAAACATCTATTTCTGCTTTATTGACTATGCCAAAGCCTTTGTGTGGTTCACAATAAACTGTGGAAAATTCTGAAAGAGATGGGAATACCAGACCACCTGACCTGCCTCTTGAGAAACCTGTATGCAGGTCAGGAAGCAACATTTAGAACTGGACATGGAACCACAGACTTGTTCCAAATAGGAAAAGGAGTACGTCAAGGTTGTATATTGTTACCGTGCTTATTTAACTTACATGCAGAGTGCATCATGAGAAACGCTTGGCTGGATGAAGCACAAGCTGGAATCAAGATTGCTGGGAGAAATATCAATAACCTCAGATATGCAGATGACACCACCCTTATGGCAGAAAGTGAAGAAGAACTAAAGAATCTCTTGATGAAAGTGAAAGAGGAGAGTGAAAAAGTTGGCTTAAAACTCAGCATTCAGAAAAGTAAGATCATGGCATCTGGTCCCATCACTTCATGGCAGATAGATGGGGAAACAGTGGAAACAGTGACAGACTTTATATTGGGGGACTCCAAAATCACTGCAGATGGTGATTGCAGCTTACTCCTTAGAAGAAAAGTTATGACCAACCTAGACAGTATATAAAAAGCAGAGACATTATTTTGCCAACAAAGGTCTGTCTAGTTAAGGCTATGGTTTTTCCAGTAGTCATGTATGGATGTGAGAGTTTTACTACAAAGAAAGCTGAGTGCCAAAGAATTGATGTTTTGAACTGTGGTGTTGGAGAAGACTCTTGAGAGTCCCTTGGACTGCAAAGAGATCCAACCACTCCATCCTAAAGGAAATCAGTCCTGAATGTTCATTGGAATGACTGATGTTGAAGCTGAAGCTCCAATACTTTGGCCACCTGATGTGAAGAGCTGACTCATTTGACAAGACCCTGATGTTGGGAAAGATGGAAGGCAGGAGGAGAAGGGGAGTACAGAGGATGAGATGGTTGGATGGCATCACCAACTCAATGAACATGAGTTTGAGTCAACTCCAGGACTTGGTGATGGACGGGGAGGCCCGGCATGCTGCAGTCCATGGAGTCTCAAAGAGTCAGACACGACTCAATGACTGAACTGAACTGATAGGTATGAGTGAAGAAAGGACATGGGAATGGTATTGGGAGGCTAAAGTGGAGGTCCAGCGGAGAGGCAAGGTTGCGGGTTAGCAAGAGTTTTAACTTTTCAAGCCTACCTCACTTCCTTTTTTAAAAAATATTATTTGGCTGCATGACATGCAGAATCTTAAGCTTCGCCAACGAGGGATCAAGCCTGTACCCCTGCAGTTGAAGTGCAGAATTGTAACCTTTGGATTGCCAGGGAAGTCCAAATCCCTCTCACCTCCTATTAAATGTATTTATCCAAAAACATTGTTTTTGAAAGTTGACTTACCGTGAAGTCAACAAAACTTACATTCATTCAATGAGAAATGAAAGATGATTGAAATAGAAAAGAGTATGAGTAGAATTATCCTAGATATTACAGGAGAAAGATAATGACTGAAATCCAGTATAAAACGTAGCTCTGAGCTCCTCGAAGCCTAAGCAGGAAAGGAAATAGTATAGGTGTCGTGATTATTGAACCAAAAATAGCATGTGGACTTCCCTGGTGGTCCAGTGGTTGAGAAGTTGCCTGCCAGTACAGCGGGCAACAGGTTCAATCTCTGATCCTGGAAAATTCCATATACCATGGGGCAGCTAAGCCCACGTGCCAGTTAAGCCCACGTGCCATCACTACTGAGCCTGCGCACTTAGAGCCTGTGCACTGCACAAGAGACGCCACTGCAGTGAGAAACCCGGCACCACAACTAGAGACAGCACAGTCATAAATTTAAAAAAGTAAAAAGAAACTTGCTAGTTAGCAAGAGAAATAATGTTTTCCTTATAAATATTTAAAGTAGTTTGTTATAGAAGTAACAGTAACCTGGTTAGGTCCAGATTCTTGAAACCCAAACCTCAGATCTTGAGCTGATTGCATTAATCTATTTTTGGTAGTAGTCATGTAAGTATTTCAAAAACTAAAAATTTCAGAAATATTCAGAACTGAAACACCTATGTGGATTTCTTACTTGATACCTTGCTACAAAGGGGAAGTATAAGATAGTAGAAGAAGAAGAGAAATATAGACCAGGTAAGAAACTCAAATTTGACCCATGGGTACCGAGTAAACCCTTAATGTACTTTCTTGAGGACCTTACTATTTGCCTTTTTTTTTTCTTGCTGGCTTCTGTGGACATACTTCTTCATAGAAGGCATCCTTCCTGCCTTGTAAGTTGCATTGTCAAGGACAAAGAATGCCATACACAAAATGGCATTCTTATTTATCAGCTGTAGGCATTCCAGCCAGTAAAACCTACTTCTAGAATCAAGGACCTCAAAACCAGGATCATTTCTAATTATTTTAATAAAGTCATCCAGAGTTCCCAGTGAACAGTATGTGTGACTTCCCTGCCCAGAGTGCTTATTCTTCACACCTTCCTTCCTAGTCACGTCCTTGGTCAGCAGTGTCAGCTACACTTCCTACTGTCCTGGTAAAATGTTAGACCCAAAGGCACAGGAGGGTCCCAGTAGAGCCAGAGAAAGCAGTACAATAGAGAATAAGAAGTCAGATAAGTCCAGGTTGTTCGCACCCAAGACCTCAGCTCTTGAGATAACGGACATAATCCATTTTTGGTAGTAGGTCACATTGGTGTAGACTCCAGGAAAAGAAGTACCACATCCTATTCCCCAGCTTGACAATCCTATCAGGATCCATATACCATCAATTTGACATGCCAGAGGCCCTCCAGAATCACCCTGTGGAAGAGATAAAGGTCATGAGCACAGTGAAGAAGGGCCATGAAGCGGAGAGTGGTCATCAGGGGTGGAGGTTCCTAACCACGGAGCAGTGAAGCCCGTGGAGATATAAAGCTTGGAAGGGAGCCAGACCTCCTACCACCTGGGGGAGACACCAGAAACTTAGAATCATGGAATCTGAAATTGGCAGAAATCTTAGCAAAATATATGAGTGGTTTCAAAATACTTACCTGTGATTAAAAAGAAATAAAGATTTTGAGTTTTTCACTAAAGTTAAATTCATCGAGGGAACTCTCCTTATTTTTCTATTTTTAGGTCCTTTTTGCCATTTTTAGTGTTAAAGTAATTTTTCCCTATATAAAATGGTGGTGATAGTAGTTGATAGTCTCTCAGTCTTCCTGTTTTCTTGGTAACAGCTTTATTAAGCTGTAAATTGCATACTATATAATTCACTCATTTAAAGTGTACAGTTCAATCTGTATATTCACAGTGTTGTTCGACCATCACCACAACCCTTTTGTGTCACCCCCGAAAGAAACCTTATACACTTTAGCAGTCACCCTTCTCCTCCCATTCCTTCCAGCCCTAGGCCAACCAATTATCTACTTTCTTTCTCCATGGATTTGCATATTATGAACATTTTGCATAAAAGAAACCATATAAAATATGACTTTTTATGTCTCTCTTCGGGTTTCTCTGGTAGCTCAGACAGTAAAGCGTCTGTCTGCAATGCGGGAGACCTGGGTTTGATCCCTGGGTCGGGAAGATTCCCCTGGAGAAGGAAATGGCAACCCACTCCAGTACTCTTGCCTGGAAAATTCCATGGATGGAGGAGCCTGGTAGGCTACAGTCCATGGGGTCGCAAAGAATCAGACATGACTGAGCAATTTCAACTTCACTGGTTCATTCACTTAGCATAGTCTTTTCAAGGTTCATCCATGTTATAGTATGTGTATGTACTCCATTCCTTTTTTATGACTGAATAATATTCCATTATATTGATATACCTTGTTTTTGTTTATATAGTCATCAGTTGATGGACATTTTAGTTTTCACTTTTTGGCTACTATAAATACTGGTGCAGTGAATATCATGTACAAATTTTTATATGGATATATGTTTTCATTTTTCTTGGGTGTTTACTTTGTAGTGGAATTTCTAAATTATATGGTAAGTCTATACTTGTGTGTGTGTGTGTGTAAGTCTATACTTAACCTTTTGAGGTTTTCCAGAATGACTGTACCATTTACATTTTAACTACGTATATGAAGATTCCAATTCTTTGCCAACCCTTATTATTATCTATCTTGATTATAGTCATCCTAGTGAGTGTGAAGTTGTACGTCACTGTACACTGATTGATTTTTTTAATAATGAATATACAGATAGGAAATTTTGGCAGAGATGTAGAAGAATGTGTGCATGTGTATAAAAGAGAGAGGCAGGGAGGAAGTAAAACCCAAGTGGTGGTTTTAGAACTGAAAAATAAAATATCCGAAATAAAAATCTCACTAGATGAACCTAGCAGAAAAATGTAGATGGCAGGAGAAAGAAGCAATGATTTGGAATATAGGTTAATTTAAAGTATCAAATTTGACAAAACAGAAAAGGGTAAAAATTAGACAAAGAGTATTAGGGACTTGTGTGAAAATATCAAAAGGTATAATTTACAAACTTCCAGTTTTAACTAGAAGAAGAAAAGAAAGATATGAGGCAGAAAAATAGTTGAAGAAATCATGAATGAAAATTTCCCAAATTTTGATGAAAGGTAAAAGAATAGATTAGACAGCATATTAAAAAGCAGAGACATTACTTTGTCAACAAAGGTCCATCTAGTCAAGGCTATGGTTTTTCCAGTAGTCATGTATGGATGTGAGAGTTGTGGGCTATAAAGAAAGCTGAGCGCTCAAGAATTGATGCTTTTGAACTGTGGTGTTGGAGAAGACTCTTGAGAGTCCCTTGGACTTCAAGGAGAGCCAACCAGTTCATCCTAAAGAAAATCAGTCCTGGGTGTTCATTGGAAGGACTGATGCTGAAGCTGAAACTCCAGTATTTTGGCCACCTGATGTGAAGAGCTGACTCATTTGAAAAGACCCGGATGCTGGGAAAGATTGAGGGCAGGAGGAGAAGGGGAAGACAGAGGATGAGATGGTTAGATGGTATCACTGACTCAATGGACATGAGTTTGTATAAACTCCGGGAGTTGGTGATGGACAGGGAGGCTTGGCGTGCTGCAGTCCATGAGGTCGCAAAGAGTCAGACACAACTGATCAACTGAACTGAACTGAAAAGAATAGATTAAAACAACAACTCAGTGAATCCCAAATAGGATAAAGACAAAGAAAACCACACCTAGCATATGACATTCAAATTTCTAACAATCCAATATGAATGAAAATATATTGGATGAAGCCAGAGAACAGTACATCACACCCAATGGAGGAAGACACAAATGATTGTTGATTTTTCATCAGACAGTTATGATCAGGAGACAATGGAATGACACCTTTTAAGTGTGCAATGAAATGTTTTTGCCTTGAAAAAATTAAAAAGTTGGTATTTCTATGTTAACCTCTTAATATACTTATGAAAACATATGAGACTATGAAAACCCAAACACCAGTGGTTAGCATTACTCTAGATCAATAGTTGAAGAGATTAAATTAATAGATAAAGTTTAAGTGATTTATCCAGATGAAAACAAAGAATTTTTGTAAGAATGCTTGTCTCCTGATTCCCAATTCACTGTTGTTTACAGATGGGCAAACCTGGATCCAAATTAAGATGTCATGTTAAAATTAAAATTTTCAAGAGCAAACCCTAACCTGGCAGGTATCCTTCCCTTTGTTAAGATCACCGGCACACACCATGGATTCCTCGATGACTGGCTGTGCTTGCGGCAAGAAGGAGGCCAGTGGGTTGTAGATGTTTTCACATATCTGGTGTTCAATGATGGGTACTTCTGCTTCCTGGAGCGTGGTAGGGTTATCGGCATCTGTAGAGATAAATAGGAATGAAAGGAAAAGCAACCTGGAACAGTAGGGACAACATTCAGTCATGATATGCAGACATCTTGGAGTGGTAATCCAAAAGCAGAATACAGTCACTTTCTTATCATGTTGGCTAATGGAACAGTTTTGTGGCATAGTTAATCTAAAACAATAGATAATTCAAAATTCTGTGTGCAATTTTTTGATGTGCCACCTGGGGCATTCTTAAGGTTCTAGATAAAGAGAAATTCTGATATATTTTGATTAAGTAAAAATGTGAATATTCCAAAGTATTCAAAGAGTTGACAGAACACTTTGAAAACAGATTAAATAAGCACTAGACTCTTTTCAAACTTTAAATCAGACTTGTTAACCTCTGTTTCAGAGAGGTAATTATGTATTTAAATTGTTAGTATTAAAAAATAGTTAAATAAATATATATATAAATTGTTAGTATTTGTTCTTACCAGTATAGCTGGATTCTAGCCAAAATATGAGTTAATAATCATGTAAATAGGCAGACATTTTATTTGAAAACTTCTGGAGAGTGTCAGTTGGTTGCTCTGGTTTTGTAGACAGTCTTTGCTACAGCACTGAAGTGCCCAGAATATGAATGCCCTGAAGTGGGTACCAGAAGGTGACGTATAAAACACCCCCTTGTTGTGTGCACTCTCACCTCCTTCTCGCAGTTTTCCCCATCCAGTCACCCAGCAAGAGCCTGGAACTATCAACTGCTTTTTTTTGACATTGGACAAGCAAATGGGCAGGATGGAAGAACTGTAGGTGACTCTAGTGAACAACCGCAACAGGGCAATGTCTCCACTGGCATTATTGTATGTGGGATGGATGACCATTCGGCTCACATGATGTATCACGCCTTCACCTAGATTGTTGATGTCAATTGACCCCAGCCACACGGTGTATAAGAAAGGAATCCATGTCCTGAGGGGAAGAGAAAGAGAACAAAAGTGGACTGCACTTCTCTGCTTACAGCTGAGTCACAGCAAGCTGCCTCTGTGTGGCTGAGTCTTTGGGGAAGAAAGGATGGTAATAGACTTGGAGTTAACCAGGCTGCTTCCAGCTTGGCATAGGTTTTGTATGTATCCTCTTCTCCTACCCCACCTCCCTGACCACTCTTTCTTTTGTTGTCTACTGTTTCTGTGGTATCCTTTTTTATTCTAATGGCCAGAGTTTTGTTTTACAGTTTTTCTCTCGTTCTTTTAGTCACCTCTGCTGTTCTCCATTGTTTCAGCCATCACAAATATGCTTAGTAGTTATTGTTTTATTTTCAGTTTTGATTTCTGAGCACTAGACCTTTATTTCTGCATAAAAAATTAAAGCAAAATATAACCACCAAGTTTATATATGTGTGTGTGTGTGTCTGTGTGTTCATGTAATTTAAAATGTCAAGTAGTTTGATAAGATTTACAAAATAAATGAATGACAGACATTCTCTGCCCTACTGCCCTCAATTCTTGTTATCCAAAGGCAATCATTTTCAACTGTTATCTCTTTCTTCTAGCATTTTCCCTATATTTTTAAGAAACCCTATATATTGCCATTAATTTTTTTTCAATTTTAGAACATTGTATTCCTATGTACATGGTGAGGATTGAACCAACAATTACAGCCACTTCACCCACTTCCTTTCACCATCTTCCTAATCTATGATAACTTTTTGTCAGATTACTATTTAATATGTATGTTTTGTGACTATGAAGACATTCACCTCCTGGCCATATTTGGTACTGAAATTATATTTCTTATAAAACTTTTTGCTTCTTCTCGAGCTAATAATATGGTCTCACTTGTTTGCATTTTTAGTTTTCTATGTACCTGTCACTAACTCATCAGTTTTCCCCAACTGTCTGCCAGAAGTGTAAATCTCTCAAAATGTTGATAGTGTTAGGCATTCTGTCGATACTATACTCTTTTTTTTTTAAGGCCTCTGCCCTATAACTCCAGCCTTGGTACTTTTCTTTATGATTTTCTTGAGGACTCTCTCCTGTGCTGTATTCTGTTTTTTCGTTTTTTATTCTGTGTTTTCCTGTTTTCCCTCCTCCATTTTGGTGAAGCACATTCCACTATGGCTTCCTGAGAGATCACGCTTGAGAGCTGCTGCACAGAACTTTGCTGCTTTGTGTATCTGAGAATGTCTTATTTCTACCCCACACTTGTTGGATGGTTTGTAGGTATGGGCAGACTTCTAAGTTGGAATTCCCTCAGCATTTTGAAGTTATTACTTTATTTGAACTTTTTGTTATTGAAAGGTTTGGTTGTTTCATTCTTTATATATGTCATCTATTGTGGCACAACAAATTACCATAAAGCTTAGAGGCTGAAAACAGCAAACCTTTCACAGTTTCTGTTCGTCAGGAATCTGGTTCCTTCTGAGCAGGCTCTGCTGAAGGTGGTGTGCAGTGTCATCTCTAGACTCAACTCAGAGAGGGTCTGTCACGTCTTCATTAGCCGTTGGCCGGAGACATCAGTTATGTGGGCCTCTTTCTTCACGGCTGCTCACCACATGGTACCTTGCTTCTCTCACAGATTGTGTTTGTGACCCAAAACAGCTTGAGACAAAACCCCTGACTGGTGTTTAGGAGGTGATTTGGTGATAAGTAAGAAAAATTTCTAATATAGTGACCACTTTCATCATTCTTTTTTTTTTTTTCACCTCTGTGCCTTGTCCTGAGTCTAAGATGACCTAGGTTTCCTTCCACCTGCTTGTCTTGGAACTTGCCTTTGTCTGTTGGTTCATTCATGAATTCATTCAGTTATTTATTGAAAACCTACCTCTGTGTGTCCTAATCACCAGCTGGAACTTACATTTGTAAGCAGTGTGCTGCTGTGACTATCCACCTGTCATTGATGAGGGAGCCCCCACAGACGTGGAAGTTGGAGAACTTCAGGCTGACCTGCCAAGGCCAGCGCATGGCAGCAGCATCCTTGCCACCCACAACACGGCCTGAGTGTACAGGTCGTCCACACACTACAGAAAGAGGAGAGAGAAATGTGAAAGTCTGGTTGTCCTGTTCTTCTGATCCCCATCTTCTCATCATCTCCAAACTCCCATCCATTCCCAGGACCTGAGTCCTCCCTAGCCTCCATTCTCTGTCCTATTCCAGTTCTAAACCCAGCAGTCTTGGACCCAAGTGGAAACCACTCACCTGACTGGAGGGTTTTCTTTTGGAAAGAGGATAGGAAAGACCCTAAAACAAATACACTGTATCATTAATATATAACAACACACATATATAATATATAACAACACCTGTTATATATCCAGGTTTTCTGAATAGAAAGGCTTTCTGTGACTTCAATTTCTCAGATTGGTGTTAAAGGCCAAATTTTTATATCTACCTGCTAGTAAAATCTTGCTAATTACATACTTACGTGACTTTTTAGCAGCATGTATGGAACATAATTTAACTTTTACTTAACGATTCATCGTCTCCTTCAGGAATATCAAGTATGTGAGGTTGTAAATACATTCATGCCTTCAGATGTTTTTAAGGTGTATAAGCTGTTTACTTTTGTCCTGTTTTCTTCAACTGAACTAGCATTTTGCAGTATTTGTGTCTCTTTCTTTTTTGCTACCTATTATATTTTTGCTACCCTCAGCCAATCCTGCTTTTAAATCACCATGGGCTGGAAAAATAAATGAACAGTATAATTCCTGAAAGCAAGGATGGGCGCTTGTACTTTCAGTTCCATTTGCTTGAATTACTATTTTCCTTGATTTTTTTAGCCAAATCACTCATCTCGTCCAAGTCTTGGATCCAATAGCTTCTTCTTACAGAAACTTTCCTGATCCACCCTGTTTAAAATATAATGCCTCTCGGCACTCTAGAGGCCCCTTTCAGGTCACAGTATTTATTGCTTTCTAACCTGCCTTATAATTTACATATTTGCTACAGGCATTGACTGTAACCCCACCCCCCTCCCCGAGGGCAGGGGTCTTTGTGTTTACCAAGAGCCCTGATTTGTTTGGAGCCTGGCACAGAGGGTCCCCTCAGACTTTCTCAGGGCACACCCTTCAGAAGTCACGTCCCATGTGTGCAGTGTCCTAGTAGTCTATCTGGTAACTTCTTGAGCCAAAAAACCTCTGCCTCCCCCCACCTCCACCTCAGGGGCTCACCCAGCAGAAGGGACAGCAGGAAGGCAGAGCCCACAGGACCCATATTTCTCTCGTCAGCGTCAGCACTTCCTGCTCTCTGGACTCAGGCTCCCAGGGTGAGGCCAGCTGGGGAGAAGCCTCAGAAGAGGGCCAGGACCAGCCTCTCCTCCTGGTTGGATCCTCAGCTGCACCCGCCTCCTCCTCCTGGGTCCTCGCCCTGGCCAGGAGCTGAAGAGACCAGACGTGAGAAGTGCAGCTGTGGGACCCAGCAGAGGCGCTGGGCTCGAGGTGCCCCCTGCTGTCCAGGAGGACAAAGTGTCTGGGGCTTTTGCCTCTGCGGGTGGGGAAGGGTGAGCGGTGGGCACAGTTGCTGCTGCCCAGGGCAGGTTGGAGGGCTCGGAACCCTGTCTCTAGTAAGGAAATGGAAGAGCAGCGGGATTCTTCACAAGGAAGAATGAAAAAGAGGAAATTAACCCAACACCTGGCTAATTTTTTCTAATATTTTTGTGGGTTTTTTTTTTTTTTTTTCCCATCTTCCTTTACAGTGTTAGCCATAGAATGTATTGCAAGTTAGATTTTCTGGGAAATATACTGTAAGTCAGAGATTTGTGTGCAGGAAGTTTATTGGGAAGGAGTCTTAGGATCAACACCTTGTTGGGGGTGGGGAGGAATGGAAACAGGATTGGGCACAGGGAAGGTTGATGTGATGCATTGGCAACAGAGGCCTCAGCCAATCCCACAGGTTACTCTGGAGCTCAGATGGCCCTTCAAATACACCCTGAAATGAGACAGGAAGGCTGGATCCTTGAACTTCCAAAGGACTGAGTACAGGTTGCCTCCTGGAGGGGGCGTTACCTTGGGAGAAAGATGCCTCTGGAAGCAGCCTTGGAATGGACTTGCCTTTGAGCTGTCAGCAGCCAGCACTCCTGGTTGATAGGAAACTGAAAGCTTCAGTCCTGCCTCTGCCACAGAATTTTTCTCTGTGCCTCTCATGTTTCCTGTCCCCATCATTTATAGGTGCTAAGTGTGCGAAGGCAGAATTTAGTAGTGTTAAAGCATGTTGTTGCTCTCTTATATCTTTATAACTTTTATGAATTTTGAAAAAAAAAACCATAATAATTTTTAAAAATACCAGAAAGTGTAGCTGTTTTGGTAATTGTTATTCAGTTATAAACAACAGAGACTCACTTAAACTAGCTTAAACAGTGAGAGATTGTTTTAAAGATATTGTGTGGGCCAAAATGTATCTCCCCCCATCTATAGTTGTATAGTTGCAGTCCAAACCCCAAGTGCCTTCGAATGTGATAGTATTCTTAGATGGTGTCTCTACAAGAGGTAACTGAGGTTACAATGAGGTCACGTGTATGTGTGCTCAGCCACTCAGTCATGTCTGACTCTTCGCCAGCACATGGACTGTAGCCCGCCAGGCTCCTCTCTTCATGGGATTCACCAGGCAAGAATACTGGAGTGAGTTGCCATTTCCTTCTCCAAGGGATCCTCTTGACCCAGAGATCGAACACTCATTTCCTGCATTGGCAGGTGTATTCTTTACCACCAAGCACCTGGGAAGCCCAAAATGAGATCGTTGCGATAGGCCTTAACCCAGTGTGATGGTGTCCTTATAGGGAGAGGACGTTTGAATGCAGACACACACAGAGAGGGGAGAAGGCCCAGGAAACCTAGATCAGATTGTCCCTCTCGTCGCTCTGAAGGAACCCACCCTCTGACCTCTTAATCTCAGGCTTCTCACGTCTAAAACTGAGAAAACACTTTTCTGGTCTTGAAGGCCCCCTCTGTGGTACTTTGTGATGACAGCCTCAGCAGACCACTGCAGGTATCTGAGAACAGTGAGGAGAACAGAGTGAGAGGACCTCTGGGGCTGTGCTTGGACAGACGAGCCCAGAGCTGGAGACCAGGACTGGCGGGGGCTTTGAACCCATGGCGTCAGAGCTCAGGGCAGCTGTTCCAAATCCTCACCCTGGTCCTCTGCCGGCAGGATGGCCCAGCCACCTTGCATGTCTTTTCATTCTGTCCCACTGTAAACTACTCAAGTTTTTTCTTATTTTCAGTTCAAGTTCCAAAGAATTTGAACAGATGATCTTTTCTTACCAGACCATAGGTTCATGGCTCTGGACTCTACATGTCTTTGTAGTACAGTGCCCTTGCGTCTGTGCCCTCGTGCGTGATGAGCATGCAGGGATATGGCCAGCTCAGCCACAGGGACTGTTGTGGTGGGAAAGTGCCACACGTGCTGTGTCTCAGGACAGTAAGGTGTTTACCTCTTGCAACACGTTTTTCAGATTTTAAAAGTGGACACTTCAAAAAAAATTAATCCTTTCTCTGTTTGTTTACCTACTGCCATGACTGTAAATTGTAACCTAATTGATGTTTTGCAAATCTAGCTGTCTTCGTGATTGCTTGAGGGGTTGGGATCCTGATTTAACACATCAGCTCTAAGAAAACATTCTGAAACTATCAAGGAAATTTGATCATTAACTGGGTATTAGATGGTATGACAGCATACTAAAAAGCAGAGGCATTACTTTGCCAACAAAGGTCCATCTAGTCAAGGTTATGGTTTTTCCAGTGGTCATATATGGATGTGAGAGTTGGACTGTAAAGAAAGCTGAGCGCCGAAGAATTGATGCTTTTGAACTAGTTTTGGAGAAGACTCTTGAGAGTCCCTTGGACTGCAAGGAGAGCCAACCACTCCATCCTAAAGGAGATCAGTCCTGGGTGTTCATTGGAAGGACTGACGTTGAAGCTGAAACTCCAATATTTTGGCCACCTGATGCGAAGAGCGGACTCATTTGAAAAGCCTGTGATGCTGGGAAAGATTGAGGGCAGGAGGAGAAGGGGACGACAGAGGATGAGATGGTTGAATGGCATCACCGACTTGATGGACATGGGTTTGGGTAGACTCTGGGAGTTGGTGATGGACAGGGAGGCCTGGTGTCCTGTGATTCATGGTGTCGCAAAGAGTCAGACATGACTGAGTGACTGAACTGAACTGAATTGAGATGGTATGAAAGAATTATTGTTAATTTTAATAGGTGTAACAATAATAGTGAGTTATGTAAGCACATGTCCATTCTTACAAGAACGAGAACCCATGAATCCTTTCTAAATCTAAGCTAAACTCTTGGGAATTCCCTGGCGGTCCACTGGTTAGGACTTGGCACTTTCACTGCCATGGTTCTAGGTTCAATCCCTGGTGTGGGAGCTGAGATCCCACAAGCATCATGGGGTGACCAAAAAGCTAAACTCTTGTACCATACTGGAGAAATCTCCTCTGGTCTTCAGCCCACAGTGCTGTTATTTTCATGGTGATGACTGCATGACCTTAAAAAAGTCACCTTTCCCCTAAGGCCTGTGTTTTCCTGTTGTACCATGAAGGCACTAGAATCAGCTGATGCTCTCAAAGTTTCTTTGTAGATGTAACATTGATTTATGAATTGCTTATCTATTTGTATTTGTTTGTCTTTGTCTATTGCCTCTGTTATCCCTCTACAAACACTTTCTTAGTTTTGATTTAGCCATCAAGAAACATTTTGGGTGGGTCTCCCATTTTACTGCTCCTTTGCTTCTTCTAAGAAAGAAAGTACGAGTGGAAGCAAAAGAGTAAGTGTTGAATGTCCATTCTGGAGATTTTCCTGGAGATAACTCTTCCAACTCTGTCTGTCTCATCATGCCCTGTCTTTGGGTCCTAGATTCTGTGTTCCCAGACTGCTACCCTGTTATCATTAACATTATCTTCAAATACCTCTGTTGGTTTGGGAAGTGGCAACATGGTGGTGTTGGTGAAAGCTTTATTAGTTGCCACGTGGCTTGTTGCCTAGTTGCCTTTTCATCTCTGCAAAATGGGAATTACTAATACCCCACAAGATCTGGGTAGGAATTAAATGAGATACAGGGCAAGTACTTAGACTATTTAAGCACAAAACAGTAAGTAGTAGCCACTGTCTTTATTAGTGTTTTTGTTGAACTAATATCCCAGTTTTAAGGCCTGTCTTAATTCTATCAAACAGGTCCTCTTGATGATGGCTTAGATTGATGTTAATGGTGCCTATAGACCAGGATTTCTCAGCCTTGGCACCATGGATGTTTGAGGCCAGGTGATTCTTTCTTGTGGGGGGCTGTCCTGTGAATTGGGGGATGTTAAGCAGCATCTCTGGCTTTAACCTGCTGGATGTCAGAAGTACCACCCACCCCTAGTTGTGACAACCAAAAATGTCACCAGGTGGGGAGGAGTGGAGTGCAGAGCTAGCCCCCTTGGTTGGGAACCGCTGCTGTAGAGTAAGGATGCCACTTCAGGTTGCAGTCATCTCTTGGGCACCCTGGGAACAAAACAGGGACAGCAGTACATTTGCAGGGGGTTTAGCTTTGTATCTGTAGTACCAGGAAAGGTAGATGGATTCCATTGTCTCTTTTCTATCAGAGCAGTCCTTTACACTGGAAAACGGATAGTTCCCTTTATGAAAATCTTGTAAAGAATTATTGATTTCTCTAGCCAGTGTGTCACAGGCCCTGGCCTGGCAGCAACAGACAGCTATGCCCTCTATTGAGAGATCCAGTTTGGTCTTAGTTCTTGAACTTGAACAAGAAATAGTTCCACTAACCAGCATGTCTTGGAACGAGCCCATATCTTGGCATTTATGTCAGGGCCAAGGCCTGCACAGCC
Source organism: Cervus elaphus (assembly GCF_910594005.1). Taxonomy (NCBI): domain Eukaryota; kingdom Metazoa; phylum Chordata; class Mammalia; order Artiodactyla; family Cervidae; genus Cervus; species Cervus elaphus. The sequence continues at coordinate 63,088,583 of NC_057819.1, read as the reverse complement.
TTCTAGAGACAGCCCCGTTCCTCTTCCTGCTCTTTGCCTCATTGGCCTGCACTCACTTTCTCCATAGGGCCCAGTTCTGCTCTGAGCTCCCTCCTATGTGCCCTGGGTCCTGCTGCCTTTTAATCAGTCTCCCTTTGCAGGAGTTGCTTCTGTTCTTTTGATCACTAAAGTACAATATTTTTTGTTTATTCATTTGAATTTATACTAAATGAATTTTTCCTTTCCCTTTTGACAGCTAGCTTTCTTAGTCTATGGCTTTCATTTTGTTATTTAGAAAATAAGATTTGATACTTTCTCTTTGCAAGACAGTATGATAGATACTGTTAGAAGATCAGGAAGATGACAACGGAAGTTCTTCTCTTCTCAAGGTTGTTCTTACCTATTCGGAAGAAGTAAAGCTGTGTGCCATCAATTTCTGATGGAATATAGCAAGAGGTACAAATAACTAGAATCAAAGGGCAGGTGTGATTTTGGAGTTGTACAGAGATCTTTAATAGAGCTTACTAATAGTGAATGGAGGTAATTGGTATAGTGGAAGGAGCTGAATCTTTTGAGTCAGACAGTCCTGAATAAATCTGTTAAATATTTGGTGTATTTGGCAAGTTACTTAACCTCTTTGATCCTCAGTTTTTGTTGTTGAGTGTGTCTTTTCATTTGTAAAAGTGGAATAAATAATACCTTCCTGAGTTGTTAGGGCGAGATAAGATAATTTTTAAAGTGGCCAGTATAGTAATTGATATATATATATAGTAATTGATACAAAGAAGATATAAAGTGAATACAAGTTCCTGCCATAGTTGGAGGTGAGATAAAGATGTCATGACACCCAGAGAAACCACTTTGGTAGGCAGCATGATTTGGCTCTGGACTCAGCTTTTTAGCTTCTGAAATTCTTGTCAGAGCACCTAGAATAGATCAAATTCGAGAGACTGACTCACTAAAATTTAAGAGACTTGTGCATGAACCAGGATGTTGATTTGCAATAAGGACTATTCGTGTTTATCATTTGGCATTTTCATTTTTCCTTATCTGGGCACACCTTCTTGATGTTGAGTAGGGAAACCAAATTAGTAAAAGAGTGATGGTTTGAAGAGGCTTCAAAGATCAGAACAAGTGGAACTGGCAAATCTCTACAAGCATTTCACTCAAGAGGATGAAATATCCCTTCTTCTAAAAAGAACTGGGTGAAAGAGTGCTTCTCCATAACAGAACATGTTTTTCTAAATATTTACAAAGCTTATGTTCATCAGACTCAGAGTGTCTCTCCTTTCACAGCCCAGGGTCTGATGAACACAAAGGCATCTGGCTTTTGTTTTCTTCGATTCCATGTGGAGACCCTTCCTCCTCCTAGTGATGTTTTTCTTTGGTTAGTACCAAATACTGTTGGTAACACTTAAGCTTTGTCTGGTATGGTCTCATTCCTGATATGCTGCCTTGAGATTATACCCAAATCTCCATGTTTAACTTATTCCTAAAACACAGAATCATGTAGTTACTGATATTTTCTACAGAAAACTCTCTCTTTTCATCTTCATTATGTGCATGTTTTACTTGTTAAGTTTCAGTTTTTGAAGATCTTGGTGAGCAGTTGGTAGCATGGTGCTGTGTAGTTCCATTCCCCCGTTACCCAAGGTTAGTGAGTAGTTAGTTCGTTTCCCAGTGCTACAGTATTAAAAAGTATCACGCCAGACATCGGGTGTGTGAAACAAGCAAACTGAACGCCTTGAGCTCAGAGTTGTATCAAACACCTTCTAAAGTACCTTCCAACTATTGTATGATTTTAAAACCTGTTTTTATCTCTTTACTTGATTTCTTGGCTTTAATAGAACATGTTTTTCTAGATAAATACAAAATTTATCTTCATCAGACAAAGAGTCTCTCTCCTTTTGCAGCCTAGGGTGGATCTTTAGATCCATCCTTTTCACTCATATTCTTTTGTCATTTCTTACTTATTTAGTATCTCATATATTTAATAAGTTTATCTTTTGCTGAAGCATTTTTCCAGTGTCAGTTATTCCTTGCTTGCAATTCTGTAGTGCTATCATCTAAAAAATAAATCCTGAGATCTTATAAACATGCACAGTGTTCTTTTGAGTATAGATTGTAATTAGTCTTTGAATCCTGCTTATATTTTACATAATTTTTACATTTGGGAAATTAATTTTTTTCAATGTTCTTAATTATTTTCTTCATATATGGAAGGATTTTTGATGGCCCAGATTTAACTTCCTTATTTTTATGTAACTGTCTTATCTTTGCAGTTATTAATGAAAATTTTCATTTTCAGTGATTTTATTGGTGTTGAATGAAATTTGAGCAAGAAATGTTCACTTTGCTGCTGTTCATTTTACCATCTTCCTGAAACTCCTAATTGTTTTTCACTATTATTTGTCTAGTAATATGGAATATCCTGAATCATTTTAATCAGTATCTTATGAAATTAATAAATTAACTCACTGCTGGCCAGCATAAAATCTCATGTTCTTAATGACTCTTCATATATCAAGAAAAGGATGGGATTCAAGCAGCCATACAGTTCTTAGTGAGACATGTTCTTAGACCCTTCTCTGAACAGAACCATGCAGTGCTCTCAGTGGGATGAACAGGAGACTCAGAAATACTCTCTCCCCAAACTTCAATTTAACCCCACCCCATGCCTCTGCTTAATGTCTGACTGCTAAACAGAGTCAGTTTTCACCTCCAGACCCTTCCCTATTGCATTTGTAGAAGGTGGCTGTTGTGTCTGCAGTGATTCTTGCCTCCTGATATTTACACCTTGTTGAGTCACCTCTAAAGAATAGAATACAACAGAAGTAACGAGATGTCTTTCTGGTTATAGAAAGACTGCAGCTTCCCTTTGGGGTGTTTTCTGTCACTTTATCTTGGATCACTCACTGTGTATGAAGCCAACTGCCCTCTCTCCCCACAGAGAGGCCTCTGAGAGTGACCTTGAGGCAGGTTCTTTCTGTCAATAGTTGAACTTGAAGATGACTGCAGTTTGCAGCAGCAGCCTCTTGAAACACCGTTAGTAGGAACTACCTAGTTAAGTCTCCCTGATTCACAGACACTCTAAGAGACAGTAAATGTTGTCTCCAGTTTTGGGGTAATTTGTTATACAGCAGTAGATAGCTAACATGCTGCGCTAGGCTCCTCTTGCCTAACGTGCTTCCACTGAAACCTGCTAGTCCTCCAAGTCCCTGATTTTTCTTTAGAACTCAGTCTAGTCCCAGACTGGATGGTTTTAATTTAATTCAGCCAAGGGCAAGCTAGTTCACCTCTCTGGACCCTAGCTGCTGCTTCTGTAGAATGTGGGGGATTGATTGGGTCAGGGATTTCCAGATCCCTTTCAGCCCTAAAGTTCTCTGCTTCTGTATTTCCCCAGGCCCCGACTCCAGTTTCATCCAAAAAATGAATATGAGAAATAACAGAATCAACCAAATTTTATTCACACGGGGCACCTTGCTTTCTATGTTGACCTGTAGGAGACAAGGCAGCAAGCAGATGTGGCTCCTGGGGGCTGTGCCTCGAGGGAGCTGACCTGCTTCTTTTTTGCTGAATCTTCAAAATCTCTCCTCAAAATCCTCAACTTAAAGCATTTCCTCTTTCTCCCTCAGCTAGTTAGGGTGGCCCCAGGAATATAAGAGGCAGAAGCATTACCGGGAAGAACCTGGAGAAGTCTGACCTGGGGGTAGCAGAAAGCTCAGCATATGAGACAGCTGACTTCTCAATCCAAGACTTGTAGAAACTGATGTTTGTAAATACCCCAGGCTTGTCGATTCCGATGCAGTTTGATCCCCAGTTCATCACTCCTGCTAGAACCCAGAAGTCCTTCACTCTGCACATCAGGGGATCTCCTCTACTGGCCTGAAGGAGAGAGGACATATGGCTAGGCCATGCACAGGGCAAGAGACTAATAGTTTAGCCAAGAGCTGTGGAGTTTGGGCCTGTCCCGACACTTCTGGATTCACCCAGGGACCACAAAGCTACGAGACGTGGAGGAAGCACTCTGGGGCCAGGAGGGGCTCTGAAAGATGCCTGTAGGAGTGGGTTCTTACTATACACGCGCCTGGCTGCCCCACTGGGAGCCGGGAACAGATCATGGCTTCACTGATGGGCTCGGCTCCTCGCAACAAGCTTTCTTTCTGATACTTCTTGCACGTCTGGAGATCAATGAGGTGCACTTGTAGCTCCTTCAGTGTGTAAGGTGGTGTCATAGCTATAAGGTCAAAAAGGCAAAGCTGTGTTAAAAATTAGGAAGCAACTTTCAGCTTTGGATACAGTTTCATGCCTTTGATTTTCAGGGATATCTCTGATTTCAAGTTTCTGCCCCCCATCATAAGCAGTACTCTGATTTCTGGTTTGGCACATGGTCTCAAGGCTGCAGTCCCTAGGTCTGAACAAGACTAAAGGCAGTTGTTCCTGCTCAGATACCATAGAGAGCAGAACAATCTTTTGATTTGGGAAAGCGTACGATAATGAAGATGTGAGATTATGTTGTTTGGCTTTGACATGTACTTATTATGTTCCATGGAATGTAAGAAGGTGGATCTGATATACTGAGAGAGTCAGGACTGTTGGTGTGTGAAATCCTCTCAGTCTGACTCGGGACCTTCATGTCTGCTTCCCCATCCGCCAGCCCACACACATTCTACCGGGCACTGGAGGGGAACTGAGAACTCTCTTCTCATTAAGTTCAGTGCCTTGGCCTTTTCACTTTTAAGGTCTTAGAGGTATTGTAACATAGCAGCAAAAGCTGCTGTAAGTAAGCAAAGTAATTGTAGCAGCAGAAGTAACAAGGAGGCAGAGGGAAGCTGGGGGTGAGAGGAGAACTCAAGTCTGCAACCCTTCGGATTGGTTGCTAGAGAGTAAGAGCACACCGCGTCTTTTGCCAGGAGTGGGACAGAGAGTGAGGGGGATGTCAGTGGAGCAAACCGAGCTCAGAAAATCTACTTATCCTCACACTGGAATATCCCAGGATTGTCCCATCCAGTCACCCAGCAGGAGGCTGCGTTCTTCAGCTGGACTGCTGATGTCGGGAGACAGATGGGCAGGACCAGAGGGCTGAAGGAAAGCGGGCGGGCCAGCTCTGCCACAGCGATGGCACTGGGTGCGTGTCCCTGGACGCCGGGGTAGGGGATAATCCTGGACACAGGGATGATCGCTGTTTTGGGGCCTTGGTAACCAGAGACCTGAAGTGACCCCACCAGTACCTCATATTTTCTGGGGTCCTTAGACCTGAGAAGATGAGCAGAACAAGTAGCATGGGTTCCTCGTGCCTCAGTCGTGCAGTGTCCCAGCAGAGCCCATAGTTCTGGAGGTTGTATTTTTCACCTGGCTAAGCATCATTTCTTCAATAAGTGCCTAGTATCTCCTGAATGTATAAATGAAACTTAGACATCACCTGGCTGTCATAGGGCTTTTGGTCTCAAGGGTTGTGTGTCTGTGTCAAAAGAGATAGCTTAGGAGAGAGGCAGGGAGGCAGAGACAACACACAAGTAAACAAGTATAAAATTTTTAATTGTGAAAAATCTTAAGACAATAAACAGGATTTTAAGGTAGAAAGTAAAAGATGAGGGAAGAGCCTATGGATTGGATCAGGGAAGGTCTTGTTTAAGAGAGAACCTTTGAACTGAAGCCCATAGGGCAGGAGCCAGCCATGTGAAGAGTTGTGAGGAAAAGCATCCCAGGGAAACGGTGTACGCACAGGCACTGAGGGTGCGGAGAGCGCGGCAGCTTCTAGAGATAGGAATAAACCTGGAGTAGAACGGGCTGATGCGGAGACGAGCAGATACCTGGTAGTTCATGGCTTACAGATTTTATCCTAGGTTCCCGAGCAGTGACTGGAGGATTCAAAGGAAGGAATGACATGATTTTGCTTCAGATTAAAAAAAAAAAATCACTTTGTTGTGTATATAAAGGTAGCAAAAAACAGTCGTTGTGATGTGGATGAACCTAGAGTCTGTGATACAGAGTGAAGTAAGTCAGAAAGAGAAAAACAAATACTGAATATTGGTACTGACGAACCTATTTGCAGGGCAGGAATAGAGGCGATACACAGCAGGGACTTGTGGACACAGAGGGGGAAAAGGGAGGGTGGGATGAATTGAGAGAGTAACATGGATAAGTACACTACCATGCGTAAAATACACAGCTAGTGAGAAGCTGCTGCTAACACAGGGAGCTCAGCTCGGTGCTCTGTGATGACCTTGATGGGTGAGATGTGAAATGAGGGGTTGGGAGGCAGGATTGAGAGGGAGGGGATGTTTGTATACATATGGTTGAGTCACATTATTGTACTACAGAAACCACCATGTTGTATAGCAATCATATTCCAATTAAAAAAAAAGCCTATTATGCTGTTGCAGTGGTCAAGGAGAGATGTACTAGAGTCAAGAGTATTTTATGGAAGTAAAACTGAAGAATTAGGTGTTTGCAGTGAATGTGGAGGGTAAGGGAAAGTGAGGCTTCATATTTCTGAGCAACTGGCTGTGTTATCGCATGAGATGGGAAGAAAGGGAGAGAAAGGTTTGGGATATTGGTGGCGGTAAAATTGTAGTTCTCATTTGATCACGTTGTCTTTGAGATAGCAGTGAGACAGCGGAATAGAAATGCACCAAAACTAGAGTTAGGAGCTGGTGATGAAAATGTGGATGCTATCAACCAATCTGTGACCTTTTAAACCATAGGAATAGGGGCAGCCACCTAGAGAGAGGGAAGAGAGCTTAGAACCATGCACCCAGAATGGTGTCAAGATGTGGGTAGGGAATTAGATGGGGAGAGAGTGGGAAACTTTTTTTAGACATTCATTTCAGTCAAGATGATTTTCAAATGTGGAGAGACCTACCTAGTACTGAACTAGCTAGGGCAGGAAACATTTGGACTTCCTTCTTGGGAACTGTTTCGGGTAGTGCCGGACAAACTCCTCTGCCCTTAGCCCAGGAGCCCCTGTCACCCACCTCCCTGATGGGTCTCCCCTAAGCAGGGCCCGCACTCACCGGAAGCAGCTTGCCACTGTCAGCACCCACTGCTTTGAGATGAGGGAGGCGGCACAGACGTGAGACAAGCCCTGGCGGATGCTGACCTGCCAGGGCCACTGCCCCACGTTGGCCTCCAGGCCGGAGACGATGCCAGAGAAAACCGCGGGCCGCCCGCAGACTGCCGACGAAGAGGAGAGAGGCCTGGGGGCCTGCCCTGGGACCCTGCCCCCCACACCCCCTCCCCACGCCGGTGTCCTCTCCTCGGCACCAGGCCCCTTCCCGTGTCCCCGGGCACGCCAACCCTGAGCGGGGCGCCTTACTTGACTTGACGAGATTCTCGGGTTCCTCCTCATCTGTCCCTGGAGAGAGAAAGGGGGCAGTGCGGAGGGCACCCAGAATGGCTTCTTATTTCCAAGGGCCCCTGACGCCCCCGCCAGGACTCTCCTCACCCCAAGAGTTCACCTGAGATCCCCAACAGAAGAGGCAGGAGGAAGACGCAGCCCGCAGGGCCCATATTTCTGTCCTCAGAGTCTCCTCCTCCTGCTTTCTGGACTCAGATCCCAGGGCAAGATCAGCTGGGGAGCAGCCTAGAAGCGGGGCGGGAACCGGCTTCCCCCCCTCAGGCGGTCCTGGGCTCCCCACTCTTCGGTGCGCACTCCGTCCAGATGCTGGAGGGTGCAGCCGCAGGACCCGGGAGGAGCCAGGGCCTCAGCGCCCCCTACTGCCGGGGCGGACCAGGGTGCGGGGGCTCCTGCCTGTGGGGGACGAGGGGTGGTGGGGGTGGGCGCTAGGAGATTGGCACAGACACCGTGGTGTGGGCCGAGGTGGAGTTCGCAGGCTCGCTCTACCTCCTCCACCGCGTCTCGGGGCTGCCCAGTCGCTCCCACCCACTCCCACTCCCTGCCCCAGCCGCTCCCACGCCGGCCAGCAGCGCACTTCTGAGGCAGGTCCCTGAACTCGGGTCCGGAGGGCCGGCCGAGGCCTGCCCCGAGTCCTTGGCCTTGAGAATAGCTTCAGGACTGATAAGATAAAAAAGAGGAAGTACACCAGTCAACTGACCAATATGTTCTTTCTCCCTTGCCCTTTTGTGCTTCTGTCTCTACCTGGTGTAATTGGTTCTTTGCCTTCCTAAGTCAGGGAATACTTACTGGGTTTTTATGGTGTACAAAGTATTGTGCTGACTGTGGAGCAGATCTGTAAAGGGGTAGGCATCTTGGGGGTGCCTGCCTCCAAGGGGCTCACACTCTGGTCTGAGAGAGGTGGAATGAGGAAGTAACTCTGGAGATTTCGACTTGTACTTGGTACCTTACAAGTACCCTCATTACGAAAGGAGGGGCAAGTGTCTCTGAGAGCCGAGGACAAAGCACTGTGTGCTGGCCCAGGCTGTCAAGCCTCATTCATGGCTTCACCACAGTCTGATTTTTGAGAACTTTTGTTCCTTGGTAGCTCAGATGGTAAAGAAACTGCATGTAGTGCAGGAGACCCAGGTTCCATCCCTGGGTCAGAAAGCTTCCCCTAGAGAAGGGAATGGCAACCCACTCCAGTATTCTTGCCTTGAGAATTCCATGGACAGAGAAGCCTGGCGGGATATAGTCCATGGGCTTGCAAAGAGCTGGACACAGCTGAGCCACTAACACTGGCACTGGCTGATCCTAGACAAGACATATCACCTAAGTGCTGAGCAAATGTTACTGCTGTTTTTAAAAACATGGCCATGACAAAACAGTTACTGAGACTCTAATGTTCCATATCAACTTCTTGGCACAGAAGGGCATCATGAGTACAATAAAAATGAATGAGATGAGAAGGCCTATAGAAATAAAGAGGAGAGATTATACTTCCAAATATCAAGGATGGAATTATTATAATTACTGAAATAGAGAATTAATTTAACTTGAAGCTTTCAAGAGATCAAGGCACAGGGGAAAAACTGTGATCCAAAAACAGGGTGAACGTCCCTGGTGGGTTTCCCTGGTGGGTTTCCCTGGTGGCTCAGAAGGTAAAGGATCCACCTGCAATGTGGGAGACTTGGGTTTGATCCCTGGGTTGGGAAGATCCCCTGGAGAAGGGAATAGCAACCCACTCCAGTATTCTTGCCTGGAGAATCCCACGGACAGAGGAGCCTGGTGGGCTGCAGTAACAGTGGGGTCACAGAGAGTCAGACACGACCGAGCAATGAAGCACAGCACAGCACACTTAGCTCACACCTCACGTCTTATCCCATCTGGTGAGAAGAACCATACCCTTATTCAGGAAATAACTTTTCCCCATTGTCAGTTAACTCAGTGAGTTTGTTACAGTACTGTAGGAAGCACAGAAGTTAACATAGTAAGTGGTTTTATAGGTGATTGAGAACATTTCTTGTTTCTTATATTTTTTCTCACAAACGGTGATGTCATCATTTTGAATCATGGTAAAGTCATGTCTGTGATGAACTGAACTAACTTAAAAAGAAGTGTTGCTATTTCTTGTTATGTAACTTGAAATAAAAGTAGAGTTTAGAGAAGATTCCTCTTTCCTCTTTCAAATACCACTCTTTCCAGCTGTGCTTTGGTGCGGTCCATGTTCTCTGCATACCCTTTGGACTGTCTTGACTTTTTATTGATATTTTATTTCCTAAATAAGATAAAGAATAAATAGAGGTTTCCTAAGGAGTCTGTCTCATGTTGCTGCTCTGTGAGAGCCCACCTCAGCTTTGCCTGATTTTTAACTGTAGGAAGGACAATCCAGAGTCAAAAAAATGCCCAAAATCTCAAGATATCAAGTCTCTTCTCTCTCTATTTAGAATAGATAAGGTCTTAGAATAGAAAGCAAAATTAATTATGGCCATGAGGCCAGCAGTTAAATATTATGATTAAGGTACTAATGTGTATAATTAATAATGTAGACAATTAAAAATTCTGCAGACGAAAGGTCAGTTTAGAATTGGTTATAATTCAAGTTGGGGTGTTTTTTTTTGTTTGTTTAAAAAAAGAATAAACTAGTGTCTATAAATGTTGAATTGATTCTAAACAGTTTAACATGATATAGAAGCTTGACAGTATTTTATGTTTGCATAACATTGTCATCTACACAGTGACTCTGGTAAGGGAGCATATTTTCATCTCTGTTTTATAAATGAGGAAACTTAGAACCTTGGAGGTTATATGACTTAACTAGTTGCATCATACTGTTCACCAGCAAAGCTGGGAGTTGCTTCTGTTTCCTAGTCTAGTGCAAGTGCAAGTTGCTCAGTCGTGTCCGACTCTTTACGACCCCATGGACTATACAGTCCATGAAATTCTCCAGGCCAGAATACCAAGTGGGTAACCTCTCCCTTCTCCAGGGGATCTTCCCGACCCAGGAGTCAAACTGGGGTCTCCTACATTGCAGGCGGATTCTTTACCAACTGAGCTCAGGGAAGCCCTCCTAGTTTAGTAATCAGATTTAAATCTAGATTTTTTTGATTCATGGTCTCGAAATCTGACTCCACACTACAGCACCTTCCCAAGTCCAGGAGACAGAACTCATTTATTCAGCAGTCATGTTTTCGATGGCCGTGCCAGGTACTGTTCCAGAATAGAAGCATGACGACATAGAAAAAGGGCTTTCCTGATAGCTCAGTTGGTAAAGAATCCGCTTGCAATGCAGGAAACCCCGGTTCGATTCCTGGGTCGGGAAGATCCCCTGGAGAAGGGATAGGCTACCCACTCCAGTATTCTTGGGCTTCCCTGGTGGCTCAGCTGGTAAAGAATCCACCTGCAGTGAAGGAGATCTGGGTTCAATCCGTGGGTTGGGAAGATCCCCTGAAGAAGGGAAAGACTACCCACTCCAGTATTCTGGCCTGGAGAATTCCATGGACTGTGTAGTCCATGGGGTTGCAAAGAGTCGGACACGACTGAGCCACTTTCACTTTCAACATAGAAAAAGCCCCGTCATCATGGATTTTTTATTTTAATTTGAGGTCAGATATGACAACTTCTTAGGAGAAAATTTAAACAAGACAGGGTTGCCAGAGTGGGCATCATTTTTAAATAGATTGGTTCAGAGGAGGCGTCAGTGAGGTGATTTCTGAGCAGGAATCTGAGGAGAGAGGCAGTGAGCCAGGGGCTAACTGGGGAAAAGGGATTGAAGCCCTGAGTGTAACTTACAAGGCTCTTGAGCAGAGGTGTGTTTGGGATGTCTGGGAAACACAAGCTGCAGCAGAGTGGGCAAGGGGCTCCCATGATAGGAGTGAGGTCAAACCAGGGGTAGGGTCACACCACATGGACTCTCAGAGACTACTGTAAGGCCTCTGGTTTCTAGTTTAAGTAGAATGGCAAGATTTTGGCCTGACAAAGGATCCTACTGGCTACTGAGTTGAGAATGGTCAAGGGTAGAAACAGAGAGGTCAGTCAGAAAATCATTGCAATAATTCGGACAGGAGGTGATGGTGGCTTTGGACAAGGCCATGGAGGCAGAAGTGGTAAGAAGTGGCAGATTTTGGTGGCATTTTTAAGGCAGAACCAATGAGATGTGATGATGGATTGGTTCTGGGTGGGAGTTAATAATGACTCCAAGGTTTTGGGCCTGAGCCAATTGAAGTGGAGACTGCCCATTTACTGAGCTGGGGCACCTGGAGGAGGAGCAGGTTGTTGAGGGTTGAAGATCATTTACAGGCATGTTTAAGACACTTGCCAGATGTCTAACTGGAGATGTTCACTAAGTAGCTGAATATACAAATCTGTAATCAGGAGATTGCCACAGACTAAAGGGCTAGATTAGGGTGGTGTCAGCATGTCATAGTATTTAAAGCCAAGAGATGAGGTAAGGTTGCCTAGGGAATGAGCATAAATAAAACCCTCTGTGAGTTTAAGCATTGATCACACCAAAGTTTTGATTGAGGTAAGCAGGAACCGATAAGAGACCAAGTGGATAGCAGAGAGGAAGGCAGAGAGCTGGTGTAGTATTCTGGAAGCCAAGCGCAGAAAGCATTTCAAGAAGGAAGAAGTGATTGGCTGCCGAACGCGGCAAACAACAAAGAAGCAACCTTTGGATTTGGTATCATGAAATGAATTCCAGAGAAAGAAGAGAGCTTGGAGACGGCAAATATACAGGCAGTTTTTAACAGCAATTTTGTTGTTAAAGAAAGTAGAGGCACAGCTGGCAGAAGAGCCTGGGTGGAACAGCGTTTCTAATTTTTGTTTTAAGATGAGAGAAATTATGTCATGTTTGTGTACTAACGGAATTATCTGAGAGAGAAATTGATGCAGGAGAGAAAGTGGGAGAACTGCTGAAGTTGTGTCCCTGAGATAAGAGGGGACTGAGCCTAACTCACTGGTTGAGGATGAGGATGCTTAGACTGGAGCACAGACCTGTCCTTCCTACAAGAGCACAAGCAAGCATGTGGACACAGATGCTGGTTGGCGGGAAATGTGGTGGTAGAAACTGTCTCCTGATGGTTTTCATTTCCTTGGTGAACTAGGAAAGAAATCATCTGCTGAGGATGGGAAGGGAAGTGTTGAGGACTTAAGCAGAAGTGAACTGAGTGTGGGAGATGAATGGACCAGAGAAATAGCAGTGTGACTGCTGGGCACAGAAAGTACCCACTTGAAGTGAAATTGGCAACGGTGTGTGTTTACACGCAGTGTTCAGCAACAGGGGTGGAGGCATGGGGGGAGCAGAAGGGTGACTGACCAAGTTGAGAATTTCTAATGATCGTGTGGTGAAGGGGGAGGGGAAAGGAATGATTATAAAGATAAATCAGGAATTTAAACTGGAAAAGAGGAAAATTAAGAATGGGGAGGGTAGAGAGTCAAGTGAGGTAAAAAATCAGTGGATTATAAATCCTAATGGAGTTGAAAAATACTGGAAGTGGCATTCTTGCCATAAGAAGTGTAAGATAACGTGTGCTGGGAAGGTGAAATGCTTGACGTTGAGATCGTGGAGAGGATGCAGTTGTTGGTGATCCCGGGACCAGAGAGGACCACAGAGGTGGTGTCTGAGGCCGAGTGAAAAGATCATTTAGTTTTGAGGACAGATTGTGGTAGAAAGGCAGTGACTGTCTTCTCAGGAGCACTCAGAGGTCCGAGGTTCTTGCACTTTCCCTGAGGCCTTCAGAGTGAGGACCAAGCAAGGCCCCAGGCTGGAGAGCCACTGAAACTTGAGGCTGCATTGCATCCATAGGATAGTGGACTTTTTTGCCTGATCTTCAGCTGCAATTAATCTAACCAAACTGCTCCTTTCTTCAGCTATAGATTTCCATTCAGTTCATAAAACTCCCCTGGAAGACACAGTTAGATCTAGTGCACATGTGAGCAGAGAGAACGCCCCTTCTCTCTTGGCAGGCAGGCAGGCAGACGGGAAGAAACCGAGAGTTAATAGTTATTATTAAAATGTTACTAGGCTTGGTTCCCTCTTCTGCTGCATGCTGAATCTCCTTTACCATTATTGAACATTTAAATAGTAGAAAAATGTATGAAGTAGAGTTTCCTTCTCATTTCTCTACTCCTAGAAGTCGTGGGTTGTTTTTGAACATCATTCCAGGTCTGTCTTTCTGTCCTCCTTTCTCTTTCTGCCTATGATTATGTATTTGTGTGGGGTCCTTGTCTTTCTGCCTGTACTTATATATTTGTGTGGGGTTTGTATACACATACCCATGCAGATGTATATTTACATCACAGAAAAAAGCAGAAGTATTCTTTTATGTGGTGTAACTTTTCCTACTCAAACTTTTTCTACTTCCCGTGCCCGTATATACCAACCTAATTACTTTTCTTTAGAACAGCTGCATAGCAGTACACAGTATAGAAATAGTATAAAATTAGGCCAAAAAAATCATGCCCTTGTTGATTGGACACTTAGGTTTTCTTTATTTTCTGCTATTATAAATTATGCTAAATATGTGTATTCTTTATTACTCTTCCTGCATACTTGGATGTTGCTGTGATATGAATTGTCCTGACATAGGATTACAGAAGGAAAGACCTTTTGTTTTAGAATGTGTCACAGTCTCTGTTTCTGAGACAGCTTTGAGAACATGCTGGGCAGCATGCACAATGGAGCCAGCACGTGGCCTACACTCTGCCTCTGGAAACTGACTATGGAGGGACCCCTCCTTTGTGGAGGAGGCCAGAGACTTGGCCTCCACTCGACTGGAAAATATCCAACAGCGCATAAGCCAGCCACTGTGATGCCCTTCCTCTTTGACCTTTAAGAAGCAGGAGTCAGCCCATGAAGTTACCTGTAGAAGAAAAAAAGAAAAATCTAATCTCTGTTGCAAAATCTTCCTCCAAAAAGCTGGCCCCCATTTATTATGCCTGAGGGCATCTCTTCCCACCTCATTCAAACTGGTTGTTTGTCTTCCCACCCTCTCCAGTTCAGCCAATCTGATAAGACCATGAGGAGAAAATATTTTAACCAGACAGTACTGTAATAATTGGGGGGAATAACTGAAGTTGGGAAATAAGAAAAATAGCGAGATAGTTTTACGCTTATTCCTTATGTAGAGTGTGGAATAGTAATGCTTCTCCAAATTCTGAGACTTTGCTAAAACAAAGCAGGCCTTAGCCAACACCTTAAATAGGAAAGTGGACATAGGCAGGGCTGGAGATTAATAGAAGTCATAGAAATACAAGGACAGAACTGATTTGTTTCTGAAAATGTTTCCAAATCTATTTTTTTTTTCAAATCTATTTTTTTTAAAGAAGTTTGCAAAGATTTCAAGTCTGCTGGTAAACCCAGATAAAGAATTGATTTCAGATTTTATCTAAGTTTAATTCTGAATTTCTGGTGACTAAATTGGAAAGAAATTTTGTATCAGTAATCAGGTTTCCAGATCTTTAAACTTTGACCTTTTTTGAAAGGAGAGACCTGTAATAGTACATATTGTAGATTTTGTACTGCTTCTTCAGATTCTCATGGTAATTCTATGGGCTTCCTGGGTGGGTTAGTGGTAAACAATCAGCCTGCTAATGAAGGAGCAGGAGACACAGGTTCAATCCCTGGGTCAGGAAGACCCCCTAATGGCAACCTACTCCAATAATCTTGCTGAGATAATCCTACGGACAGAGGATCCCGATGGGCTACAGTCCATGGAATCTCAAAGAGTCAGACACAACTGAGCATTCACGCATGCTTATTCTATATTGAATCTTATATTTATGAACTGGTAGTAAAAGTTATTTCTTGTTGGTGACTGATAGCTTTTTCTGATACTTTTTCAGAGAAACATTTAAGCTTTCAGTATGAAACCAGAAGAGCCAAGTATAATTTTTTTCTTTTATTTAACTAAGAAAATATATTTTAGTAGTGTGACTTTTACAGACATGATGAGGATATACCTAGGATGAAGGGTATGTGCAGACTCTGAATATATGTGTGAGCATATGTGTATTTTGGTTACCTTTATTTTGAATTTGTATTTGTCAGCAAAATAATTACATAGCCTTAAGTGCTTTATGGTTGGGTTTTCATGTAAGTGCACATCTGTTTAAAACGCAAAACAGTCTTGTAATATGCACTTAAATGTCTCTGAGGTTCACTTTATGTCTTTATGGAGAAAATGATAGAAAAGTAACAGATGGCCAACAAGGATATTAAGTTGACAGGGAAGCAACTGAATTTAGTTCCAGAATTTAAGAAATTTAAATCAGTATAAATTCACTTCAAGAAAATCTTGGGAGTATGTTTCCTCTGAAGTGTGTTTGTTTTGATTTTCTGGGGGGGTGGGGCATGCTGGAAAGGAAGGAGGGAGGGAGAGAGAGAGAGAGGGAAGAGGAATTAAATAGATTTGAACCCATGTTTATGGTTCCAGAGTCAGTGCTATTTCCACTTCTTCAAGAGTCTATTTTCTGTTGACCTTTATTAGAAGAAATTCTTGATACTCAGGAAGTTTTGCTAACCTTAGATCCTAAATATGCTTCTGACTGGATTATGCATGTTTGAACATGTAAAAATATTTTCTTGGTAAATTAAGTTTAATCTTTTACTTAATGTTCCCTACTGTATGGGGAGAACTTTGAAGCAAGGACCAGAAATCAAATGACACTAATGCTTCCTAATTAGAGAAATCTCTATTCAGTGCTAACTAAAAATATATTGGCTGGACTTCTAGTCAGCTAGGGTTAATTCTCAGCACTAAATTCCTGAACACTATGGGTAAAACACTTTGTTCACTTTAGAAGTAGCTAGGCTATTATGGCGGAGGGGTGGGTGGCTGGGGGAAGCAGTTAAGAAAACAAAAATCATTTAAAACTATCTTATTGTTAGAAAATACAGTTAACATGAAATAAAGAAGAATGGTCATCTCTGATGACCATCTCTGTCTGGAGGCAGGATGATCATATTTTAGTATTTTCTTCCTATTGCTTGTTGCCCATGGGCTATTAAAAATAAGTGTTTCTGGAAGCCTCAGTACTGAAGATAGGTAAATGGGAACACTTATACTGCCTTTTTTCCATAAGTACCAGGTAGCTTTAAAAGAGCAATGAGAAAATTATACCACTTATGCATAGCACCACATTGTTTTCTCAAAAGTAAAGAACTTTTTAATATAATACAGTCACATGATATGCAATTCAACTCAAGATTTGACTCTGCTGTTTTATTTAATCCATATAAAATAGATGCGAGGACTTCTCTGGTGGTCCAGTGGCTAAGACTGTGCACTCCCAGTACAAAGAACTCAGATTTGATCCCGGGACAGGGAGCTAGATCCCATATACCACAACTAAGAGTTCACACGCCGCAATGGAAAGATCCTGCGTGTTGCAGCTAGAACCCAGGGTGCCCAAATAAGTTATATATATATATATTTTATGTGTGTATATATATATATATATATTTTATGTGTGTATATGTGTGTGTGTATATATATATATGTATATGTAAAATGGAGGGGCTGGAGGTCACAGCAGGGGCTGACTCTCTAAGTGGTCAGAAGAGATCTTTTTAGGGTGATGGGAATGTTTTAAAATGATTGTAATAATGGTTGCACAACTCTGACAATTTACTAAAAATCATTGAATTGTACACTTCAAACAGGTTATTTTAAGGCCTGTAAATTATGCTTTAATAAAGCTGTTAATGTTTTTTAATGAAAACCTGGAAGACAGAAAATCTAAAAGAAAATATATTATTGATGAAGCTGAAAAATTTGTTAAAGATCTACCCTCTCTTCTCTCTTCTTCAGGTTTATAAGGCAGATCTGTCACACCTTAAGGAACAAATCATCCCAATATGATTTTGAACTGTTGTTTAGAAGATAGAAAATGAAGAGAAGTTTTCATTTACCTTTTTATGAAGGGAAAATAACATTAATATTGAAACAACAAAAAGATATTTTTCCTAAAAGAAAACCAAAGATCAATTTTGCTGTGACTATTAAAACAAAAATCTTTGGAAGAAAAATTATAGAAAAGAATTCAGTATCGCATTTGAAAAGTAACATACAAAATAGCAGTGTAGGATAGTCCTGAGTAGTTTGGGTTCTAGAGGTGGACAGGCTTGGAATCTCAGTACCAGGACCCAGCTCTGTGACCTCAGCAATTCTGCTTAACTTCTTTCTTTTCTTGTCAACAAAGTGGGACCAGTAAATAAGAAAACTTACTTCATAGGGTTCTTGTGAAGGCTGAGTGAGTAAGCACTCAGGAAAATGTCTGACACACAGTGAATGTTGGATATGACAATAACTGCATAGCTTATAAATCTTGAATGTGTCAGAATTTGTTACTCCTCTATTGTTGACCATTAGATTTGCTGTTACAAAGAGTGCAATAATACATATCTTCATATGGAAATTTATCTCACTTTTCTACATAGAATTTTAGGAGTAGATTTTAGAGAAAAAATCATAAACTTAAAAAAAAAGTGTTTATTGAAGTATAGTTGACATGTTGATTTCTGCTGTATATCAAAGTAATTCAGTTATATATACATATATTTTTCATATTCTTTTCTGTCATGGTTTATCACAGGATACTTCCCTATGCTATACGATAGGACCTAGTTGTTTATCCCTCTATATATACTAGTGGCTCAGATGGTAAAGAATCTGCTTGCAATGTGGGAGACCTGAGTTAGATCCCTGGGTCAGGAAGACCCCCTGGAGGAGGACATGACAACCCACTCCAGCATTCTTGCCTGAAGAATCCGCATGGACAGAGGGGCCTGGCGGGCTGCAGCCCATGGGGTCACACAGAGTCGGACAGGACGGAGCGACCAAGCACAGGCACAATCCCAAACTCCTAGTCCCTCCTGCCCTCCACCCCCTCCCCCTTGACAGCCACGAGTCTGCGCTGTCTGTGAGTCTGTTTCTGTTTTGTAGATAAGTCCATTTGTCTTGTATTTTAGATTCCACGTGTAGGTGATATCATATGGCATTTGTCTTTCTGTTTCTGACTTACTTCACATAATATGATAGTCTCTAGGTCCATCCATGTTGCTGCAAATGGCATTACTTCATTTTTTTTAATGGAAAAAGTCATAAACTTTTTAAAGGCCCATATTGCTCTCCAGATAGATCATCCCCTTCCTACAGATGATGGTAAGAGTGTCTGTATTTACATTACTCCCACTAGAATTGAACATCATCATTGCAAAGAAAATCTGAGGTAATTTGTTAAGTCCCAAATAGAATGTAATCATTTATATCCTTCATTTATTGAGAGCATACAACATAACCTTAACTCAAACATTGTCCCAGTTGAGTTCAATTCAGTTGCTCAGTCATGTCCGACTCTTTGTGACCCCATGGACTGCAGCACACCAGGCTTCCCTGTCCATCACCAACTCCCAGAGCTTACTCAAACTCATGTCCATTGAGTCGGTGATGCCATCCAATCATGGCATCCTCTGTTGTCCCGTTTCCCAGCATCAGGGTCTTTTCCAAGGTCTTTTCCTCACATCAGGTGGCCAAAGTATTGGAGTTTCAGCTTCAGCATCAGTCCTTTCAATGGATATTCAGGAATGATTTCCTTTAGGATGGACTTGTTGGATCTCCTTGCAGTCCAAGGAACTCTCAAGAATCTTCTGCAACACCACAGTTCAAAAGCATCAATTCTTCAGCCCTCAGCTTTCTTTATAGTCCTACCCTCACATCCATACATGACTACTGGAAAAACCATAGCTTTGACTAGAAGTACCTTTGTTGTCTCTGCTTTTTAATATGCTGTCTAGGTTGGTCATAGCTTTTCTTCCAAGGAGCAAGCATCTTTTAATTTCATGGCTGCAGTAACCATCTGCAGTGTATTTGGAGCCCAAGAAAATAAAGTCTGTCCCTGTTTCCATCTATTTGCCATGAAGTGATGGGACTGGACGCCATGATCTTAGTTTTCTGAATGTTGAGTTTTAAGCCAACTTTTTCACTCTCCTCTTTCACTTTCATCAAGAGGCTCTTTAGTTCTTCTTTGCTTTCTTCCATAAGGGTGGTGTCATCTGCATATCTGAGGTTATTGATATTTTTCCTGGCAATCTTGACTCCAGCTTGTGCTGGAATCAGCCCAGCATTTTGCATGATGTACTCTGCATAGAAGTTATATAAGCAGGGTGACACTATACAGCCTTGATGTACTCCTTTCCCAGTTTGGAACCAGTCTATTGTTCCATGTCTGGTTCTACTTGTTGCTTCTTGACCTACATACAGATTTCTCAGGTTAGATAATGTGGTCTGGTATTCCCATCTCTTTAAGAATTTCCCACAGTTTGTTGTGACCCACACAATCAGAGGCTTTGGCACAGTCAATAAAGCAGAAGTAGATGTTTTTCTGGAACTCTCTTGCTTTTTCAATGATCCAGTGGATGTTGGCAGTTTGATCTCTGGTTACTATGGCTTTTCTAAATCCACTTTGAACATCTGGAAGTTTTCGGTTCATGTACTGTTGAAGCCTGGCTTGGAGAATTTTGAACATTACTTTGCTAGCATGTGAGATGAGTGCAGTTGTGCAGTAGTTTGAACATTCTTTGGCATTGCCTTTCTTTGGAATTGAAATGAAAACTGACCTTTTCTAGTCCTGTGGCCACTGCTGAGTTTTCCAAATTTGCTGGCATATTGAGTGTAGCACTTTCACAGCATCATCTTTTAGGATTTGAAATAGCTCAACTGGAATCCCATCACCTCCATTATCTTTGTTCTTCGTGATTCTTGCTAAGACCCACTTGACTTCGCATTCCAAGATGTTTTGGCTCTATGTGAGTGATCACACCATCATGGTTATCTGGGTCATGAAGATCTTTTTTGTACAATTCTTCTGTGTATTCTTGCCACCTCTTCTTAATATCTTCTGCTTCTTTTAGGTCCATACCATTTCTGTCCTTTATTGTGCCCATGTTTGCATGGAATGTTCCCTTGGTATCTCTAATTTTCTTGAGGAGATCTCTAGTCTTTCCCATTCTATTGTTTTCCTCTGTTTCTTTGCATTGATCACTTGAAGAAGGCTTTCTTATCTCTCCTTGCTATTCTTTGGACTCTGCATTCAAATGGGTATATCTTTCCTTTTCTCCTTTCTTTTTCGCCTCTCATCTTTTCTCAGCTATTTGTAAAGCCTCCTCAGACAACCATTTTGACTTTTTGAATTTCTTTTTCTTGGGGATGGTCTTAATCCCTGTCTCCTGTACAATGTCACGAACCTATGTCCATAATTCTTCAGACACTCTATCACATCTAGTCCCTTGAATCTGTCACTTTCGCTGTATAATTGTAAGGGATTTGATTTAGCTCACCCCATGAACTCCTTATTGCAAAATTCAGACTTAAATTGAAGAAAGTAGGGAAAACCACTGTACCATTCAGGTATGACCTAAATTAAATCCCAAAATCAAAACATTTTCCCAAAACACTGGAAACCCTGAAATATAGAAATGTTGTTAGTGCTCCTGGAGTTGAGTTTTCATTTTCCTATTCAAATTGTATATGATGTTAGAATATTTACCTTTTGTAGCTTTGTTTTAGCAACTTAATCTGATGGAGAAATTTTCCTAAAAACATTACTTAAAAAATAATCTACCAAAACAGTTGCCACCAGGGAAAAAATTTTTATTTTCAGCTTTGTTTTATTTATTTATTTTGCCTCCCAAGACAGTTCTAAAGTCATGTGTCTCTCCAATACTTCTCTATGTTGTTCTTTCTCCAGGTAACCTCATTCCAATCTTTCAAATAACATTTTTTTTTTTTTTTTTGGTCGTGCCCCCACATGACATGCAGGATATTAGTTCCCCAACCAGGGTTTGAACCTGTGCCCCATGCAGTGAAATCTCACAGTCTTAACCACTAGACTGCCAGAGACATCTCCCAGTCTCTTTAGGAACTGAGAATGGGTCAGGTCTCAGAGAAAGAGTCATAAGCCTGCATTGGGCCAATGTATAAATCCAAATTTAGATTACTTTTCAACAGGAGCAAACCAGGAATGTTTATAGTCATTTACAGGGAACAGGTATGTCTGTCCCTGGACTGTCTAGCAGAGCCTTGGGTACAGTCACCACTAAAAGCTGGGAGGGTGAAAGGAATCCATCTCTGTCCTAGATTTGTTCTCCTACAGGCTTGACACTGCAGAGGGAGAAGTTCCTTTTCCTGGAGTAGAACTTTCATCTGAAATCTTGCCATATAGCCATGTCCCCTTAGTCTTTCCCTAAGAAACAAATTTAACAGGGAACTGTGTCTTGTTACACTTTTTACTCAAGACTTGAATGAATATATTAGTTTTAAGACTTTACGTCATAAAGGTCAGCAGTGATAAATTTCCTTAGCAGTTTAATTATTCTTGTATATATTTTAATTCTGTTTAACAGAGATTGCTCCTGTTCGTGTCTTCTTTGTTATAATTATGTTTTAGAGACAGACACGCGCATTGACACTTGGTTAACATTTCAATCCAATATTGAAAATGTTCTCTGTACAGATTACTTTAAATTGGATAGTACAATTGAGAGACAGTTCTGATGTGCATTTGCATCTCAGGCTCTTCCAGAATGTACATTTCATTTGATATATGTATCTTATGGCCTGTGACTATAACACAGTATAGTTAGGCCTTTTAAAAATAAACCTTGCATTTATGTTTAAATTTTAGTTTTAATCTCCTTTTTTCTTATTGTTTCCTTTTAATTCTTTTAGTTGAAGTATAGTTGACATGCAATATCATATTAGTTTCAGGTGTACAACATCGTAATTCAACATTTAAATACATTATGAATTGATCACTACAAGTCTAGTAATCTGTTACCATACAGAATTATCACAATATTATTGACTGTATTCCCTATACTGTACATTACATCCCTGTGACTTATTTACTTTATAATTGAAAGTTTATACCGCTTAATCCTCTGGCCTATTCCATCCCCAACCCCTTATTGTTTTTTTCTTTAAGATAATTATGAGAAAAGGTCATTTCTGCAATCTTCAGATACAGAGAGAAACAGTTTAGAATCAAGTATTAGCATCCTCACTCATCTGCCAATGCAAGAGACACAAGAGACACAGGTTCGATTTCTGGGTTGAGACTATGCCTTGGAATAGGAAATGGCAACCCCAATCCAGTATTCTTGCCTGGAAAATTCCATTGGCAGAGAGCCTGGAGGGCTGCAGTCCCATGGGGTTGCAAAAGTTGGATGTGACTGAACACATACAGACACACACACACACATAAACACACGCATCCTGCTTTCTTAATCTAGTTGCAAATTCTATTTTCCTTAGGTTAATTTGGATGTTGAGCTTTCCCCCATGCCCTATTAATGTTTTAAACAATTTCTGTAAAATATAAAGGTGTGATTCCACCAGAATCATGTATTGGGGTGTCTTTCAACTCAAGAAAATCCTTAAGCATTTTCTTTTTTCAAGATGTGAAACAATTCTGTGGCTTCACAGTGAGATATCTCTGTCTCATTTACTATAGACTGTTAAAGGTAAAATCAGCTTTTGTTTCCTTGTTATTAAATTTAGGAGCTAGTAGCTATTTCAGTAACCCACAAAAATCACTTAGCCTCCCTACCAATCAGTGTCTGCTAATGTCTTGAAGATATGTATGTAACACTTTGGAATTTAAATTCCACAATGCATCTTGAAAATCCATTGAGTTTTTCACTTTTTGAAGAGGAAGTATTTGGAAATATACTTCCTGTTCAGTTCTTCTTACAAGGATTTGAAAATCTGTTTATAGTTTGTCTCCTTTTTTTTTTTTTCAAAGACTAACATTTTCACTTTACTTTTTTACACTCTTCAAAACTGCATACACTCTTCAAAATTGCACGTGGGGATACCATTGATACATACTTTTGCCAAGAACTTAATATAATCAGATTTTTTTAGTTTTTGTCTCCTTTTTAACAGTGATTCTCAAACCACGTTACTGTCTTCTCTAAGCTTATACGAAAGAATAACAGTTTTCCTCAATACTTAGGGAAAGAGTAATAAATTAAGAGTTTTTGAATATTCGTTTTTCTCCAACAGTTGTGACGCGTTAACTTAGGAAATAGCTTTGGAAACACATAGTATAGATCTAATATCTCATGCTTTGTTTTCGTCTTTAAAATGATAACAATATTGATTACCATATGTTAATCTCATATCCACTTATGACTTAATTTCTGCCAGTAGGCAACGTGGTATGAATGCTTAAAACATTTAAGAACTTCATGTTGTCAGTGACATCCTTACCAGAGGTGGGAATCATTTCAATTACCCCATATACAGTTTGACTCCCATATCTTAATGGTGTTTATGGAGAGAAACAGAAAGCAAGAGACATTTCTTTTTCCCTTTTATAGTGTATAGGCTTAAATTTTTATTTGCTATAATAATACTTTTTATTTGATCATAACAGAGTACTCTCAGTTTACCTATTAAGTGATTTTTCTTACAAATATTTGGACGCAAATTTCTAAGGAAGTGCACAAATTCTTGATTGCACCATTATTTGCTCTTGGCATCATACAGTTTGAGGAGAGAGAACCAGTGAGAAGGCTTTCATCTATACAATATTTGTTGCTGGGGAGAAGGAAGAAAAGTTTGAAGGTATTCTGTTCTCTCTAAATCCTTTTACAATTTATCTAATAGTCAGAATTATTCTTATGGAATTATCAGAGTGTCTTTCACCTGGAGTTATTATTGGAAATTTATTTTGCTTATTCTTCCCCCCCCCCCCTTGATTCCTTCATTTTAATTAGTTGTACTACTATCAAAGCCAAATCTATGTCTAGGAGACTTTCTTACAGCTTTTTATTGAAAGATCACTTATCTTTTTTATTTCCCATGTATAATATTTAGAGAGTAAGAATCTTCTGGCCCTAGTTAAATACAACCCCCATTATTATGGAAGCTACCATACCAGACGCTTTATGTCTTAGAATAGTGACATTAATTTCCCAATCAGCTGTCACTCAAGGGTATGCTGCTGCTGCTAAGTCACTGCAGTCGTGTCTGACTGTGCGACCCCACAGACGGCAGCCCATCAGGCTCCCCTGTCCCTGGGATTCTCCAGGCAAGAACACTGGAGTGGGTTGCCATTGACCCAGGGGTATAAAGAACCATTTAAAGTCATATAAAACCTATCCTTATAAATACATCTTCCCCTTTCTATTCCATTATAGTTTTTTTTTTCTTTTTACAACCAAAATTCTGACTTGTTAATAGAAATGTGATGTTTTTAGTCTCTTTCACTATTTATTTTAAAAGATCAGAAATGTGCTATTGTGAAAAGCCATCTTAAGCATGAGATTGGAGTCAGATTAAGTTGAGTTCTGGTCTCAGTTCCACCCTTTGCTGATCCTGTGACCCTGGGCAGTTTACTTGTTATTTAGTCGCTAAGTCGTGTCCATCTCTTTGCAACCCCATAGAGCCTGTCAGGGTCCTTTGTATATGGGATTTCCCAGGCAAGAATCCTGGAGTGGCTTGCCATTTCCTTTTCTAGGGGGTCTTCCCCACCCAGGGACCGAACCTGTGTCTCCTGCTCTGCCAGGCGGATTCTTTCTCACTGGGCCACCTGGGAAGCCCCGGGTAAGTTGCTTACTGTTTGAGAGCTTCACTTCCCACGTGTTTAAGTGAGAATGCTCACAGGGCTGTGAGGGTTAGGGCTGATGCATACGGCACACTGAATGGACGTAAGTGCAGCCCAGATTATTCCCAGTCCTCCCCCGTTTCACATGGATCTGGTTGGTCAGGCCAGTATGGGAACTTTACAGGTATTTTTCTTAAAGAACCAGAAATCCAACTATCTGCAGTATTTTAGATTGGAAGTCAGAACTTTTAAAACATGAATACTCAGAGTCCTAATTCATGTAGTCTTGAAAGTGAAAGTGAAGTCACTCAGTCATGTTTGACTCTTTGCAACCCCATGTACTATACCTACCAGGCTCCTCCGTCCATGGGATTTTCCAGGCAAGAGTACTGGAGTGGGTTGCCATTTTCTTCTTCAGGGGATTTTCCCAACCTTGGGATCAAACCTGGGTCTCCTGAATTGCAGGCAGACGCTTTACTGTCTGAGCCATCAGGGAAGCCTTATTCTTCCGTAAATATTAAAACAGAAACCTGTCATTCACCCATTTAATCAGGGCTATTATTTTTAGCAGCTTTTTTTTGTTTAAAAACTTATTAGATATAATTCACATATCATCTAATTCACCTGTTCATACAGTTCAGTAGTTTTTAGTATATTCACAGTGTTGTGCAACCATCACTATAATCAGTTTTGGAGCATTTCATCTCTCCAAGAAAAAATCCTGAACCCTTTCACCCTGACCTCTCATCCTCCCCAGCCCTAGGAAACCACAAATTTACACTCTGTCTTTCTATAGATTGCCTATTCTGAACATCCCGTGTGAATGGAGTCATTGAATATGTGATCTTTTTGTGACTAAGCTTCTTTTGCTTAACATGGTGTTTTCAAGGTTCATCCATGGATAGCATGTATCAGTGCTTCATCCTTGTTGTTGCTGAATAATATTACATTTGTGGCTGTACCACATGTTACTTATCCACTTGTCAGTTGATGGATTTGGGGGTTATTTCTACATTTTGACTGTTATGAATAATAATATTATAAAAATTTTTGAACAAGTGTCAGTGTGGATGTATGTTTGAACTTTTCTTGGGTTTTCAACTAAGGGTGGGATTTCTGGGTCATATGGTAACTGTTTTCAAAGAAGCTGTACCATTTTACATTCATACCAGCAATGCATGAGGATTCCATTTTCTCCACATCTTTTTCCACACTTACTATTACCTGCTTTTTCAATTACAGCCATCCTAGTGAGCATCAAATGGTATTTTGTTGCAGAGTCTTAGTTGCATCTTAAAGTTGAGTATATGACTCATGCTTTGGTATTACCTGGTCAATGCTAAGAGTGATGCATTGGGGAAGTTAAGCCTTATATTGCAGAATCTTCTCTTTTTTTTGAATACCTGGTGAACAGAACTGCCCTAGACTCTTTTTTGCTCCTATGATTTCTGTTCATCTTCTGATTTGCAGTTTTCTGTTTCTAGCCCTTCTCTTGGGTTAATGAGCTCTCCTCTAGCCACCTCTCTCTATAGATACTATAGCAGAGTGAAGAGAGCCATTGCAACCTTTTCATTTTTGCCTTTCCTTCATCCATCCTTCTTGAGACATTTTCTCCAAACAGAATAATAGAGCCTGTTTCTAAAATAATTCTGTTTCTGAACATTTATATACTAAGTTCTCAGGATAGAGTATTTCTTGTTCATAACTTTTCATCTGTCATTTTCTGACATTTTCTGTCTATAATCTTCTCCTGAAACACTAATTTTAGGAATGATATGCACCTCCTAAATCTATTCTCCATTGCTGTTAATTTTTATCTTCATCTCTGTGTTTTTAAAAATTTTGTCAACTTATTTTTTAGATTACAAACCCAGTTTTCAGCAGTGTCTGTTCTGTTTTTTTATGGATGACCCATTTAATCTTTTATATTTATAGTCATATTTAATTTCCAAGAACTGTTTCTTATTCTCCATTTGCTCCTTTTTCATGACAGAATCTTCTTCTTTTGTAGATGTGACATGCTTTTTCATGTATGAGAATGAAATATTCCCTTCCATTCCCTAAATTTTCCTTTAATTCAGAAGTGATTGTTTATCTTGGTCTTTCTATTTTATATTATTGATTTCCCTAAGATGTTTGCTTATTTTGTAGGTACATGTTTATGAATAAAAGACTAAATTGACTGGTATATATAGTGGGTTTGTTTCTCCAGAAATGCTTTCCTCTGGATGATGTGAATGCCTGTGTCAACAGGTATAGTAATGGATGTACCAATAGGTGGACTTTTCAACCTCTTCCCCTCCCAAATTGCTAAAATAAGGAAGGAGTTAGATGTATCTGGAGATGGAGTAGTTTACTGTATTTTCCCTCTAGGACCTGTCTTTCTTCTTCATCTCTAAATTTCTGGGACTGAAGTTACCATCAGTCATAAATTACCTTAAACTCTAGTCTTTTTCCCTCTCAAGCCCCAGGTCCTTCACAGGGAATCTTCCCAGGCTGATCACCAACTTTGTGTGGACAGCAGTTTTCTGCCTTTAGCTCAAAAGGAAAGCCTTGACTGGCTACTGGATATAATTGGTTGTTTCCTGACTAGATGATCACTCTGTTTCTTAAGCTTAATTTTTAATTGCCTGTGGTACATGAGTTAATTTATGAATGTTGCAAACAAATGTATTTCACCCTGTGTCGCTGAGTCTAGGTATGGAGTGGTGTAGTGGTGACAGGCAAACCTAAGATATCTGAAGGTCTGGTGTGTATAAATGATACAGAAGCTGTCCCAGAGCCAATTTCTGGTTCATGGCTTATGTATCAGTATGTTACAGTTCTTCCTCCTCATCCCCCAGTGTTGTGTGTTTTAGCTGTCATTAAGAATGGACTTTGCATTGCAATAAAAAGGTGGATAACTGTATTTGAAAAGAAAATCAGCCACAATCCAGATTGGTATCCTATAAAATTATACCACAGTAAATCTCCTGCATATGGACAAGTTCCATTCTGAGAGTGTGTTCATTAGTCCAGTTTGTTTGTAAGTATCGAACAAGATTAGCCTAGGCGCCCACCTAACATAATGTGTTATACAGTACTGCACTGTAATAGGTTTATAATACTTTTCACACGAATAATACATAAAAACAAACACAAAATGTAAAACCTTTAGAAATAGTCATTTGCTTTTGGTTGCTCTAGGTCTTCGTGGCTACACCCAGGCTTTCTCTGGTTGCGTGAGCGGGGCTGCTCTTCCAAGTGATGCCCAGGCTCTCCCTGCAGTGGCTTCTCTTGTTGTGAAGCACATCTAGGCAGTTATGGCGCACAGCCTTTAGTTGCTCCGTGGCCTGTGAACTCTTCCCAGACTGGGGATCGAACCCATGTCCTCTGCATGGGCAGGCAGATTCTTATTCACTGTACCATCAGGGAAATCCCCAAAACATTTAAGCTATACATTATCTTACAGTATAGTAACTTGAAAAGTACAGTAGTACCTGGTACATCACTGATGCTCTTACGCTTGCTCCCAGACATACTGGGCCTGAGCTACAGGCAGTGTACCACGTGCTCTACACAGGACTGCACAGTGACGTAGGCGACAGCACAGACGCTTGTAGAGGGTGCGCGTGTGTGACCGCGCACGCCAGACACATGAGCTGACTGTCATGATTGGACATGCCAGCGCACACTCACACCTTTGAAAGTTCACAACGTGAAGGTTCAAATGTAGGGGGCTTACTGTAATCCTCTGCAGTCACTTTGTTCTCTTTCAAAACTTTCACTCTGACGGTACAGGAATTAACAACAAAGGTATTAACGACAGACAGTGTTCCAACAGCATTCACACTTGTCTCACTGTCTGTTCATTTTAAAATGAATTGTCCCTACCATTATGTCCATACTCCGTTGAGCCTATAAATTTAATGTTACTA
This sequence comes from Cervus elaphus, assembly GCF_910594005.1. NCBI lineage: Eukaryota > Metazoa > Chordata > Mammalia > Artiodactyla > Cervidae > Cervus > Cervus elaphus. The sequence continues at coordinate 63,059,738 of NC_057819.1, read as the reverse complement.
GCTTAAGATTATTGAGAGCACTAGGTACTGAATAGAAATTATTTGCGCAGCTCAGACATCTTGTTATAAGACGCCCAAGTCAAAATCTTCTGTATTCTTAGCAATTTATTAGAGGGTGTTTGTATGTTTTATGGAGCTGAAGAAAACCCCTCAGAAACAGTTGGAAGGATTTGAGGCCCTGGATTCAGTCTCTAAACAATACACTGTCTGATGCTGAAATATAAGCATGGCTTGCGGTAAACAGTATTTCTGCACATTTACTGTGTAGTTCATCAAACACGTGGGACTGCCAGCCTTCTGATGTGGTGGGAAGAGCAGGGACTTTGGGGTTCTTCAAATCCAGGTTGAAAACTTGTACTCCTTTTTTGTTTAACTAGCTTCTCTGAGACTGTTTTCTCATTAGTAGTATGGGAAAGACTTGCATGATGGGACTTCTGTGAAGATTAAGCAAGAATGTATTAAGAACGCCTCTAACATAGTAAACACAGATAATCATGATGATGTGATCACTCACCTAGAGCCAGACATCCTGGAATGCAAAGTCAAGTGGGTCTTAGGAAGCATCACTACAAACAAAGCTAGTGGAGGTGATGGAATCCCAGTAGAGTTATTTCAAATCCTAAAAGATGATGCTGTGCAAGTGCTACACTCAATATGCCAGCAAATTTGGAAAACTCAGCAGTGGCCACAGGACTAGAAAAGGTCAGTTTTCATTTCAATTCCAAAGAAAGGCAATGCCAAAGAATGCTCAAACTACCACACAATTGCACTCATCTCACACACTAGCAAAGTAATGCTCAAAATTCTCCAAGCCAGTCTTCAACAGTATGTGAACCGTGAACTTCCAGATGTTCAAGCTGGATTTAGAAAAGGCAGAGGAACCAGAGATCAAATTGCCAATATCCACTGGATCATCGAAAAAGCAAGAGAATTCCAGAAAAATATCTACTTCTGCTTTATTGACTGTGCCAAAGCCTTTGACTGTGTGGATCACAATAAACTGTGGAAAATTCTTAAAAGAGCTGGGCATACCAGACCACCTGACCTGCCTCTTGAGAAATCTATATGCAGGTCAAGAAGCAACAGTTAGAACTTGACATGGAACAACAGACTGATTCCAAATAGGAAAAGGAGTACGTCAAGGTTGTATATTGTCACCCTGCTTATTTAACTTATATGCAGAGTACATCATGAGAAACGCTGGGCTGGAAGAAGCACAAGCTGGAATCAAGATTGCTGGGAGAAATATCAATAACCTCAGATATGCAGATGACACCCACCCTTATGGCAGAAAACAAAGAACTAAAGAGCCTTTTGATGAAAGTGAAAGAGGAGAGTGAAAAAGTTGGCTTAAAACTCAGCATTCAGAAAACTAATATCATGGCATCTGGTCCTATGACTTCATGGCAAACAGATGGGGAAACAATGGAAACAGTGAGAGACTTTATTCTTTTGGGCTCCAAAGTCACTGCAGACAGTGACTGCAGCCATGAAATTAAAAGACACTTGCTCCTTGGAAGAAAAGCTATGACCAACCTGGACAGCATATTAAAAAGCAGACACATTAAAAAAAAAAAAAGCAGAGACATTACTTTGCCAACAAAGGTCTGTTTAGTCAAAGCTATGGTTTTTCCAGTAGTCATGTATGGATGTGAGACTTGGACTATGAAGAAGGCTGAGGGCCAAAGAATTGATGCTTTTGAACTGTGGTGTTGGAGAAGACTCTTGAGAGTCCCTTAGACTGCAAGGAGATCCAACAAGTCCATCCTAAAGAAAATCAACCCTGAATATTCACTGGAAGGACTGATGCTGAAACTGAAACTCCAATACTTTGGCCACCTGATGCAAAGAACTGACTCACTGGAAAAGACCCTGATGCTGGGAAAGCTTGAAGGCCGGAGGAGAAGGGCACAACAGAGGATGAGATGGTTGGATGGCATCACCGACTCAATGGACGTGAGTTTGAGTAAACTCTGGGCGTTGGTGATGGACAGGGAGGCCCGGCATGCTGGGGTCGCAAAGAGTCAGACACTACTGAGCAACTTAACTGAACTGAGATGAGTAACAGCTGTCATTGGTGGTGGTGTTGGCATACTAATAGCCAGTTCTCGAATGGATCTCAGTTGTTTTTGTGACCTGGGACCCACAGAAATGAGCCCTTTGTGCAGCTTCCTGTGCTTTTTTGTGATAATTGTATTGCCTCCCCACCCCAACTTTAAGCAGTGCATTTTTAATCATATGAATATGTTTCTACTAATTCTGCAATTCTGAAGTAGCACTTCAAAATGCTTCCATTCCAAATCAAAATTATTTGAAGCCTTCCCATGGTAACTCACAATCTCTTCTCTATGAATTAATAACAGCTGTTGCCTGCTGCCCCCTCCAAAAAAACCACAAAGCAACACAAAGCCTGTCCAGTTTGCAGAGGTGTTGGGGAGGTTTCATAGCAGTGTATTCAGTGACAGATACCTCCTGTGTGTAAGTGGCTCTGCCAGGCATTACAGGGTATACAAGGCCTTGTCCTGGAGGAACTCAGAGCATGAAGACATACATGGGCAGTTTTTATTGATTTTGTTTTTTTTAATTGGAGTGTAATTGCTTTGCAATATGGTGTTAGTTTCTGCTGTATTAGAGCATGAGTCAATTTTATGTACACAAATATCGCCCTCCTCCCATCCTGTCCCCACCTCACCCTCTCGGTCTTCACAGAGCACCGAGCTGAGCTCCCTGTTGTTTAGCTCCCAAGTCATTGTCTGATTCTTGCAATTCCATGGGCTGTCGCCTGCCAGGGGATTTCCCAGGCAAGAATACTGGTGTGGGTAGGGAATTCTCCGGGAATCTTCCTGACCCAGGGATTAAACCCACATCTCCTGCATTGCTGAGTCACCAGAGAAGCCCTGAGCTCCCTATGTCGTATAGCAGTTTCTCACTAGCTATTTTACACATGGTAGTGGATATGTGTCCATGCTACTCTCTCAACTCATGCCTCCCTCTCCTTCCACTGCTGTGTCCACAGGTCCATTCTCTACATCTGCATCTCTATTCCTGCTCTGCAAAGAGGTTCATCTGTACCATTTTCTAGGTTCTACATATATGCCTTAATATATGGTATTTATTTTTCTGACTGCTTCACTCTGTGTGTCCGTCCACATCTCTACAAATGACCCAGTTTTGTTCCCTTTTATGGCTGAGTAATGTTCCCTTTTATGTATGTACCATATCTTCTGATTAGAATTATAACGTGAGTCAAAATGTGCTAAGTGCCAGCAGGTCCGGGGCACTATGTCTATTGGTGGCAGAGGAGGGGAAGCATTATTTCTGCCCGTGGGAAACCTAAGGCTTCAAGCAGAGATGGCAGGTGCCTCTGGAGCTTCCTCTCACCCGAAGGTCATGTGTGTTGAGAACTGTGAATAGTAAGAACTGAGCCACACAGCTGAAGAGCAGAGAAGGCTCCTGGGCATGCTCCTTGTTTGTGTCCTGGCAGCACTTTGGAGGTGCTGGTGTGGGTGGCAGCTTGTTAACGGAATGGAGAGGAAGGAGCCAGGTAGGCTGGAACTTGCAGGAAGCCACGTGCTGTTGTGCAGAGAATACATTCTCTACCCTTCTGTAAGGTGATGTGGCAAGGCTTGGATGTGGCCTGACCTTTTTCATCATTTCAGATAAGAGGCCAAGACTCCCCCACTGTGGATAAAAATCTGTTTGAAGATTCAGATTAGAAACTTCTCAGCTATGTAGGAGGTTCGCTCACCAGAGTGATGTGCCTGCTATTTGGATAGTGTGATCTTCCCTTTGTTTCCTGCTTCCCCAGGTAATGGATTCTCTTGGTTACAGTGGTTTCTGTTATTTGCTCACTTTGCAGAGTCAGTTCTAGAAAGGTAAAACCTTGTTGCGACATCTTCAAAATCATCCTGAACTAAAGGAAGGGGAGCTGTGAGATTGGACCTTTTGCCATTAAAGGGTGGAGAAGGAAATGGCAACCCACTCCAGTACTCTTGCCTGGAAAATCCCATGGACAGAGGAGCCTGGTAGGCTACAGTCCATGGGGTGGAGAAGAGTCGGGCACGACTGAGCGACTTCACTTTCACTTTTCACTTTCATGCATTGGAGAAGGAAATGGCAACCCACTCCAGCATTCTTGCCTGGAGAATCCCAGGGATGGGGGAGCCTGGTGGGCTGCTGTCTATGGGTTTGCAGAGAGTCCGACACGACTGAAGCGACTTAGCAGCAGCTGCAGCAGCAGCAGTCCTTAAAGGGAGGAAAAATCATCTTTATTTTTACCCTAATAGCTGAAAAAGCAACCTATGGTTAGAGATGTTACCTATCCTTTGATAACTTGAAATAACACATTTAATCTTTGTTTTCTGGATGCTTGTGAAAGAAATCCATACCATCCTAAAATATGGAAGCAGATTTCAATAATTTCAGAAACAGATACAGTATCTGTATTTAATCTATTTAGTTTCTTTCTTTACATCACTCATTCATACTCCTCAGGAAATTCATATTAGAATTCTTGAGTCTCAGAAAATGACTTTGAGGGCTTAACACCCTCAGAATGAACTTTAACTGGAAAAGACGGAAGGATGGAGGAGTGGTGATCCTTGGTGGGCACAGGTTTTCATCCTGAAGGAACTACCTCTGTCTGCCTTTTAGTTCTTTCTCTCCCTTCTGCTGCTTACTTTTAGGGCTTATTTATCACTTCTGTCAGAGGCTGCAATGGGAAAATGAAAAAAAGTGAAAATCATATTTATTAATTTTTCATAGTAGCCCTTGGTTCAAAAGAAGGGGGAAGGGAAAGAAACTGGAGCTGCTGGATGAGGGAAGACTTGGAAATTATTTATTAGTACATTCCTGCCCTCTTGACCAGTAATAGGCCAGCAAAAAATCCTACAGAATTAAAATAATCCATATTGGACAAAGGATGATTACCTTTTGGATAATTCTACCCACAATATTATGAACCCTGTGAATATTGTGTATCCCTCACATTATCATCATAGTAGTGAACATTTATTGAGCATTTATCATGTTCAGCCACCACACCATCCTTAATATGCATCTCTTCATTTAATCCTCATTCAGTATGATGAGATGCGTGCTACTATGGTGATTTTCCCACCTTTTACAGACATGGATGCTGAGACTTACAAAGGCTACTACCTTCCTAAGGTCATTCAGGTAGTAAACAGTGGATCAAGAACTCAAAATAAGGCCCATCTGATCTAGAGTGCTCTTAACCTCTCTCTAGGTTGTCATCGTGAAATAGCAGTTGATTTCCCATCATGGCTGCCACCCATTAGTAGAGACCCAGAGGCACTACATGCACTCACCTCTTTCTGTGGAACCTTTAATTCTAAAATGCACAAATTAATCCAAACAATGCAAAGTCAAAGATAAATAAGTGATGGGGTTAAAGAAAGGACACATTTAATATAATCTTCAAAGATCAGGGTTTAACCTGTTTGGGTATCGTGCTGGCCCTATCCCAGCTGGAGTTCAATTCATTAGAGAAGTGCCACCCACATGTCAAACGTGGTGCTGGACACAGAGCTGCAAATACTAACTTTGTAAAGGAACCTCGGCTTCCCAGAGGAGGGCATGGTGATAATGAGATAACACTGGTCATACTAAGGCACCAGATATCAAGTCTGATTTTGTAAGAAACGTTTCACCCTAAAATCAGTTTGGGAAATGCTAGTTAAACAAAGGTAAACACAAATGTGAATTGCAAGATTTTTTAGAGCCTTTGAGGTACTAATATGCTTTGTAACTACCCTAGAGGTTTTTATATTAATAAATTGGGAAATATTGAAAGCAATCCCTGTTATTGGGTCACTTCCTCAGGTTACCTTTCTTGAAGCATATCTTATTCCAGGTAAAATTTACACCTCCTTTAGAAAAGCCCATAGGAGTGCCCCTAGTATTTTAAATATGGGTCTAATATTTTTAATTTGGCAGTAGGGGGAATAGAGATTTACACTTAACTAAAAGGTCTCTTTATCCCTTCTTAAATCACAAGTTTCACTTGCTGAAAAAAGTGAGATTCTGTAACAAGAAGAGTTATGAAAGTAATTACTAAGAGACTCAGTAGGGAGCTTGCGGTGGGAGCAGCAGTGAGGGTTGAGGACACCTTGCTGTGAAGCCTGCTTCCATCTGCTCCCCTCGTCCCCTTCCTCCCAGGCCCTAGTGGCACTGATGAAATGCCCATCTTCCTAACATTTCTGCCGAATTCACTTTGGGGTGAAAAGGGGCAGTGTGGATGGTGGCTCCAATTTTCACCTCTGAAACTGACATAAAAATCAGAAAAAGTAGTGAGTTGTGCTCAACAATCAAAATTGTTGAACTATTTGAAGGAAGAATTATTAAAAAGAAGTAGCAGCCTGTTATCAAATAGCTGATTCTTCTTCCAGTTCAAATGTGCTGTGTAGGTTTTCATCTTGTGTGTGGAGTTTGGTTTGGTGAGAGCTACTTTGAGACAAAAGAATAGACCAAATGTGGGTCATTTTAGTGCAGAGATGACTCAAACCACTAGGGTGTAAAAATTATGGGACTTCTGTGTGTGTGCTCAGTCGTCTCTGACTCTTTGTGTGACCCCACGGTCTATAGCCCACCAGGTTCCTCTGCCCATGGATTTTTCCCGGCAAGAATAGTGGAGTGCGTTCCCATTTCCTTCTCCAGGGTGTCTTCCCAACCCAGGGATCTAACCCACTTCTCTTACATCTCCTGCATTGGCAGGCAGATTCTTTACCACTAGCGCCACCTGGGAATTTAAAATGGGAATTTTAAGGAGACACATTTTTTTTTTAGCAATGTCAGATATATCAAGGAGCCAACTATAGCCTGAAGGATGCAGGCAGAAGGAATTGAGAGGGCTTTGGATGTTACCGTTATCAACAGACATTTGCAGAGGGTGACTGTGAAGCAGAGTCTGAGTCCTACTGTCATCATCCACACTGAAAGGTGGTAGAACATGCCTGATACTAAATAATAATACAGCATTATTTGGTATTGCTCAATGTCAAGTGAATGGTAGAGCTTGTATAAGAGTTCTGTTAGGATGTGTTAGGCAGAATGATGCTCCCCCCTTGAAGATGTCATGGTCTAATCCCCAAAACCTGTGACTGTGTTATATCGCATGACAAAGAAGAACAAGGTTCCTTATCCATTGATCTTGAGGTAACGTTATTTCGGATTATCCCAGAAGGCCCAATGTAATCAATAATAAGGAATCTATACATTGGAAAAGGGAAACAGAAGAAGTCAGAGATTTAAAGATGCTACATTGTTGGAGGAAGGGACCACAAGCCCAGGGAATGCAGGTGACCCCAAGAAGTTTAAAAGGGCAGGGAAACTGACACACCCCTAGAAACTCCAGATGGAATATAGCCAGGCACACACCTCGATTTTAGCCTAGTAAAACCTATTATAACTTTCTGTAAGATAATAAATACATCTTTGTTGTTTTAAGCCACCAAGTTTTAAGTTAATTTCTTACAGCAGTGATTGTTGTTCTTGTTGTTGCTTAGCCGCTCAGTCATCTCCAAATCTTTGCAGCCCCATGAACTGCAGCTTGTCTGGCTTCTCTGCCCTTCTCCATCTCCCAGAGCTTGCTCAAACTCATGTGCATTGAGTCAGCGATGCCATCCAACTATCTCGTTGTCTGTCATCCCCTTCTCCTCCTGCCTTCAGTCTTTATCAGCATCAGGGTCTTTTCTAATGAGTCGACCCTTCACATCAGGTAGCCAAAGTATTGTAGCTTCAGCTTCAGCATCAGTGATAGAAAACGAATACAAAAATGCTGAAGAGAAAGAAGAGTCACGGGTGGTTTCATGAAGAAGGTAGTCCTTGAGCCAGGCATGGAAGACAGTAAGAATAGTCATAACAGAATTAGAGTCATCAAGTTTGTGTTCCAGATACTGAGCTAAGCTCCTTATACCTTTTAGTTCATTTATCTGCACAAAAACTCTATGAAGATAAAATTCTTTCCCATGTGTAGATGAGAAAACTGAGGTTTAGAGAGGTTAGGTAACTTATGTAATCACTAATGTTCAGTACCAGTCACTCAGTTCAGTTCAGTTGCTCAGTCATCTCCGACTCTTCGCGACTCCATGGACCATAGCAGGCCAGGCCTCCCTGTCCATGGTCAACTCCCGGAGTTTACTCAAACTCATGTCCATTGAGTTGGTGATGCCATCCAACTATCTCATCATCTGCCATCCCCTTCTCATCCCGCCTTCAATCTTTCCCATAATCAGGGTGTTTTCAAATGAGTCAGCTGTTCGCATCAGGTGGCCAAAGTATTGGAGTTTCAGCTTCAACATCAGTCCTTCCAATGAACACCCAGGGCTGATCTCCTTTAGGATGGACTGGTTGGATCTCCTTACAGTCCAAGGGACTCTCAAGAGTCTTCTCCAACACCACAGTTCAAAAGCATCAATTCTTCAGTGCTCAGCTTTCTTTATAGTCCGACTCTCACATCCATACATGACTACTGGGAAGCCTATAGCCTTGACTAGATGGACCTTTGTTGGCAAAGTAATGTCTCTGCTTTTTAACATGCTGTCTAGGTTGGTCATAACTTTCCTTCCAAGGAGCAAGTGTCTTTTAATTTCATGGCTGCAGTCACCATCTGCAGTGATTTTGGAGCCCCCAAAATAAAGTCTGTCACTGTTTCCACTGTTTCCCCATCTATTTGCCATGAAGTGATGGGACCAGATGCCATGATCTTAGTTTTCTGAATGTTGAGTTTTAAGCCCACTTTTTCACTCTCCTCTTTCACTTTCATCAAGAGGCTCTTTAGCTCTTCTTCACTTTCTGCCATAAGAGTAGTGTCATCTGCATATCTGAGGTTATTGATATTTCTCCCAGCAATCTTGATTACAGCTTGTGCTTCCTTCAGCCCAGCATTTCTCATGATGTACTCTGCATAGAAGTTAAAAGGGTGACAGTATACAGCCTTGACATACTCCTTTCCTGATTTGGAACCAGTCTGTTGTTCCATGTCCAGTTCTAACTGTTGCTTCCTGACCTGCATACAGATTTCTCAAGAGGCAGGTCAGGTGGTCTGGTATGCCCAGCTCTTTTAAGAATTTTCCACAGTTTTTTATGATCCACACAGTCAAAGGCTTTGGCGTAGCCAATAAAGTAGAAATAGATATTTTTCTGGAACTCTATTGCTTTTTCCATGATCCAGTGAATGTTGGCAATTTGATCTCTGGTTCATCTGCCTTTTCTAAAACCAGCTTGAACATCTGGAAGTTCATGGTTCACGTATTGCTGAAGCCTGGCTTGGAGAATTTTGAGCATTACTTTGCTAGTGTATGAGGTGAGTGCAATTGTGTGGTAGTTTGAACATTCCTTGGCATTGCCTTTCTTTGGGATTAGAAGGAAAACTGATCTTTTCTAGTCCTGTGGCCACTGCTGAGTTTTCCAAATTTGCTGGCATATTGAGTGCAGCACTTTCACAGCATCATCTTTTAGGATTTGAAACAGCTCTACTGGAATTCCATTACCTCCACTAGCTTTGTTTGTAGTGATGCTTCCTAAGGCCCACTTAACTTCACTTTCCAGGATGTCTGGCTCTAGGTGAGTGATCACACCATCGTAATCATCTGGGTTGTGAAGATCTTATTTGTACAGTTCTTCTGTGTATTCTTGCCACCTCTTCTTAATATCTTCTGCTTCTGTTAGGTCCATACCATTTCTGTCCTTTATTAAGCCCATGTTTGCATGAAATGTTCCCTTGGTATCTCTAATTTTCTTGAAGAGATCACTAGTCTTTCCCATTCTACTGTTTTCCTCTATTTCTTTGCATTGATCACTGAGGAAGGCTTTCTTATCTCTCCTTGCTATTCTTTGGAACTCTGCATTCAAATGGGTATATCTTTCCTTTTCTCCTTTGCTTTTGGCTTCTCTTCTTTTCACAGCTATTTTTAAGGCCTCCTCAGACAACCATTTTGCTTTTTTGCATTTCTTTTTCTTGGGGATGGTCTTTATCCCTGTCTCCTGTACAATGTCACGAACCTCTGTTCATAGTTCATTAGGCACTCTGTCTATCAGATCTAATCCCTTAAATCTATTTCTCACTTCCACTGTATAATCCTAAGGGATTTGATTAGGTCATACCTGAATGGTTTAGTGGTTTTCCCTACTTTCTTCAATTTAAGTCTGAATTTGGCAATAAGGAGTTCATGACCTGAGCCACAGTCAGCTCCCGGTCTTGTTTTTCCTGACTGTATAGAGCTTCTCCATCTTTGGCTGCAAAGAATATAATCAATCTGATTTCGGTGTTGGCCATCTGGTGATGTCCACGTGTAGGGTCTTCTCTTGTGTTGTTGGAAGAGGGTGTTTGCTATGACCAGTGCATTCTCTTGGCAGAACTCTATTAGCCTTTGCCCTGCTTCATTCTGTACTCCCAGGCCAAATTTGCCTGTTACTCCAGCTGTTTCTTGACTTAGTCCCCTGTAATGAAAAGGACATCTTTTTTGGGTATTAGTTCTAAAAGGTCTTGTAAGTCTTCATAGAACCCTTCAACTTCAGCTTCTACAGCATTACTGGTCGGGGCATAGACTTGGGTTACCGTGATATTAAATGGTTTGCCTTGGAAATGAACAGAGATCATTCTATCATTTTTGAGAGTACATCCAAGTACTGCACTTCAGACTCTCTTGTTGACTATGATGACTACTCCATTTCTTCTAAGGGATTCTTGCACACAGTAGTAGATATAATTTGAGTTAAATTCACCCATTCCAGTCCATTTTAGTTCACTGATTCCTTAAATGTCAACATTCACCCTTGCCATCTCCTGTTTGACCACTTCCAATTTGCCTTGATTCATGGACCTAACATTCCAGGTTCCTATGCAATATTGCTCTTTACAGCATCAGACCTTGCTTTCATCACCAGTCACATCCACAACTGGGTGTTGTTTTTGCTTTGTCTCCATCTCTTCATTCTTTCTGGAGTTATTCTACCGACCTGGGGAGTTCATCTTTCAGTGTTCTATCTTTTTGCATTTTCATACTGTTCATGGGGTTCTCAAGGGAAGAATACTGAAGTGGTTTATCATTCCCTTCTCCAGTGGACCACATTTTGTCAGAACTGTCCACCATGACCCGTCCATTTTGGGTGGCCCTACACAGCATGGCTTAGTTTCATTGAGTTAGACAAGGCTGTGGTCCATGTGTTTAGATTGGTTAGTTTTCTGTGATTGTGGTTTCAGTATGTCTGCCTTCTGATGCCCTTTCTCAGTGCCTACCATCTTACTAGGTTTCTCTTACCTTGGACATGGGATATCTGTTCACGGCTGCTCCAGCAAAGCGCAGCAGCTGCTCCTTACTAGTCAGCTATTTGTTAATAGTACTAGTCACTAGTTCTAGTTAATAGCTGTCTTTTTAACCATAGATGGCAGCTGACATTTACTGAGTACTCAGAATGCACAGGCAAGGTTCTAAGGATGCATCTGTTATTACCTCATAGAATTCTCTCAGGATCTAGGGCACATAGTGATTTGTAATTTTTCTAAGGCATGGATTTATCTGACCAAGCAATACACCTGAATTGGAGAGGATGAGACAGGAACCAAAAATTGAGTCAAGACATCACCATCCAGGCAAGTGCTGATCATAACCTGAAATGTAGGCAAAAGCAGTGGGCATGGGAAGGAGAAAACAGATTCCAGAGGCAGTCTGCTTCTTTACTGAAGCCTAACTCATATGTTGACAAAACTTCCCTTCTGTCTCTGATTCCCCCTCCCTGTGATTAGTGTGCTGCCTTTGCATGAGTTGAGGCATTTAATAATTAGAATTAATGAAAGGCGTCAGTATTGGCAGTGCTGTCAATCAGACTTTTCCACTTATCCACAGAAGCATGGGCAGTGCTGTGTAAACATCACTCACAAAAGTCTTTCATTCCTTGGATTAAGAGACTAGTAACTTTCTTCAGTTCAAGAACAACAGATACATTGGGTTGGCCAAAAAGCTCATTTGGGTTTTTCATAAGCTGTTACAGAAAAATACAAACCAACTTTTTTGGCCAACCCAGTATATGTATTGAAAGTTTACCATTTAAAAGAACAATATACTAGTCACTTACAAATAGCGGTGAATAGGAGAGAAGCAAAAGGCAAAGGAGAAAAGGAAAGATATACTCATTTGAATGCAGAGTTCCAAAGAATAGCACGAAGAGGTAAGAAAGGCTTTGTCAACAATCAATGCAAAGAAATAGAGGAAAACAATAGAATGGGAAAGACTAGAGATCTTTTCAAGAAAATTAGAGATACCAAGGGAACATTTCATGCAAAGATGGGCACAATAGTATGGACCTAAAATAAGCAGAAGATATTAAGAAGAGGTGGCAAGAATGCAGAGAAGAACTGTACAAAAAAAAAAGATCTTCATGACCCAGATAATCACAACAGTGTGATCACTCAGGTAGAGCCACACATCCTGGCATGCGAAGTGAAGTGGGCCTTAGGAAGCATCACTACGAGCAAAGCTAGTGGAGGTGATGGAGTTCCAGTTGAGCTATTTCAAATCCTAAAAGACGATGCTGTGAAAGTGCTACACTCAATATGCCAGCAAATTTGAAAACTCAGCAGTGGCCACAGGATGGGAAAAAGTCAGTTTTCCTTCCAATCCCAGAGAAAGGCAATGCCAAAGATTGCTCAAACTACTATTCTAGTGCAAAGAATCCTCACAATTGCACTCATCTCACATGCTAACAAAGTAATGCTCAAAATTCTCCAAGTCAGGCTTCAACAGTACATGAATCGTGAACTTCCAGATATTCAAGCTGCTTTTAGAAAAGGCAGATGAACCAGAGATCAAATTGCCAACATCTGTTGGATTATCAAAAAAGCAACAGAGTTCCAGAAAAACATCTATTTCTGCTTTATTGACTATGCCAAAGTCTTTGACTGTGTGGACCACAACAACTGTGGAAAATTCTGAAAGAGATGGGAATACCCCAGACCACTTGACCTGCCTCTTGAGAAATCTGTATGCAGGTCAGGAAGCAACAGTTAGAACTGGACATGGAACAACAGACTGGTTCCAAATCAGGAAAGGAGTACGTCAAGGCTGTATACTGTCACCCTGCTTATTTAACTTCTATGCAGAGTACATCATGAGAAATGCTGGGCTGGATGAAGCACAAGCTGAAATCAAGATTGCCAGGAGAAATATATCAATAACCTCAGATATGCAGATGACACCACTCTTATGGCAGAAAGTGAAGAAGAACTAAAGAGCCTCTTGATGAAAATGAAAGAGGAGAGTGAAAAAGTTGGCTTAAAACTCAACATTCAGAAAACTAAGATCATGGCATCCGGTCCCGTCACTTCATGGCAAATAGATGGGGAAACAGAGGAAACGGTGACAGACTATTTTGGGGGACTCCAAAATCACTGCAGATGGTGACTGCAGCCATGAAATTAAAAGACACTTGCTCCTTGGAAGGAAAGTTATGACCAACCTAGACAGCATATTAAAAAGCAGAGACATTACTTTGCCAACAAAGGTCCATCTAGTCAAGGCTATAGGCTTCCCAGTAGTCATGTATGGATGTGAGAGTCGGACTATAAAGAAAGCTGAGCACTGAAGAATTGATGCTTTTGAACTGTGGTGTTGGAGAAGACTCTTGAGAGTCCCTTGGGCTGCAGGGAGATCCAACCAGTCTGTCCTACAGGAAATCAGTCATGGGTGTTCATTGGAAGGACTGATGTTGAAGCTAAAACTCCAATACATTGGCCACCTGATGTGAAGAACTGACTCATTTGAAAACACCCTGATTATGGGAAAGATTGAAGGCAGGATGAGAAGTGGGCAACAGAGGATGAGATGATTGGATGGTATCACTGACTGAATGGAACTGAGTTTGAGTTAACTCCGGGAGTTGGTGATGGACAGGGAGGCCTGGTGTGCTGCAGTCCATGCCGTCTCAAAGAGTCAGACAGGACTGAGCAACTGAACTGTACTGAAGTGAACTGATATTAGTCACTGTGGGAGTCTCAAAAGTGGCTAAAAATCAGTTTGGAAGTACACCTGAACAAAGTGTGGAATTTTAATTAGAAAGAGGAGGTGACTAGGTGTTAGCTGGTGTCAGTAATTTGTATAATGAATCCTGGATTCATTCCTAGTAAACATATTTGTCATTTTCTCAGGAAATGGCATTTAAAGATTTTAGGAAAGCCTCTGAAACTCTCATCTGAGATATGTAAAATTCCATCCATGTACTATTGAGGAGAACCAGTTTTGCCATCTTTTAAAGAGTCATTAGAGTAAGATTTGTGAACCCTGAGTATCTTCTCTCTTCTCATGGAGGAATTCAGTGTTTTATTTATTCTGTTTGCCATAAGGTGCAAAGAATTCTTCTTCAGAACATGTAGATCTTTCAGTTAATACTGACTGGCATTGATCATTCTTTAAAATAACATAAAGTATTCATATATACTTCCAAGCTGGAGTGTGTAAGTAATGTTTGGAAGTCTGATGCGGAATCCCTTCACAGATAATAGTCATTCTAAAGAGAGATATTAGCACTCCAGTATGAAATACAAGAGAGATTCCTACTCTGTTTTGAGTGTGTCAGTGTATTTTCACTCCTGGGGACTGAGTCTTCCCACAAATTTCAAAGAATGACCTAGGATCTTTTGTTGCCCACTTGAGCTAGTAATATAAGTCCTGACCCAATGGGGTTTGATTTTTCTCTCTAGTTAATTGATTAGAGCCAGATTCTCAAAGCCCACATTTCTTAGAGTAGATTCTACTAAGTTCTGAGTTGGCTATTCTTCTTTTAATCAAAGCAAAAGAGGACATCTGCATTTTTGTTATATTCATTTCAAAATGTTATACTATTAGATTCAGAATCACCCTGAATAATTAGCAGTAGTAGAATCTGTCTCTCCATTTCCAAAAAGCTGTCCCTGCCAGTATAAGGGCCTATTTCTACAGTGGTGGTATACCATATAAATATATAAACATTGGGATCCTGAATGTCCAGATTACTTAGGACCAGGAGTCATCATGGCAGGAAGATTTGGTCATCTGGAGCTCTCAGACCGGTGGAAGCTTCCCAGCCTGTCCTGACTCTTGGCTCTCTTGCCCATTGTCTCCTCAGTTGTCCCTACAAGACCCACACATACAGAGTCTTGAACACCCTTTGCACCAGTTCTGCCTATGTTCTGCCTTTGTTGTTCTTTCAGGGTGTTCTTCCATTTCCTCAGTGAGCTTTATTAACCAGGAGATGTGGATGAGTGGGAGCAGGAAGTCTAAGGTCTCTCTGTCTCTTGCATGGCGTGTATGTGTGTGTGTGTGAGAGAGAGTGAGTGACTTAAACCTACAAAGCTGCACACTTTCACACAGCCATCCAGCCATGCCAACCTGGGCCCCTGGAGCTAGTGCATTGTCCACAGGAAATGTGCAGCGTTGGGTAACTAAATTTTAGAGTTAGGCCATTCTTTTTTTGAATTTATTTTTAATTGAGGATAGTTGCTTTGTAATATTGTGTTGGCTTCTGCCAATGAAAATCAAAACTACAATGGGGTATCACCTCACACTGGTCAGAATGGCTATCTTCAAAAAAAAAAATCTACAAACAATAAAAACTGGAGAGGGTGTGGAGAGAAGGGAACCCTCTTGCACTGTTGTTGGAAATGTACATTGATGCAGCCACTAGGGAGAACAATATGGAGATTTCTTCAAAAATTAGGAATAAAACTACCATATGACCCAGCAATCCCACTACTGGGCATATACCCTGAGAAACCCATAATTGAAAAAGGCCATTCTTATTTTCCATAGCTCTTTTCTTTGTGGAAATGGTGAAGCTTTGGACTAGTAAATTATCTAAGTATGTAAAGATTTGGGAAGCCTTTGCAAGTATTTTCTCTCATAATTATTTAAAACTTAGAACTCTGAAAAATTGGGGGGAATATGCCAAAGAATACTTGATTTGAAATAAATAGAAACCATACGCTTAAAGCACTGTATGTAGTCAAGATGAAGTGTCCATGTTTGCTATAGATCTGTTCTCATTTTTCTTAAGGGAATTTTAATCCAAATGTTTTATTATCATTGGCAAGATCCAGATTCTGAATCTACCCTCAGTGCTTTGTTTTGTTCAGTCTCAGCTTTTGGATCAAAATAACCACTTATTATTTTGCCAGAAATTCAGCATTAACACTAATGTATTTCTTGACAATTACACAATAGTGTCGGCTGTCATGAGAATTACTTTGCTTAAAATAAGTATAGTAAAATGCAGACACACAACATGCACACAGTATATATTTATATGTTTTCAAGCTAAAAGATGGCTTATGGAAAAAATGTGAAGTCCAGTTATTTGTGTATTTTAAGAAAAAAGCTGAAGCCAAGAACATGAATCTTAATTTGTTTTCCATTGCCAAGAGCCAAGATGGGGGAATACTTTAAGTAATGGATCATTTACCCTTACCCTCAAATTATCAAATATATGGGTCTTAAGAGTAACATATTATAAGCACTGTGTATGCATATTTATGTGGAAATGTAACATGTGTACACTAAGAGTGAATTTGGGAGGAAACGTTTAAAATGTCCTCCAACAGATTATCAAGTTATCTTCTCCAATTTTAATTACTTCTCCACAGGGAAGTACAGTGGGAAGGTATTTGTATTTTCTTAGAGCAGAAAGTATTAGAATGTTGGTAGAATTTCCTGTTTTAAGCAAGAATGGAGAACTATGAGCCATTTGCTTCCTGAATGGCTGCATTCCAGCTGTGCAGACTGATCACAGCACATCTGCCAATCAGAACAGGCCCTGGAGGGAACCCTGGAGGCTGAGTCTTGTTTACATGCATTGTGACTCTGTTTCTCCCCTCCTCCTGTGTGTTGTATGACTAGGAAGATGTGTAGGGGAATTCGCTATTACGTGCCTAAATGAGCTGTATGAAAACTAAGACACCAGCCACAGCAAATTGTATTACGGGCAGACTTAGCTCATCATAGTTACAGGTAAGAGCTATCACTTTGTTATGAGGATAGCTGATGTGCATCTAGTTTCTGGCTTTACTTTGAGACAGTATGCTTTACTTTTGTTAGCAAAACTAACAGGCTAAAAGCTGAAGAGGAACAGTAAAAAATGGTTTAACGTGTGCGCTGTATTCGTGACTTGAAATTTTGTAGTACTCAACAAATGAAAAACTAGATTTTTATTTAGAGGAGGGGTAAACTAAGTTAAATTAAAAGTTTTAAAAGTGGCAGTAACACTAAGTCACTGTGTAGAGAAATTGGAACCAGAAGCGTATTAACCTCATGTGTTTGGGAGAGCCTTAGCTAAACAAATATGTTTTATTGTGGGTCTTTCTCCTTGTCAGCTTTTCAGAGGACAGTATCTTCCTGTGTGCTAACTCCTTGGTTTAAAAAGACATTTTTTTTTTATTAAGTACCCATTCAGAAAGAATTTGTATTTAACTATGTAAATCTGATTCATTTTCTTCCATAATTTTCTCATAAAATTTCTTCAGAATTTTTAGAGAATGTTTTCGTTATCTTTATGCTGCTGCATCAGCAGTAAAATTAAGGGGGGAAGAAAGGATTCCAGTCTAATCTTTGTTTAGCCACTAAATCATATCATGTTAGTGTTAATTCAGAAGATAGTTTCAAAAACTACCTTTTGATAATCTTGCATAGGATTTTTAAAAGTCATTCTATAAGATTTTATTGTGGTTTTACCCGTTGCTTACTTTCTTCTTCTTTTTTTTTTTTTTTTTTTTTACCCATTGCTTTCTGTTGTTAGTTTTTCATTAACACTGCTATCTTGCTACTTCATTTATTTTTAAGCACGTACTGAAGGAAAAATCATTAGTCAAAAAAAAAAAGGACAACCTGTGGGTTTTGTGGTTCTTTCTCTTATATATAATAGTCTTCAGGTTGATGAAGCACATTTTAGAGTAGTATGTAGAGGCGCTTTTAAAAATGTCTAGCAGCTAGGCTTTGGCCTCTTATTCTGTAGCAGGATTTCTCCATTTTAACACTGTTGACATTTTTGGTGAGATTATTCTTTGTCGTAGTGGTTAGTAGCATCCCTGGTCTCTGCCCACCAGACGCCAGTATCTCCTTCCTCCTGAACTGTGACAACCAGAGACTATTTCCTGGCGTTGCCAGGTGTCCCCTTGGGGAGGAGGAGCAGAATCGCCCCTGGTCGAGAACCACCGCCCTGTAGCCCTTTAGACCCAATTTTCTGTGAAACATGGAAATCCAACTTCTGAAAAGTTCTGGGTGATAGAGAGTTAAGGAGGAGGCTGTACTGGTCTCAGTGTATTTGCAGATGTAGCTGACTGCTCATTTCTTTCCCCTCCCCATCCTGTTAGAAGCTTTTGCCAACCATGATTCATGGAATGATTTTTTTGAGCTGAGTAATTTGTGGCTTTTCAGTTTCCTTACTTTCTTTCCTTAGCTAAACTTGTTTTGGTTTTAGCAAAGTGTTTAAAACAGCAAAGATCTTTGAAAATGAAATAATACATGTAATGATATATTTTCTAAGTAGATGATTTTTAACAAACTGTAAAAACTTTATATGCCTGTCCTTCTTTGTATCTTTCATAACTCCTCTGTCAGACAAATCCTCTCAACTCTGAAGGAGAGCCTTATGTAGGGGAAGACACAGCAACCTTTGAACAGTCCTTTGTGAAATCTGATGGTATGGCAGCTGGTATTTAAGAACTTCTTTTCTAAGACTTCTAAAGAGCATTTTAAAAATGTAATTGTCTTCTTTCTTTACAGATCGAAACGAACGAAATAAACCAGAGCATCGTTCTTCAAGGTATGAATTTATAGTTATAGTATTTAATAACTCTGTATATAGCTTCTCTTTTAGGAAATATTATTTGGAAGAAGTGCAAGTGTACCTTTTTGAAACACTGTATATTTGAATCTTCCATGGCCCTCAGGCGTCACAAGGGAAATACTGTTCATTCTCAGAACAAACATTCTTTAAAAAGTACTGACTACCTGGAAGACATGTTTTATTTTGAGAATTTGTGTCAGTGACAGGTATATTTTCACAGAAAATTATTTTATCCCTGTTTCTTTTCTTTTGTGGTTTATTTCCCTCCACTTTCTTTAATTGGTATTTTTATAAACATGTACTGCTTTTTTTTTTCTAATTATGTATAAAGCTAGCATGGGTTTATAGAAATTTAAAAATTATTTTTTAAAGTGGAAATCATTTAAGAAAACAGTGTCTTTCATCAACTGGAAATGGCAGGCTACTGCTAAAAATTTGATGTAATTAATTCTTCCTAGAGCTTATCAGTATATATATATATATATATATATTCCAGTTGAATTCTTTAAGTTCTCACTAGATATTTTTGAATGGCCAGGAAGATTCTATCCCTTCAGCCTCTTATTCATGCTGAGAAGTGTGTCTTATGAGATCTTCACCAACACTGAAGAGTGTTTTTTGAAATCCTTGTATACATATGGGATGGTGGTAGCTCAGATGATAAAGAATCTGCCTGCAATGTGGGAGACCCGGGTTCAATCTCTGGGTTGGGAAAATCCCCTGGAGAAGGGAATGGAAACCCACTCCAGTATTCTTTCCTGGAGAATCCCATGGGCAGAGAGGCCTGGGGGGTACAGTCCCTGGGATCACAAGGAGTTGGACATAACTGAGCAACTAACACTTGTCAAACTTATATGTGGAAAATTGTCTAACTTCCACTCTCTAGGCAAGAATGACAGATCTTTTTTTATTTTCTTAACCTAGTTCTGTGAAGGATTGTAACTTTTTAGTATCATTTTCACCTTATTCCACATTTCATCACTTTTTCTTTGCATTTTATATTGTGATAGTGTTATTAGTCACTTAGTCGTGTCTGACTCTTTGAGACCCCTTGGATTGTAACCCACCAGACTCCTCTGTCCATGGAATTCTCCAGGCAAGAATACTTGAGTGGGTTGCCATTTCCTTCTCCAGGGGATCTCCCCAACCCAGGGGTCGAACCCAGATCTCCTGCAGTGCAGACAGAGTCTTTACCATCTGAAGCACCAGGGAAGCTCCAGTACATTTTGCAGAGATTGTCAATCAGAGTAAGTTACTGAGATCTAATCTGGGAGGAAAATACAGCTAAGTACTTGGGATGTGAGGTGTTTTTTTGGGGAAGGAGTATAATTCACATACATTAAAATTCACTCTTTTTGGTGTATGATTCTATGAGTTTTGACAAACACGTACAGTTAGATAGCCATAATCACAGAAAAGGATGTAAGTGATTTTTTTAATACTTAAAAAATAATAGAAAAAAAGAATGTAAGAGGACTTTGACAGCATGCTTGACTGTGAGGGACATAAAGTTGAAAGGGTAAAAAATACTTAGGATGATAAAATCAGGATCCTGACATACTGAAGGTTTGATTGAATTAAGCAATATGAGTTTTAATTGGAACAAATGTAAATCCTTACCCCTATGGCTAAAAGATCAATGGAGCGTGAAGCAGTAGGGGAGAGGTGACTTAGCAATATTTTTGAAAAAACCTTGAGGATTTAATTCTTCATAAATTCATCATGAGGGGAGTTCCCTGGTGGCCTAGGGGTTAGGATTCTGGGCTTTCACTGCCATGGCCCAGGTTCAGTCCCTGATAGTGAACTGAAATCCCTCAAACTCCACAGCATAGCCAACAAGAACAAAATAAATAAATAAATCCATTCATTAAGAGTCAAAAATTTCATGTTGTTGCCTCCACCGCCTCCCAAAATGTCAGCATTGATTTAATTATGCTGAAAGACCTAGAATGTCCAGTATAAGAAAAGTGATAGCTCTAGACCACACTTTTTATATGCTATTCAATTCTGGGCCCACAAGGCTTTGAGAAATTGAAGTGTGCGTAGAACTGGCTTTGTCGATATTACTTGAGGTACTTAAAGGCAGAATCCTATGATCTACTCCAGAGATTCTCATTCCGTGGATGTGGAGTGAGGAGATCATGGGAATCTGTATATTAAAGAAGTGGCGAGTGAGTCTGATGGAGAGCCAGGTTGGGAACCACTGGGATAGAAGACCACAGCTGAGTTGTTGGGAGAGGGGAAGTGAAAGAGAAGAGCTGGGTAGAAGTCAAAGCTAAGTCACAGAAAGACTTGTTTAAGGAACTGGGAGAAGTTAGCCATGGTTTGGAAGTTTGGGAAGGGGTATAAGACAGAAATAACTGGATTCAAACACCTGAAGGGCTGTAGAAGAGACTAGCAAAATTGTTCTCATAATTGCTGTTCCCAGCATTAGCTCCCAATTGCTAGGAAGAACCAGGGAGCCTCGGAGGAATAGCTAATTCCAGATCCTGGGAAAGGGAAAGTCCGGGTAAGCCTGGACCCTACTGATAGGAAGGTAGGAAGTGCTCAACCATTGGGGTCATGTCAAAAAGACCTAGGAGGCAGCTTCAAGAGGCTCCCATTGGCCAAATCGGGCAATTCGAGTAGCAAAAATTTTAAATGACAATAGATTCTAACAGTGATTTTTTTTAAATCCATGTAGAAGAAGAAATACTTAAGTTTTTAATTATAAAAGGAAAAATGTACCTTTGTCAATGAAGAGCTCTGGTAATCACATTGTTGATCAAGTGGCCAACTTGTATACCTGTCACCATCTGTCTCGCTCTCGGGTGAGACAGCCTGACATTCTGTGACTCCAGTGCACATAGATGTCATTTATGTAATAGGAACCCTGGCCAAGAAAAGGTAATATGAAACATACAAAAAGGCTAAAAAGATATTTTAGATTTTAAAAGACTATGGTTGTTGTTGTTGTTTTTTTTAATCTGGAATTTTAAAATCTTAGATTAAAGAAAAAATGCTTTGGGGATAATTAAGAAAATTTAAATATGAACCTTATTTTAGATTTTTTTGTTAATATTTCTGATTAGGTGTATATAGGAAAGCTGTTATGTGAGAGAATGTCCTTATTCTTAGGAGATGTAAGCAGATATATTAGAGGCGACACAGGCTTATGTTTACAGCATACTCTCAAATAATTCATGAACATTAAAAAACAGAGATATAACAGTAAATACAGGAAAATATTAATAATTGGTAAATAGATGAAACGTATATATGGATGTTCACTGTACTATTCCTTTAGCTTTTCTGTAGACTTGAAATTTTCACAACAAGAAGTAATAGAGGAGGGAATCTGGAGAAGGGGATGGCAACCCACTCCAGGATTCTAGCCTGGAGAATCCCCATGGACAGAGGAACCTGGCGGGCCACAGTCCACGGGGTCACAGAGAGTTGGACATGACTGAGCAACTAAGCATACACAGTACAGTGGAGGGAATTGTTCTATATGTTCTGTGTTGTCCTGGGGGTAAAATATACATCTGTGGGTACAAAGTTGAGAGAGTAGATTTCTGCAAAATGTGAGGAAGGATTTCCAGATGTAGCAGGTCAAGGATGGAATGGCATCTGTGGGGGACACTGTCAAGGAAAAACTGGACAAGCTAGTGGAGGGGATAAAATGGAGAAGTTTCATGCACAGAATCATGATTCTAGACGGCTCCAGCCCGTGCTCATTCAATAGTCGATAATATTTGTTGAGAGGCCCTAATCCAGGCTCAGGACACAACAGAAAACAAGGGAAGGTCTCCAGCTTTGTGGAGCACAGAGTGCCCATTGTTTGGGATTTACATTCCCCATCGGTCACGTCAGGATCCGAGTCGTCCTAGTTCTACTTCAGGCAGTGCTTGTGGTGCTTGGCCTCCAACCTCTAATTTATACTTTCAGGCTCTCCAGGACTGTGAGACTGGTCTTGGTAACCCTAGCAATTAGCACATGCCTGGTTCACAGTAAGCACTTAATAAACAAATGTTGGAATAAACATCAGATGTAGTTCAAAGAGAGACAAGGAATGCCAATATTTTTCCTTGCTGACTGGAAAGAGCCTGACTCTCAAAAGCTTGCCCATGAGTGCTGTTAAGTGCTTGTCACTACAGCAGCGAGGAGTACACCCTATAAGAAAGAAGCGTTTTCCAGGAAAGGCCAATGTCCTCTGTCTGAGGCGTCTGCCGAGACTGGCAGTGACCTGCGCTTCCCCTGCTGTCCTTAGTTGAGCAGGGCCACCCTGCCAGTCCATCAACCAGATTAATACCTGCTGCATCAACAGGGCAGAGGGGAGAAAATATAAACAAAAGTCACTTAATTTTGGTGTGCTTTTTGGTTCTCCTCAGGCCACTTGGCAGCAAGAACATGGGCTCAATGCCCAGCATGCATAAGAGAGATGCATTTCTTTGGTTTGTGTTTTTATAAGGCCAAATACTCCTATAGCTTTCACAGTGAGAGGTGAATAAATCTGGGACGGCTGCCTGTTCTTTCATTTCAGTGCTGAAATAAAAAGGAAAGTAAAACTTTTGTCAAGTTAAAGGAAAAGTTTTATTAGGTATAGGTCAACACTAAGACCCCAAGCTAAAAAAAGCGTCACTTAAGCATTTCAGAGAGGCTTGCTGGGTGCTTTTTGATTGGTTTGTTTTGTAGAAGTCAGAAATATCTGAATTCTTGTCTTTTCCTTGTTAGTTTAAATATACCATTTCCCAAATTGATGTCCCGTGGAACTTTCTTTGTAGGATATTAATCAGTATGTAAAAAGTAAACAATTACTGCATGCAAAAATTTGAAAATGGTGAGTTAACAAAATTAGACATATTTCTTTACTGAGGGTCTTTGATATACTGAAATGCATTATAAAGCTCCAAGTCAGAAACTTATTACAGAGGATTTTTTAAATTTGTCTGAATTTATAACTTCCTTTCCCAGACACAGGTACTAATAACATCTAGAAAAATGTACTATGGAATGGCAGTTGGGAAACTAATTGAGAGGGAAGTAGGAGCTAAAGATAATAAAGAAAGTTAAGCCCTGTAGTAATCAGTGCCAGCAATGGAAAATTAGGAACTTTTTTTTACCACCCCAGCAGGTCTGAATAATAGGTCCCGATGACTTATGGCAACTGAAAAATAAGCTACTTTGTCTTAAATGTTTTACGTACTGCAAGGAAATAATTTATAGCAGAAAAAATAAGAAGGCAGCAAAACAGAGAACCCTTAATCTATTTCTCAGAAATTATCATTTTAATCTTAGTCTTTTTTAAAGCCTTTGATATCTGTTTATAAAGTTTGATGGAATTTCAGTAAAATTCACAAAAATTATTTAAAAATTAGACAAAAATAAAATTTTCTAAAATTTATCAGGAGGAATAAGAATAACCAACTTTGAAGATCCAAACTGGGAGATGCACTCTTGCAAGCGATTAAGACTGTTTTGTCAGTGGAGAAAGAGGTCGAGGGAACAGAAGGGAGAGCCCAGCAAAGATACACATGGGCTTCCCAGGTGGCGAGAGTGGTATATAGGACCTGCCTGCTAATGCAGGGGACATTAGAGATGTGGGTTCTATCCCTGGGTCGGGAAGATCCCCGATGGAGGAAATGGCTCCCCGGCTCCAGTATTCTCGCCAGGAGAATCTCATGGACAGAGGAACCTGGCCAGCTCCAGCCCATAGGGTCACAAAGAGCTGGGTACGAATGAGCGTCTGAGCACATCGTGCACAGTCCGTCAGGCACTGTGAAGGAGCTGGCGATACAGGTCCGGGGGGAAAGTGCACATGTCAACAAGTGGTGCGAGAACAATTGATTACCTCTATTAAAAAAAATTCTAAATGGTTTGCTTTATTTTAGCATGTGAGGTAGAATCTAAATACATAAAAGTAAAACATTTTGAGGAAATACATGAGAATATCTTTATGACGCTGGAGTAGGGAATGAGTTTTTAAACAAGTAGAAACCACACAGAAAAAGATGGACAAATTTGACTATGTAAAACTTTAAAACTTATACACGTGAAGACAACAAAAGCATGTGAAAAAACAAGTCGTTACTGAAACACACACAGGCAACAATGGTTAGTGTCCAATATAAATACACATCAGAAAGAAAAAGACAAATAACTCAGTAGAACAGGGGCAGGGAGCTCAGAAAAGATGAATCCTAAGAAGCCAACTAATGTTTGAAAAGATTTATTAGCTTGCTAATACTAAGAAGACGTGTACCAATGTGATGATGAGATATCATTTCACTTCCATTGAGTTGGTGCAGAAATCTCAAAGATTGACAATTACAAGTATGTGAGAGAATAATCTGATATAGCATATTTAGAGAGTAACTGAGCACTGTATGGTAAAGTTAGAAAAGCCCAGACCATATAACCCAGCAGATATTAAATACCCTAGAGAAATACTTTGACTTGTGCCAAAGGAGCTGTGTACTGGAATGTTGAGAGTAGCACTCCTTTGACTGAGGGAACTGCACCTGTATGTGACAGCATAGATAAATCTCAAAAACAGAATTTTGGGTGATAAAAATAAATTGTAGGAAACTATATCCAGTCTCCTGGGATAAACCATAATGAAAAAGAATGTTTTAAAAAACATGTATAATATACACGTGTAAAATTGAGTCACTTTTGCTGTATAACAGAGATTGGCACACCATTGTATTGAGTTGGCCAAAAAGTTCGTTTGGATTTATGAAAAACCCAAATGAACTTTTTGGCCAGCCCAATAAATCAGCTATACATCAATTAAAAACAAAAAAAGCAGTCATAGAAGAAAGATAGCTTAGTATGATACCATATATATAAACCAGAGGCTAGCACATGGGCCAAATCTGGCCTGCCACCTATTCCTGCAAATAGTTTTATCGGACCTCAGCCACGCCCATTTGTATGCATACTCTCTGTGTCTGCTTTCACATCACTACAGCAGAGCGGACTAGTTACAACAGAAGCCACATGGCCCTCAAAGCCTCTGACCCCTTAAAGAAAAAGTTTGTCAACTTCAGATACAAAAAACAGTTTGCTGACTCCGTTTGTCATAGGTGAAACACAAGCAGCATATTCTTTATTTTTATTGCTATCTGTATATATATACTTTTATATGAATATGTGTACCTTTAAAATAAAAAGATGGTGTGGCAGTCTGGATGGGAAGAGAGTTCGGAGGAGAATAGATACATGTGTATGTATGACAGGGTCCCTTTGCTGTTAACCTGAGACTATCACAACATTGTTAGTCAGCTGTACTCCAATACAAAATAAAAAATTTAAAAGGTAAAGTAAAAGTATACAAAAAGTACACACGGAAGTGACAAATAGTGAATTTAGGACATTGCTTATCAAAAGCATGGATGAGAAACGGGTACACAGGGAGTTTCAAGTGTATATTAATGGCTCAGTTTTGGGCTTTGTTTATCTATACTTTTTTTGAATCTTGAAAAATTTCATAATTAATTTTAAAAGTCTTTAAGAAGAACTTCTTTAATTCTGTGACACCAACAATGGTGTTTTTACAGGACAGGAGCGTAAAACTGAGTGAAATTTTCTTGATTATTTCTGAAAGAGGAAAATAAAAAGGAAGAAGTAATTGAGAATGTTAAAAAAAAAAAAATGATCAAACAGTGTTCCCATTTCTACTCATAGTCTACACCTGTAGTTCCCTCTACTCTGTTCAGTTCAGTCCAGTCACTCAGTCGTGTCCGACTCTTTGTGAGCCCATGGACTGTAGCACACCAGGCCTCCCTGTCCATCACCAACCCCCGGAGTTTAATCAAACTCATGTCCATCAAGTTGATGATGCCATCCAACCATCTCATCCTCTGTCATACCCTTCTCATCCCGCCTTCAATCTTTCCCAGCACCAGAGTATTTTCAAATGAGTCAGGTGGCCAAAGTATTAGAGTTTCAGCTTCAGTATCAGTCCTTCCAATGAATATTTAGGACTGACTGATTTCCTTTAGGATTGACTGGTTGGACCTCCTTGCAGTCCAAGGGACTGTCAAGATTGTCTTCTCCAACACCACAGTTCAAAAGCATCAATTCTTCAGTGCTCAGCTTTCTTTATAGTTCACACCCATACATGACCACTGGAAAAACCATAGCTTTGACTAGACAGACCTTTGTTGGCAAAGTATTGTCTCTGCTTTTTAACATGCCGTCTAGGTTGGTCATAATTTTCCTTCCAAAGAGTAAGCATCTTTTAATTTAATGGCTGCAGTCACAATCTGCAGTGATTTTGGAGCCCCAAAAAATAAAGTCGGACACTGTTTCCCCATCTATTTTCAATGAAATGATGGGGCCAGATGCCATGATCTTAGTTTTCTGAATGTTGAGCTTTAAGCCAACTTTTTCACTCTCCTCTTTCACTTTCATCAAGAGGCTTTTTAGTTCCTCTTCACTCTCTGCCATAAGGGTGGTGTCATCTGCATATCTGAGGTTATTGGTATTTCTCCCAGCAATCTTGATTCCAACTTGTGCTTTATCCACTCCAGCGTTTCTCATGGTGTACTCTGCATAGACGTTAAATAAGCAGGGTGACAATATACAGCCTTGACGTACTCCTTTCCTGATTTGGAACCAGTCTGTTGTTCCATGTCCAGTTCTAACTGTTGCTTCCTGACCTGCATACAGATTTCTCAAGAGGCAGGTCAGGTGGTCTGGCATTCCCATCTCTAAGAATTTTCCACATTTTGTGGTGATCCACACAGTCAATAAAGCAGAAATAAATGTTTTTCTGGAACTCTCTCGCTTTTTCAATAATCCAGCGGATGTTGGCAATTTGATCTCTGGTTCCTCTGCCTTTTCTAAATCCAGCTTGAACATCTGGAAGTTCATGGTTCATGTACTGTTGAAGCCTGGCTTGAAGAATTTTGAGTATTACTTTACTAGTGTGTGAGATGAGTGCAATTGAGCAGTAGTTTGGCACTGCCTTTCTTTGGGATTGAAATTAAAACTGACCTTTTCCAGTCCTGTGGCCACTGCTGAGTTTTCCAAATTTGCCGGCATATTGTGCAGAGCTTTCACAGCATCATCTTTTAGGATTTGAAATAGCTTAACTGGAATTCCATCACCTCCACTAGTGGTGTTCTTCATGATGCTTCCTAAGGCCCACTTGACTTTGCATTCTAGGATGTCTGGCTCTAGGTGAGTGATCATACCATCATGATTATTTGGGTCATGAAGATCTTTTTTGTATAGTTCTGTGTATTCTTGCCACCTCTTCTTAATATCTTCTGCTTCTGTTAGGTCCATATAATTTCTGTCCTTTACTGTGCCCATGTTTTCATGAAATGTTCCCTTGGTATCTCTAATTTTCTTGAGGAGATCTCTAGTCTTTCCCATTCTATTTATTTCCTCTATTTCTTTGCACTGATCACTGAGGAAGGCTTTCTTATCTCTCCTTTGGCCTCTGCTAAAGGGACTATTTATTGCTCTATGGATTTTTACCTCATTTTGATTTTGTTACCCAAGAGTTAAACAAGTAACACATGAAAACACTTTTTAGTAGTACAGAAATATGTGGTGTCCGTCTTTGTCCTACAAGCAACTATTATTAAAGGAGTCTGGTTCAGTGTCTATCCTAGTCTACTTCTATACATATATGTAGTAGATACTCAAGTATAATATTTAGCATAAGTGAGGATATATCTGTGTGTAGTGTAGATGTATATGTTGTTGTTGTTCAGTCACCAAATTGTGTCTGAATCTCTGTGACCCCATGGACTTCAAGCTTACAAGAAATCAACTTTGAATATTCATTGAAAGGACTAATGCCAAAGCTCCAGTACTCTGGCCAACTGATGTGAAGAGCCAACTCACTGGAAAAGACCCTGATGCTGGGAAAGATTGAGGGCCAAAAGAGAAGGGGGTGGCAGAGGATAAGATGGTTAGATAGCATCACTGACTCAATGGACATGCATTTGAGCAGACTCTGGGAGGTAGTGAAGAACAGGGAAGCCTGGCGTGTTGCAGTCCTTGCGGTCAAAAAGAATCAGACACAAATTAGCAACTGAACAACAACCCTATTCTTGGTCTTATAAAGATGTTAGGATTTTATTTTGACACTTTACCATTATCACATTATGGTTTAAATAGATTAGCTAAAAGCAAAAGATTTAACTTGTTTTTGCTTTTCTCCTTTCTAAATATGTCTATTAAAATGTCATGCTCTGCTGGGCTTAGTTTAACTACTATAATTCTGTAGCATCTCCCTACCCGTATATTTTGATTCCTGTACCTCTATAAACTATAGCTTGCGTGTAATTACTTTTTGGCATTATGTTTTCTAAGCTGTAAGAGAAGTATCATTTCTGCTGTAGCATCTGTAATGTTGTAAACAAGGTGAAAAATTGAAGTGTATACAGGTTTTGTAGGGAAAACTCCTTTTGCAATCAGAGATATGAAAGGATTATTAACATTTTATGTCATTCTACAGAGAATATGTATTTTTTACTATGGCTTTAAGAAATGTGACTTTAGCGTTTTCCCTTAGTGTGATGGGAATGAAAATGAAGCATTGATATGGTCCAACAGTTGGGTAATTGAAAAGGTTTATCAGCTGGCCTACCACTGCCGTACTACTTAGTATGGGAGCTTCTCTGAAGTTGTTTGAAATTAAACTATCAGCGGGCAGTTAACTGGAACAGCAGCTGGTCCTGTATTTGCTACTTTTTCTCAAGACTGACTGACACGTGTGGCCACCCACTTCTCAGCAGTCCAAGGAGCTCATGGAAATCCTGGCCCTTAAGTTTTTTCATCCTAATTCTTTTCTCTCTTTCCCTTGGATTATATTTTATATCAGTTCTTTGCTTTCCTGCAATATAATTTAGAAATAGTTATCTATACAGTCTTACAAAATCTGTATTAAATAGCCTTTAGTTGAGTGAACTTTGTATCCATCTTTGTGGATCTCAGTTTGCCCTTAGATTATGATTTTACCTCAGTTAATAAATGTCCTTGTACAACTGGACTTTAATTTTTTATTTATATGCATTCCCTTACTGGCAGAGCATGTATCACATCCTTCAAATGTATTGCATAAGACTGTAAACCATAAAATTGTACTAATTCCTGGAAGAATCTTAGTGTGGACAGAATTGCCAAATAGTCATTTAGAAGCCCAATCACCTGCTGTGTCATTAACAGAACCCTACTGTTGATCCAGATTCAGTCGTTTCATATAAAAACCCTTCCATTTTGTCTCTTTTTAAAATTGAAGTGTAGTTAATTCACAGTATTGTGTCAATTTCTGGTATACAGCAAAGTGATTCAGATACACACACACACACACACACGTATCTTTCAGATTCTTGTCCATTATAGATTAATTACAGGGTATCGAATATAGTTCCCTGTGCTGTCCAGCAACACTTGGTGCTTATCTGTTTTATTATAGTAGCTTGTATCTCCCATACTCCTAGTTATCTCTCCTCTCTCCCTTTCCCCTTTGGTAGCCATACGTTTGTTTTCAATGCTTGTGAGTCTGTTGTGTATATAGATTCGTTTATATTATTTCCTAGATTCCGCATATAAGTGATACATAATATTTGTCTTTTTCTACCTGGCTCACTTCACTTAGTATGATATTCTCTAGATCCATCCATCTTGCTGCAAATGCAATATTTCATTCTTTCTATAGCTGAGGATTCATCTATTAATGGGCACTTGGGTTTCTTCCATATCTGCCCTGTTGTAGATAGAGCTGCAATGAATACTGGGGTGCATGTATCTTTTCAAGATATCCATTCCTCCAGATACTTGCCCAGGAGTGGGATTGTTGGATCATACAGTAGCTCTATTTTTAGTTTTCTTAAGGATACTCCATATTGTCTTGAAACTGGAAATCAGACCAGGTTCCAAAAATAATTTCAGGGTTGGACACCTCCTTTTTGATGAGGGGCTCCTCTGGACACTGTCAGAACATTCAATTCTGCCCCATGACAAGATTTTGTCACTTTCCATCACATTCCAGTTGTAGAGCAGCTCTCAGAAGATGCAGAGTAAGCCTGCCTACCCTTGCACAACACTTCTAAATGCAGCAAAAATAAGGCAGGAGTGCCAAAGAAGGACTTTATGTGTGACTCTCTCTTCTTTTGGAAAGGAGGGCTGAGAATCAGTGCCCTTTGGTAATTAAGAAAATAAAAGAATAGAAGGAAAATATCGATTGTCTGAAGGCTTCTGAGTAACACTGTGTCTAAACTACAAACATCCCGTCAATTGTAAACCTGTTTCCTAGAGATAAAGTTGTCCCTAGCGTACTGCCTTGTGCAGGCAGTCCAGGGATGCTATCAAGGAAGGACAAGCAGACCTAAACATTTATCACCATCTCTTGCCCAGTACTTTCTCTTTGGTTACAGATTCCAAAGAGAAACTCTCAGTAGAAAGAAGTTCTTATAAGCTGAACTCACTGTTTGGATTTTTCTTCTTGAAAATTATTTAGATTTGGGGTTGGTTGGGGCATATATACTGATGAACACTGTCCAGGTATACTGATGACTAAACTGAAAGAGTCCAACTGTAGCAGGAGATTTAAAGAGAGAAGCTAGGATGGTATGGTCTCAGAAGAAGAAGAGTTTGTGTAGGAAACTACTTTGTTTTCAGTGCTGCATGAAGTTCAACTGTACTTCCTGTTTGTGGGAATTCCTAAGATACCCTTGTATGCTCAGAATTAAAATCCCATCTATTAAATTCAAGTTTAAAGGGTTTCAGTTGCTTTTAACCTTGCAAGGTAATAAAATAACATCTAAGGAATCTCAACAATATTGTAATTTAGAAATGAAAATTACGTACTTACATTGGCTTTAGGACTGTCCCAAACTGTATCCTTGACTCTAGGATTTATTTCCACCTGGGTTAGGGTATCATGAGTTTGCTGAAAGAACAGAACAGAATAGTTCTTGAAAGTATTTATGTACAAACCAGATTTTTGCCATACAAATATATTGTGTGAAGAGGAAAATGTATTGCTTTTCTTATGAACACTGACAGCAGATCTATGCCTTGGTGAGTAATAGAAGACTTTTTTTGCTTTGTCTTCTTCCACCAACAAAAGGAAAAAAAAAACCAACCCACAAACCCAGCCCCAAAATATCCCTCTTTGATGTGGGATCTCTTAAAACACAAATACAGCCAGCCCCATGAATTTTCAAACATTTATTTGCATATACTTCTCGACATGTTATATATTATGAATAAATCCCAGAAGTGATGAAAGTGTTAAATCATTTTCTAATAACCTTCAAGACATTTTATTTTCCCCCTTCCTCTGATTTAAATCTTCCAGTCATGAAGAGTCCGTGAAAAAAAGACAAGTTTTCAGAGTTCTTTGGTAATTAATTCACAATTTCCACTTATTTAAATTTTTTTTAAGTTTTCTTTTGTCTTTGGTGACTTCCTCTCAATATTTGGCTATAGGGGAGGCAGTGATATTCAGCAGCTAAGAACTCAGGCTCTCGGGTCTAAGAAGTCAGTCAGTTCAGTCACTCAGTCGTGTCCGACTCTTTGCGACCCCATGAACTGCAGCATGTCAGGCCTCCCTGTCCATCACCAACTCCCGGAGTCCACCCAAACCCATGTCCATTGAGTTGGTGATGCCATCCAACCATCTCATCCTCTGTTGTCCCCTTCTCCTCCTGCCCTCAGTCTCTCCCAGCATCAGGGTCTTTTCCAATGAGTCAGTTCTTCGCATCAGGTGGCCAAAGTATTGGAGTTTCAGCCTCAGCATCAGTCCTTCCAATGAATACCTAGGACTGATCTCCTTTAGGATGGACTGGTTAGATGTCCTTGCAGGCCAAGGAACTCTCAAGAGTCTTCTCCAACACCAGAGTTCAAGAGCATCGATTCTTCTGCACTCAGCTTTCTATAAAGAAGTCCAACTCTCACATCCATACATGATTACTGGAAAACCATAGCCTTGACTATATGGACCTTTGTTGGCAAAGTAATGTCTCAGCTTTTTAATATGCTGTCTAGGCTGGTCATAACTTTCCTTCCAAGGAGTAAGCATATTTTTTCATGGCTGCAATCACCATCTGCAATAAGTTTGGAGCCCAGAAAAATAAAGTCAGCCACTGTTTCCACTGTTTCCGCATCTATTTCCCATGAAGTGATGGGACCAGATGCCATGATCTTACTTTTCTGAATGTTGAGCTTTAAGCCAACTTTTTCACTCTCCTCTTTCACTTTCATCAAGAGGCTCTTTAGTTCTTGTTCACTTTCTGCCATAAGGGTGGTGTCATCTGCATATCTGAGGTTATTGGTATTTCTCCTGGCAATCTTGATTCCAGCTTGTGCTTCTTCCAACCCAGCGTTTCTCATGATGTACCCTGCATATAAGTTAAATAAGCAGGGTGACAATATACAACCTTGACGCACTCCTTTCCCTATTTGGAACCAGTCTGGTGTTCCATGTCTAGTTCTAAATGTTGCTTCCTGACCTGCATACAGATTTCTCAAAAGGCAGGTCAGGTGGTCTGGTATTCCCAGCTCTTTTAAGAATTTTCCACAGTTTATTGTGATCCACACAGTCAAAGGCTTTGGCATGGTCAATAAAGCAGGAATAGATGTTTTTCTGGAACTCTTTTTTCGATGCTCCAGAGGATGTTGGGAATTTGATCTCTGGTTCCTCTGCCTTTTCTAAAACCAGCTTGAACATCTGGAAGGTCACAGTTCACGTATTGCTGAAGTCTGGCTTGGAGAATTTTAAGCATTACTTTACTAGTGTGTGAGATGAGTGCAATTGTGCAGTAGTTTGAGCATTCTTTGGCATTGCCTTTCTTTGGGATTGGAATGAAAACTGACCTTTTCCAGTCCTGTGGCCACTGTTGAGTTTTCCAAATTTGCTGGTCTAAGAACCAGACTATCAAAATTTAAATCCTGGCTTCATCATTTACAGGCTTTGAGAACTTGAATGTAAACTCTTTGCTCATCTGTAAAATTGAGGTCACAACATATTTATACACTCTTCTAAGGTAAGGGTGGACGTGGGGATAAGTGAGTTAAAAGGTATGAGGCATTAGAGCAGTGCTCAATAAGGTCACCTAGGCTAGCTATTGTAGCCACTGGAATGGACTAGTTATCAGCTCTAACGTCTTCCACTCTAGTTAGATTAAGCAATTAATTCTTACCAAGTGGAATTTAAACTGAAATCTTGGAGTTTTTTAAGTTTCATATTAAAAAAATTTTAGAGTGGAGGGTAGAATAAAGATCATCCTATCAAATGATATTATATGACAGATAAGAAAATTGACATTAAATGATGCAGTTATGCTCAGAGTTGTGGCATGCCTGTACCTGGACCTCAAACCTCTGAACTCTTCTCACAGTCCACTCTCTGTGTCTGACAGCTTTCAGAAGGAAAACTTCTAGTCCTGAGCCCTACATGCCCTGTATCTCTGGAATTCACTTACAGCCTTAATGCTATCAGATGCTTTAAGTACAAGGCTGAGTCACCTCTCCCCTCTCCACTCTTCTGTTTGGCCCTTATTTGCATAGACATGTGATCTTGGTGTAAATAATGTACCACCCTTTATTGTTTTATAGTAGTGATTGTTGAGAATATAGCCTTCAGATCACCCATAGATTTGTTTTGCTTAAGCCTGAGGCAAAACCACAACCTGCATTTAGGGTAGCCCTCATGTTAGGGAAGTATCATGACAAAAATAACAAAACTCCATGAAACATCAATGAATGCAAATTTGATATCAAACAAATGTACTGGAATTTCTTTTTTTTTTTTTTCAAGTAATTTTTGGCACTTTACCCTACAATCGAGCAATTCCACATTTAGGTATCTACCCAGGAAAAATGAAAAGATACCCAATCAAAATTTTGTACATCAGTGTTTGTTGTTTAGTCACCAAGTTGTGTCCAACTCTTTTGCCATCCCATGGGCTATAGCCTGCCAGGCTCCTCTGTCCATGGGATTTCCCAGGCAAGAATCCTGGAGTGGGTTTTCATTTCCTCTTCCAGGGTGAGGTTTCTATGATGCCATGTTTGAAAGTGGGATTCACTTATATTCACCAAATAGTTATTGTGTATGATAAGCATTTATAGAGCAGTGAGATAGTTTATACTAAATCTGGGGAATTGGAACCCTAAAAGACAATCTGTAGGAACTTTGCCTCTCCCTAATTTCCCTTTAACTGTTAAGGTTAGCGGTCTTTCTGTCCTCCTCTGACTAGCCCTTCTCTTCTCTGTAAAGCAGCACTCCAGATGTTCTTTCTAGTGACACTAGTCAATGTGGTGAGCCCCACAGTTGGGCCTGCTTGACCTCATTCCTCTTTCTGGACAGGACCTCACCTTGAGAAAAAAATATTTGGGTTTTGACAGCACTACACTAATTCTTGTAGGGGATCTTTTCTAGTACCACCTACAATCTCTTACAAATAAAACATGAAAAGCAGAGTTTGCATAATCAGAGTGTTTAAAAACACAAGACTTCCTGGTGGTCCAGTGGTTAAGAATCTACCCTGCAGTGCAAGAGACACGGGCTCTATCCCTGGTCCAGGAAGATTCCACGTGCCGTGGGGCAGCTAAGCCCATGAGCCACAACTCCTGAGCCTGCTCGCCCTAGATGCCGTGCTCGGGGCAG
Source organism: Cervus elaphus (assembly GCF_910594005.1). Taxonomy (NCBI): domain Eukaryota; kingdom Metazoa; phylum Chordata; class Mammalia; order Artiodactyla; family Cervidae; genus Cervus; species Cervus elaphus. The sequence continues at coordinate 63,024,292 of NC_057819.1, read as the reverse complement.
GAGAAGCAGCCACAGTGAGAAGCCCGAGCATCGCAGCTGGAGAGGAGCCCCCACTCACTGCAGCTGGAGAGAGCGTGTGCACAGCCGTGTAACCGAGCGCAGCAAGAAAAGCGCTTACGTCATGTGATAACCATAGCGATTAATGTAAGATGTAAATAATGGGGGCAGCTGGTGTGGGGTATGTGATAACTACTAATCTTCACAACTTTTCTATAAATTTAAAAAAAGACTGTTTACAAAATTTTTAATTTTATTTTTAAAAAAAATCTTGCCCCCAAATACATATAAAACTACTGTGACAAAACAAGTTACAGCAATTCAGTGTTAGCATAGTAAGCAGCTTTTATTCTGCTTTACCAGATAATCTAGGATAAAATGATCAAGCCTGAATTACTTGAATAAGAGAAAGATCACTATTCTTATACAGAGTCCTAGTTTGAAAACAAACATATCTAAGGAAATGTTAGAGTTAAAGGGGGAATATAAGTATAATCTCTATGTTTAAAATGGGGCTTAAAGTTACTCTTTGAAACATTTGATACCACAGGACCAACTAAAGACTGGGTCCTAATTACTTGGGCATACTTCTGTCTAGAGCACGGACTACCCTGTATTATAGTTCATAATTATGTGTTTATAAGTCTGGCTCACCACCTGAAGGCAGCTATTCATCTTTCCGTCTCTAGGTTTGGTAACATGACAGATGATCAGTGTTTTCTGATTTGAGAAGAGATACTTGCAAATGAACTACAAATAACTGGAAATCTCAGGATCTCAAGAAATGTATTCCCTTTTGAGGATACCTGCAGAAGTAAATAACCCATGTTTAAAAGAAAATAACCTTTCTGATGTGTACTTGTGTGTTGATTGTCTGTACACATTGCTGTTTTCTCAGGCTGCTAAAATCATCCCGTAGCCCTGCTGCCCCACCACCAAGGATAGTCCCACATCAGCTGACTCTCGTAGAAGTGCTGGTGGCAATGCTAAGGGAACCTTTGCTGCTACTGTGGGTTCCTGTCAGAGGAACCCCGTCCTGTCTTTCTCAGGGCCTTGCTATCAGGGCTGTGGCCTGTGGGAATGAGGTGGGATTAGGAGAGGAACTTGGAAATGTCTTAGATCCAAACCTCGCCCTTTGTAGTTATGTTTCTTTCCTCTTTTGTCTCCATTTCCTTCTTTCTTCTTTTCTTGAAATTCCAGGAAAAATCTTAAAATGTCATCTGACTGGGTTCAACTCAGACTGCAACAGCTGTACGTCTCTCCCAGGAAAACCATGGCCCCAGGTTTAACAGTGTTTGTCTGGAAGCAAAATGTGTGGCATTATCACACCAGCTTCGGGTGTTTGGAAGCTTTCCTCTCTTCACTGCTCCATCAATAAAACAGGAGTGATATTTGCTACCTAAATAAAGAGGACATACAGGGAGTTGCTAAGTTGCTTCAGATGTGTCCGAGTCTGTGTGACCCCATAGACAGCAACCCACCAGGCTCCTCCATCCGTGGGATTTTCCAGGCAAGAGTACTGGAGTGGGGTGCCATTGCCTTCTCCGATACAGGGAGTGGGAATTAGTAAATAATGTATCTTCTTTTTTGCAAGTAAGGGTCTTAAGAAAACAACAATTCTATCTACCCATCCATCTGCCTGTCTGTCCACCCACCTGCCTATCCATCCATCTGTCCATCCACACATTCATTTCAGTTGATTTCTGTTGTTAGGAATTCTTGTAACAGGAAGAGCCACGGCCCAGGGAACAATTGTCGTACCTATTGGTATTCTTAAGGTAACATAGGCATTGGTGGCAGGTGAGCAGGATGGTCTTGGGTGCCACTAGAAATTTGGGTTAGGATGGCCAAACCTGTTGTGGAAACACCAGCCCTGAACTAGCTGAGAATTTGAGGAGTATCTCTGACTTTGGCTGCTGCAAGGAGGTGAACTTTACTGTTCATATCTTCACAGTCTTGCCACTTGCAATCCAATTTATGATTTTTTTAAAGTTTGATTATACTTCACCCTTCTGTTCATTTGAATTGACTGTCATGACTTGTTTTATATTTGTGATGTTATTTTTCTAAAGATTCCTTAGGTTTTCCCACACCCCCTAATATGTATTAAAATTGCCTGATTAAATTTTTCTAAAAGAGCTTGCCTGTTTACTTATGTATCTTCTCCACTTATATAAGCTCTTTGAGTGCCAGAGCTCATCATTTTTACTCTTGTCCCTAGCACCTAGGAGAATCTCTGAATGTAGAATACGCTAAGGAAATAATATATACATTCTTTTTTACTCTTATTTTTTAATATTTTTTTATTTGACTGCATTGGTCTTAGTTGCAGCACTCAGGATCTTCTTCCCTTGTGACCCATGGATTCTCTACTTGTAGTGCACAGGCTCAGTAGTTGCAGCTTGTGAGCTTAGTTGGTCTGTGGCATGTGGGATCTTAGTTCCCCGCTCAGGGATCAAATGTGCATCCCCTACATTGCAAGGTGGATTCTTAACCACTGGGCCACCAAGGAAGTCCCACATTAATGATTTTTAAATTCTAAGTGTTTATGATAATTTAATTTGATTGAAAGTATATGAAAGTGAAAGTTGCTCAGTCGTGTCCAATTCTTTGTGACCCCATGAATATACAGTCCATGGAATTCTCCAGGCCAGAAGTAGCCAGTCCCTTCTCCAGGGGATCTTCCCAACCCAGGGATGGAACCCAGGTGTCCTGCATTGTGGGTGGATTCTTTACCAGCTGAGACACCAGGGAAGCCCAAGAATACTGAGGGTAGCCTATCCCTTCTCCAGCAGATCTTCCCAACCCAGGAATTGAACCGGGGTCTCCTGCATTGCAGTGGATTCTTTACCAGCTGAGCTACTAGGGAAGCCTATATAATAATTTGACTATTAACTATTTTTTTGTGTGTAAATTAATTTATTTTAGTTGGAGTCTAATTACTTTATAATATTGTAGTGGTTTTTGCCATACATTCATATGAATCAGTCATGTGTCCACCATCCTGAACCCCCCTCCCACCTCCCTCCCCATCCCATCCCTCAGGGTCATCCCAGTGCACTGGCCCTGAGAGCCCTGTCTCATGCATCAAACCTGGACTGGTGATCTGTTTCACATATGGTAATATACATGTTTCAATGCTATTCTCTCAAATCATCCCACCCTCGTCCTCTCCCACAGAGCCCAACAGTCTGTTCTTTACATCTGTGTCTCTTTTGCTGTCTCACATGTAGGGTAATCGTTACCATCTTTCTAAATTCCATATATATGCGTTAGTATACTGTATTGGTGTTTTTCTTTCTGACTTACTTCACTCTGTATAATAGGCTCCAGTTTCATCCACCTCATTAGAACTGATTCAAATGCATTCTTTTTAACAGCTGAGTAATACTCCATTGCGTATATGTACCACAACTGTCTTGTCCATTCATCTGCTGATGGACATCTAGGTTGCTTCCATGTCCTGGCGATTGTAAACAGTGCTGCAATGAACATTGGGGTACACGTGTCTCTTTCAATTCTGGTTTCCTTGTTGTGTATGCCCAGCAGTGGGATTGCTGGGTCGTATGGGAGTTCTATTTCCAATTTTTTAAGGAATCTCCACACTGTTCTCCATAGCGGCTGTACTAGTTTGCATTCCCACCAACAGTGTAAGAGGGTTGCCTTTTCTCTGCACCCTCTCTAGCATTTATTGTAGACTTTTTGATAGCAGCCATTCTGACTGGCGTGTAATGGTACCTCATTGTGGTTTTGATTTGCATTTGTCTGATAATGAGTGATGTTGAGCATCTTTTCATGTGTTTGTTAGCCATCTGTATGTCTTCTTTGGAGAAATGTCTGTTTAGTTCTTTGGTCCATTTTTTGATTGGGTTGTTTATTTTTCTGGAATTGAGCTACATGAGCTGCTTGTTTATTTTTGAGATTAATTCTTTGTCTGTTGCTTCGTTTGCGATCATTTTCTCCCATTCTGAAGGCTGTCTTTTCACCTTGCTTATAGTTTCCTTCCTAAGTTTAATTAGGTCCCATTTGTTTATTTTTGCTTTTATTTCCAATTGCTCTGGGAGGTGGGTCATAGAGGATCCTCCTGTGATTTATGTCAGAGAGTGTTTTGCGTATGTTTTCCTCTAGAAGTTTTATAGTTTGTGGTCATACATTTAGATCTTTAATCCATTTTGAGTTTATTTTTGTGTATGGTGTTAGAAAGTGTTCTAGTTTCATTCATTGACCAGTTTTCCTAGCACCACTTGTTAAAGAGATTGTCTTTTCTCCGTTGTATTTCCTTGCCTCCTTTGTCAAAGATAAGGTGTACATAGGTGTGTGGATTTATCTCTGGGCTTTCTATTTTGTTCCATTGATCTATATTTCTGTCTTTGTGCCAGTGACATACTGTCTTGATGACTGTAGCTTTGTAGTATAGTCTGAAGTCATGCAGGTTTGATTCCTCCAGTTCCATTCTTCTTTCTCAAGATTGCTTTGGCTATTCGAGGTTTTTTGTATTTCCGTACAAATTGTGAAATTATTTGTTCTACTTCTCTGAAAACTACCATTGGTAGCCTGATTGGGATTGCATTGAATCTATGGATTGCTTTGCCTAGTATACTCATTTTCACTATACTGATTCTTCCAATCCATGAACATGGTATATTTCTCCATCTATTTCTGTCATCTTTGATTTCTTTCATCAGTGTTTTATAGTTTTCTATATATAGGTCTTTTGTTTCTTTAGGTAGATTTATTCCTAAGTATTTTATTCTTTTTGTTGCAATGGTGAATGGAATTGTTTCCTTAATCTCTCTTTCTGTAGTCTCATAGGGATGCAGGGGATTTTTGTGTGTTTATTAACTATTTTTGAAAAGTTTTACACTAGATCCATAGAAGTTTTTAAAATATATAGGTTGTTTTCTTTTTGAAACCTGTTTTGAAGTTGTATGCATGCTGCTACTCATACTAGGATTCTGGGGGATTTTTATCCTGCTAATGGCATTTAGATTTGACCTTAGCCTGCTGTTTCCATAGAGTTATTGATGATCTAATGATTTGAATGTAATTTTTATTAATAAAAAGTCATGAATTTGGGATTTCCCTGGTGGTCCGGTGGTTAAGTTCAGTGCAGGGGATGTGGGTTAGATTCCTGGTCAGGTAGCTAAGATCTCACATGCCTTGTGACCAAAAAACCACAACATAAAACAAACACAATATTGTAACAAATTCAATAAAGACTGTAAAAAAAATGATTCACATTTAAAAAGTCTTTTTAAAAAAAGCCATAAATTTGATATGAACCAATCACTTTTTTGGTTTTTGCCATAATGAATCTTTCTTAAAAAATAACTTACAAATTGCAGAAGTAATAGTGTTCATTATATAAAACTTGGAAAATACAGAGATATAGGTAGATAAATCATATGCAGTGATGTGCTTATACATGTTTAACAACCAGTTAAGTATAATTTCATATGAATATTGGTTGATACCTTTGTTTATATTAATGAGTAAGATGAAAGTGAAATAACCAAAACTTAGGTCAGATTTTGTCAATGACTTGAGCAACTTCTTGCTGATTCATATAATAGTTTTCAAATCCTGGAAGACTATTTCCTCAAATTTTTGTGATATTCCTAATGTAACAGCTACAAACTTGTTTTTATGTTGAATCTACATTATTAACATTTTCTCAGTCACTTTCTTATGTCTAGACAATCAGTAAAACAATAAAGTGAACCCTGGTTTGCCAGTGTTTTGTTGGCCATCATGACCTCAGTGATGATGAATTGGGAAAAATTGCACAGTAGTACATCATTATACAGTATTTTCACCATTCAGAAATCATAGGAATAAATCATCTCAAGAGCATAGATAATGATAAAATGTAATAAAATAATTAAGAAATTATAAGTTTTGAGTATTTATTAGGCTGACCAAAAAGTTCATCCAGGTTAACTTTTTGGGCAACCCAAGTTTACCTTTTTTATGTGATTTGTTTAATTGTAAGTTTGTATGATTTAAATGTTTATATAATTTTAAATAGTAGCTATGTTTTAAAAACTGGCCTGCAAAATTTCTGAAAATTTAATTGTCTATTTTCAGGAGCCAGTATAAGCTGGTTCCACCACACCACTGGGTAGATTCGTTCTCATTTTTCTTGTATAAATATAAAATATACTCATATAAATTATATAAGTATATATATATATATATAATGTATACATATATATGTATATATATGACTTTTTAGGTAAGATTTAAAAAACAAGATTGGGGTCACATTGAATATTCAGTTTGGGGATCCATTTAATTTTGTATTGGTCACATGCTGTTGCTTTGCCACAGACTGCACTTTCGGCCATTTCATTGGTATAGCTGGTGAGACTCAGTGAGAATGGCTGAATGCAGTGCCTCTCCTCTCCAGTGTGGTTGGGAAGAGGAAAATAGTGTGAAAGCAGCAGCATAAGTCTCCGTTGTAGCAGGTAGTTGGAGCTAAGTATGGTGCCCCTGTGGGTTGCCTTAGGCTTCAGGCAGAGTCCTTCCCTTGAGAACTCTGGAGTTCTGCTCATCCACGGTACAGCTGGACCTATTCTCTCCTGTGTTCTCTTCTGTATCTTCTTGCTTCCCTTCTTTCTGCTTTTTTTCTAATGCTTATAAATAGATTTACTCTGTGAATCTTTTTAAATGTCCTGTAGAACTGCTATTAATACTTTGAGGGCAGTTGTGCTCGTGGTCTACAGTCTTCATATGTGCTTGCTCAGTCGTGTCCCACTCTTTGTGACCCCATGGACTGTAGCCCACCAGGCTCCTTTGTCCATGGAATTTTCCAGGAAGGAATACTGGAGTGGGTTGCCATTTCCTACTTGGGGATCTTGCAGACCCAGGAATCGAGCATGCATCTCTCTCGTCTCCTGCGTTGGCAGGTGGATTCTTTACCACTGAGCCACCTGGGAAGCCCAAAGTTTAGTATACCTATTAGGTAATTTCATATAACTCCTGGTAGTCATCATTTTAAATGCCTTTAAAGTCTTTTGGCTGGAAAAAAAAAAAAGTCTTTTGGTTGCCAAATATGTTCTTGTTTTCCAATGAAAAAGATTTCCAGTGGATTTGTAAAAAAGAGTTATAACTGGTAAGTGTCTTGCTTGCACTCCTTACATAATGGAAAACTTGTTGAATATTTGCAGTAAAAGTTTTCCTCCCTACTTGCTATTGAAGGGCTGTTTTAATTCCCAGAGGAAAACAAATCCGCCAGTTGTTAGAATGAGCTCAGCTGTCTCTGTTCTCTTTTACATTCTTAGTCAAAGTTGTAAGCTTTAGCAGGAACCCTGAGAACTGCCAACTTGCTAAGTACTTGATTAAATGATTTCTTACTGTATTTGTTTTTATTAGCAAAATAAAAGCCTTTTAGGCTTTTAATATTTGAAATTACATTGATTAGGTTTTTCTGTTCTGTATGTTCATTGCTTCATTATTATTTCCTCCACCTTTGGTTAAACCTATTTTATTCTGACTTAGACATCACTGCGATTTGGTAAAAAGATAGAAATGTAATTCTGAAGGAAATTCTAATGGAAGAATTTAGCCAATCTAAAACCTTTGATTAAGAGATGATGAAGCTAAGAAATGGATGGCTGCAACGTTTACTTTTAAAAGAGATTTTTAAAAAGTTAATGGCCTCGAAAAAATCTTGTAGTGTCTTCTAACAAATAATTACACCTTTTTATGAATAACATTTAAACCTAGCCTTTCAAAATTATCTGCCTATTTCAAATAAAAAATGGAGCTAACGTTGTTAGAAGTAATACCTTTGGTGGGTCTCTGTTGTGGTGTGTGCGCCCCAGCCTCTCTGGTTGCAGTGCATGGATGTCTCTTATTGAGGCTTACTGGCGTAATTGCCCCATGGCATGTGGGATCTTAGTTTCCCCACCAGGAATCAAACCCGAGTCCTGGCATGGGAAGGTGGATTCTGGACCACCAGGGAAGTCCCTACCTTTGTAAGTTTTTAAAGACAGGGTTTCAAACTGACCTAATTTCTTTTTATCTTGTTGGAAGCATCAATTAATATTTTGATCAGTTACAGATGCTTATCATATGTGTTTGTTTTTGCAATGAAAAACAGCAAACTATCATCCCTTGTGGCGGTTTTTCCTTCATACCATAAAGAATGGAGAAACGCAAACTCATGTTTCTCACCTTTTTTCTTTCCCTGCTGCCTTCTACTAAACCCATTGATTTTTCATATGCTTTTATTGATAGTAGTAACATTTTATTTTTTACAAAAGAATATTTTCCTGGTTAATTGAGATCAGTTTGGTTTCATTTGAAAGCCACCACATGCTGAGATTGATGCATCTTCTCAGATACTCATATGCCTACACACATCCCTTTGGCACACATCTTGTTGCTGGCCCAGAACAGACATCAGCTGCTTCTGGAACTTTTCAGTCTGGGTGCTGATTTTGATTGCTGCATCATCAGGAGACACTAAGCCTCCATGCTATGCCATTATGTTTTCTAGGTTTCAGTCGTGAATTATTCAAAGTGTCTGGAATGTCAAGGTTAGAGCCAAAAATATGGTCTATACTAATTGTACCCCCACTGAAAATGAATCCACTCACTTTTACTGAGATAGATTTATCAGGTTATGGATAGAGTCTAAATCCTCTTTTCCTCCTCCCATCCTTCCTGCCTTGTCCTCCTATATCCTTTATATGACCTAAAATTCAAATAATCTATTAATCAGATACTCTCACTTACTTATCTACATATATATTCCTTTGAATAGAGTCAATCTCAGGTTATTTTTTTAAATGCTAGATTTGTTCATACACTAAGGAAGAAAAAAGGTAACTAAAAGCTATAACCAGAAGTATTAGAAAAGAGCTTGTCTCCGAACTGACACGTCACATAATGTTACCAGGTACGCCTCTGAGTTTATAGAGGCAGTGGAGGGGGCAGCATCATTCTACATCATTCTCTTTCTGCATCCCAACCGTCTTCCATCTTTTTGCATAACGGGACCAAGAGAAAAGAAAAGATTATATGGTCTCATGAGAACCATCATTAAAAAAAAAACTTATACCAAATGCAGATTTTTCTAGGTGGGTGATAAATTAATCAGTTAGGAGAGACTTCCTCCTTCTCTTTGCTCCCTGTACGTTTTTTTCATCCCTGAGTAGCGGGTTGTTCCTTTGTGTTTGCTTCTTATTAGGTAGACCTTAGGACTCAGTGTACGGTCTGTGATCTAGGAAACATCTGCCTTTAATTTTCCCTTCTGTGGTGTGACCAGGTGACTCTGGATTTCCACCACACTTCCTGTGTCCTAATTTCTCTTGCCAGGTGGAGACCCCTGCCAGTCTTGTGTCTGTCCTAGGAGTTTATCCCAGGTTTCCCCTGAATATCCATTAAGGAAGTATCCAAAAGGAAATGGCGATCTTTTCTAGTAGAAGCTCTGCTGCATATAATTTTTTAAACCAGGATGATGGATTTTAGGGAAGAGTGTGGATTTTCTTTTTTTGTTTTTTCTTTTTTACAAAGAACTTTTCTTTAAATTCTTTAAAAGTCATTGTTACATAGGGCAGAATTGCATGAGTCACACAGGCAGGCAAGGAAAAAAGAGAATTGAAGGATGAATTCAGAAAGCTAAATATCGACTAGTAAGTTTTCCAGGAAGACAAACAGTAGAGGAAACTTGTCAAAGAGAAAACACAGCACACTTTCCCAAAGATGAAGAGCATGTCTCCAGGCTGGCTGGGTCCCGGGTACCCTGGGCACGGCGGGGGGGATGGGGGGATGCAGAGAGGCTGCAAAGATACAGGGAGTCCGGGGGCCTCCAAGGGAAAACAGCAGAGGTCACAACAGGCCTCTCTGTGGTGCCAGTGGAGCTCGAAGACACTAGGATTCTGGAGAAAATTCTGGAGGGGACATGGGCAAGGGACTCTCATTTTGTATTATAAGTTTCTAAGACTATCTGGTTTCTAAAGTGACATTATGTGTTACTTCAAGCAAATTAAAAAAAGCTTGAAGAACAAGAACTGCCATTAGTCACTAGTCTCTAGGAGACTTGTTCTTTACTTATGATCTGAAATATTTTATGGCATGGAATCTGAACATGCCAAAAGTACTTTAAAAGTTGTCTTAATTTTTTTTAATTTAAGGTTTATATGTAACATCTTTCCAATATGTACATTGCCTGGGAAGGAATTTATAGACTAGTAGAGGAAATAATGCAACAGAATACCTCTAATAAAGGTACCCAGTCTATGAAAGACTTTATTTTAGGAAAAACAGAAGTACATATTGTGAGCTTCAGTCCACAGGCTTTTGACTAGACCATGAGCATCTTACAACCAGGGACCATGTCCTAGTCATAGATATTTTTTGGTATCTAGCATAATACCTGGGGTTAAAATAAGCATTAAAGTTCTTAGTTGAAAATTAAAATTGTTCTCTTTGTAACTGGGTACATACCTGTCTTTTGGTCAGAATATAGACATCGTCAGCTAATAGGACAAAAGTTTGCAAAATCTGTCTCTGGATGTTTGCAGTGCTTCAAGCTGAAACTGCCACATGTTCCGTATTTTATTATCCCTCACTCTGTCCTGGCATATCATGGACACTTTTTTAGAATGTTGTGATCTTTTCATGCTTTTGTTGTTGTTCAGTTGCTACATCGTAGCAAACACTTTGAGACCCCATGGACTGCAGCATATCAGGCTCCTCTGTCTTCCACTATCTCCTGGAGTTTGCTCAAATTCATGTCCATTGAATCAGTGATGCTATCTAACCGCCTCATCCTCTGCTGCCCTATTCTTTTGCCTTCAATCTTTCCCAGCATCAGGGTCTTTTCCAAAGAGTTGGCTCTTCGCATCATGTAGCCAAAGTATTGGAGTTTCAGTTTCAGCATCAGGTCTTCCAATGCATATTCAGGGTTGATTTCCTTTAGGATTGACTGGTTTGATCTCCGTCCAAGATACTCTCAAGAGTCTTCTCCAACACCACAGTTCAAAAACATCAGTTCTTTGGCACTCAGCCTTCTTTATGGTCCAACTCATAAGTATGAGTATGGTCCATCTCATCCATACATGACTACTGGAAAAATCATAGCTTTGACTACACAGACTTTTTTCAGCAAAGTGATATCTCTGCTTTTTAATATGCTAAGTTTTCCATGGCTTTTCTTCAAAGGGCAAGCATCTTTTAATTTCATGGTTGCAGTCACTGAATGCAGTGATTTTGGAATCCAAGAAAATAAAATCTGTCACTGCTTCCACTTTTTCCCTTTCTTTTTTTTTTTTTAATTTTATTTATTTATTTTTTTTTTAGGTTTCTTTTTTTTTTTTTTTTTTTTAATTTATTTTTTTTTCCAGTGGGTTTTGTCATACATTGATATGAATCAGCCATGGATTTACATGTATTCCCAATCCCGATCCCCCCTCCCACCTCCCTCTCGCCATGAAATGATGGGACTGAATGCCATGATCTTAATTTATTAAATGTTGAGTTCTAAGCCAGCCTTTTCACTCTCCTATGTCACCCTCATCAAGAGGCCCTTTAATTCCTCTTCACTTTCTGCCATTAGAGTGGTGTCATCTATATATGTGAGGTTGTTGATGTTTTCCCCAGCAGTCTTGAGTCCAGTTTATGATTCATCCAGCCTGGCTTTCCCATGATGCACTCTGCATAGAGGTTAAATAAGCAGGCTGACAACATGCAGCCTTGTTGCACACTCCTCTCAATTTTGAACAGTCAGTTGTTCCATGTCTGGTTCTAGCTGTTGCTTCTTGACCCACATGGTTTCTCAAGAGACCGGTATGGCGGTCTGGTACTCCCACCTCTTTAAGAATTTTCCACAGTTTGTTGTGATCCACACTGTCAAAGGCTTTAGCATAGTCAATGAAGCAGAAGTAGATGTTTCTCTGGAATTTCATACTTTTACCAACAAATAACTTCTAATCATAAAAATTAATCCTCCTGTATTGCTATATATCCAGGAAAGGGAAAAGTAAATTTTAGCCCTTTTTGTCTTTCTAGGTTTTCTACATGAAAGTGAAAGTTGCTCAGTTGCATCTGACTCTTTGCGACCCCATGGACTATATAGAATGGGGTCATGAAATTCTATACATTCTATACATGGACAGGCCAGAATACTGGAGTGGGTAGCCTTTCCCTTCTCCAGGGGATCTTCCCAACCCAGGGATCGAATCCAGGTCTCCCTCATTGCAAGTGGATTCTTTAATACCTGAGCCACCAGGAAAGCCCAAGAATACTGGAGTGGGTAGCCTATCCCTTCTCCAAAGGATCTTCCCAACCCGGAGCCAAACCAGGGTCTCCTGCATTGCAGGCAGATTCTTTACCCACTGAGCTACCAGGGAAGCCCAGGTTTTCTATGTAAACTTGTTCTATAGATCACTTCAGGTTGACTATAGAAGAAAGACATAAAGCAGAAAAGATTTATTCTGGTTATTGTTTCCTTGGTTCATTCAAAAGATGTTTATTGAACACATTTATACATCAAACTCAAAGTTTGCAACCTTTTTGTATTAACATCTTAAGATCGTGCTGAAGATCCTGTTCTTACATGTTGCGGTAAATGCCACCTTTCTTAGGTGCTGACTTGACATTATGCCTGTTCCTCTTCTCGGGGCAAGTTGTACATGCTCTGCATCAAGTAACATAACTCGAGGTTGCATCTGATTAACATCACTGTGTACTATTGTGTATGGGTCATGATTTGAAGTTTAGCAGCACACCAGTGATGCGCTGCTTATTGGTTGGGAATTACCAGAGGCTTGACTTATAAAAAGACAGGTTCTAAAGATAGCATATGGTAAAAACCTGTGAATAGGCAGAATTACTGCTAAAATTCCATTAATTGACACTTAAAGTACATTATTTGTTGCCAAATTAGGTGCCATGATGGATACCATCTCTTAATAAGAGAGTTTTCCATCTACTGTTAGGAGAGAGTTCTGTTCTTCACTGAACACCAGATGCTTATCAAGGTGACATTTTGTATGAAAAATTCCTATTTTTAAGCATCAGACCCAGACACTTTTGGCAAGAAGTGCATACAACAAGATGTAACAAACAAGCAGAACAAAGCCAGCAGTGAAATTATTTCTGGGGATTTGCTTATTAGGTTGATTGTAGGTGGGATCACCTGTGCTATTCATGCTATTGTGTTTCTCTCTGTGAGTAGGACTGAGTTCTCAGTAGTTCAGTGAGCCTGTGACTCCCACCAAGCTATACTGTAAAAAGAAGTGGAAGATCCTCGGGTACTCTCCTTGAGAAGTTTACAGTGTAATTAGGAAATCAAGACATGCATGTGTGGGGAAAAAAAAGAAAAAAGCATTGGAAAGGATGGGGCAACATATTCTAATTATAAATGTACTTTAGCTATTAATAGTAGAGTTAAAAGCCTCTTTTAGGATCTTTGAGCACTTTAATAAAGCTAAAGAAATATGAAACTGCAGAGCCACTGATCACCATGCCCATTTGGTGAAAAACATCGTGGGAAGGATGACCTAAAGGAGCAGGGATGTGTTCTCAGTGGGGAAAATACAGTGCTCAAGAACGCCTGTAGATCTGCTTTGTTCTCTCGGCTTTATTATTGCTTCAGCTTCAAAAGAGATTAGGTACATGAGAAGCGTGCATTGTGAAGCTCAGAATGGTTGTAAGTTGTGAATAATAATTGCAACTGAAATGTGAATGGTCAATTATTTGAATTTATAAGGTAGACTTGTGATAACTACTGGGCAGCTCAACTGGTGTTGGCAGGGTATCTCCAAAAAATTTCAGCTTGGTATAATTATGGACTCCAGAAACTTGTGTACTGGGAAATAGGGTAGAAAAATAGAACCTGCTTTTTTTTCTTTTCGGCTGTGTGGGCTCTTCATTGCAGTGCTCAGACTTCTGTAATTGTGGCCTGTGCGCTTAGTTGCCCTGCAGCATGTGGGATCTTAGTTCCCACACCAGGGACCACATGCCCTGCACCGGAAGCTGGATTCTTAACCATCGAACCAGTAGGGAAGCCCCAGATGTGCCAAGCACTGTACTGTATTTTTTTTTTTTTTTGGTCATTCAGTTTTAGTAACAAGCCAAAAGATGGGCATTAGTATCCACGTGTTACAGATAAGAAATAATTCTAGTAAGTGAGTACATAGGCTGAGCTCTACCCACTCCAGTATTCTTGCCTGGAAAATTCCATGGACAGAGGAGCCTGGCAGGCTACAGTCCATGGGGTTGCAAAGAGTCAGACACAACTGGGCAACTAAGCATGCACACAAATAGGAAAGCAGGCCTCTGGCTGGCTCCAGACTCTCCTTTTCCCACTACAGTCATGGTGCCCTGAGAGGTATATCATGCATCCTGTTTGCTTTCTCTCTACCTGTTTGTTGTTCATGCTCATAGCTACACTGTCAATAGAACCCATTTTACACATTTTATAATAGGTAAAGTATATTAATTAAACTCATTCAAATATGTATTAACTTTTTTTGTCATGAAACCAAGTATATAAATAAAGGTTTGTACAAATGATTTTCTTTTCTTTAAAAAGACTCAATAGAAAAATAACCTGATATAGCAATGTTATGTTATAGATCTCAGTGATTATAGTTGAGCTGTCAATGTGATGAAAAAATTAATGAACTCAGGACTCATATAACTTTTTGTAAAGCTTTCACAGTATTATTAATAATAGAAGTATTTTGTAGTTTTGTTATAGCTTTTAACTTTAGTAAAAGCCATTCTAATTAGATCTCAATTGTTTTTCTTTACTAATCTTTATTTTCTAAGTCTGAAGAAGGAATTCATTCTCCTTGCCATACCCAAACTTTATGGAAGCTAATCAAAGTTTTAAAGCTAAAACATAATTTGTTTTCATTAGTTTCAGGTAACTACACTTATTTTTTTCCATTCCCCACAGTTTATCAGATTTGGCCCTACATATTGTGATCATGATATTAACTTAGACACTTAAAATGGCATCATAGCTTTATATTTGTCTTAGCGGTAAATGTTATTTACTAACTCGTACTTTATTTCCCCATTACATGATATTGTTTTAATCTAGCAGGTAATGTAGGGTGATAAAAATTTGAGTGGTGCATACAAAAGATGAAAGCACAGGTATTTTTGTTATTCTATAACACTATTACTTTCTGTTTTAAGAGAAAAATATGGGTTGGCCCAATGATCTGCTTATAAAAGTATATATAATGATTTTTTTCCTGCAGTACAGCAAGTGAAGGTTTATTGTAGTCCTGAAATTAATATCATAAAAAAAAGCAGTGCACATAAACACCTGACTTGGTTTATAAACACCTGACTTAAAAAGGTTATGTTCATAGAATGACTGACTTCTTACGTTCCTTCTTAGTAAGACTAATTTTTTCACCTGACATGGTGAAAGTACCACTTTTCAAAGGCTGCTCTTGGTGCTAGAAATTTCTCTTCTTTCTTCTCTTCTAATCGCTGCCTTTGTCCTGTTCCCTCAGATTGAGCCTCCACTCCCACCCCCAGTTGATCCCCCTGCTGCCGCCATCAACTTGGCAACTGGAAATGGCAAAGCCAACTTCTTTCCCATCCATATAAATACCATTACTCTATTTTGTTGTCATTGGCTTACTAGTTCAACTGAGGGTAATTTTTCTATCTTTAAAAACATAACTTATAATATTTAGTATGAATTTAGGATACCAACAGGTGTGAAGAGCATGCATTTGAACCATTGCAGTGAACACTTTGTCTTGGGTGGCCCTACACCCAAGGCTCATACATGGCTTATAGCTTCACTGAGTTATGCAAGCCCCTTCGCCATGGCAAAGCAGTGATCTGTGAAGGGAAGGCCTGGCATGCTGCAGTCCATGGGGTCACAAAGAGTCAGACACAACTGGGTGGCTGAACAACAACAGAGATATTTTGGGTTGTCACAAGTGTTGGGGGTAGGGGAGCATGTTTTTAGCATCTAATGGGTATAGGTCAGGAATGCTGCTAAGCCTTCTGTTACACACAGGGTAGCCCCCCCTGCACCCCACATCTTTAACAAACGTCAGTAGTTCCAAAGACGAGAAAACTTGCCCTGGTTCTGTTCAGGCCTCAGCTCTGTGTCTTCCTCACAGCTCCCAGGGTGATTTACACACCCCTCCTCTCAGCCCCCATAATACCTCACATAACATTTTTTTGGTCACATTCTGTTTTTATGTTTCATTTGTTGATCTTGCCAAAAAGACTGCATATTTCTTGAGGGAAGAGATTATGTATTATCAACATTGGTGTCCCCAGTTTGTGGCAGAATGCCAGGTACATAGCTAGAGCTTAATAAATTAATAAACATACTTTTGAATAAGACATCCTAGACTACCCCAGTGTCTTTCTGGCCCTTTCAGAAATCTAGTCTTGCTCATTTTTATCTTCTTTTTCCTATATCTACTCATTACTTATCTTTTAAAATATTAACATGTCAAAAAAAATATTAACATGTCAATCTTATCATCCATAAAAATGTAGATCTTTCCACAATTCAAGACATATAATACCAGCATTCCAGGATTTATTCATGAACTCTTAAAAAGTCAGACATGCCATAAACATCATGGCTGGTGCATACAGACTAGCTACGGTCAACAATGTTTATTCTAGGGAGATGTCCCAAACAAATTCCTACTTGTTTTTTGAAACAATTTGCTGTCACATCCCTGACCGTGGATCCTTAGTGTTTAACCTGACTGGTCATGCCAGCATCGACAATTCCCTCTGGCATGTTCCCACATCCTTCAGCATGGCATCTGCGTTCCAAATCTTTCTCTCTTACCGTGGTTTCTTCATATGCTGTGCTTAGATCATGCTCAGCTGTCTCTTCACTCCTGCTTTCCTTCTCACATTCTTCAGGCTCAGTCAAGATACATGTCCTATGTTAAACGCCGCAATTGAGCGATGTATACCTTCTCTGCATTCATAGCGCTTTGTGCCTACCCCTGTATACTATGAATAGAAAAGCACCTCTGATATTTGTCTTTCTCACCAAGGTCAGAGTCTGTGCTTTCAAGGCATGTCTGGTGCCTGATACATGTTATACATGTAATAAATATTGGATGTATGAGCGAATGGATGGGACAGAATGCCTCTTTCAACCTGAAAAAATCACACCAATCTGGTTAAACCTTTCTATGGGGAGGTGGAGATGAATCCGTCCAAATGTTGAGAGCCTTCAGAGAAGATGTTACCATGAGATAAAGTTTACATCCACTGGCAGCTTTGCCAAGTTGACAAGAGGGCTGTACCTCTGGATCACATTAACTCAACTCCTTGTTAAGTTGATGTCTTTATTGACTGGTACTTTAATAATATGCAAATGACATGTATTGAGGATTTTTATAAAGAATGCATTTTTAGAGGTATTTTCAGTTCCCTCTGAAGACAGGAGCTCCAAAAACCCGTGTGGTGATGACGTCGGGCACCTGCAGGCATCATTCTCATTTGTTTACCAAACCGAATCCAGCAGCTCCTGGATTTGCAGAAACGATTTTTTCCTTAGCAAAGTAAGGGGGAGAAGGATGGATTTAAACCTAGGAACAAACTGTTACTTTGAAGGTTGTGTAAATATTTTTTAGAATCTGTTTTACTGTTTTATTAATAAATAAAATGTGACCCAAAATAAGGAGAGGTTGGGTTTTCTTAGATGAGATTAAGAATGACCATTGTGTTTGTTGTTGTTGACAACATTACAACGTCATACTTAGCAACTTTTATTTTGTTCTTTCCTGTATCTACAGAATCTGTATGAAATCTGGGGGGGCAGGCTTTATACCTATAAGTAATTTGCCTACATATTGAACTTTGTGGAATATTCAGAAACTTTTATCCACCCACCCTAGCCTGAATTAGAGACGTTTGGTCTATAATCAGACTGCAGTGAATTCACATCTGCTTCTGTCACTTTCCCTCATATTGGGGCTTCTCTGACAGCTCAGCTGGTAAAGAATCTGCCTGCAATGCAGGAGACCCCGGTTCAATTCCTGGGTTGGGAAGGTCCGCTGGAGAAGGGAAAGGCTACCCACTCCAGTATTCTGGCCTGGAGAATTCCAAGGACTGGATAGTCCATGCAAAGAGTTGCAAACAGCTGGACACGACTAAGCGACTTTCACTTTCTGTCACTTTCCAGCTGTGTGACTGAAGCCCTAACCTCTAAGCCTATTTCCCCCTCATTTTCAAAGTTATGTTTGGCACACATAATAATAAGCTATTCTCATCATTATATTCATTACTGGAATTTCATTTCATTATGCTGAGAAACTCATTTTTAAAATGCAGTTTTCTTTCTTAAAAGCATCTTCTTAAACACTAAGCAAGATTCTGTGCAAAAGCAGCGGGAGACAGTGATCCTACAGCACAGGCCCAGAGGGGCTTCTGGGGGCAAGTGGGAAGAAAAGATGGAAGGGGACCCCAGAGTCCTGGAGGAAGAGAAATCCACAGCAGCAATCAGGCCTGAGACAGTTCTCTCTTGACCCAAACTTTTGGTTCTCCTCCTCAGGATCCAAAAGCCATTTCCCCAACCCTTCATTTTCCTCTAGAAGATTCCATGATTCTCATGCTCTGGACTGGGTTATCCGCTGCACTGAGAGCAAGGATTCCTGGTTATAGGGCAGCAGTGCTTGAAGAGCAGGCGGCGAAAGATCTGGGTCAGCTCTGCCAGGGGCCAGGACACAGGCTTATAACATTAAAATGGGGTGAAGATGCACTTCTGCAGTCCTGTGTTTTGTCGTGGACGAGTCGGTCTGGGCTCAGGTTCTGTCTGAACAGCAGAAATCAGAGGAGAGCAAAGTAAGCCTCGAGGAAAAAAAATCTCTTAACGTAAACTGTTAGGCCTACTCTCTGTAGGCTATCAGACACCAAAGTGAGAACTTGTCAAGGTTTATATGTGTTGTCAGATGTTTTGTGATGCCCCCAAAGATTATGAACAAACAAATCATGCTCATAGTGACTTGTGTTTAATGAACACACACTTCGTTCCAGGCATTGCATCAAATGCTTCCATACAGCAGTCCCCAACCTTTCTGGCACCAGTAGCCAGTTTTGTGGAAGACAGTTCTTCCATGGATCCAGGGAGGGTGAGGCTGGGGTGGGGTGGTTTGGGGGTTATTCTAGCATAGTACACTTATTGCACACCTTATTTCCATTATTATTACATCAACTCCACCTCAGATCATCAGACATTAGATCCTGGAGGCTGGAGTCTCCTGCTTTAATGGTTTCTCCCTCTTATTCTTCACAGCAACCTTGTGAGGAAGTTGAGTTACCTGTGCTTTTATATGTGAGGAAATAAGGTTCCTTAGAGAAGCTAAGGAACTTAATGTGCACAAAGTTGCACCAGCTGGCAAGCAGAGGCGCTGGAAGTGAATGTGGGCAGTTGGATCCACAACAGTTCCTGCTGCCCGCTTCTTTAGTCAGAGGTCAGGTGACCACACCTCCGTCCCCGTGGTGGCTGTCCTGCCTGGGTGTCCCCCGCTGGGACAGGAGCCTGAACTGTGCTGAGCAGGATTCCCATAAGGTCTTCTTCTAAGACTGTGGAGTGGTACCTTCACCTGTAGCCTGGACTCTGCATAAAGGTGGAGATACAGGGGCATCTGCAAAACCACGGACTTTTCAACCACAGCTACATTTGAGGTACAGAAATTGTATTGTATGCACTGCACAGCCTGGAGGCTACTGCAGCATCTCCCAAAACTGCTTCCCATAGACCTGCATTTGACCACAGGCCTTCTTTTTTATTCTCTCTTCCACAAAACCTGTCAACCACCAAAGCAGAACTTTAAACCAGATATAAGATATTGGTTGGTTTCTAGATCTAGCCTAAACATGATGCTGCAAGTCTTGAGAACTGTAGAACCTAAATTCATCTCAGTCAAAATTCAATTTTGTAACAAAGTTTCCAGTGGCCACCCCCACCCTCACAACAGCTTGTGGGATCTTAGTTGCCAAGCAGGGATTGAACCCTCACCTTGCTAGTAAAAGCGCAGTCTGAAGGACTGGACCACCAGGGAATTCCTGACACAAATTTTTATTTAAGTGTTAATGTACAGAAAAATACACAAAGGATACAGCTCCGTGAATTATCACTCCCGCTCAGCACTCTAGAGGCTGCCCTAGCAAACTGGGTGACTTACAACAGCAGAAGTGTGTTGTCTCACAGTTCTGGAGTCTAGAAGACTGAAATCCAGCCTGTCGAGGGCGTTCTTCCCCTGAGAGCCACAGGGGAGTCCTCCCTTGCCTCTCCCTAGCTTCTGGGGGCATGCAGTGTCTTCCGCGCTCCTCAGCGGGCAGCTGCCTCCCATCTCCCTGCCTCCGCGTCGCGCAGCACTTTCCCTGTGTGCCTCTGTCTTCACAGGGCCTGCCTGTAAGGACACCAGTTACACTGGAATCAGGGGCCCTCCCCACTCTAGGATGACCTCATCTTGACTATAGTAATGACATCTGTACTGACCTTATTCCCAAATAAGGTCACTCTCTGAGGTACCAGGGATTAAGAATTCAACATATTTTTTGGTTGGGCGGTGGGGGGAAGAACAGTTTAACCATAACACCCCCTACCATGTTCCACCCCAGTCAATATGCCTTTCTCCTTCACATAGATAACAAAGTGTTATAACATCCTGTAAAATCAGTGGTATTAAATAAGGAGATTACTACATGTAGACATTCGATTATATCCATTAAACCCTGCCTGGACACATAGATGAAACTTTGCCTTTTTTGGCCCTGCTTCTAAGTACTGATTCTGATCCTTTTAATTGCTGTATCTAAGTCAACACGATGTTAACATGCAGTCTCTCCAGTTTTACACCAAGAAGTTTCTTCTCAAAACTTCAGTCAACCTGCTTGTATTTTAGTGCTGTTATTAATACCACTTTTATGTCACCATTTATTAATCTTTTTTCAAGTAGTTTTTTACAGAAAGCCTTCAAGAACCTTTTTTTAAAAAAAATAAATATTGCTGAAAATACTATACTTTTAATTACAGTCCTACCATCATGATATTGGAGACCTCCTGGAGTTTTGGGTTTTTTTTTTGTCTTCTTCTCTGGTATAATAGTATATGCTTAAAATTATTCCTCCCATAAACTGAGCTGATATATCATTGTATATTCATTTTTTTCATTTATTTTTATTAGTTGGAGGCTAATTATTTTACAATATTGTAGTGGTTTTTGCCACACATTGACATGAATCAGTCATGGATTTACATGTGTTCCCCATCCCGATCCCCACTCCTGCCTCCCTTCCCACATTGTATATTCTTGAAGTTTTATCTTATCTACCTGCTGCTGCTGCTAAGTCGCTTCAGTCATATCCAACTCTGTGCGACCCCATAGACGGCAGCCAGGCTCCTCCGTCCCTGAGATTCTCCAGGCAAGAACACTGGAGTGGGTTGCCATTTTCTTGTGCGATGCATGAAAGTGAAAAATGAAAGTGAAGTCGCTCAGTTGTGTTGGACTGTTCGAGACCCCATGGAGTGTAGCCTACCAGGCTCCTCCATCCATGGGATTTTCCAGGCAAGAGTACTGGAGTGGGTTGCCATTTCCTTCTCCGTATCTACCTAGCAAGGGGATTTATATAGATTACTCTAGGCATAAACTTTAAAAGAGCACAAACTGGAAAATAAGTATAAATTTTTTAAAAAGCATTCAAAAAAAAAAAGGAATTTTTAAACAAGTATTTTTTCCTAAATCATATCATTAAAATTTCATGGTTGTATATTTTTTCTAAATGATTCTAAAGACAATTAATCCAGCTGGTTTGAATAAAGACAAGAAACAAGTAAGCAACCTTACAAACTTGTGTTAATAGTATTACCCTTTGCAGTTAGATAGTTTTGGCCAGTAAGATGAGGCTCACAAGGTTTCTGTGACTCAGCCAAGGTCACATAGTCAGGGGCAGCCAGGACCAACCAGCTACTGAACAAAACCCAGAGCAAGCAGAAGACTTTTCTTTTTAGGCAGTGATATTTGTAATTCTAATCTTAGGAAGAAATGCTGTTGGTCTTTAGGTCAATAAAAAAAGTAGATGTGAAAGGGTCAGTCACTCAGTCGTGTCTGACTGCGACCCAGTGGACTGTAGCCCTCCAGGCTCCTCTGTCCATGGAATTGTCCAGGCAAGAATACTGGGGTGGGTAGCTATTTACTTCTCCAGGGGATCTCCTTGACCCAGGGATCAAACCCAGGTCTTCTACATTGTAGGCAGATTCTTTACCATCCGAGCCACCAAGGCAAATGACTATAAAAATGATCTAGTTTGATGTGATGTAGAAGACAAGAATTCTAATGTCAAAACACAAAAGAGATATAGCAGCTCAAAATTCTTTTAGGCACCATGTAATTACTACCTTACTTTAAGCTGTGTCCAGAATTTTACTGGAAGATTCAGTATGCAGAAGCTATGAAAACAGTCTTAAGGGCTTCCATGGTAGCACAGTGGAGAAGAATCCACCTGCCCGTGCAGGAACACAGGCTCGAGCCCTCGTGCAGGAAGATTCCACATCCCGCAGAGCAGCCCAACTGAAGCCATGTGCCCTGAGTACTGAGTCCGTGTGCTGCAACCACTGAAGCACACCTAGAGCCCATGCTCTGCAACGAGAGAAGCCGCCGCCGTGAGAAGCCTGTGCACCACAGCGAAGACCCGACGAAGCCAAAAATGAAAGCAAATAAAATTATTTTTAAAAATTTAAAAAAAAACCAGTTTTAAGGCAAAATTTTACTTCTACCAGCCTCCTCAATTCTCATAAAGCATCTTAAATAGCAGAGGCAATTTTTTTTTTTTTTGGTTGCATTGCAAGGTATGCAGGATCTTAGTTACTCGACCAGGGATAGAGCCCCCTGCAGTAGAAGTGCAGATTCTTAACCACTGCACTGCCAAGGAAGTCCCTCAAAGGCAATTTTTAAAGTTTTTTAATTTGTGTTTTATAAATATGATAGTCCAGTAACTAATATATCCAACTGGCTGCTTGCAGCTATTTGCATCCCGGAAATGATCTGGCATTATAAATAATTCTGTTTTAAAAAGATTAATGAATGAATGTGTAATAACTTTTCTTTCTTTCTTTTTCTAGCCAAGGACCCTTGTCATCAATTAGAGCAGTAATCAAGAGATGTAAGTTTATTTTTCCTGCTCTGTATTTTCCTCTGAAATAATTTTAAACGATGATTTAAATTTCCAGCAAATGATTGTATTTGATGAATCTTACAAAGAATCTGACAAGAGTAGCTTCTCCTAAGGAGTAATAAACCATTTCAGACAAGCAGCTAGGTTTTCAAGATTATTTTCAACTTTCATTTATTTATAAACCAGTTCCTGAGAACAGTATTTTTCTTTTAGAGAATGCACCTGTTTTTAACAAATGTATTATCTAGTCAATTTTAATGATCTAATATAAATTGTAACTATTTTCCATAGGTAGAAACATCTGATGGGTTTCAAAAATATCAAATCCTGTACTTTTTTGCTGATTTACTTCCACACTATTTTTATTTAACTCTATAAATGCTTATGGAGTTAAACTTACACTTCCACATACATGATAGAAGTACTGTAACAGAACTCTCTCTAAAATGGTGCATTCATACTTCCTGACTTTACTTCTTGGTTAAAGCTTTAAAATTTGCTGTTGGTACAAGAGTTCAAAATTCTTTTTAATAAAAGGCTTTGCAAACATCCCTTTTCCAAATAGAACATGGATGGTGGGTGCTCAGTCACTCAGTCTTGTCCAACTCTTTGAGATCCCATGAACTGTGGCCTGCCAGGCTCCTCTGTCCATGGGATTTCCCAGGCAAGAATACTGAGGTGGGTTGCCATTTCCTTCTCCAGGGAATCTCCCTGACCCAGGGATCGAACCCACGTCTCTTGTGTCTCCTGCATTGGCAGGTGGATTCTTTACCACTGCACCACCTGAATTAACTGTTATTTTTTAAAAAATAAAGATAAGAAAGGGATATTAAATGTTCTTTGCATTATTTGAGCTGAGGTCACCACCCTGAGGAGAAGTATCCTGTTTTTAAAAACATAACATAATATTTAGTATGAACTCAGGATACCCACAGGTGTGAAGAGCATGCATTTGAACCATTGCAGTGAACACTTTGTCAGGCGACAACGCGGAAAAGTATTTCACATTTCCCATATTTAATTTTTTGATGATGGTCATGAATTATAAAGGTGTGGGAATGCCACAATGGATACTGGTGGGAATTCATATATGAAATGAAAAATTTATAATAGCTGTACATGCCTTAGAGCCCTTGGGGAAAGTGGGGGAGATGGGGCAGGAAAGGAATCTAGAAAGAAAAGTAGGATTTTGAAATTTGGTAAAAGTTTCTTGCTAAAGGTATAATTTGGGATAATTAAGGTTATATGTGTGTAAGCAAAACCCTGGAAGTAGCTCAATATTTAGGAAGGTAGTGCTGACAATCAATAGAGAAGGTGGGAGAAAAAGTGAAATAAAAAACCAAGAAACAGAGAAGGTGAAAAAGACAGAGTCTTATGAAACATTGGTGTCTGAGATCAAGCCGTGCCTTTAAGGTTCTCTAGAGCCAGAGAGATTGACCTCCTCTCATAGGAGTCTCGTCTACCAACTCCTGCCCTTGTTCTCTGACTTCTTACCTTGCCTCCCTGTTGGATTTCAAGACCTCTTTTTGGGGGGATTTGTAATCCATACCTGATTTCCTATAGATCCTCCAGGATGGATCTTGCTTACCCTGAGGCCTCTGTACCATGCAAGGCTTAGGAGAGGTCGGCTGAGGAGGAGGGGGCCAAAAAAAGCTGAAAAAGAAGGATACAGTAATAGACAAACTCAGAGACACCTGGATGTTAGTGGCCAGGGGAGGAGAGGTTTTCAAAGCGAATGAGTGAAAGCCGCAAACAGCGCTTCCTGCTGCAGCAGGCGAGGTGACAGGAGGTGAGACTAGGGTGTGTGTGGCGCTGAGTGACCTCTGAGGAGACAGGCCTGGGAGAGTGTGAAGCTGGAAGCCGCCCTTCATTTCAACAGTGAGTGGAGCGTGGGAAGTGGGGGCAGCTGGATAGGCTACACTTTCATGAACTGGGTAGAAAGAGGAGGAGAAGGATGGAGGGTCAAGCAGAGAGATCTGTGCACACATATAGATTGTTTAGAAAGAAGCCTGGAGATGTTTGTAGGCCCCGAGGAAAGAGTCAGTGGGGAGACCACACTGTCGAGAAGGGAGGAGAGGAAGAGATGAAGCAGGGCCCCAGGGAGAGGGAAGGAGGGAGAGGTAAAACAGAGGGAAACGCCTGCTTTAAGATGTCTGTTATAAAAAATAATGACCCACTTGTCATTTAATGTAGCACACGCTTTGTGTACACTAAAGAACTATGTGTTGGTTATAATTATCTTTGATGTTTAGGCGAGAAGGCCAAGCAGATCCTTGGGTGCTGCCATATAAAATAGAATGAAAGATAACTGTGCCATTCCCTCTCCATTTCCCCTTTTTGTGCATTGTATAAGAAAAAGGCGGAAGCAAATTTTGTCTTTGTTGCTGTTCAGTTACTGAGTCATGTCCGACTCTTTGTGACCCCTGTCGACGGCAGCACGCCAAGATCCTCTGTCCTCCAGTATCTCCCTGAGCTTGCTAATTCATGTCCATTGATTTGGTGATACTATCTAACCATCTCATCCTCTGTTGCCCTCTTCTCCTTTCCCAGCATCAGGGTCATTTCCAATGAGACAACTCTTCACACGAGGTGGCCAAAGTATTGCAGCTTCAGCTTCAGCATCAGTCCATCCAAAGAATATTCAGGGTTGATTTCCTTTAGGACTGACTGGTTTGATCTCCTTGCAGTTGAAGGGACTCTTCAGAGTCTTCTCTAGCACCACAGTTCAAAAGCATCAGTTCTTCAGCAATCAGCCTTCTTTATGGTTCAGCTCTCTCACATCCATACATGACCACTGGAAAAACCGTAGCTTTACCATACGAACACTTGTCAGCAAAGTGATGTCTCTGCTTTTTAAAAGGTTTGTCTTAGCTTTTCTTCCAAGGAACAAATGTCTTTTATTTCATGGCTGGAGTCACCATCTGGAGCCCAAGAAAATAAAATCTGCCACTGCTTCTACTTTTTCCTCTTCTATTTGCCAAGAAATGATGGGACTGAATGCCATGTTCTTAATTTTTTAAATGCTGAATTTTAAACCAGCTTTTTCACTCTCCTCATTCACCCTCATCAAGAGGCTCTTTAGCTCTTCTTCGCTTTCTGCCATTAGAGTGGTATTATCTGCATATCTGAAGTTGTTGATACTTCTCCCAGCAGTCATGATTCCAGCTTGTGATTGATTCATCCTGGCATTTCACATGATGTACTCTGCATATAAGTTAAATAAGCAGAGTGATAATATACAGCCTTGACATATTCCTTTCTCCATTTTGAACCAGTTGTTCCATATTCAGTTCTGTCTGTTGCTTCTTGACCTGCATACAGGTTTCTCAGAAGGCAGGTAAAGTGGTCTGACCCTCCCATCTCTTTAAGAATTTTCCACAGTTTGCTGTGATCCACATAGTCAAAGGCTTTAGCATAGTCAATGAAATAGAAGTAGGCATTTTTCTGGAACTCTCTTGCTTTCTCCATGATCCAATGACTGTTGACAGTTTGTTCTCTGGTTCCTCTGCCTCTTTGAAACCCAGCTTGTACATCTGGAAGTTCTAAGTTCACATAATGTTGAAACCTTGCTTGAATGTGAAATGAGCACAGTTGCACAGTAGTTTTAACATTCTTTGGCATTGCCCTCCTTTGGAATTGAAATAAAACTGACCTTTTCCAGTCTTGTGGCCTCTGCTGAGTTTGGCAAATTTGCTGACATATTGCGTGCAGCACTTTAACAGCATCATCTTTTTGGATTTTCAGTAGCTCAGCTGGAATTCCATCACCTCCACTAGCTTTGTTCATAGTAATGCTTCCTAAGGCCCACTTGACTTCACACTTCAGGATATCCAGCCTAAGGAGTGACCACACTATTGTGCTTACCCTGATCATTAAGATCTTTCTTGTACAGTTCTGTGTATTCTTGCCTCCTCTTCTTCATCTTTTCTATTTCTCTTAGGTCATTACTGTCACTGTCATTTATTGTTCCATCCTTGCATGAAGTGTTCTCTTGATATCTCCAATATTCTTGACAAGATCTCTACTCTTTCCCATTCTGTTGTTTTACTCTGTTTCTTTGCATTGTTCATTTAAGACAGCTTTCTTATCTCTCCATGTTATACTCTGGAACTCCACGTTCAACTGGGTATATCTTTCCGTTTGTCTCTTTTCCAGTCCTGTGACCACTGCTAAGTTTTCCAAATTTGCTGGCATATTGAGTGTATCACTTTCACAACATCATCTTTTATGATGTTAAATAGCTCAGCTGGAATTCCATCGCCTCCACTAACTTTGTTCTTAGTGATGCTTCTGAAGGCCCTCTTGACTACTTCGCACTCCAGGATGTCTGGCTCTAGGTGAGTGATCACATCATCGTAGTTATCTGGGTCATTAGGATCTTTTTTGTACAGTTCTTCTGTGTATTCTTGCCACCTCTTCTTAATATCTTCTGCTTCTGCTAGGTCCATACTATTTCTTTCCTTTATTGTGCTCACCTTTGTATGAAATGTTCCCTTGTTATCTCTGATTTTCTTGAGATCTCTAGTCTTTCCCATTCTATTGTTTTCCTCTATTTCTTTGCATTGATTGATCACTGAGGAAGGCTTTCTTATCTCTCCTTGCTATTCTTTGGAACTCTACATTCAAATGGGTGTATCTTTCCTTTTCTCCTATGCTTTTCACTTCACTTCTTTTCACAGCTATTTGTAAGACCTCCTTAGACAACTGTTTTGACTTTTTGCATTTCTTTTTCTTGGGGATGGTCTTGATCACTGCCTCCTGTACAATGTCACGAACCTATGTCCATAATTCTTCAGGCACTCTTATCAGATCTAATCCCTTGAATCAATTTGTCACTTCTACTGTATAGCTTTAGGAATTTGATTTAGGTCATACCTGAATGGTCTAGTGGTTTTCCCTACTTTCTTCAATTTAAGTCTGAA
This sequence comes from Cervus elaphus, assembly GCF_910594005.1. NCBI lineage: Eukaryota > Metazoa > Chordata > Mammalia > Artiodactyla > Cervidae > Cervus > Cervus elaphus. The sequence continues at coordinate 62,996,228 of NC_057819.1, read as the reverse complement.
TTTGGCAATAAAGAGTTCATGATCTGAGCCACGGTCAGCTCCCAGTCTTGTTTTGGCTGACTGTATAGAGTTTCTCCATCTTCGACTACAAAGAATATAATCAGTCTGATTTCAGAATTGACCATCTGGTGATGTCCATGTGTAGAGTCGTCTCTTGTATTGTTGGAAGAGGGTGTTCGCTATAATCACTGCAAAACTCTTTGCCAAGAGAGTTAGCCTTTGCCCTGCTTCATTTTGTACTCTAAGGCCAAACTTGCCTGTTAGTCCAGGTATCTCTTGACTTCCTACTTTTGCACTCCAGTCCCCTATGACGAAAAGGACATCTTTTTTTTGGTGTTAGTTCTAGAAGGCCTTGTATAGGTCTTCATAGAACAGTTCAACTTCAGCTTCTTTGGCATTAATGGTTCTGGCATAGACTTGGGTTAAACAGTTTGCCTTGGAAACTAACAGAGATCATTCTGTCATTTTTGAGATTGCACCCAAGTACTGCATTTCAGATCCTCTTGTTGACTATGAGAGATACTCCATTTCTTCTAACGGATTCTTGCCCACAGTCATTCAGCCAGTTCAGTCTCTAAGTTATGTCCGACTCTTTGCAACCCCCATGGACTGCAGCATGCCAGGCTTCCCTGTCCATCACCAACTCCTGGAGCTTGCTCATACTCATGTCCATTGATTCAGTGATGTCATCCAATCATCTCATCCTCTGTTGTCCCCTTCTCCTCCTGTCTTCATCTTTCCCAGCATCAGGGACTTTTCCAACGAGTCAGTTCTTTGCATCAGGTGGCCAAAGTATTAGAGCTTCAGCTTCAGTCCTTCCAGTGAATATTCAGGACTGATTTCCTTTAGGATGGACTGGTTTGATCTCCTTGCAGTCCAAGGGACTCTCAAGAGTCTTCTCCAACACCACAGTTCAAAAGCATCAATTCTTTAGCACTCAGCTTTCTTTATGGTCCAACTCTCACATCCATATATGACTAATGGAAAAACTATAACTTTGACTAGATGGACCTTTGTCAGCTAAATAAGGTCTCTGCTTTTTAACATGCTGTCTAGTTTGCTCATAGCTTTTCTTCCAAGGAGCAAGCGTCTTTTAATTTCATGGCTACAGTTACCATCTGCAGTGATTTTGGAGCCCAAAAAAGTAAAGTTTCCAATGTTTCACCATCTATTTGCTATCAAGTGATGGAACCAGGTGCCATGATCTTTGTTTTTTGAATGTTGAGTTTTTAGCCAGCTTTTTCACTCTTCTCTTTCACTTTCATCAAGAGGCTCTTCAGTTCCTCTTCACTTTCTTCCATAAGGGTGGTATCATCTGCATATCTGAAGTTATTGATATTTCTCCTGGCAATCTTGATTCCAGCTTGTGCTTCATCCAGCCTGGCGTTTCACATGATGTACTCTACATATAAGTTAAATAAGCAGAGTGACAATATATAGCCTTGATGTACTCCTTTCCCAATTTAGAACCAGTCCGTTGTTCCATGCCTGGTTCTAACTATTGCTTTGACCTGCATATAGGTTTCTCAGGAGGCAGGTAAGGAAATTTGGTATTCCCATCTCTTTAAGAATTTTCCACAGTTTGTTGTGATCCACACAATCAAAGGCTTTAGTGTAGTCAATGAATCAGAAGTAGATGCTTTTCTGGAACTTTCTTGCTTTTTCTATGATCCAACGGATGTCGGCAATTTGATCTCTGGTTCCTCTGCCTCTTTGAAACCCAGCTAGTACATCCGGAAGTTCTCAGTTCACATAATGCTGAAGCCTAGCTTGAAGGATTTTGAGTATAACCTTGCTTGCATGTGAAATGAACACAATTGTACTGTAATTTGAACATTCTTTGGCATTGCCTTTGTTTGGGATTGAAATGAAAACTGATCTTTTCCAGTCCTGTGGCTGAAAGATGACCTCCCTAGTTCAGTAGTTGTCCAATGTGCTACTGGAGAAAAGTGGAGAAATAGCTCCAGAAAGAATGAAGAGGCTGAGTTAAAGCAAAAACATTGCCCAGTTTTGGATATGACTGGTGATGGAAGTAAACTCCCATGCTGTAAAGAACAATATTGCATAGAGTCCTGGAATTTAGGTCCATCAATCAAGGAAAATTGGAAGTGGTCAAACAGGAGATGGCAAAGTGATTATCAACCTGTTAGGAATCAGTGAACTAAAATGGATCAGAATGGGCAAATTTAATTCAGATGACCATTACATCTACTACTCTGGGCAAACAGATCATCTACTATGATCTGTTGGATCATAGAACAAGCAGGAGAGTTCCAGGAAAATGTCGTATTCTGCTTTATTGACTATGCCAAAGCCTTTAACTGTGTGGATCACAGCAAACTGTGGAAAATTCTTAAAGAGATGGGAATACCAGACTACCCTACCTGCCTCCAGAGAAATCTATGTTCAGGTAAAGAAGCAACAGTTAGAACCGGACATGAAACAATGGTTGGATGGCATCACCAGTTGGATGGCATCACCGACTTGATGGACATGAGTATGAGCAAGCTCCAGGAGTTAGTGATGGACAGGGAAGCCTGCATGCTGCAGTCCATGGGGTCGCAAAGAGTCGGACACGACTGAGCAACTGAACTAACTGGAACAACGGACTGGTTCTAAATTGCAAAAGAAGTACGTCAAGGCTGTATATTGTCACCGTGCTTATTTAACTTATGTGCAGAGTACATATAAGTGACTGAACTGAACTTGTCTCTTGCCTTTCACGTCTCTTATTTCCTCAGCTATTTTCAAGGCCTCTTCAGACAACCACTTTGCCTTCTTTCACTTCTTGTTCTTTGGGATGGTTTTGGTCACTGCTTCCTGAACAATGTTACAAACCTCATCCATAGATCTTGAGGCACTCAGGCTACCAGATCTAATCCCTTGAATCTGTTCGTCACCTCCACTGTATAATCATATGTGATCTAAGTCATACCTGAATAGCCTAGTGTTTTTTCCTACTTTCTTAAATTTAAGCCTGAATTTTGCAATAAGGAGCTCATGACCTGAGCCACGGTCAGTTCCAAGTCTTGTTTTTGCTAATTGTATAGTGTTTCTCCATCTTTGGCTGCAAAGAACATGGTCAGTCTGATTTTAGTATTGTGTTGTTGGGAAAAGGTTTTGCTATGACCAGTGTGCTCTCTTGACAAAACTCTGTGATCCTTTGCCCTGCTTCATTTTGTACTTCAAGCCCAATCTTGCCTGTTATTCTGGGGGTCTCTTGACTCCCTAGGTTTGCATTCCAATCCCCTATGATGAAAAGGACATTTTTTGGGAGGGTGTTATTTCTAGAAGGCGTCATAGATCTTCATAGAACTAGTCAACTTCAGCTTCTTCAACATTAGTGGTTGGGGTATAGGCTTGGATTACTGTGATGTTGAATGGTTTGCCTTGGAAACAAACCGAGATCATTCTGTCGTTTTTGAGATTGCACGCATGTACTGTATTCTGGACTCTTGTTGACTATGAGGGCTACTCTATTTCTTCCAAGGGATTCTTGCCCACAGTAGTATATATAATGGTCATCTGAATTAGATTCACCCATTCCCATCCATTTTAGTTCACGGATTCCTGAGATGTCATCTCCTGCTTGACCACGTCCTATTTACCTTGATTTGTGGACCTAACATTCCAGATTGGTATGCAATGTTGTTCTTAACAGCATCAGACTTTACTTTTACCACCAGCCAAAACTGAGTGTCATTTCTGCTCTGGCCCAGCTGCTTCATTCTTACTGGAGCTTTTAGTAATTGCCCTCTGCTCTTCCCTAGTAGCGTATTGGAGGCCTTCTGACCTGTGGAGCTCATCTCCCAGTGTCATATCTTTTTGCCTTTTCATTACTGTCTGTGGGATTCTCCAGGCAAGAATACTGAAGTGGTTTGCCATTCCCTCCTCCACTGGGTCATGTTTTGTCAGAACTCTCCACCATGACCCATCTTCATGCCATGGCTCATAGCTGCATTGAGTTAGGTATGCTCCTTTGCAACAATAAGGGAGTGATCTGTGAAGGGTATCCTTAAAACAACCCTAATAAGGTAGGTATTATTTTCTTCATTTTATAAGCTGAGCAAATCAAAAGTCATCCAAATCATGTGTGCTTTCTTTCCTGCAGTAGTTTGCCATTCCCTTCTCCGGTGGACCACATTTTGTCAGAACTCTTCACTGTAACTCGTCCATGTTGGTAGGCTCTGCATGGTGGCATGGCTCATAGCTTCATTGTGTTACACAAGCCCTGTAGCTATGTCAAGGCTATGATCCATGAAGTGGAAATTTTGTCTTACCCAACCCAATAAAATGTTTGTTTTCCTATCCCAGACTTAGTCATCTATTCTTGACAAGGAAAATACCTTATCACATTTTGAAAGCAATATTCCTTAACTGATTGTATTTTAAATTCTTTCATAATGATTCTGGATCCAGTCAAGTCTTGAGATTCTTCCTTTTGTGTTCATTCTTGTGAACACTAAATATTTTGGGCAGAGTTCTTGAACGTGTTCTACATGGATATATATGGAAATTCGTGCTTTTCCTTTCATTAACTTTTTAAGAGGAAATTATTCTTTGAAATTCACAGACTTAGCTAATATTCATTGCTTACTATGAGTCAGGAACTGTTCATTTATGTTATAAAATAACGGCCAGCATTGTAGGTGTTAACCCCATTTTACAGATGGTAGGGATCTGTAGTCTAGGAGATTAAATGGCTTCATGAGATAGGTCTGAGATGTGAACCTAGACTTCCTGACTTCAAGGCCATTTTGAGCTTTCCACTCCAAGGGTATTCCTGTTACCATGTCAAATGCCTCTAGTTTATACTCTATCTGAGGCAAATGTAGTTAGTATTTTTATTATTGTGATTTTTATTGGTAAGGTAGTACTATAGCAAAGATGCTTATAATATAATAATCATTCTATGTGTTTATTTCTCCTGCCCATCATTTAGTTAATAATTTTGAATTATTTAGAATGAGGGCTAGCATCCAGCTCTCCTGGCTCCACAAGGAGTTTAACTGGTCATTCTCCTCACCTCAGGATTGGAGAAGGATGGTCATTAAGCATCCATCCAGACTTATGACCCTGTTGGAATTTAGGAGAGTTCTTTATTAGCACTAATATTGCAGATCCAGATCTCAATCTTTTATAAACAACTGGACCTCTGTACTGAGAATTTAGCCATATGAACTGGAAAGTTTGTGAATGATTCTATGAAAAAATAGACATTTCACTAAGAAAATCTTGCCTTTGTTCTGTGGTCCTAATCCAAAATGCACGGAAGACTGGCAGTTTGTGGCAGAGGTTAAAAGGAGCGTGTTCTGTGTGGGCCATGGTGGCAAATTTGATTCTCTTGGCAACAACCAGATCAAATCTATTTAATCTGGGCAAATGAGAATGAGATTAAGCAGATAGCTGAGAAGTTAGCAGGAAGATTGTGAGGCACTACGTGAAAATCTGCCATGAAAATCTGAAGTGTTTCTAGCTGCTAAACTTGTTCACTGACAAAAAGTGCCAGGCATCCTATAAAAGGTCAGGAGAAAAAAAGAGATTTCAAAGATGAGGGGGTGTGAGGGGAAAAATTCAGAGCAGGAGAGGGGAGGGGAGTGATTCTGCAAGACTGTAGAGGAGGCCTGTAAGTACCATTAGTGGCCTTCAGTCCCCTCATCCTGCTCCATCAGTGTGGGAGTTCCAGTCTGCTTTCCAGGGGTGGGGGCCAGTTCCTAACACCCGCTGGTGTGAAGGGGCAGAGTCAAGTGAAAAGCCACCGGTGTGAAAGATGTAAATTGACTACTGAATTACCTTTTACATATTATTCATACTTTAAAATTGATCCCTGTTGAAGTAGCAAATTGATTTTGTAAAATGATTCTTTTCTTTTTTTTTGCTAAAAACTATAGGAAGATTTTTTTCCCCCCTGTGGTTATGTGTGTGGATATCCTGCCTGCAACATAATTCTTTACTCTCTGAAACTATGGTTCATCAACTTTTCCTTTTTCTCGAAATACAGAGGGGGAGAAACAGTGGCATGGCAAGACAGTTTTGCTGCTGAATTCCTTTTAGAGCTTAGGCAACTGGGTTCACTCTTTTTTTCTCCCTTTCTTCTTCTGTAACCCCTTCTTTTTTTCCTTTAGCATTCATGAATAGTACACAGCAAAAATGCCCCGTGGAAGAGGTATGTTTGTGATGATAAATAACATGATGTCTTTTAAAAGTGCTGTGTCTGCTGATTCTGGCTTTAGTGATTGTGGTGATGTGATTGTAGCTTACTTGGTGAGCCTCTGACTTAATGAAACCATTCTTACAAATCAGACCTGCTGCTCAGAGCTTCAGCCTCTCTGCACTCTTTTTCCAGTAGAGAAAATATACCTCAACTTGGTTTAACTCTTGATAGACATGTACCAGTCGGTCACACCAGTTGATGATAGGTCAGAACATCCTCCAGCTCGAGATCCAAGGGTTTTGGTTTCAGGTGTTAGGTTTGCTTTGCTAACCCCATGCAGGGTCCACTGTCACAGCTCCAGCCCCAGCCTAAATTTCATCCCCGCCGCCCATCTCTACCCCTGCCTTCCCAGCTTGGGCAGCCTCCTGGATCAGAGGGAACCAGAACTTAACAGGAGGAAGAAAGATTCGTACCTTCAACCTGTTCAAATAGAAAGAACTGAAAAAGTGGAAGATCAGGGAAACATAGGAAGTAGAAATAGAAATATCTGAAACAAATCCCCCTTTGTCCACAAATTTTTTACCATATACTATTTGATTTTTTTAAGGTATCTTTTAAATGTGCTTCTTAAAATAGGAATACTGTTCTCTGTTACACATGTGTATGTAATAGTGACCCCATGATGTGTGACACATTTTCCAAGTCATCTGGTTAATACAGAATTTAATTTTAAAATAAAATTCGGAAAAATGTGATCCATCTAGTTTTTGGAGTTTGAGGTTTAAGGGAAAAGTTAGTGCTGCATGTACAATAATAGTCTCTAAACATGTTTATAAAAGTGATTTGAACACTTTTTGCATGTATTATCTCAATTTAAGTAATAAAACAACTTAAACCTCATAAAACTCCAGAAAAACTAGAAAATAGTTGGAAATTTGACCACTTCCACTCTCTTTTCAATAGACTTATAAAGAAATAACACAAAAGCATAGTCATATGGATTAGAATAGATATTTAAATTTTTTTTCTGCCCATTTTTATTTCCTATCATCATAATGCTCTTACCAGGCAGTTTCTACTTAATAGCTGTCTGCTTTGTTCATTCTTCAAATTATTTTCAGAACCACAGAACGTGCTTTGGAATGTTTTTGAAATCTATATTTTCTTATGCAACTCAAATATATAACTATAATTAACTTTATACCCTATGAGAAGATTGTTTTGATTTGCTTTTCTACTTATGGGTGATAAAATTTGTATGTTCTATCTGATGTCAAGTGTCAGCTAACTTTTTCCAAAACTGTATCCTGTAAAAGTTTAAACCTTTATTCAATGTATGAATTTCCTACTAAATCCGAGTATTGTTTCTTTTGTAGCTTCTCGGACTTCTATTCAGAGTGAACTTCATCGAGATAGGAGGTATGCTTATATTTATAATAGAGGACATATATTCTGCTAATTATGAAGTAAAAGTATCATCAGTTAACAAATTGCATATTTTTCTCAAACAGTATATTACAGTGTTCTACCTCATCAATACATTTTCTGAATTAGTCTACAAGTTTGAATGATGAAGATTTCTCTTGAGAAAAGAACTGAAAATGTTCTCTTGACAGTAATCATTTACTGAAGTCAGTTTTAAAATGTTTATTAAGCAATTGCTATATGAAAGCATTGCTGTAAATACTTCAAAGATATGCTTTGTACCTCATAGTTACTTAGTAAATGTCACAGGGATGAATGAACTGATGACAGGATAGAAAACGGAATAAAGGAAGGATAAAGAAAGGAAAAGTCAGGCAAGCTAGATAGATAGCAGGTGAATAAAAAGGGCTATATGACTGGTGGGGTTGGGGAGCAGGGAGGAGTGAGTCACTATACAGATGGAAGGAAGGACCAGTAGACAGACTGATGGTAGGATAGATGGAAGGGTGGACAGGTAGATGGATAGAAAGATAGATTTATTGTCCCTGCTTTCAGATTTCTTAAAGTACAGTGTAGAGCAATGAACAGGGACTTTAACCAAGTTCAAGTCCTGACTTCGCTGTCTCACCCTGTGACCTTGGGCAAGCTCCTTAACCTTTCTTAGTTTATGTATCCCCACCTTTAAAGTACGTCATAGGGTTGGCATGAGGGCTAATACATGTATAGTGGTTAACATTTATTAACTAGTAACTCACTATCTATTTAGATAAAAGCTATGTAAACATTGGAATGACTCATTTGGATTCCACAGAGGGAAGTGAAAGTTAATTGTGCTACCCTTAGCATTATATCTCAGAGGGGACTGGCTAAATGCAATTTGTGAAACAATTTTTGTAACTCTTAATACATGCTCATTATAAAAGTATTGGAAAACTAAGAAAAATATGAAGAATAAAACACAGCTTATTCACTCTCCTATGTAAAGACAGCAACAATTAATAACTTTGAATAGTACATTCCAGATTATGAAGATAGGTAGCTAGATTCTGTACATATACCTCAGAACCTAGCTTTTCTTCATAATTAGATCTGGTAATTATAGTTCCCTTTGTCAATGCAGTTTCTTCTAATATATGACTTTTGTGATCAAATAGTATTTGTGAGGTGATCATATAGTTTAATCATTTTTCTCTTTGAAATATGTTCTTATTTCAGTTATTTGTCCTAATAAATAATTCTTATTCTTTAAATGTTTAAAACCTGTAAGCAGAGGTTCTTAGGGAATACAGTTCAAACAAAATCAATGGGCAGGTTCAGCTGTTACACAAGCTAGCATGAGAGTGTGTGTGCGTGTACAGTTTTGATAATGGCAGTGCATTTTATTTTTATTTTCCATAGAGGACCAGAGAAAAGCCGAGCAGGTCATCATCACACCTGTTTGTTAGATGAGAAAAGTGAGGCTCAAGAGAGGTTGAAGAGTTTGCTCAGAGTCATGCAATTGGTATTTGTTACGAAATCAGGTTGAAGGTTAAACATGAGATCAGAGAGTCAGCTTAAGAAAATAATGAAAGAAGCCACACCTAAATCACTGTGGCTCCTCAGGACTGAAGATTAATCTTCAGATTCATATACAAACTGACCAGGGACACAGAAACACACATCAGGGTCTGGAAGTGAACATGCAAACTCTAAACACTTAAAGATAACTCTGACTGAGGGAGAGGTGGAGTGAGGAGGAGGAAGCTGTTCTTCTACTTATTAGTATTGTTTCAGAGGATGTGCTTTGTAATAACAGGAAACGAAACTTTTCCATTTGACCGATGCCTTTTTCTGCCTCAGGATGCACCTATGTTTGTTCCACAGGCTAGATAGCAGAGCCCTGGGAGAACGAGGGCTCTTGGTTCTTAATTCTGACCAACCAAGGCCGAGTAAAGCGTGCTCGAGGTGTATCTCTAACTCTCTGAGGCCAGTGTCTCGGAGGACAGCTGTCCTTTGCTCCCTCGAAGCCTGCCCGGGTATACTGTTCAAGACAGCCCCGGCCAGACAGGTCATTTCTGTGACTGGCAGGCCTATGTCACTTTCTTGGGTGATAGTTATTTTCATAAATCTTTGAACACTTGCAAATAGACAAAACCTCACTGAGGCTTCTGTCTGTTTCCAGGCGCCCAGAGATCACCATTGTGGCAGCTGAGCCTCTGAGGCCCACCTCGTGGTTTCCAGGAGCCCACCCACCAGGACTGGCATTTCCCCCGGCTTCTGCAGCAGGCCCTTGGAGGCCTAGTGAGCTGGTTCCTGCTGAGGTGAGTAAATATCGCATCACCTCTTTGCATTTTATTTTTAAATGAAGTTCAAAGATAAGAACCTTGGCTATCGCCTACAGCTGTTTAAAATCTTCATTCTTCATTTTGCAGCTCCCACCATCTTATGAACAAGTCATAAAAGAAATCAACCAAGTTCAAGTTAACACTACAAATAATAATAATGCTGCTGCCACTCCACGGCACACTATTACTTCAGCAACTCAGACTGACTTTTCAGAAGAAATAGACAACCATCTGCCTCAAAGTAATGCAAGTAATTTGTCTTCCTTCCTTCCAACCTAGTTCTCAGGAAGTAATCAGTAGACTCCAGCCTTTAAAATAGTTTGCAATTTGTGCATAATTCATTGAGCTCGATTTCCAGTCGGTATGTGATCACTGTGTGCTTGCTTTATTTGGGCTTGCTGTGATTATTATAATAGATCATTCTCACAAGCTGCAGCCCCAATCTCTAGGGTTCATCCTAGTTCATATCACAAAAACATCATCCTTTTAACTCATGCTGATGCCCTTTACTTCCATTGAGAAAACTGTTATATTTAGCAACTTAAAATTGGTAGGATGCTAAAAGTTGTTGTCCTTTTAGGCTTTTTAAAAGCCTTGTAGGGATTTCCCGGGTGATCCAGTGGTTAAGTCTTTGCATTCCAATGCAGGGGGTGTGGAGTTTGATCCCTGGTTGGGAAATTAAGATCCTACATGTGTGTGTGTGTGTGTGAGTGTGTGTCTGCGCTCACTCGTGTCTGACTCTTTGTAACCCCATGGACTGTAGCCCACCAAGCTCCTCTGTTCATGGAATTTTCCAGCCAAGAATACTGGAGTGGATAGCCATTTCCTACTCTAGGGAATCTTTCCAACCCAGGGATTGAACCCGAGTCTTTTGCATCTCCTGCATTGGCAGATGGATTCTTAACCACTGCACTGTCTGCCAAGCCCAAGATCCTACATGCTGCATGGCAAAAAGAAAGGGGCGTCATATTAGGATAACAGATAAGAATAAGTTACCTTGGAAAAGTAAAGCAAGAGTTGTTAGAATTTTGACAAGAGAGATGGTTTATTGATACATCTACTGAGAATCAGGAATTTAATGGTGTTTTAAAATATTATATAATGAATATTTCTTAAATGAATAAATGCAACCTCAGGAACCCTCCTGCAGGAAGCTGAATAGAAACATTTCCCCCATGATTTTAGAATTACTTTTTACTAAAGAAGGAAACCAAAATCTCTTGTTATTCTATATGTATATTTAAAAATCTGTGTATCTTTTTTCGTTGACATTGTCACATTGCAGCTTCTGTTCATTTTGTTCTTGTCAGCCCTGCAGGCACCTCTGAAACCCCTCCAGCCTTCCCCAGCCATCTCAGCCAGGCACCCTCCGACAAATGAGGAGCCTCTAATAGTCTTTGATATTTCTGAAGAACAGAATTGTCCACAAAACTCCAGTGCTCCAAGATGTCCAGTGCCAAAACCAAGATCAAAAAGCAACCTCAGACCAGTGGCCAGAGATTCTCACGTTAAAGAGCAGAATTCCCGGAGCAGTCCGATAGCCGCGCAGGAGGAGGCAGCCCCGAGCCGGCCCCCGCCTCTGTGGGAAGGTACCAGCCACCCCGAGGGTCAGGCCGTGATGAACATGATGAACGCAGAGCAGAGCCGCAGCACTGTCGTTTCCAGGATCAAAGCACTTGAGGGTCAGACAAATACAGAAAGCTTGGGACTGCCCAAGAAGCCAGAGATCGTGCCCCGCACAGTCCCGCCAAGACCTGCTGTTTCCTCAGGGAAACCCTCGCTGGCTCCCAAACCTACAGCCAACAGAGCCTCCGGAGAATGGGACTCCTGGGCGGCAAGCAGACTCAGGGGGGCCCCCACCCCTCACTCTCCACCGAAGGAAGCAGGGAGCAGCCCCGTCACCAAACCCGAATTGCCAAAGAAACCAAATCCTGGCCTTATCCGGAGCATTAACCTTGAGAGTCTGGGAGGAGGGCCTGTGGCTGAGAGTCCCAACGGTGGGAAGAAAGCCCCGACTCCCGCTCCCCGGCCTTTACTGCCCAGGAAATCAGTGTCCTCGGAAAGCACCCCCTGCTCTGCGGCTTTGCTGAAACCAGTCCCTGTGCCTCCCCGGCTCTCGGTGGCGTCACAAGCCAAAGCCTTCAGGTCACTGGGAGAAGGCCCCCCAGCCAGCCCCCCGGTCCCTGCGCAGCAGAGCCAGCCTCCGGGGGACATAGACCTCATCAGCTTCGACGACGATGTTTTACCCGCACCGTCTGGGAGCCTGGCTGAGGACTCTGCTGGTCCAGACATGGTTCTGGGTGAGTAAAGCCTAGAGGCAGAGAGGAATCTCAACTTCTCACAAGGTTACCTTGAAATGGCACCTGCTGTTTTCATTTCCAGCACATGAGTTCTTGAGGTGTGGACATGCACATGTGTGCACATGCATGCGTGTGTGTGTACAGACAGGGAGAAACAGTGAAGTTAAGAAACAAGGAGCTAGGTGGAAGAAAGAATCAGAGCGAAGAGGAAGTCTGAGGTGGGGAGATAGAGACAAAGAGGAACACATGTGGGTTTTTTTAAATGTTTATTTGGCTACACCGGACCTTACTTTAGTAAGATCTTTAGTTGTGGCATGTGAGATCTAGTTCCCTGACCAGGGATCGAATCAGGACCCCCTACATTGGGAGCTCGGAGTCTTAGACCACCGGGGAAGTCCCACATGTGTTGCTTACTGTCATCAAGGCAGGAATAAGCCGGCTGGGACCAGGGACTTAACTAGATGAGAGGCTGCCTCTTCCTCAAGCAAGCAGAGCTTCGCGCGTGAGGAGGATGTAGGGGAAACTTCTCAGAGATGGGGAGTCATGCCCCAGAAGGGCTCCTCAGACTGAGCCCTGAGGCAGTGCCGGGAGAGGCGCCAGCCCCGCGGAGGACTTTGGCAAGAGCAGTAAACCCGGCCATGTTGCAAAACGTTGTTCCACAGTCTTCGCAGAACACCTTCCCTTGGGAATGCTGAAGTTTTGTAAATAAAATACAACAGTTGTAAGTTTCCTGCCAAAATTAGGACAATTAGATTTCCCAAGAGGCAGAGAGTCTTTTTTTTTTCCTTTCCTCGCACTGTTCAGGTGGAGAATGTGATGGTAAAGCTTATCTTTGATTTGCCAAACCAAGCTGCTCTACTTGTCATCAGTAAGATTCCTTTTACTGCTGTTCACTTATTTGGATAGAATTTATGAACATATAAGCATAATACTATTTTCAAAAGGTTAGCTGTTATCTTCTATGTTTAAGATGCGTCAAAATGATATAAACTCTGTAATGCAAAACCAAATTCTGCAGAGCACAGATGTATTTCAGATGATAACAACCATATATTTATTAAATATTCACCACACACACAACATTGGAACTGGCTGTAGCATGTCTCTTGTCCATAAGAAGTGAAAAGAAAAACATTAGAATATATTGGGTTTCTGCTGTGTTCCAAACCCTCTGCTAGATCCCAGAGATACATGATTGAATTTAATCCTCACAGTAACCCTGCATCGTGGTTCATTTACATATGAAGAATATCAGACTGAGTGAGATAAATACATAACTTAATCAGTATCATAAAACTAATAATTTTCCAAAGCAGGATTCAAGCTGCATCTTTTTTTTCTAAGTCTAGCTTATTTTTCACTCTATCATGTTGCACCTCAACATTTTCATGAACCCTTAAACCAGGCAACACATTAAAAACTTTTCAAGTCTTCATTATAGCATTTTTTATTTAGACCTTTTTAGTGTTAACAGGGTTCCGAGTAGGACAGGGAGGGTTAGATCCAACACCAGCAAGCTGTGAAGGGGTGGGAACAGTACAAGAGAAAGTAACACCACCTTCTGAAGCTGCTAGGGGCTGTGCTGATGGCAACATGGTTAATAATTGCTCAGAATTTATTCTGTGTCATCAAGCAGATAATTACAGTCGTCTTCAAAAAGGAAGGTCAGCAGGATGCATCAACATGAATATAGTGTCGAGCTTCCTACTCAGCCTTTTCTGTTTCTCGATTTCTGTACAACATTTAATTATTGAGGCACCTTTCAGTAAAAGGTGTAATTTGCTTGCCCTACCTGACTGCCTTAACCATTGCTCTTACTTGTGGAGTTATCCTGAACTGAGCCCTGTCTTCTTTTTATTTTTTATTTATCTACTTATATGGCTTGCTGGAGCTTCGTTCCCCAAACGGGGCTTGGATCTGTGCCCCCTGCACTGGGAGTGCTGTCTTAACCACTGGACTGCCAGGGAAGTCCCTCCGTCTTCTTTCTAAACCTGCTCCTCTTCCTGTATTCTGCTCCTGTCCTGGTTTCTCCATTACACTCCGGCCTTCCTAAAGAGTCCTGTAGGTCATGCGTGAGCCTCCCTACCTGTCACACACAGTGGCTAGTTGTTTGAATTTGGAGTCAGGCAGGCTGGGTCCACCACTTAATTGCTGTGGACCTGAGGCAGTTTACTTAACCCCGTAGTGCCTTGGTTGCCTCATCTATAAAACATGATCATAATACTCCTCGTGGAGGCATTGCGAGCATTACATATGATTATGCAGGAAAGCTCTATTACGTTGTCTGAAACACAGTGTGTGCTCATTAAGTGGTGGTTATTAGTCTTACTTCTTGTCCTTCACACCCGATAAGTTGCCAGATCTTGCTGGTTTTACCTTATGGGTAGCTCTTTCTTTCATTTCCACCCTTCCTGCTCCTGGCCCAGTTTTCTAATCTTCAGGTCCGGATAACTGCAGTGCCCTGCTAACTGAGCTTCTGCTTCTGCTACCAAACCGCCATCAACCATAGCATGCTTACCCAAGGCATGCTTCTAGAGCGCACGTTGGACCTTGTTGCTTCCTTGCTCATTGGCCTCCAGAGGCATTCAAGATTCTCTCTGAGTTCTTCAAAATGTAGGGGGATTTTTGGTTAATGTTTGGGGCTTTGTGACTTTTTTGGAGAGGAAACTATTTTTTGTTTGTTTGCATCGGGTCTTCATTGCTGCATGTGGGCCTTCTCTGGTTGTGGCGAGTGGGAGCTGCTCCTTGGAGCTTCTCAGTGTGGTGGCTTCTCTCCTTGTGGAGCATGGGTTGTAGAGCACAGGCCCAATAGTTGTGGTGCACTGGCTTAGTTGCCATGTGGGGTCTTCCTGGACCAAGGATCAAACTGGTTTCCCCTGCATTGCAAGGCAGATTTTTAACCACTGGACCACCAGGGAAGCCCTACACATTTTTTAGACTGAAGTATAATTGACCTACAACATTATAATGGTTCCATATGCATAGCCTAGTGATTCAGTATTTCAAAATGATCACCATAAGTCTAGTTACCATCTGCCATCATACAAAGTTATTACAATATTATTGACTGTATTCCCTATGCTGTAAGGCTTTGTGACTTTTTGATGGTATATTAATAGTATTATCATTGTAAGTAAAGGATTATGGTCTCTTTGTGAAAACTTGTCTAATTGTCGTGGCATTACCCAGAAACTGGGGGAGAAACCCAGGAGAAAAGCAAGAAACTCACAAATAGGCCTTTCCTTCTTTTTCTCTCCCCTCATAAAGAAAGAAAATCCAATAAAGTAGTTTTCATAAAATAAAGTTGCCATATTAATCTCAGGAAATAGAGATCAGAAAATACTGAAGCTATGAAAACATTGTAAGGATTAGAAAAATTATTAAGGGAAAACTCATAAAATAGGCATTTAATATTGGATTCATTTCTTGGCTAGAATGCCTTCCAGGTTAATGTAATGGATCTGAGGAGCTGAGAAGCATTAGCAGTTCCTCTTCACACCTTTACAAATCATACCCAGTTGTCAAAAAAGCAGAATGCTTCTGCTCTCAGCCCCATTACACAGATCAGAATAATAGTTTAGCAGCCAATTTCTGCTGTTAACAGAACTCAAGGGGAAAAAATGACAGAAAAGCAAGCCAAGGATGGTGAAACCAATTATGATGACAAGCATATTATTAGAGACAGGTAATGGGCAGAAAACTACATTATCATCAATGTTTTTCTCAGCCCAGTAATGAAGACTATGCGGGTATAGGTGTAAAGGGGCCTGCTTGTTTGGCAGCAGGTTATGAGGGGCTGGAAGAGGGGCTGAGTAAACACTGCAAATAACAGTAGAGAAAGATGCCGTGGACTTTCCTTAGACTTGGTTAGGAGATGCTTTTGCAGACAGTTGTGATTTTTTCTGTAGAAGCAAGAGGAAACAGTCTTTGATAGAGAAAATTATGACCCTGAGGTTCTTAACCCTTTCTGGATCACAGAACTCAGAGAATCTGATTAGCCTATGAATCTTTTACTCCCTTGAAAATACTGTTTTGACATATATGCACAATTGGAGGTACTATTTCCAGAGCCTCAAGGGCCTATTCTTTACCCCAGATCAAGGACTTCTACTATGAAATATTGGAAATAATCCTCAGTGGACCGCTTAGGTAAATTCTGATGCATCCATACAATGAAATATTGTGCAGTAACTAAAAAAGAGGCAGACACCTGTTATCCCCTACTATGGACCAATCTCCAAGATATTATTAGGTGAAAAATACAAAGTATAGATAGTATTCATGGTATTTTAACTATTGTTGGTGTTAAAACACATACTTACATGCAAATATGCTGTCTTTGGAAGTCATGTTAAAAATGCTAACAAAGGTTGTCTTTTATGAGGGAACTGGGTAGGCAGGGGAGGTTGGGGGAACCTGGCCTTTAAATAGCTGGACATAAGCAGAATTAGGATGAAAGAAACTAAGAGAAATATCTCTTGTCTTTGCCCCAGAGAAAAAATGGCCTCCTGCACTGATCCTCAGCCTGTGGGTCATGATAGGCTGAGGATTTTAAAAAATAAAGAAATTTTTTAAATAATAAAATATACCATTTCTAAACAACTATATTATTCAAGGTTACAAATAAAAGCTAATTATTATTAACTAAATATGTCTAAATTAGGCAAATTCAAAAATACCTGTCTGCATTCTTTCCTAGTAAATAGAATCACTGAGGAGTAATAGCCCAATAAAAGAGAGTTTTTGTTTTTCTGGTTACTTTATGGAAAATTTTAGGGCTGTTATTGCCTTGAAAAAGCAACTAAAGGGACAAGTATTTTCATATTTTTTCCTTTTATTTCTAAGTGATTTTTGTTTCAATTTGTTTGGCACAGGTGTTATTTCAGCTTAATTTTGTAACTTTTTCATGTCATTGAATTTATTTTATTGGATTTTGTTTCAGTTACAAAGTAACATTTGCTGTAACGAAACAATATAAACATTTAGTAAAATAAAAAATTAATCTCTCTCCAATCCACTCAAATCCTCAGAGTAACCAGTCTGAACCATTTTGTATGTAGCTTTTGGTGCCTTTGAATGTTCCAAACCAA
The DNA here is from genome assembly GCF_910594005.1 of Cervus elaphus. Classification (NCBI taxonomy): domain Eukaryota; kingdom Metazoa; phylum Chordata; class Mammalia; order Artiodactyla; family Cervidae; genus Cervus; species Cervus elaphus. Next base: position 62,978,935 of record NC_057819.1, on the reverse strand, counting down.
AGCTTACGAATGTGTACACATATATAAACTTTTTCCTGCTTTTTACAGAAATTTTTACTGAACTGTACCCATTACTCAGCAGCTTGCTTCTTTCATTTGGTACTGAGGTTTCAGGTCTTCTCTCTGGGCCAGTGGATCTAAGTCTGACCCTTGTTCGCTTACGCCTGCCTGATATTCCCCGGTATGGGCACAGCATAGTCGAGTCAGTGTTTCCTCTAGTGATGGGCATTTCAGTTGTTTTGTTTTTATTTATTTATTAACTTGCTGCTAAAAAACATGCCATAGTAGACAGTTTCCTGCTGCCACTGCGAGGAGTTCCCAAACATGAGGTGCCACCTTGCTTTCTAGGTCACCTACTTACATCGCTGTTGGAGAAAAACACCCCCTCATGGAAAGACATAAAAGGTAAACATATGGTGTAGCTAGAGGGAGACTCACACAGCATCATCAAGATGAAAACCAGGCCTCTGGCTCCGCCTTCTCACTGCCGTGACGCTGTGTGTCCTCCCCACTTATCTGCACGCCTCTTCTGGACGGCAGCCCGGGACAGCACGTGGGCAGAGAGGCGGATGCCGAGCTCACTACTGACTCAGGGGGCCCAGCTGGGGGAGGTCGCTAGGCAGACCCACTCCTGCCGAACAACACAGTGTGGGACACTGAGGCTTCCTTGCTTCTCTTTTCCAGAGACATATATAGTAGAATAATTACCCATGATCTGAGGGCCAATTATTAAAGGGTAGCTAATAATAGTAAAAATAAGGACCAAGAAGAGAGTGAATGTCTAGGATATTTTGAATACTTTGTATTTAAGTTGTATTTTGCTACTTCAGTTTAAACCCAGCACGTGTAAGAGAATGACTACACCCTTTAATGAGGTTTAATGAGACCTGCAGGCTTTGGGACGGGGTTCCCTGAGGCCAGTCCTCCAAGAGCAAGCACATTTGGGAGCCCCTGTGGCTTCTTTCTCCTTCCCCACCCACCTTATTCATGCTGTCACTCCTGGAATGTGAAAAAGACAGAATTTCAGATGAATTGGGGAACGATTCAAGTGATACCACACTCAAGCTTTTCCTCTCCCTCCACAGTCACCCCCTAAACTCACCAACTAGACACCTATCCTAATAACCAACAGCTTATAAGGCCCCAAAGCAGCTGTTAGCGCTGACATGCTGCTTGAATGGAGAGCACCAAGAGTGGTTATCAGTCTCAATCCTTTTCTTGAGTTTTGGTCCTCGTCCCAGGAGGAAGCAGAGCTCTGAGAGGATGGCTGTCACAGCCATGGTTGCAGGATGGGGATGGTGAAGACTGTGCCACAGCCACAGGAGGGGACAGACGGTCAGCAGGTTCCAACACGGGCCCCGGAGGCAGAGCAGGGCAACAGCAGGGGAGAGAGAGACAAACGGGAAGGAAAGCTGTGCACACAGGAAAGATACGGTATTTCTGTGTTTGAATCATAAGTATGCCAGATTACATGGGGTCTTCAGATTATCCCGTTTTAGCCAGCAGTACTCAGATGAAACATCCAGGGCGTTCAGAGTCAGGTAGTATTTGCAATAATGGGCTTTCATATCAGTGTACCTACCCCTTTTGATCATGGGCACTGCTATTTCCCAAAGAAAAGATGTGTATTATTCAACTTGGAAAAACTGTTAGGATGTGTAAAATCCAGTTGTCTGGAGGCCCTGGAGCCCTCTGTCCACACACCCTCTTGCTCTGCCATTTCACGTTCAGCCTGCTTCCCTTCAGCCCACACCTGAAGTCCCCCCTTGCTCTGCGTGTCTCTTTATCAGTAGCACGTCTCACCTTGTAAAATACCACATGGATCACTTTTCTATTATATTTATTGTTTGTTGTCTCCATCTCCTGCCCAAGTGTAAGCATCATGAGGGCAGAGTTCTTTGCTCTGTTCACTGACATATTCCCAGTACCTAGAACAGCATTTGTTATGTAGCATGCACTCAGTCAATACTGAATGAGAAAAAGAGCGGGTTACAAATGTTACCTAACCCCCAGGTTCTTGGGCTCCTTAATCAATAGAAAATGACTAGAGGCCAGACAAGAAATTCAGGCAAGGCTTTATCCGGGCCCCTCCTGTAGCAGCGAGGAGTGAGAACAAGCGACAGCTTCCCTTGCTCACTGGCTCTCCAACAGGGGCCAAGCTGGTTCCTGGTGTGGAGTGAGTCATGGGTCCAGCTGGAGGGGTATGTGTGTGTGTGTGTGTGTGTGTGTGTGTGTGTTGGTCCCTCAGTCATGTCCAAACTCTTTGCGATCTCATGGACTGTAGCTTGCCAGACTCCTCTGTCCATGGAATTCTCCAGTCAAGGATACTGGAGTGGGTAGCCATTCCCTTCTCCAGGGGATCGTCCCGACCCAGGAACTGAAGCCCGATCTCCTGCATTGGCAGGCAGATTCTTTACCTTCTGAGCTGGAGGGGTAGCATAGATGTTTTCCCACCCCTTAGGCGGTATTGTGTGCAGGGGGCATGTGCCGTACCCTGCTTTTGCTTGGGGTTCTTCAGAAGTGGCAGTTGGGTTCTTTGGTCTCTTTGTATCTTTTGTCCAGAATCTGCAGCAAATGCAAATGCATGCAGCTATTTTAGTCTCATGTAGTTTCTTAGTTGCTTGAGGAGGGGTGTGTCCAAGTGCAAGCATTGCAGCACTGCAGCCAAGAGTCCCAGGTCCTAGCCTGTCTCACAGAGAAATAGATATAAAATGATTCTCCTTTTGTTTTTCAAAATACCTGCATAATCAGGATCTTCCTGGCGGTCTGTGGTTAGGACTCAGTGCTTCCACTGCCATGGCCCAGCTTCAGTCCCTGGTCGGGGAAGATCCCACAAGCCATGTGCTGCAGCCCAGAAACTCCAAAACAACAAAAATATCTACAATGCGATAATAGAAAAAAAATCTGTAGACAGATACACCAAATTTTAGATAATTTTTACTAGAGGGATGGGATTACAGGAGATTTTCTATCATATATTTCTCAATGTTTCCCATTTTTATAATAATTATTTTTGAAATGAAAAATAATGCTATAACAAAATAAGGGATTAAAGAATTTGGTTAGACCTAAAAGAGCTTTGTTTATTTTCTAGGGTTATATTGCAAGAGCCTTTTCTGAAAGTTTGACATTGTTTTGACGACGTTGAGTTGGGTTTTTGAACATAGACAAGGCTCACCTCACTAATGTGCTACTAAGGGGTCATCTAATTTTTTTCCCGGTAGCCTAGTAGTAATTGTGTTATCTAGCGTGCCCCCTGGGGGTCTTATGTAGGTGATAGATAACAAACTTAAAGTGGGGTTGTCCTTTACTGTCCTGTCTCCCACCTCTCACTGTTAGTCGCACGTGGTAGGCAGACATGAGAGCAAGTGACTAGTGAGTGGGTGCTGCTCTGGTGGCAGGTCTGGGGTGTCCTGAGAGCTGGGTTGGAGGGAAGGCAAGTGTCAAGGAGCTGAAAGCACTTCTGATCCTTAGCTCAGCTTTTCATATATCCTGAAAAGAGTTGGTCAGCAAAAGGTGCTTTATTGAACAATGGCTGTAACAGGCCAACCACGAACGCTTGGAGTGCATTGTTTCACAGGGAGCATCTTCCCACAGGTGAGATCCAGAGGACAGGTGCCAAATACAAGATATATTCATTCTGTCTCTTGTGGAATAAAGGCAGAAGCAGCCTCATGAGATCCCATGTGCTGTGCAGAGTATGCATCATACAGCATTTGATTTTATTTTTGCTAATCTATTTATTTTTAGATTTCTCATCTTTTAAAAAGTTTATGGTCATCTTTCCAAGCTACTAAAAAGAACATTTGTGTTAAAGGAAAAAAGACTATTTCTTTCAGGAAGAAGTCTTGATGTGAAAATTCCCTGGCCGTACAGTGATTAGGGCTCCATGCTGTCACTGCTGAGGGCCGGGGTTCAGTCCCTGGTCTGGGAGTTGAGATCCCACAAGCCATGCACTGTGGCCAGAGAGAGAAAAAGGAAAAAGGAAGTTTGGTGGTTGTGCTTTTGTTTAAAATACTCTCCCTAAGCACATAGTGCCCATTTTTAAGTGAATGAGTTAAGACGGAGGAATGCTCATTCATATGTCCTTGCCCCAAAATTAAATATTTGAAGGGAGATGTCTTACCTTACTTCCAGGGTAAAATGCTCTCTGTTTCATGTTAGTGAGGTGTAGATTTACCTGACTATTCAATCCAAGACTGCGGAGCGCCCCCTGTAGGCCCTGGCGGCCCTCGGGGGAGGTTTTCTAGCACATGCATGGGAGTGGAGGATCCAGGAGGCTTCCCAGTGCGGGGAAATGGGCTCCTTGTTTCAATTGCCCCTCATTTTCAGGGAGACACTTATAAAATGATTACACTCTTGTGAAAGATAGCTTCTACATAATTGAAGATTGTCCTGGCTGTCTCTCATCAGAGAGGAAGAAAAGCCATATAAATTATTTACAGAGCTCCAAGTTGTTTCCATTCATGAGCCCTGATTTTGTTTTTGTCTCTGCAAACTGAGATTTTGTTTATCCATGAATAGTTTTCCCTAGGGAATGAGAAATATGATTGTTTAATTATGAATGAGGTTTTTTGTTTGAGTCCATATTAACTAAAATGTGCAAAATCAACTGTTTTTCATTAGATCCCTTTCAGCTCCCCACCAGAACAGAACCAACAAAGGAACAAGCAATTCAACCAGCACCCACCAGGAAGCCCACTGTGATTCGAATTCCAGCCAAACCAGGAAAATGTAAGCAGTTCTCTGCCTCATTTATTTGTTACTCCAGGAGCTGGGGAGAAATATATGCTAATTTATCAATGTCTGCTTCTGAAATTATGTGTAATCGGCCACTTATTATTATTACTCATAGCTGAGAACATATAAAAGCAAGTTGTTTTTTCATAATTCTCTAGACAGTTAATTTAGATTTTACTTCTTTTTAACATCCTTTGAGGCAGAGAGATTAGAAGGAGGCTTAAACTCAGAATAAGTGTATTATCCTATGTTAGTGCCAGTAGTAAAGATAGAGTAGAGAAGTACTTGAACTGATAGCAAATACAGTTGTTTATGTCTGTTAGGAGTATATTATTCCAGTCAGCATAATCTAAATATAGCTATGTGTGAATTGCCTGAAGGGAAATAACCAAAAGTTATAAAAACGTAGCAATGTATAAAAAGACTTTTTACTTAGTATAACATTACATGTTTTATAAACTTCCTTACTTGATTTTTTGGGGGGGCTGCCTTTGTGGGGTCTTTGTGCTCAACCAGGGATCGAACCCAGGCTCTCGGCTTTGGGAGTGCAGAGCCCTAACCACTTTCACACTCTCACATGAAATTTTGGATGAGTTTTAGTAAGTACTGCAAACAGAAATCTGATATTATTATAAGAGAGATTCCTAAAGGCCAAGGGAAAAAGTGTGAGAGATGTATGCGCACAAATGACATCCAGTGGGCTCCAGGGCGATCACACACTTTCTCTGTGAGCCTCTTTCATTTCATGTCCTCTAACGTTTTTTGCATAGCCCGGAGGCATCCTCGCCTCTGTCTGATGAGACTCTGCCCCTGCGCTCCTGGCAACAGCAGAGCAAGTATACCAGCCCTTCACCTGCAGCATCCCAGGGTCACACTGCAGGCGTGCCCTGCAATGCCATGAGACCCTTTAGTTTAGGGTTTGACCTCTCTCTCTGTAAAACACTGCCTAGAAGCATCATACTAGTTTTAGTCTCTTGATGGTTTTATTAACGAATGGCTCCAATCCACGTGGTGAGAAGATTGAACAGAGTTGCTCTGAAAAATGAGGAGGAGAGAAAGTCAACGGTACCAAAATTCAGTGGCTTTTCACTTCACTCAGTCCAGTTGCTCAGTCGTGTCCGACTCTTTGTGACCTCATGGACTGCAGCACGCCAGGCCTCCCTGTCCATCCCCAACTCCCTAAGTTTACTCAAACTCGTGTCCATCGCGTCAGTGATGCCATCCAACCATCTCATCCTCTGTCGTCCCCTTCTCCTCCCACCTTCTGTCTTTCCCAGCATCAGGGTCTTTTCCAATGAGTCGGTCTTTGCGTCAGGTGGTCAAAGTGTTGGAGTTTCAGCTTCAGCATCAGTCCTTCCAATGAATATTCAGGACTGATTTCCTTTAGGACTGACTGGTTGGGTCTCCTTGCAGTCCAAGGGACTCTCAAGAGTCTCCTCCAACAACATAGTTCAAAAGCATCAATTCTTCACTCAGCTATCTTTATAGTCCAACTCACATCCATACATGACTACTGGAAAAACCATAGCCTTGACTAGACGGACCTTTGTTGGCAAAGTAATGTCTCTGCTTTTTAATATACTGTCTAGGTTGGTCATAACTTTTCTTCCAAGGAATAAGCATCTTTTAATTTCATGGCTGCAGTCACCATCTGCAGTGATTTTGGAGCCCCCAAAAATAAAGTCCAACACTATTTCCACTGTTTCCCCATCTATTTGCCATGAAGTGATGGGACCAGATGCCATGATCTTAGTTTTCTGAATGTTAAGCTTTATGCCAACTTTTTTACTCTCCCCTTTCACTTTCATCAAGAGGCTCTTTAGTTCTTCTTTGCTTTCTGCCATAAGAGTGGTGTTGTGTGCATATCTGAGGTTATTGATATTTCTCCTGGCACTCTTGATTCCAGCTTGTGCTTCATCCAGCCCAGCGTTTCTCATGAGGTACTCTGTACATAAGTTAAATAAGCAGAGTAACAATATACAGCCTTGATGTACTCCTTTCCCGATTTGGAACCAGTCTGTTGTTCCATGTCCAGTTTTAACTGTTGCTTCTTGACCTGCATACAGATTTCTCAGGAGGCAGGTCAGGTGGTCTGGTATTCCCATCTCTTTCAGAATTTTCCACAGTTTGTTTCTTGATCCACACAGTCAAAGGCTTTGGCATAGTCAATAAAACAAAAGTAGATGTTTTTCTGGAACTCTTTTGCTTTTTCAATGATCCAGAGGATATTGGCCATTTGAGCTCTGGTTCCTCTGCCTTTTCTAAATCCAGCTTCAACATCTAGAAGTTCACGGTTCACGTACTGTTGAAGCTTCGTAGGAAGTTATATAGTAGTGTTAGACTAAAGAACTGGTCATGTGTTTCTTTTGACAGCATGATATAGCCCACGTGACAGCTCATTGGGTTGTCTGCTTGCTTGCTGTTACCTTATTATAACATGTTTGGGGTTTTAATAAGCTGTGTGTGATATAATGATAATAAATATTGTCCAAAGCTCATGTGGCTTCAAGGAATATAACTTGTACATTGCAATGTATTCTCCTGTTGTGTCAGGGTCCCCAAAACCCCCATGTTTGGTGATTTGCTTGGAGGACTCACAGAACTTAGCATACAGTTGTGTTTCCAGCTGTGATTTATCAGAAGGCAAAATCTGCAGAGGGAAATGGTGCATGGGGCAAAGTCTGGAGGAAGCCAGGCCCAAGCTTCTGGGAGTCCTCTCCTAGTTGGGTTGCACAGGATGTTCCTCAGTCTCCTCAGCTGTGAAATGTCAATCACGGAAGCTCATTAGAGACTCAGTACCCAGGGGTTTTGTTGGGGGATGTTTACATGGGCACCTCTAGAAGTTTTGTTATGTACCAAAATTCCAGATTCCCAGAAGGAAAGCAGGTGTTCAGCATAAACCATATTCTTTTGTTTTATCTGTCCTGGAAATGGTGGGAACCTTCCCAAAATCCAGCTTTCTAGGCCATCAAAGGCCAGCCTTGTAACTCAGTCCTGCAATGTTTATTCTTCTCTATACACTGATAAGTCGATTTAGTAGTCCTGAAATCCTGAAAAAGACATATTGAAGAAGCATCTTTATTTATTACCCTGACAAAGCTCCAGGAGCTATTAGAAAGCTGAGTTCTGTACTGCTATATGTAAGAGAAATGAAGGGCTAGTTCCTAGAGAATTATTTCTATTTATATAAAAACTAATTCCCCAGGGACTTTCCTGGTGGTCCAGGGGTTAAGACTCTGTGCTACCACTTCAAGGGACACTGGTTTGATCCCTGGTCGGGGAACTAAGATCTTACATTCCACAAGGCACAGCCAAAAAAAAAAATCAGTCCCCTCAAATTTTATTATTACAATTATTAAGCAATGCATATATGCTGTGGAGGAAAAATAAATAAGACTCGGTGTCCGAAGAACTTGGAATGCATAAGAAAAGAAACGAACAGCTTTGTGGTACAAAACTCCTTCCTCTGAACCTGTCAGCTTCTTCCCCTGGAGATCTGTTTCTTCTGACTCAGATGTCCTTTCCCCAGATATCTGCATAGCTTCCTTCTTCATTGTTCTTTCAGATTGTTGCTCATATGGCACTTTTCTCATTGAGGCCTCCGCTGACCACTTTATTTGAAATCGAAAATCTCCACCTCCCCCACATACCCACATCAGATAATTACTATGTCCCTTCCTTCCAGGAAGCTATCTTCTCTCTACTTTCATGTTCTTACTACTTTATACCCTTCAGTTGTTTGTCATGACAATATATCCTAAGTGATTCATCATTTCTGCGTAAGAATAAGGAAACTACAACACAGAGAGAGTCTTCAAGGTGGCAGCGGAGTTGGACGGTCTCTGTGTGGCAGCCCCGCCTCTCACTAAGAAAGCTCGCCTGTATCTGGATCCTTGTTTTCTTAGTAGCTGGCCTAGGCACTTCCCTCCTTTGGGAGTGTTTCCCTGTCTGTGAATAAAACAGGAACTCATCCTCTTGTTATAAGTTTTTCATGTGAAATGGAAGCAGAGAGTGTTCATTTGAATGAGAAAAATTCCCATCTCCTTTAAATGCCTTAACCGGTAAAAGGTGGCTTCAGCCTCCTTTATATGTTACCATCATCCTCTCTTCAAGTATCTTGCACACAGCTTTTAATTAGCTATCACAAATTAAACCTGGTCATCTTTGTTTTCTTCTTTTTATAAGTTGGTACACTATTTCTGGGTTAAGGATATAATTTGGATGTAAAGATATTGCATGTGGAAATGACAGCGACTAAGCCCATTAATCTGGAGCTGATGAGTTGGAAAGCACATTTAATTATTTGGATTGGGGGAGGGTTGGTCACACCACCTATTAGGAAGCAGCAAGGCTTATTACAATGAAAATAGACTTTTGGGTTCAAAGCTGTGGTCTGACTCTTACTAGCATCAAGACCTGGATGTTTCTGTTGTTCAGTTGCTAAGTCATGTCCAACTCTTTGCTACCTCATGGATTGCAGCATGCCAGACTTTCCTGTCCTTCACCATCTCCCGGAGTTTGCTCTAACTCTTGTCCATTGAGCCAGTGATGCCATATAACTATCTCATCCTCTGTCATCCCCTTTTCCTCTTGCCTTCCATCTTTCCCAACAGCAGGGTCTTTTCCAATGAGTTGACTCTTCGTATCAGGTGCCCAAAGTATTGGAGCTTCAGCATCAGTACTTCCATTGAATATTCAAGTTTGATTTCCTTTAGGATTGACTGGTTTGATCTCCTTGCTGTCCAAAGGACTCTCAAGAGTATTCTCCAGCACCACAATTCAAAAGCATCAGTTCTTCAGCACTCAGTCTTCTTTATGGTTCAACTCTCTCATCCATACATGACCACTGGAAAAACCATAGCTTTGACTATACAGACCTTTGTCAGCAAAGTGATGCTTCTGCTTTTTAATACACTGTCTAGCTTTGTCATAGCTTTTCTTCCATGGAGCAGGTGTCTTTTAATTTCATGGCTGCAGTCACCATCCATAGTCATTTTGGATCCAAAGAAAATAAAATCTGTCATTGTTTCCATTTTTTCCCCATCTATTTGCTATGAAGTAATGGGACCAGAAGCCGTGATGTTAGTGTTTTGAATGTGGAGTTTTAAACTAGTTTTTTCACTCTCCGTTTTCCCTTTCATCAAGAGGCTCTTTAGCTCCTCTTCACTTTTGGCCCTTAGGGTGACATCACCTCTATATCTGAGGTTGTTGATATTTCTTCTGGTAATCTTGATTCCAGCTTGTGATTCATCTAGCCCAGCATTTCACATGATGTACCCAGCATATAAGTTAAATAAGCAGGGTAACAATATACAGCTTTGATGTACTCCTTTCCCAATTTTGAACCAGTCCTTCGTTTCATGTCTGGTTCTAACTGTTGCTTCTTGTCCTGCATACAGGTTTCACAGGTGGTCTGGTACTCCCATCTCTTTAAGAATTTTCCACAGTTTGTTGTGATCCACACAGTCAAAGGCTTTAGCATAGTCAATGAAGCAGATTTTCTCTGGAATTCCCTTGCTATTTTCTATGATCTAGCGGATATTGGAAAATTGATCTCTGGTTCCTCTGCCTTTTCTAAATTCAGCTTGTACATCTGGAAGTTCTCTGTTCATGTACTGTTGAAGCAAGACCTGGATAGTTCATTTGTTTTCTTCTCAGCTTCAGTTTCTTCATCGGTAAAATGGATGCAACAGTATCTAGCATAGTGCGGTCTAATATGGTAGCTAATATGGTAGCTAATATGTGGCTACGGAGAACTTACAATGTGGTCCGTGCAACTGTGGGACTGAACTTTTTATTTTATTTTAATTAAGATTTAAGTTCAAACTGCCATATGTGGCTACTAGCTAGTGGACTCAACAGATCTAGCACTTAGATAGATGTTGGTTAGAGAAATGCATATGAATAAAGTGCCTTAACTTAATGCCTGGTCCATAGAAGGTTCCAACAAATGCTGGCTTACTGTTGTAATCATTTAGTATCATTTTTACTCTTGATAAAACGTTTGGTAAAATTAACTGATGGCTGCTAACCCATCGATTTTCTGAGATTTGCCAGGAGATCTTTCTCATTTGCTTAGCTATCTATTCTTTTGTGTATAGACATTTTCCTAAGGAAGTAAGCTGCAGTCTTTTCATCCTGTGAAACCTTCGAAGATTAGAAATTACTGATTAATTATTTCTATTTTTCCAGGTTTACATGAAGAGGATCCACAAAGCCCACCTCCTCTCCCTACTGAAAAACCTATTGGAAACACCTTTAGCACAGTATCTGGAAAGCTTGGTAATGTTGACAGAACTAGAAACTTGGTAAGTAGTCATTATAGGTTGTCCTAAGCTACGCACTAATTTTAAGTACTCAGCTGATGTCTAAATTATTTTACTATTAGTCAGATAAAACCTTTATTACAAACCATTTTCTAAGCTCCATGTACTTATTTAATATTTTTAAAATTCATATAGGATAAAAGACTTAGGCTAATTCATTGTACTTCATCATAAAATAATTTGCCCTATACCAGTATATTGTTCGGAGAAGGCAATGGCACCCCACTCCAGTACTCTTGCCTGGAAAATCCCATGGATGGAGGAGCCTGGTAGGCTACAGTCCATGGGGTCCGAAGAGTCGGACATGGCTGAGCGACTTCACTTTCACTTTTTACTTTTATGCATTGGAGAAGGAAATGGCAACCCACTCCAGTGTTCTTGCCTAGAGAATCCCAGGGATGGGGTCTCACAGAGTCGGACATGAGTGAAGTGACTTAGCAGCAGTATATTGTCTTTTAAAAATTTTTTTTATTTTTTACATTTTTGGTTGCACTGAGTCTTTGTTGCGATGCATGGGTTTCTCCTTGCAGTGGCTTCTCTTGTTTGTAGAGCCTGAACTCTAGAGTGCACAGGCCGAGTAGCTCCATAGCATGTGGGATCTTCCAGGACCAGGGAAGGAACCTGTGTCCTCTGCATTGGCAGGCAAACTCAGATCACCCTGAGAGTCCCAGCATTATCTTTTAAATAGCACTGATGATGAGGAAGTTATTAAAAATCTCTAAGAACTTTTAATTTTTGTGAAAACAGATTTAGTTCATTGATCAGATTATATGTGAAATACTGAATGAATCACATAATTTTAAGATAATCATGAGGATTTGTTCATCTGAAATTTAGGCGAAAATTATTTTTTAAATTTAAAATTAGTGCTTTAGCATGTGCTTGTTAACAGATGGTGGTCAAAAGTTTTAAATATATACACATTTTTTAAAAAATTCCAACTTCAATACCACTTTTCCATAGTTTTCGAAATTCCTAGGTTATCTTTACAGTTTGTTTCAAAAGAAACCAATTCTTAAAGTCTTAGAGCCAAATTTTCAGTTCAAATTTTGTAATAGTTTTACATTGTGAATTAACTATGCTTATTATACATGCAAACTGATCTAATCATCTAGTGAAGAGAAATTTCTTTGATGGATCCATTAAATTGAATTAGCCAATATCAAGTTAATGAGATTTTCCTGTGGGCTGAATTAAAATTTAGTGATCACTTGCATTTCAAAGTACTTGGTAATAAATTTTTATTAAAACTGGGCCAAGGAAACCCAAAAGAGGATGATAGAGATCGTGCCATAGAGTTGTTGATGGGGGAAATCCCGTATTTCCATGGAGAAAAAGTTGCTTGAGAAGGTTACTAGCCTCTACTGTGAAGGGCTGTAGAATGGAGTGAGAGGATGACGAGTAGACATACTTTGAGTGGTGGGCTTTGTCAACCATAAAGCTGTATTAAAATATTAAGTATTATTCCATTTGGTGTTAAGCAATCCACAAAGCAACTCCAACATAGAAAAAAAAAGAAGAAAGAAAAGGAAGTTAGAATAAACTGAACCATCTGGAGAGGGAACTTTATTCCTAACTGTTTCTACCTCGCATGAACAGCATGACAGAAATCTCATCCTGCAGTGTTTACAGAGGTGGGGGAGAGCTCAGAGCCCCCTGAGCTGTGCTGTAATGAATTCATACCTAACAGACACACTGGGTCTGAGGGAAGAAGAGACAAGAAAGAGATCACAGGTTAAATGATTTGGCTGAAGTCACACACATAGATTTCCAGCGCCAGAAATCTATGACTGAGAAATTCCTGTTGTTTTAAGAATTACAATAACTGAGTGGATTTTCGACCAGAGGCCAGAAAGTCTTCAGGTGTGGGGAAAGATCTCTGGAAAGAATGTTTCACCAGTGTGATGACCCATGCAGAGAGGGTCTTTGACAGGTAAGTCTTCTGATGAGGCACAGAACAAAGACCCTCTACTGCTTCTCCTGCCTTAAGAGCCAGGGAATTTTCCGTCTCATGACAAGATGGCTGTCCCTGCAAAATCTCAGTCCTCACTTAAACGATAAAGGACTCCAGGGTGAGAAACATCAGTAGGCAAATGGTGCCATTCTGTCAGTGGGAGCAGACTGTTCTGTGAAAATCCAGGGCTTCTGCCAGCCAGCGCAGGGAGAGAGTTGGGGGACGTGGCCCAGAAGGTGGAAGGCATCTCAGCTGCAGCCCAGGAGCTCTCTGATGAGTTCAGGACCTGAGAAGTGGTATCAGTGCCTGGAGAAAGAAGAGAAGGCACATCTGCAGAGGCTGCTCAGTGATTCTAGCGAACAGGAATGTGGTTTTGGAAGAGATGTCTGTCTTTTGAAAATACAGCAAGAAAGGGGGGAGGGGGCTGGAATTATTTTTAAATTGAACATAACGAACCATCCCAAGGAAGATGAACAAAAAGATGGCATCTGCAGGGCAGTACAAACAGAAAAACCAACTTCACCCAGAACTAAAATGCTTACCCAAACATCAAAAGTCATAGTTCAGGGATGTCAGAGCTAGAGAAAAACTGCAAAAGGCAACTACAAGCTCCATGCATGTGTGGAATATTGAAAAACAGGAAATCCCTAATCAATAATCTTCCAAAGACTGTCAGCAGAAGCTGTGTGCAAACCTGAACTTGACCAGACCCTGAGACCATGGCTCCTGCAAGAACCAAGCCCCTCCTCTCAGTATGTGAAGTCTGTCCAGTGCAGCAATGCCTTTTCGAATGTGCCTAACAGTCCTGGAAGATTCGAGTATACTGCCTTTTTTTCTGATTTATTTTTGCTCATAATTCAAAATTGAGAAATTAAAAAGGTATTTAAGATCTCCCATAAAGATATATAAACCACCCAGAGAAAACTGCAGCTAATATTTGGTAGAAGATTAGGATTGTGTGGTATGTCTTTATTAAAGTACATCATCCATGTCAAATTTATACATCTTTTTCTAATCTGCCCTTAGTCATTAAGTAATTTTGAAGAAAAAGTATATGAGTTCCTACCTATCTGCTGAGTGTTTTTCTCTTTGTTTCAATTTTAAAGGTGGCCAAAGAAGTAAATGAGTTTTTCAGGTATCATAGCAGGATTTGTTGGGAGGCATATAGGCAGCAGTGTATTTATAAGGCATGGATGATGGTCTGTAATATTGCAGGGTTTATGAGCTGGTGACTTGCCTCACTACATTAACTGAACTCATTAGTGAAACCAAGTTTTAAGGGCAAGCTTAATTTGTTTTTAAAAATGGGATTATAAAACATTGAAACATATTCAGATGATCGCAGTTATTAGCAATTAATCATTTGGTATTTAAGGAAAAGTTGTAAATATTCAGTGTGAATTACAAACCACAGAAGTGAGTTTTAACTCATTTGTAAGATAAGAAGGGGGAAAAGAGACCAAATTAGCCCAAAGATTATCAATCTGTAGCTATATCACCTTTACAAAAAAAAAAGGAATGTCATTTTAAAGACCTAGTATTCCCCTCCCCTCTGGTGGTCTTGGAAAAATATTATTTCCTGGATGTCAGTGGTCAGGGCTTAGAAAGTAAGAAAGTTGAAAAAAAGAGACTCAATTAGAATTAGAAGAATTTAGTAAGGACTTTTCCCTTAAAATAAAGCATAGAAGTCTTGGCATTAAGAGCCTCTAACTTCTCATTCAACAGATGATCTGAAAAAATTTTCCATGTTTTATATTCATTACCCAATCCCTGGGCAATAACATGTTCAGAAGACTTATTTAATTATCACAGTTTGAACCCCTTCTCCTAGAGAAGTCTTCCTGTTGATCTCCACACTTTCAATTTCTCTCATCTACTTTCAGACCAAAGATTCCAACTCTCCCTCTCTTGTTTTTCACACCACCTCCCTTTGCTCTTTCCTCCAAAAATCTTCTCAGCACATCCAAACCCTTTGCTCTAGATGTATATAGTTCAGTTCAGTTCAGTTGCTCAGTTGTGTCCAACTCTTTGTGACCCTATGGACTGCAGCACACCAGGCTTCACTGTCCATCACCAACTCCTGGTGATGCCATCCAACCATCTCATCCTCTGTCATCCCTGTCTCCTCCTGCCTTCAATCTTTCCCAGCATCAGGGTCATTTCAAACGAGTCAGTTCTTTGCCTGAGGTGGCCAAAGTATTGGAGTTTCAGCTTCAGCATCAGTCCTTCCAATGAATATTCAGAACTGATTTCCTTTAGGATGGACTGGTTGGATCTCCTTGCAGTCCAAGGGACTCTCAAGAGTCTCCTCCAACACCACAATTCAAAAGCATCAGTTCTTCAGCACTCAGCTTTCTTTATAGTCCAACTCTCCCATCCATACATGACTACTGGAAAAACCATAGCCTTGACTAGACAGACCTTTGTTGACAAAGTAATGTCTCTGCTTTTTAATATGCTGTCTAGGTTGGCCATAACTTTTCTTCCAAAGAGCAAGCGTCTTTTAATTTCATGGCTGCAGTCACAATTTGCAGTGATATTAGAGCCCCCAAAAATAAAGTCTGTCACTGTTTCCGGAACATCTATTTGCAATGAAGTGATGGGACCAGATGCCATGATCTTAGTTTTCTGAATGTTGAGCTTTAAACCCAACTTTTTCACTCCTCTTTCACTTTCATCAAGGGGCTCTTTAATTCTTCTTCACTTTCTGCCCATCAGGGTGGTGTCATCTGCATATCTGAAGTTATTGATATTTCTCCCAGCAATCTGGATTCCAGCTTGTGCTTCATCCAGCCCAGTGTTTCTCATGATATACTCTGTACATAAGTTAAATAAGCAGAGTGACAATATGAAGCCTTGACGTACTCCTTTCCCGATTTGGAACCAGTCTGTTGTTCTAACTGTCCAGTTCTAACTGTTGCTTCTTGACCTGCATACAGGTTTCTCAGGAGGCAAGTCAGGTGGTCTGGTATTCCCATCTCTTTCAGAATTTTCCACAGTTTGTTTGTTGATCCACACAGTCAAAGGCTTTGGCATAGTCAGTAAAGCAGAAATAGATGTTTTTCTGGAACTCTTTGGCTCTTTCAATGATCCAATGGATGTTGGCAATGTGATCTCTGGTTCCTCTACCTTTTCTTTTTTTTTTTTTTTTTCCTCTACCTTTTCTAAATCCAGCTTGAACATCTGGAAGTTCACTGTTCACGTACTGTTAAAGCCTGGCTTGGAGAATTTTGAGCATTACTTTGCTAGCATGTGAGATGAGTGCAGTTGTGCAGTAGTTTGAGCATTCTTTGGCATTGCTTTTCTTTGGGATTGGAATGAAAACTGACCTTTTCCAGTCCCGTGGCCACTGCTGGGTTTTCCAATTTTGCTGGCATATTGAATGCAGCACTTTCACAGCATCATCTTTTAGGATTTTAAATAGCTCAACTGGAATTCCATCACCTCCACTAGCTTTGTTCTTTGTGATGCTTACTAAGGCACACTTCACTTCACATTCCAGGATGTCTGGCTCTAGGTGAGTAATCACACCATTGTGGTTATCTGGGTTGTGAAGATCTTTTTTGTATAGTTCTTCTGTGTATTCTTGCCACCTCTTCTTAATATCTTCTGCTTCTGTTAGGTCCATACCATTTCTCTTCTTCATTGTGCTCATCTTTGCATGATATATTCCCTTGGTATCTCTAATTTTCTTGAGGAGGTCTCTAGTCTTTCCCATTTTGTTGTTTTCATCTATTTCTTTGCACTGATCACTGAGGAAGGCTTTCTTACCTCTCCTTGTTGTTCTTTGGAACTCTGCATTCAAATGGGAATGTCTTTCCTTTTCGCCTTTGCCTTTCACTTTTCTTCTTTTCTCAGCTATTTGTAAGGCCTCCTCAGACAGCCGTTTTGCCTTTTGCACATCTTTTTCTTGGGGATGGCCTTGATCCCTGTCTCCTGTACAATGTCACGAACCTCCGTCCATAGTTCATCAGGCACCCTGTCTATCAGATCTAGTCCCTTGAATCTATTTTCCACTTCCACTGTATAATCATAAGGGATTTGACTTAGGTCATACCTGAATGGTCTAGTGGTTTTCCCTACTTTCTTCAATATAAGTCTGAATTTGGCAATAAGGAGTTTATGATCTGAGCTCAGTCAGCTCCTGGTCTTTTTTGCTGACTATATAGAGCTTCTCCATCTTTGGCTGCAAAGAATATAATCAATCTGATCTTGGTATTGACCATCTGGTGGTGTCTATGTGTAGAGTCTTCTCCTGTGTTGTTGGAAGGAGGGTATTTGTTGTGACCAGCGCATTCTCTTGGCAAAATTCTATTAGCCTTTGCCCTGCTTTGTTCTGTACTCTAAGGCCAAATTTGCCTGTTACTCCAGGTATCTGTTGACTTTCTACTTTGCATTCCAGTCCCCTATAATGAAAAGGACATCATTTTTGGGTGTTAGTTCTATAAGGTCTTATAAGTCTTCATAGAACCATTCAACTTCAGCTTCTTTAGCATTATTGTTTGGGGGCATAGACTTGGATTACTGTGATATTGAATGGTTTGCCTTGGAAACGAACAGAGATCATTGTGTCATTTTTGAGATTGTGTCCAAGTACTGCATTTTGGACTCTTCTGTTGAACATGATGGCTGCTCTGTTTCTTCCAAGGGATTCTTGTGGTATAAGCTCTCTGCTTTCTCAAGCCTTCTCTGTTCTTCTCACATGCTCTCCTTTCAGGCCACTCCTTAAGTTTCTGTTATGTTCCCACTTCCTTCCAGTTCAAAACCCACCACACAATGTGGAAACCAGCCAGTATGAGAGATTTGGCTGTTCTAGGTAAAACACACTAATCAGCCACCTCACTTACTGTATGTTTAAACTTAGGAGCACTGCATTATCTTAAGTATTGTCATGGGATAAATAAATGCCATATTTTTAAAAAATTCCCTACAGTGCCTGCTTAAATTGGCACTCTGTAACCTATCGTGAGTTAAGCATCATCCTTAATCCCTTAGAACATGCTGGGTGTGCAGTCACCGGTGCCGTTGGGTGGGCCATGGCCCACAGCAGCAGAGCCCCAGCCTCTGCCTCTCTGTTCTCAGTCGCACTGTGACATGGACAGTGAGGACCGAGATGAGAAAACTCTTCTAATCTCCTTTCTGTAACTCAGCTACTTTTCCACTTTTCTAGCCAAAAATTTGTCCATAATTCCTCTTGACAAGCCTTGTTTCAGATTAACCTTAGCTAAAAACCATTCTCTGATTCTTTCAGGAATCTGACATTGCTGGTCAATCAGGAGGATCTGTGCGAGGACCCCCAAGGTTGCCACCCAGGTAGGTAAGCGTGGGAAAACCTCTAAAAAGTCAGTTAAAGAAAATCTAATGACTCCGAGACCAGACTTTGTTTTCTGTGTTGTTGGCCTTCTATCTTTTTTTAGAAATAACTCACAAATTTACCCAGGCCACTAGCCCATAGTCTGTTTCTAACAGCAGGTTGTAGGAATCTCTGTTTCTTGTTTAACACAATCTAAAAACTCACAGAGCACACACACGAATCTCTATTGTTGTTGTTCAGTTGCTAAGTTGTGTCTGACTCTTTGTGACCCCATGGACTGCAGCATGCCAGGCCCCCCGTCCTTCACCATCTCCTGGAGTTTGCTCAAACTCCACTGTTTATAAAATTTCATTATTTCATTATTATTATTATTATTATTATCAAACTCCATTGTTTATAAAAGTCCATTGGTTGGTTCAGAACTTAGCTTTCTTTGTTTTAATCTAAATTAGAGTTTTAATAATGATTCCTAGAACATGAACATTAGAGTTTGTTTTTCCCTTCCTGATCATCTAGAAGACCCCATCACATCTACATGATATCTTATTATAAGCTTTTCATCTCAGGCTTTGGTAGAAAGTGCTTAGTTTTCTGAAACAGTCATGGTGTGTTTAAGAGCAAATGGGGCCTTAGAGAGCTCATGATAGTAAATACTTGTTTGTCTTGAACTAATGAATCTCTAGTGCAAGATAAGAGGAAGCTGGAACATCATGGCATTTCTTCTAATAATATAATGTTTAATGCAGCAGTCATTTGCTGAAAAATAGCATACCCAGCATGTTTCAGTAAATGGTGTTACATTAGCAGAAAGCCCTGTGTGTGTGTGTCTGTAAGAAAGGACAAAGCAGAACCTACCATCGATCAAACCCTGACTCACAGCTGCCACCTTGAATTTCAGGCCTGTAAATGGAAAAGTCGTACCAGCTCGACAGCCTCCTCCCAAGGGGGCCCCTGAGAGACCACCTCCCCCTAAACTTCCAGCAACCAGAACATCAAATAAAAAGCTGCCTTTTAATCGGTCTTCTTCTGACATGGATCTTCAGAAAAAACCAAGTAACTTGGCACCTGGACTCTCAAAAGCCAAGAGTCAAGTCTTTAAAAATCAAGATCCAGTACTGCCCCCGCGTCCCAAACCAGGACACCCTCTCTACAGAAAGTACATGGTAAATGTAGCTTTTAAAAATGTTTCTGGTCCAGAGGTTTGTCCTAAAGCATATATAAGACCCCTGTTCTTAGAAAAAGTTGGTGAGACAAATGTGTAATTGCCCCTTGATGCTAGAGTGTTTTAGACAAGTAGGCTGTGATAAAACCTAAGTCGTTAAAGCACAGTTTCATTATTAGAAACATAGGAACAGGAAGCAGGGCAGCAGGGATTGCAATCTGCTGTCTGGCTTGACCAAACAGAAATTCTGAAGAACCTGACCCAGTAGGTTATACTGATGGGAGTACCTGACAGATATTATATTCACATCTCAGTATAGTTTATGTCTTATATCTTCCTTGCCCACAGAGTAAAATTTGAAGTGAAGTGGAAAGAAAGTTTTTATTAAAATGGTTTTTCCCTCATTTTCTACTTTTTTAAACCTGATTATCATGGTCCATTTAATAGTTACCAGTTAGAAGTTTTCATCAATAATAAAGATAGTTGAGATATTAAATTTGTTCTCTTTGAATGTTTTTCTTATCCTGTGACCTTAAGCCTTTGTCTTTGGAGTTGATGTGTTCTCTCTACTTTGGTCAGGTTAACCTGATGAAATCTAGAGCAAATTAAAATGATAAGGAGCTGGAGTGTTGGCACTTTTTAAACAATTATACAACAGTAGCTCTTAACAAGAACAGCATTTATTCATTTCATATTGTTCTACAGTTCCATCATTGAGCTGAAAATTGTTTTCATTTTAAACCATTTAGGATTTTTTTCCCTCTTCTTAAGGGAATGATATAGACAGATAAGAAGGAGGTATGATATTCATATATATTCATATTCATTTAAACTGATAAAATTTTAATTTGAATAGCTTACTTAAAAATAATAAAAGCAGCAGCTGATGTGTTGAGTACTCATGAGTCAGGCATTGTTTGAAGCACTTTATGTATATTAAACAACTATTTGTTCCTCACATCAACCCTGTGAAGTGGATACTATTTTTATTTCTGTTAGGCAGATGAAGAAAATAATACTCAGAGAGATTAAATAGCCTGTCCAGGATCACAAAGCCAGTAATGGTGGAGCCAAGATTGGAATACAGATTGACTAGGTCTAAGCCCATGCTCTTTACCATTAAGCCATACTAGGAAATAGTGTTACAGGACTTCCCTGGTGTCTAGTGTAGGAGTACATGCTTCCACTGCAAGGGGCGCGGTTTCAATCCCTGGTCTGGGAACTAAGCTCTCACAAAGCCCAGCCTGTGCAGCCAAAAAAAGGAGAAAGAAAATCATGTTACTAATTGTAAAGTCTCTAATTATATTGCCTGTTCCATGTTAAGAGCCTCATTGGGGGTATCAGATTTTGCTTATAGGTCTTAGCCTAGCTATATAATGTCAATAAAGCATTTGAATAACTTAAAAGTGAAGTGAAAGTGAAAGTCTCTCAGTCGTGTCCAACTCTTTGCGGCCCAATGGACTATACAGTCCATGGGATTCTCCAGGCCAGAAAAGTAAAGAAATTAATAAATCAAGATGATGATAGATTATAGTAGTATGTCTCTTTACAAAATAACTCCTTAAACCCCTCATCTTTCCTGTGGGTGCCCCACCATTATCTTGCCCCCCAGGGTCACTCTGGCACCCTGACGCCCTGACAGACCGCTGGAAGCCACCCCATCCGCCCCGCCTCCTAGGCCCGCACCCTTGTGCTGTGTCTTTGCTCCCGAGGGCAGCCTCCCTTTCTTGTTATACGTGAGCTTGTGTGATCACATCTCCTGGCTACACCTTTTGTACTCTACAGCCCTCTGACCTGTGTTTATCAGCCAGAATTTACCAAGGCAGGGGGCAGAGTCCTCTGGCCAGAGGAGGCTACAGACGTAAGAGCCATTCTAAGATCAGACAAGGCTGAGTGACCAGGAATGACTGAGGTCAGGCAGCGGCACCAGAGAGACTGCAGGGAAAGAGATTGAAGGCAGGTAGAAGCAGCCTGTCCAGCCCCACACAGGACACACCAGTCCCCCGTCAGCCCCCCTGAACTGCAGGCTGTGAGGTCAGTGCTGGGCATTCGCCCTTATGACGCTCTGGGAACCTGGTGGAGTGGACCTTCCCGGTTGTGACTGTGAAAGGGGGACCTTAGGCCGCCTTCAGCCCCCGAGTCCTATGGGCTCAGCCCCAGGCCCCCAAGGACTCTGTGTATCCTGAGAGGCAGCAGCCCCGCCAACTAGATCCTGAGCTTGAGGAAGCTGGGTGAAGAGTTTACCTGCTGGAAGTTATGCTGCAGGCACATGTGCCAAATCCCCACATGATCAGCCTCTTGGGACACAGTTATTTGATTATGAATAATCCTTTATATTGGTTTATGTTCAAGATGTCTGTGCCTCATGGAATTGCCAATGAAGATGTCATCCCACAAAACCCTGGAGAACTTTCTTGTAAGGTAAAGTAGAGCTCCTTCTTTACTGACAAATTTTTTTAAAAATTTGCTGGTCTCTGTTACTGTTTTACACATTATTAAATGCTTTAGGCTCCAAAGATTAAAATGTGGAAAAGTAATAATGTTTTATTAAATAATAATTGCTTCAGAGAGTGGTATTGTACCTTACAGCGTGGGGACGTCCTGGTGATACTGAAGCAGGCAGAAGGTAATTACTTGGAGTGCCGGAAGGGAGATGATGCCGGCAGAGTTCACCTGTCTCAGATGAAGATCATCACGCCACTTGACGAACATCTTAGCAGCAGACCAAACGTGAGGAATTAATACTGTACCATCCTCATATCACACATGGCAGCACATTTCATAGAACTATTAATTATAGCTATCCTCAGGTTTTTATTAGCACGTTTATTTTAACCAGAGTAAAAATTACAGTAGCGTTTTATTCCATTTTAAGAATAAATTACTTCTAAGAGACTTGCCACTGCCATACTAATCACTTTGATACAGAGTGACTACCGTGTGGTCTGCCTTCCTCGTATCACGCTGACTCGCAGCATCCAGGACACTCAGTCATTAATTTTCAGCTGTAAGACCTATTTACTTTTGAAATAATGTAAATACATTTACCAAAGTATTAGAGATTGGTTTTCTAGCAGAATGGATAATTATTTTAAGGAGGGCCCTATAAAGGCTGACATTAAAAAGCTTCCCTGTAAGATTTAAGATGAGTATAGTCCTTGTTTCTCTGATCATAGCTCATAAAATAATGAAATGAAATGTTACAACACTCTGAAGTCACTATTTAGGCCTAACAAATCTGTGGAGCCTAGGAGAATACAATGATTATTGAAGGTCATTTGTTGAGCAAGAAAAATGCCATTGAACAATTTACAGAGGCATATTCTTTAAAGAGCTGCTTAGGGTATCCAGTTAAAATTTTCACTGTCTGTTAGGTAATGTAGCAAACATGAAAAATGAGACCTATCAGTCATTTAAGCCAAGTTAAAGTGTTTGGTTTGTCATTCATCCTAGTTTTCATAATCTCATGCAGTTCTTCTTGGAAGGCAGTCTATCATTTGAGGTTTGCTAAGAAACTAAAGATTCGAATTTCGGAGAGCAGAGAAGATATGTGTTATGCTGGCTACAGCTGGAATGTTGACATTTCTGACTTCAGTCCACATGGGGAAAGTTCTTCTGTCGCTCATTTCTCTGCTTTGAGGCAGCATTACCCATCTGTCACCACTGTGCTTCCTCTCTTTTGAAACATTGATGGGTAGCCATGGGGATTGTACTGTCAGAAAGCTTTCCTTTCTGAAAAGGAAAATAGAAGTTGAAAGAAAGAAATAGAAAAATAGAAGCTGAAAAAATTACAAGCTGTTCTTTTATAAACATTCATGGCTTTGTCACCTGGAACATTACTTTACTCATGCTTGCAGAAAGGTGACCACCAATGACCCACAGCTGCTGAAACCTAAGTGGGGCCTCTCTCAGGCTCTGGGTCATGGCTAACATTACCCTTTTCAGAAAAGTAAAACCTACCTGAAAGCCTAGTGTGAAGGTAAATATCTCTAAAACTGTGTTACACTCTCCCCTGCCTTAGTCAACAGAAGACATTGCACGTTATGAGGTAAGGCTGGGCTGTCCGAGCAGGGAGGCAAGGGATCTGCACCTCGCGTGGTTCTCACACAGCTGCGGGTCTCAGTTGCCCTCAGTTGCCACTGGAGGCAGTGATCTGACCTCTCTGAACCTCATTTTTTAAATGTGTGAAATAGATATGAGAATCCTCAGAGTTGATTATAGAATTGATTTATCATTATGATTTCATTTATATGAAAGTTCAGAATAGGTAAATCCGGAAGGTAGATTAGTGGTTGCCCAGGGCTGGGGGAAGGGTGAGGGGGAGTGATGGCCAATGGGTGGGAGGCTTCTGGAGGGATGATAAATACGTCCTAAAGTTAGATTGTGGTGGTGGTCGCACAATTCTGTGAATATGCTAAAATTAGGTACACTTTAAATGCTTAAATTTTATGGCATGTGCCTTATATCTCAAAGATCCTTAAAAAATTAAATGAGCTAATTAATTTAGGTAATTTAGCATCTGTAAGGTGCTTAGTATCGTGAATAGTGCATAGTGGGCAAACAGTGTATATTAACTATTCTCATTACTCATTAGTATTAGCTATTATAGTCATACTAGAAAGAACTTTGAAATATGTTAGATTTCCCTCCCAGATATCCACTCTAATCGTGTGTTCCTGCCCCTGAGTTGTTCCGACCCCTGTGGCCAGCCCCATTCACCTTTCCTCTCACCCTTCACCTGCCAGGCCAAGGTGATGAGCAGCATCAAAGGGACAGCCGTGCACAGAAGGCAGGGAAGCGAGAGCGGGAGGCACAGGCTGCCGACTGTCCCACTTCTACCCTCTTTGGCTGGTGTGTGGGCCTTGGTCCATCTGCAGGTCCATGTTTATGTTTGGTGTGGGGTAGGCCTCTGACTTCACTTTTTCCAGATGTAAAGTCATCTAGCCTAACACCATTTATTGGAGCAGTCATCCCTTTGTCTACAGATGTAAATCAGAAAAAAATGAAAACCACACATATGCTAAATTGGGTAAATAGTAATTTTTAAAGCCCCTCCAGGCTTAACATATCTCATAGTTCCTTTCTGCAATCCCTGAAATTCCCATTATGCCCATTTATTTAAGGAAAAGCACTAAGCAGCCTCTAAGACAATGTTGGTGTTGCTTTGGTAAACTAATACACCAGGCTGCCTTAGCCCTTCCTGTATTAAGTTCAGCTGATGTGAGAGAAGGCAGCGTGCCTCCGCAGCTGCCTTACAGTTGATTCAGTACAGTTGATTCAGAAAAGAGTTGCACAAAGGAGCTGCAGGGCGGATGTGGAGAGGGGTGGACCACGACCCCTGATGTCTGACCAGCTGAACATCATGGTCAGGAAAGGGGCAGTCCCTGATGGGCAGGAGCCATTAAAGGAAGGAAGAGACAAGAAAGGCACAAAAAATCACTTTCATTTAAAAATCAAAGAAAGTAAGTTATAATTCCAAATAATATCCATCAGTCAGATGATGATGACGATGATGATGTGGATAACAACTGCCTGTCATTAAGAAACGGTCACTCTTCAAATCTGGCTTCTCCTCTGGCCAGTCTAAGCACTGGTTAGATGGGTGGAAAATATTGAATTCTCTTTGCTAATTTACTTAGAATTACTATTGAATAAACCATTCAGATTAAATAGAAAATCCAGGCCAGGCATGAGAGGTAGCATTGGCTTTCAAATTACAGAAGGCATTCAGTTAAGTGGTAATAAATGAAGTGGATTTTACTTTTTGTGAATTATACTTTTGTAAAAGTCGTTAGCTCTTTTCATTACAAAAGGCAAGAGTGTAAATTGCAGAACTTCCTTCTTTTTCCATCTTAATGAAGAGAATACTTTTAAGGTCTTGTTCTTAAGGTTTAGTTCTGATCACAGTTTATGGAAAAAGCGATCCTTGAAAGGTAAAGAGGTAAAAATGACTACTTCAGTGTAGAATAGATACTGCTTTAAAAAACCAAAAACAACCAACAAAAACTTAAGTTTAATTTCCTTTTGTTTACTCTCTCAGTTTAAGAAAAGTGCTGGGGGGGTATCATAATTGAGAGTTATTTCTCTTCTCCTCCGGCAGGGACTCACACCTTTTCCACTTGGTCATGCTTCCCTTGTTTGGCTCAGCTGTGTGGTTTGCATCTTGTACTCATAATATAATTGTGTCAAGAGGACCTCAATGAGGAAAAAAAAAAACAAAGGTCTCCGAGTGAATAATAAATCCAGCATGCATCATGCACACGCCATTCACGGCTCTGTTTGCTCCCTCAGGATCCAAGCTGCCCTCAGAAGCCTGTTGACACTGGTGCCCCCCACGCTGTCGTCCTTCATGATTTCCCAGCAGGTAAGGACAGAGATGATAAAGCGGTAGAACCTTAGGATCCAGGATCAGGCATCCTCCCCAGGTTAACCTCTCAAGGACATCTGTCTTCACTTTCCGTACCGATGGAGCCCTAGACTGAACAGGTCATCTTATCCATCACCCCACCTTCAGGAAGAGTTGACTGCACCCAGCCATGCCAGAAAGCTTACCTGCACACTCTTGCTTTTGATACTCCCTGTGAGAGAGAGAGGAGGAGACAGTGTTTCACTTACACATGAACAAATAGCAAACTGCCTACCAGTTGGAAACTTTTTAACTCTTTCCCAACATAATGAAATTAATTCAGATTTACTAAAAGTGAAGTTCTTTTCTGCTAAGGGTTGTAAAACCAACACACATAGCTCAGCTATTACTTATGAAATGAAAATATACATTTTTGTCATCAATTTTTAAATACCTTTTATATCCAAGGCTTCAAATAAAATAAATTCCAGATTTATTTATACCTTTTTTTTTGTCCACTTGGTAGACTGATTTTTATTTCAGTGTAAGTAAATTTATATGCTAAAGAGCTGTAGGACTCCCTTAGTATTTTGAGATTGAAATGATTTTTAAGCATGGTTGAGAATATGAATATTATACCGTGTCTATAAAATGGTTTCATTGTTAAAATATGTATTCAGCAGACGTTTATATCGGCACAGGAAGAATCATTGGCAAGCACAATGTTTTGTGTGTGTGTGTTTTTCAAGCATTCCCTATCAGTTAGTGCCTGGTAAATAATATCTTATTTGACCTTAAAAGGGGAAATTCATAATAGCAATATCCAGGAAAAAAAATATTTTTAAAGTCAATTCAATTAGTATAATCTGTTCTCAGAATCAGTAGAACATACTGCCTTGGTGGACAGAACTGAATGCTACGTTGTGCTCTGCTTTAATCAGCTCTGCAACCAGGGTAATTGATCACACATCATTATAATTCTATCGTACAGAGCAAGCTGATGATTTGAGCCTCACTTCTGGAGAAATTGTTCATCTTCTGGAAAAAATAGATACAGATTGGTACAGAGGGAAATGTAGAAACCAGACTGGTGTATTTCCGGCCAACTACGTCAAAGTGATTGTAAGTAGGTTGTGCATGTTGAAATTGGTCATATATTCAATGGATTCCATGTAATTTACAGTTTAAAAAAAATAACCAGATGCCTAGATTCTTGGCTTCTGGTTCTGTCTCTTCTATTAATTCATTTAGTATTTGAAAAATTGAGAAATAAAGGTTTGTTCAACTAGACAGTGGTTAATTATTAATATATTATGAGTATTAGAACGTAATGCTTAAATGCTATCTGAAATCCTAAGGTAAAAAGCTACTGCAGGTCCACAGCTATTCTTGGAGGGTTGATAAGCACTTGAGGGTATATGTTAATCCTTTGAAATATTCAGCAAATAAGAATTAAGTGATACTGGATTGTCCTATAGGAATGTTTGTTCTCTGAGGTGATGGTACCACTTTTCTTTTTCTTTGGAGTGCATTTCGTTATTGATTTCTTTCATTCTTTCCATTGCCATTTATTTCCATCTATAAAATACATATATAGGATTTCCCTGATGGTCCAGTGGCTAAGCGTCCACCTTGCAATGCAGAGGACAAAGGTTCAGCCCTTGGCCTGGAGAGATCTCACACGCCATGGGGCAGCTAAGCCATGCGGCGAACTGCCAAGGCCAGGCTCCAGAGCCCACGTGCTAGGCCCGGTGCCCTGCGGCAGGAGCAGCCAGCACAGTGAGGATCCATGCCCCCCAGCCAGGGAGCAGCCCCCACTCACCGCAGCTGGAGGAGGCCCGCACAGCACAGAGACCCAGTACAGCCATAGACAAATAGATGAGAAGATTCTTCTTAAAAAATAGATTTGGCAAACTAAAGTACTTTCATTGGAGGGAATGGTTTTTCACTTAATAGTTTCAAATCTGACTGGAAAATATTATATAAAGTGTTAGAATTTTATACACCCTCACAGTCTAACTGGTAAAAGCAGACCCTATGGTAGAGCCCTGAGTGTTAAGCCTGGGTGGCTGAGAAACATAGAGATGAAATAAGACTGCCACACGAGCATTTATATCAATGGGAAGAGAATGACTCAGTTGCTGATATAACTTATTGATACTGAAAAATATCAATAAAGCTAGCTTAAATAGTTGAGCATTAATCACTTATTTGAGGAGGGGAAGCAAATGATTTTTGATTACACCAGAAGCTTAGCAAACAGACATAACAGATAACCTATATGTTTCAAGTATAAATGAGACTGAGTCTCTGGAATTACAAAATGTGGGTCTTACAAGTTGTCTGATATATAAATACCCTGATTCTTTGGAGAAATCCAACCACATTCTCTAGATTAATATTAAGAATAATGTTGGTTTTAGCACTCTTCCTCATTTTTCTTCTGCCCAGTGTAGCTGTACTTTAAAAAGCAGTTACCACACTGAAATCAGTCACACTGTATTTGCCACATTATTGATGTGTTATTTCTAAGCCTGCAAGTTTAAAAAGTTGTTTTAAAACTTCAAACTTTTGGAATTCATCAAGAAGGGCACTGATTTATTTAATGTAAACCTCAAAGCTTTAAGTAGTTTTCTGACTTAGTGCATTACGGTCAAATATTTCATCACAACTTAGCTCTACTAAGCCTTGTAGATGAGGTATTATATAACATGCTCACCCCTAGATGCTCACTGAGTGCCAAGTCCTCTCTTCCTTCCCTGCTTACAGTGCAGGGGGGAAAAATGGCCCAGGGTTATGAAAATGGACAGAATCACAAGTTTGGTTAAAAGACTTTATTTGGGGTCATGGAAATATTGCAGAATTCTACCAACACTTTGGCTAAGTGTCTAGGTAGTACCTATGCCTAGTTTCTATGCTAAGCCCTCCTCACCTGATGTTTTCAACTTAGGGGATATGAGATAGAGAGCCCCAGTTAGGGGGGAACGACATAATGTGCTTATTCCAGCAAATAAGAGGAAGATTGATTGGCTGTACAAGGAGGGCTACATCACAAGTTATGGAGTTTTTTCAAAACCCAAATTCTGGATTTCATACCTTTTTAGCATCTATGGTATGTTTTGTCGATTTAATACCTAGCTAAACTGGTTAACCTCAGTTGTAAATTTCCTAATTACTTAACCTTAAATTTATCTTATGAAAATCTGAAATAATACAATTGTTGCCTTGATGTTTGTCTTTACTAGATTGATGTTCCAGGAGGAAATGGGAAAAGGGAATCCATCTCACCTCATTGTGTTAAGTAAGTTTTACTTGTGTTCTTTTGCACAAAATACAAAGGATATGAGCATTTATATCATAAAGAATTAACAAGCGTTAACACTTCAGATGCATGATTATTCAGATTCTCAGTGTGTCTTTTTAATTATGAGGAAAACGACTTGTTTAAAAATTCTGATGAAATTGCAGCACGCTGATAATAGCAACTCTCTGTACCAATATAGGGCATATAGACAGCCACAGTCTGTCCTGGTGCTTCCCACAGCCTAACTTTGTCTGAATAGAGAGGTTTCATCATCCATTGCATTTTGTGTTGACCTTCTGGTATTTATCTACCAACTTATTTCTAGAAAGTTCAAATACTTTTGTCATAGTGTTAGGGAACGAACCATTGACCAAAACCACCTACCTTGACCAGGCGTGACAATAACCACTTGAACGAGTTGTCTCACAACAGGAGGTCCCGATAAGAAGCATGAAAACTAACTGGGAGAATCTGGGAGAGGCCAAAAAAGGAGGAGACGCCTGCCCATAATATGTCTTATAAAACCAACTGGAAGAATTTGGGAGGGGCCAAAAGGAGGGAAGAGATGCCAGACTATGTCCTGCCAACCTCCCAGAATCCTTCCTGCTGAAATCCATCTCGGCTGAGCAATGCACACGCCACCACAAAGGACCCTGAGTCAGAATGGTTGCCTAGAGACCACCAGGAGACTAACCCCATTACAGTAAAACCTGGGGCTGCCAGCCGTGTGGCAGAGCAGTCCTCCTGGGTTCCCTTACCCCGCTGCTCGTCCCCGCACCCCTTCCCAATAATGGTTCTTGCTTTGTCAGCACATGTGTCTCCTCAGACAGTTCATTTCCAAGTGTTAGACAGGAGCCCACTCTCTCCTCCAACAATAGAAAATATTTAAACCTAATAGAAATATGAAGTCTACAAATCTGCTAGGTATTTTGTATTGTTTTTTTTTTGAGAGGACATAAAAGAAAGTAAAGGAGGAGTTAATTTGGAGGAGTCTTCTTTTATGTTTGAAGACCTTTCAGTGAATTTATGTATCCTTTTATGCATCATTGTAACTCCTTTGTGATTTAAAACACTGCCACAATGCAACTTTATATTCCAGTTAAATGAGCAAATTAATAGAATCCAGTACCTCCTGAAGACTGTAAACCTGTCTTTGAATAGGTCAGACATAAGAAGATATGCTCTCTGAGGACTTCAGAAAATAAATGCAAAGGTTATCACAAATAAGAAAACTTCCGAGACCACAGTAGTTTCATGCTGTTTCAGGTTCCGCTTTTCTCCTGTTTTTAAGCGGTGTTTACTGTGTCAGCAGGTTGAATTTAAAGTGGGCTTTCATAGCCATTGATCCATTGACCTGACTTAAATCAGACTTTGATTGCAGCCAGTACCAACCTTTTCTTTTCAGGCAATTGCCTGTCCTTAGTCATTGAAACTTCCTTTCTGAAACCTCAAATTGAAGGTTTGGTATTCAATCATGTCTTCGAGGGATGCAATTTCATGTCTGTTTTTATCTTATTATCAGTCAGAATTGCAGATCATTTAAGGATTGTTCCAATTCTCAGAACTGAAGCCTTTTTAAAGGAGATACAAAAGTCATTTTAAAACAACAGTGTTAGGTATAAGATTAAATGTTGTAAGATAATATGTCGAGTGTTTTCTTTGAACCTCCTAGTTTTGAAGACCATTCATCTATATACAGAACTCACTGATTCAACATATCTTAAGCATCTACCCTGCCCAGCTGATGCCCATTGATTTTCTGCCATGGAAGCTTGATGTCTTGCCCTGAGATCCTCAGGGTTAACACGTCTAAACTCAGTGCGTTTATGACTGAGAGGGTTCAGACTTAGCCCTGGATTACTGTGGCCCAGGGATACAAAAACATGGAGACTGGGGAGATTCTATCATGAAAAGGTGATCAAAAGATGTGACAACCTAAACTAACCACTAGTTGCTTCTCTGGCATTCTGCATGTACTAGAAACCGTGACTTTAGCCTTTCTGAGTGAAACAGGCTTGTATCTACAAAGTAAGGACTGTCATTTAGAAAGGTAGCTTAGTCTTTTTCATGGAAATTTTAAATTATGCCTCTTATATCTTGTTCCAAAGTAAATACAAAATAAATATTCACTGAAAGATTAAATGAGGGTTTCCAGGCATTTTGAAAGTTAGTACTGCCTAATTTAACCCACAAATGTGATCTTTCTTCAGAGGCCCAAGGTGTATTGCTCGATTTGAGTATATTGGAGACCAGAAGGACGAGTTAAGTTTCTCAGAGGGAGAAATTATTATTCTTAAAGAGTATGTGAATGATGAGTGGGCGAGAGGAGAACTTGGAGACAGATCTGGGATCTTCCCCCTTAACTTTGTGGAACTCATTGAGGATCATCCCACCTCTGGTACAAATGTTTTAAGTGAGTATAGAGAGTATGGTTTTTTATTGTGTACTATCCTAATTCTATCCAACCAATCCATCCTAAAGGAGAGTAGTCCTGGGTGTTCATTGGAAGGACTGATGTTGAAGCTGAAATTCCAATAGTTTGGCCACTTTATGTGAAGAGTTGACTCATTGGAAAAGACCCTGATGCTGGGAAAGATTGAGGGCAGGAGGAGAAGGGGACGACAGAGGATGAGATGGCTGGATGGCATCACCGACTCGATGGACATGAGTTTGAGTAAACTCCGGGAGCTGGTGATGGACAGGGAGGCCTGGCATGCTGTGATTCATGGGGTCGCAAAAAGTCGGACACGACTGAGAGACTGAACTGACTGTCTGACTGATCCTAATTCAAATAAACCAGGTAATAGGTCAATACTTAAGTTGCATAACAATCCACATTGCCATATTTTTTTAAGGTAGAAGGAAAAATGATTTTTAAATGGCATTTGTCATTTTGGGGATAGTCATTATTGTGGCAGTCTCTCAAAGAGCTGGTTTATTAGCAGTAGCTTTATATTTTTCTGCTAAAGTCACTCAGTCGTGTCCAACTCTTTGTGACAACCTGGGCTACACAGTCCATGGACTTCTCCAGGCCAGAATACTGGAGTGGGTAGCCTTTCCCTTCTCCAGGGGATCTTCCCAACTCAGGGATGGAACCCAGGTCTCCCACATTGCAGGCAGAGTCTTTACCAGCTGAGCCACACAGGAAGTCACAGAATACTGGAGTGGGTAGCCTATCCCTCCTCCAGCGGGTTTTCCCAACCCAGGAATTGAACCGGGGTCTCTTTCATTGCAGGCGGGTTCTTTACCAACTGAGCTATCAGGGAAGCTGTTCATATTAGCTATCAGGGAAGCTTCATATTAGAGATGGCCAAAAAAAAGAGTCATCAACTTTTAAACAGAAATGGCCTATAGAGTATAACTAATGTATTTCCTCTTTCGGTCTACAGTAAAGAAAACAAACCCAGAGAGGGTAGTTTGTACTGGCCTGGCAAAGCTAGTAGCCAGTACGTGAAGAGACTGATCTGGAATCCCAAACTTTTCACTTTCCTCTCAAAGTTTTTTCCCAATGCTGTATGGTCTTTACATCTGAAGTTTTGATTTTCTTTTAAAAATATAGGCGCAAAGGTACCACCAAAGACCAAAAAAGAAGATTCTGGTGCAAATTCTCAGGTAGGTTGCTTGAATATATAATTGTGGTGAAAGCCAAGTTTTATCTCTGGGAGGACTATTAAAATCATAATTGATAATTATATCAAAAGAAGTGTTTAATTTTTAAATTCATGTAGCAGATATTTGAGGTAAATAGTTAGGTGATCAATATTTTTCTTGCTCATAGAGTTCATCATACAAATGAATTAGAAAAACATACAAACACTGATAAAAATTAATGAGGAAAGAGACATTAGAATATTCATGAAAGAGATAGTATAAGTGGCTGATAATAAAAAAGGTTTTTTGTTTGTTTGTGTTTTGGCTGCACCACCTGGGTTCCCTGTCCAGATCTCAAACCCACGCTCCCTGTGTTGGGAGCACAGAGTTTTAACCACTGGACCACCAGGGAAGTCCCTAAAAAAATTATTTAACCTTACAGTAATCAAAGAAATGCCTTGTAAGGAGACAATAAAATACCATTTAACGTATCTAGTTAACCAAAGATTCAATACAACAACAGCAAACAAGTAATTATAGGTATGTGATTGTTAAAAGAGGAAAAGTACAGATTATTGTTATCAATGTTTTTATCTCTCACCCTAAAGATGAAAAGTGAGACAAGGTTTTAGTCACAAAGATGGTCGTAGCAGTGTTATTATAAACATGAAAAAATTGGAAATAACCTGAATATGGCCATTATTGGGAAAATGTTCTGAGCATGAAAAACTAGATTTGTAAAGTAAATGTCATGGGAGGAAAACATATAATGAAACTGAATATACAGCATAAAAAGACTAGCAGGAAATGTATTTAAGTTGTTAACATTCAGTTTCCTTAGGTGGTTAACATTATAGATAGATGGATGTTTTTCCCATTCTTTGTAGATTTCCGAACTTGCCAAATATTCAGGAACATTTGCATTATTTTTATAATGGGAGAGAGAAAAAATGTATTAAAATTTTTACAGTGTCTAGCATGACTTCAGAAGTGTTCAAACTGGATGGGAATGTGAGTGACTTCCATCGTTTTTTGTGACAGATTTTAGAAGAGTGAGCCTGACGGGGTCATTGTTTGTCACAACATCAGGGGTCATTGGGCTGTGTGTCTCTCAATTCTCTCATCCCCCCACTGATCGTCAAACAGGAAAGAAAGTGACCACAGTTCTTCAAAAGGAAATGTTCGCGTGGTGGCCACTATTTCTCAGGAATGACAAGTACTCTTCTATAGAGTTGGTTTCTCAAGTGCAGGAACAAGAGGATAGGGTTAGGGTTTTTTGTTTGCTTATTTTGTTGTTTTTCTTTGAAGCCATCAACTGTTGAGAACTTAAGATGTGCCAGGCACCATGCTGAGCAGTCTACACGTATTACCTCATTTGATCCCCACGTGAGCCCTGAGATGAAGCTGAGGCTTAGAGCAGTGAGACGTCTTGCCCTCTGTTAACTGGGAGTGACAGAACTGGTCTGGAACCCAGGCCCATCTGGCTCTAAGCTTTTGATCTTGGTGTAATCCTTGCCTCCCTACTTGAGCTTCTTGAACACAGGGCTCCCATCCGAGTTGGCAGAGACTCCTTGTCTCAGAGCAGAACCCTCTTATGATGTATTTGCAGCAAAAAGCATTCTTGTTGGAGCATGAACCATCACGCTTGCCCACCACATCTGGGTGGTTGTCCTGCCAGCCTTGGAGCGAACTGTGACTTGTGAAATGAGAAGTGTACACTAATGCAGTCTTGGGCCGTGGGACCCGATAGCCTCTCAGCCAGCTTGTGTGTGCAGTGCTCAGCCGTGCGCTCACTTGTGTCCAGCTCTCTGCAACTCCCTGGGCTATAGCCCACCAAGCTCCTCTGTCCATGGAATTTTCTAGGCAGGAATACTGAAGTGAGTTGCCGTTTCCTCCTCTGGGGATCTTCTCAACCCAGGGATCGAACCCACATCTCCTGCATTGCAGGCAGATGCTTTATTGCTGAGTCACCAGGTAGAGACCTGGGAATTAACAGACTGCCCATTCTGATCCTTCCTAATTTAGGTAAAGGTCTTCACTGAAAATTACATGCTTGGAAATTCCCTGGTAGTCCAGTGGTTAGGATTCTGGGCTTCTAATACCAAGAGCCTGGGTTCAATCCCTGGTCTGGGAATTAAAATCTCATGAGCTTGTAAAACACTTATCCTTCAATAAAAAATAATAATAATAAAAAAAAATCCCACAAGCTGCACTGTGTGGCCGAAAAAAAGAAAAAAGGAAAATTATATGTTTGCCAGAATGTTTTCATAGTGTCATAAATACTATATACAAATATGATACACTTTTATCTAATTTTTTAATGTAACTAATGTCATAGAGCATGGGCTTCCCAGACGGCACTAGTGGTGAAGAGCCCACCTGCCAATGCAGAAGACACAGGTTCCATCCCTGGTGGGAAGATCTGCTAGAGGAGGGCATGGCAACCTACCCAAGTATTCTTGCCTGCAGAATCCCATGGACAGAGGAGCTTGGCAGGCTACAGTCCATGGGGTTGCAAAGAGTTGGACATGACTGAAGTGACTTAGCACACACAATGTCATAGACCATAATTAGAAAAAAAATTTTACTTTGGCATTATATATCCCTTAAAAGCAAAGTCACAAATTTTATCACATGTCATTTAGAATTTTAAGAAAAAAGTCATTGGAAGCTTTTATTTCTGAAATTTATTAGTGACATTAGGTATTGAGTGATTTAAAGTGGCCCTCAGACTTTGAAACGTTGTGACCCCTTAGTTTTTTTGCCACCACTTTTTAAGCTTTGTCAAAATTAATCTGAAATGAAATTTCACATTTCTTACCAAACTGATTTGTAACAGGAGAACAATCTTTGTGGAGAATGGTGTGAAGCTCTGCACAGTTTCATGGCAGAGACCAGTGAGGACTTATCCTTCAAGAGGGGAGACCGGATCCTGATCCTGGAGCGAGTGGACTCCGACTGGTACAAGGGCAGGCTGCGGGACCGAGAGGGCATCTTCCCCGCCGTCTTCGTGCGGCCCTGCCCAGGTACCACTGCTGCCCGGGAGGCTCTTACCCTCCAAGGGGACCCCAAGACCTTTGAAATGATACAGATTTCTTTTCCCTCTGGCCATGCTCAATTCAAGTTGTTGGCCTATATTTGAAAGTTAATTCTTAAGGTTATGCAAACTTTCTGCATATAATTTGTTGAAGTTATGGGAGAAAAAGAGATAAAGATGCCTTTAATCAATAATGGCTAGTTTTATCTCCTGAATATATTTTGTATAATTTTTTTTCTGCTAAGAGAACATCCGTCATCTTTTTGCAAGTTAAATTCAAAATTAATTGAAAATATTATGCCCTGGAAATGACAAGGGGTATTTCTTAAAATGTTTGATTTGTGTTTTAGTCAATGTCTTTCTATGTATTTGAATTTTCGGTGTCTTCACAGCTGAGGCAAAAGGCATGGCTGCTTTATCGCTGAAGGGGAGGAAGGCCAAAGCCTTGTATGATTTCCATGGGGAGAATGAAGATGAGCTTTCCTTCAAGGTCAGAATGTGCATCTTTTTTGTAACTGCATTAAGCAGCTGTAAATTTTGAAATGTCTTCCACTGAAGAGTGAACACTTGCATGGAGTATTGATCCTTGATCAAGAGTGAACAGATCTCAGACCCTCGTTCTTAAGGATGAGATTAGAGAAGTGACTAGGGCAAATGTATCTTATCAGCAGAGCAGTTAGGTACTTAAAGTCATATTGATATTGCTAGACCCACAGTTGCCTAACAAATTCCTTATTCCTCAGCCTTATGACATGTGATCTCACTAATGCTGGAGGCTTCACTGGAAGCCCTAGTAAAGGACGGTCCTCAGACTTCCCTGGTGGTCCCCCGGTTAAGATTCTGTGCTTCCCCTGCAGGGGCCACAGGTTTGATCCCTGGTTCAGGAGTTAAGATCCTATGACACTGTGCAGCTCAGCCGAAGTAAAGAAGGGCTGGTCCTCTACATGGCCCTTGCCGCCTGCTGCTGTCACGTCTTGAAATCCGTGGGGAAGTCAGGTGGCCCCTACTGCAGCTGGCCTCTGCAGCACTGCCACACGAGGCCCCAGAGCGTTGTCCACAGAGGTACTGAACAGACTCTAGGGTAGTGATCCCAGAAGATCGAGGTGCTTTGAGACGGGTTTCTTAAGAAGCCTAAAGCCTAACCTTAACCTCAGACAGAATACTTGCATGATCCTGTTTCTGCATCCACAGGTGGACTGTGGTCAGAGGAAAGTACCCACGGCAGTGCTTTGGTCTTGGGCCAGATGCCGTCAGAAGAGTTGTCAGGCAGTGGGGATTCCCCATCACTGGAGATACTCAGAGCAGGGATGCCACAGAGGGAATTGAAGTATCCAGGAGTGATTGGACAAGATGAGACTTAAGACAGTGGGTACCCACATAAGGTTGACACCTGTCTACAACAAAATGAGGAAAACAGTGATGGCTGGGGATATGGAGGCTTTAGGGGAGCCATGGAGAAAGGTGGGCATGCTGAGATACGTCAGTGTAAGGTTGCTAACTTTTCTGTTTTGTGATGGAGTTTACTTTCTTCTGAGAATTTATTTTTCATACTAAAATGTGGCTTCTGTTATAAAATATTACTAGTAGATGATACATATTTCTTATGCAAAATTATAATTGGTAACCCTATATGTTTCTTTCTTTCTTTCTTTTTAATTTCTTGGTCCATAAAATCCAAATGTTTAGAAACTGTTGCCCTAGTCCTTTTCAATCTTGAAAGTCAATGGCTCAAAATTAATTCCTTTTATCCTCAAGTATACTGTTACTGCAAGTGAACTTTCTGGATTCAGACTTTTTGGGTATTATTTTGGCCTTCATTTAGGTTATGTCAGTATAATCATCCAGAAAATAGGTTTTCTTCATTTTACAAATGCCTGACTGTAAGCAAGATAGTTCTGGAGTTTTTTAGTTAAGGGATGCTGTACCATTTTCAGTATTGTTGATCATTAATATTTTATTCAATATTGACATAATATTAGTAAATAAAACTTTGTTTAAATTGTCCTAGCTCTCAGAAAATAGATGTGACATATATGTATGTATGAACCAGAGCTAAGAAAAATAGTTTTAGTCAAGGATTATAATTTAGGAACCAGAAGGAACTTATAACAGAAACTTTGAATGCCAAAATTTTCACACATTTTAGCAGAGTAAACTAAATTAATGACATTGGATAGTCAGCATTTTCCCTTTCCATTTTCCATTAAGAACGGCTTTAAACCAGTTTTCCAAAGAGCAGTGTTCTAGGGCTATAAGTAAATCCATTTAACCTGATAAAGATATCCTTGAAAGTAGCCAGGGTATTCTTGGACCGTTACAGAATCTTAAACTCAGGTTCCAGGAAGTGGTTAGAAACCATAAAGGACAAAATAGCTTCATGAGATAACTGTTGAGATAATATAATTCACACAGGAATAAGACACACCATCCTTTGAGTAGCCCACTGAAGACAATCATGCGCTGAGTCAGGGACGGGAAGAGTGCAGTCTGATACTGAGGCCGTGGCGGAGTGGAATGCACCAAATGGTGGAGGAGAATGCCACTATGTGGAAGAATAAATGTAGAGTACAAAATGCTCAGGAGGCTGAGAAAAGGCCATTTTAGTAAAACCCTTTCTAAGTAAAAAGGTAGACTGTATACTGTGGTGACCTCATGCCTGATGGTTACATGCCTAATGATGGATAACATTAGGTTATCCATTGTGATTCCTGGATAGGCTGTGGAATCACTAGATTTGAATCCTCTTTCTACCACTAACCAGACATGCAGCACTGAGCAAGTCACGTAATCCCTCTGAGCTTCAGTTTCCTTTTCTATAAGATAAGGAAATCTCTAAAAATATTTCTCAAAAATGGGGAAATAATGGTACCACTTCTAGGACTGCAGTATTGTTTAAATGAGTTAATTTTCACTGTTCTTATTTTGATAAAAAAATAAAATAAATGAGTTAATTCCCATAAAGCAGATAGAAAAGGACACGGCACACACACAGTGGGCATGCAGCGCCCTCTCGTCACCAGGCCTTTGCGTGTCGCCTTGGCGGAGGCCTTCCCAGACTGCCCTGACGCAATGGCAGCTCACACTTTCTGCCCTCCTCCGCTGGCTCAGTTATCGTCTCCCAACTCTGAAATAAGGTCTTTCTTCATTGCTGTATCCATAGTGCCTAGAAGAGTGTCTGACACGTAGTGGGTGCCTGATAAGTACTTGTTATTTGGGGAAAAAATGTATATATATATTTATGTTAGCTGGTATTTTTATTTATTAAAGAAGAATTTTAGATTAGGAGTGGTGAATTTGAGGGGCACAAAATACAACCAGGAAACGCAACAAAGGCGACAATGACAGAGGAGTGGGGTTTGAGGAAG
The DNA here is from genome assembly GCF_910594005.1 of Cervus elaphus. Classification (NCBI taxonomy): domain Eukaryota; kingdom Metazoa; phylum Chordata; class Mammalia; order Artiodactyla; family Cervidae; genus Cervus; species Cervus elaphus. Next base: position 62,939,796 of record NC_057819.1, on the reverse strand, counting down.
AGAAGCAGCTTAACATGTGTACTCTCAACAGAAATGTAATCATTATTTCCAATTCCTGTTTTCCTACAGGCTGGAGACATAATAACAGAGCTGGAATCTGTCGATGATGACTGGATGAGTGGAGAACTGATGGGAAAATCTGGAATATTTCCCAAAACATACATTCAGTTTTTACAAGTTAGCTAAAGGTGATGCTTGACTGTGCTCCTCGGCACAAAAACTCACTTGAACTCTCACTTTGACTATCAGATATGTTTTTGCACTATTTTTTTAAACTGAAAGAAATATCGATGCTGTATACGGTATACTAGAATTTTCTGAAAGCAGAAAACATCTTGATTTTGTAGTTAGCTTTCATTCGCATTAGAAACAGGCTCATGGAAACCCATGAGCCCGTTTCTACCAAGGAGGACATCAAGCAGGAGCAAGGCAGGCAGGCCCTTCCCCCAGCAGAGCGTCTGGCGACAGGGCAACATTGGGACACTCAGAAGCGAACCCTGCACTGGGACATCTGTGTTCACCAGCACAAGTAAATTAACCGTGCTTCTTCATTTTTCACTTCGGTTTTAAAAGAGGACATGTGTTATTCTACATGCTGTAACTCTCAGGCGATGGTTGGTAACCTAAATTTCATTTTTGACATTCAAATTAATTCTAACAGCTTGAGAGCATTATCCTTATGACCAGGGCAAGCCTTGTTTCAGAAGGGAGTAGTTCATTGACTGGTGGAGCCTTGGTGAGCATGTGGTGAACCAGCTCACAGTCACCAAATGTTCCTGTGTTGCCAGATGTTTTCCCTTTGTCCCAGCGTCTGAAAGTGGTTAAAGTCTGATGCATCTTGGTCATAAGAACCAAAACCACCCTGAAAAGCCTTGCTAATATAACTAACTCTTTCACATACCTGCAGTACTTATTTCTTTCCTCTGTGTATACTTTATGTTAACAGGGTTATTATAAAGCACATTTTCTGATTCTGTAATCATTCTTTTGACAATTACTGGTACTCAAAGAAAAATTCATTTTCTTTGCGTTACTCCAGTAATATATTAAAGCTGTGTCTTGTAACAGTGGTACATTATGAATCACATACATATATCTCAGAATACAGAGCAACTGTTAAGATGGGAAACAATGCCAAACCCCCAGCTCATTCTTCTAAATATAATCAGAGCTAAAAATAATTTGAGAATTTGAAGGCTAATACTTTCAGGGTTTTTTTTTTCCCCCTAGCTCATCCCTGCAGTTTTTCGAGTAAATAAAAACCACTTTCCTGCTATCCATTGTTATGCACTCCAGGCTTAAGATAAAAGTCTTAAAGCTAAAATGTGGTTCATTGTGAGACCGAATCAATTACAGCTTCTGGGCTTAAGTCAAATATATTGGTTGAAGACAATCTTTCAAACAGATCAATGGAATAGAATTTCATTGGAAATGTAAAACACTTTCCCAACAATGTTCATAACTTTCTTCTGTTTTTGAGAAGATTTTCATATGCTGGGCCGCCTTTTTGCTTTTGTTGTTGTTTCCATTGTCCAAAAAGTTAGGCAGTTAAGTGATGAAACCATTATGTGAACACCATGTGGGATTCTGTAACGAACGAGAGACTTACCTTGTCTTTGATTAAAGTTCATTTCCCATTATATGGTTACAATTGATTTTGGGCTATGGGAGCTGTTTTTTGTTGGTTTTTTTTAAACATGTTTTGGGTATAGAAGATGGAATAAAGAAAACGTCAAATACTACTCAAGAGTAAGTTCATAAAAAGTGGATGGCTTAAAGCATTGTCTCAACTAAATTCCTATTTGCAGCAAGCTTGTATAACGCCAGGAAGGTGAGACTCGGGGGGACTGGGATAGGGCATGAGGTATATTTCTTTGCCTGTGTAATCTTAACATCTTATATTGAAAATCAGGAAAACCTAGCTTTATTGGAGAAAAATATTCCTCTTAAATTTTGGCCTCTGTCAGCAGAATGATAAGTGCAATAGGTGTATATCTACTTGACACTATAATAAACTGAACTGAACTTTTCAAAGTCCTTTTCTCTTGAATACTGGACTGAGGTTTTGAGAATGGAGATGATATCTTATCTTTTTATCTCTAGCCGTTTGCACAATATAGGCTCAATAGAGGTTTTTGGTTGGTTGGTTGGTTGGTTGGCTGGATGGATGGGGTAACTTTCATGTAATAGTGATACTATCTTGGAGCCACTATGATCCAAATATCTTTCCTCTTTATTGACAAAAAATCTTTGTTGAAACAAAATTTGCAGTTATATGTCTTCCACTTCATCATTTTTTGTCATTTATTACATACTCAACTGATGAGAAGTAAAAATGTAGCATGGCATAGGTTTTCATAGGTACTTTTTTCTTCTGTATATTGGTTGAATGTGACTTTTATACTCAGTGAATTTCACAGTGGAGAAATAGAAATGTATTCTTGCTCTTTTCAGGAATTTTAGTTGAAAACCTAATATTGTTCATCTAAGCCACCACAGACTAGGATCTCCAAATCCTTTTTCTTTGGTGGGTTAAACTAGAGAAGTCATTTAATTCTTACCCTTTTGAACACTAAAAGACAGCAGATTTCTTTAAAAGATGCTCTAGTTTATGTGACTTGGGAGGGGCGGTTAATGTCATTTGTGCTCATGGGAATCATAGGTTTTTAATAGTCTGAAATATTCATTATGAAAAAAAATCAGTACATTTATCAAAATTTGTTAGAACTGGCATTTGAAAAAAAATTTATTTTTCTATAGGGTTATTATGCATCAATACTCTTAACAATAATTGTTTAGTTTTTGTTCAGCTTCTTAAGCTTAGATAAATACACCTAGAGAAATACTGATGATATAGGCTAATTACAAAGATATATTTGGTATTAATATAATCATTCATGGTATATTTCTTTTAATTAATATCAAATGTAACTGGACCATATGATTCATAATTCAGTGCTATTTTGAATGTCATTACTTGAATCCTTAGCAGTGAATTTTTTCAGAACTAAATAGGAAATAATTTTCTAACCTACTCCTTTATGCTTCACTGTAATTTTGGGGTGGAGGGGAAATACAAAGCCTAACTCAGAACACCACCACCATCTAGGGGCCTTTTACCTAATTGCAGTCTCATCCTGTTAAACCACGGAAGTCTGCCCATCAGAGCTCAACCTGCAGAGGTCAAATGATTTGCCTAAGCTCATACAGGTATGGCAGAGCCTAAAGCAAAACGTATCTCTACTGAGTCCTGATTCAGAACTTTTTGTATTTGTTGTGCTAAAGTGATACATTTCTTTTTTAGTAGTCAAATAAGTAGAATTGGTTTATTATAAAAAAAAAAAAAAACAACTATAACTTCTCGAGTGTAATACTTATGACTAGAATAAGTTACAGAGAATAAAACCTTGAATTTATTTCTTTGAAAAAGAAATAAAGATTTGTGTTGAGATTCTCAATTTTATGTAGGCTATTTATATTGATGTTACCTAAAAACTCAAACATGGATTGATCCATTAATGGGGACTCCTTTTTCTGTTTAATAGGAAATATTTGAATGCCTGGAACATCAGATCTTGAAAAGATCTGCGTCTGTAGGGCTGTGCTCGTGGCAACAGCAGGGCAGTCTTAAACTGAGGTTTTTATACACATGGAGCACAAATGTTTCAGTATTTTGGACTCTAATAGATCAACTCAATTGCTTATAACTAATAAGTTTATATTTGAGTCTGGGACACATTCTGGATTTATTTTTAAGAAATCTTAATTGTATGTACACCATGGATTATTTTTCTTTAAATACTACAAATTAGGCAATAACTCAATGAAATATTTTTTCAGGAGAATAATTCAGATTCATCATTCAGAAAGGAGAATTACCCCCCCGGGTTTTCTATCCTCTTTTTAAAAAATTAATGTATGTATTTATTGGCTGTGCTGAGTCTTTGTTGCTGCCCATAGGCTTTCTCCAGTTGCAGCAAGCAGGGGCTACTCTTCATTGAGGTGCACGGGCTTCTCACTGCAGTGGCTTCTCGTGTTGTGGACTACGGACTCTAGGCGCACAGGCTCAGCAGCTGTGGCTCCGGGCTCTGAGTGTGGGCTCAGCAGTTGTGGTGCAAGGGCTTAGTTGCCCCAAGGCTTGTGGGTTCTTCCTTAGACCAGGGATCAGACCTGTGTCTCCTGCATTGGCAGGTGGATTCTTATTCACTGGAGCACCAGGGAAGCCTCTGTCTCTCTTTTTTTAGCAGGAATTGACTGACAATCTTAATGCATTGGAAGTCCTAGCCACAGCAATCAGACAAACATAAATAAATGAAAATAAATTTTAAAAAGACATAAAAGAAACCCAAATTAGAAAGGAAAAAGTAAACCTGTCTGCAGATGACACGATTTTATATATGAAAAATCATTAAAAGACAACCAAAAATGTGTTAGGACTAATAAATGAATTCAGTTAAGTTGCAGGATACAAAATTAATATTACAGAAATCTGTTGTATTTCAATACATGAATAATGAACTACCAGAGAAATTAAGAAAACAATCCTATTTGCAGTTGCATCAAAAGGAATAAAATACCTAGGGATAAACCTAACCAAAGAGGTAAAAGACTCATACTCTGGAAACTATAAGACATTGATGGCAGAAAATGACGATACAAATTGAAATATATACCATGCTCATGGATTGGAAGAATTCATATTGTTAAAATGACCATACAGCCCAAGACAATCTGCAGATTCAGCACAATCCGTAGCAAAATATCAAAGGCATCTTTCAAAGAGCTAGGAAAAAAAATTCTAAAAATTGTATGTAAACACAAAATACTCTAATCAAAACAATATGGAGAAAGAAGAACAAAGCTAGAGGTATCACACTCCCCAATTTCAAACTACTTTCAAAGCTACAGTCATCAAAACAGTATGTAATTGGCACAAAAACAGACACATAGATCAATGGAACAGAATAGACAGCCCAGAAATAAACCCACACTTATGCAGATGATTAATTTATGTCAGAGTAAGCAACAATACAGTGGGGAAAAAGATGACGTCTTCAATAAATAGTGTCAGGAAAACTGAACAGCTAAGTGCAAAACAAGCTGGACTGTGTTCTCATTCCATATACAAAAATAAATTCAAAATGGATTAGAGACCTAAATGTGAGACCTGACACCATAAAACTTCTCTCAGAAGAAAACATAGACAGCATGCTCTTTGATGTTGGTCTTAGCAGTATTTTTTTGGATCCATCTCCTCAAGCAAGGGAAATAAAAGCCACAATAAATGGGACAACATCAATCTAAAAAGCTCTTGCACAGCAAAGGAAACCATGAACAAAACAAACAGGCAGCCTACTGAATGGGAAAATAATGGAAAATATCTGGTCCTTACCAGAAACATTGAGGGCCTAATAGAAGCAGAAGAGAATACGGAGAGGGGGCAAGAGTACACAGAACCATACAAAAAAGGTCTTAATGACTGGGTAACCTGGCGTATCCCAGTCTCATGCTCACTCATACATAGCCAGACATTATGGAGTGTGAAGTCAAGTGGGCCTTAGGAAGCATCACTATGAACAAAACTAGTGGAGGTGATGGAACTCCAGCTGAGCTATTTCAAATCCTAAAAGATGATGCTTTGAAAGTGCTGCGCTCAATATGCCACCAAATTTCGAAAACTCCGCTGATGCCACAGGACTGGGAAAGGTCAGTTTTCATTCCAGTCCCAAAGAAGGGCAATCCCAAAGAATGTTCAGACTACCAGACAGTTGTGCTCATATTCCATGCTAGTAAGGTTATGCTCAAAATCCTTCAAGCTAGGCTTCAACAGTACATGTACCGAGAACTTCCAGATGTACAAGCCGGATTTAGAAAAGGCAGAGGAACCAGAGATCAAATTGCCAACATTCATTGGCTCATAGAGCAAGGGAATTCCAAAAAAAATCTACTACTGCTTCATTGACTGCACTAAAGCTTTTAACCATGTGGATCGCAACAAGCTATGGAAAATCCTTACAGAGATGGGAATACCCCGTCTCCTGAGAAACCTGTATGCATGTCAAGAAGCAGCAGTTAGAACCTTACGTGGAACAACAGACTTTTGCAAAATTGGGAAAGGAATGCAACAAGGTTGTATATGTCACCCTGTTCTACGTTATGCAGAATGCCAGGCTGGATGAATCACAAGCTGGAATCAAGATTGCCAGGAGAAATACCAACTTCAGATAGGCAAATGATGCCACTCTAATGGCAGAAAGCAAAGGGGAACTAAAGAACCTCTTGATGAGGGTGAAAGAGGAGAATGAAAAAGCTGGCTTGAAACTTAACGTTAAGAAAACTAAGATCATGGTATCTGATCACATCACTACATAGCAAATAGAAGGACAAAAAGTAGAAACAGTGACAGATTTTCTTTTCTTGGGCTCTAATATCACTGTGGACGGTGACTGAAGCCATGAAACTTGAAGACACTTGCTTCTTGGAAGGAAAACTATGACAAACCTACACAGTGTATTAAGAAGCGATGACATCCCTTTGCCGACAAATGTCTGTATAGTCAAAGCTATGTTTTTATCAGTAGTTGTGTACAGATGTGAGAGTTGGACCATAAAAAAGGCTGAGCACTGATGAATTGATGCTTTCAAATGCTAGTGCTAGAGAAGACTCCTGAAAGTCCTGTGGACTTCCAAGGAGATAAAACCAATCAATCCTAAAGGAAGTCAACCCTGAATATTCATTGGAAGGACAGATGCTAAACCTGAAGCTCCAATACTTTGGCCACCTGATGTGAAGAGCCAGCTTATTGGAAAAGACCCTGATGCTGGGAAAGGTTGAAGGCGAAAGGAGAAGAGGGTGGCAGAGGATGAGATGGTTAGATAGCACCACCAACTCAATGGACATGAACTTGAGCAAACTCCAGGAGATAGTGGAGGACAGGGAAGCCTGGCATGTGACCATGGGGTTGCAAAGAGTCGGACACGACTTAGCTACTGATAACAACAGCATTCAAAATATATACAGAACTCATACAACACATCAAACAAGTCAATTTTTAAATGGGCAGAGGATCTGAATAGACATTTTCCCAAAGAAGACATACAGATGGCCAACAGACACATGAAAGATGCTCAGCATCACTAATTATTGTTGAGTTCAGTTCAGTTCGATCACTCGGTCGTGTCTGACTCTGCGACCCCATGGACCACAGCACGCCAGGCCTCCCTGTCCATCACCAACTCCCGGAGTTCACCCAAACTCATGTCCATCGAGTCAGTGATGCCATCCAACCATCTCATCCTCTGTCATCCCCTTCTCCTCCTGCCTTCAATCTTTCCCAGCATCAGGGTCTTTTCTAATGAGTCAGCTCTTCGCATCAGGTGGCCAAAGTATTGGAGTTTCAGCTTCAACATCAGTCCTTCCAATGAACGCCCAGGACTGATTTCCTTTAGGATGGACTGGTTGGATCTCCTTGCAGTCCAAGGGACTCTCAAGAGTCTTCTCCGACACCACAGTTCAAAAGCATCAATTCTTCGGTGCTCAGCTTTCTTTATAGTCCAACTCTCACATCCATACATGACCACTGGAAAAACCATAGCTTTGACTAGATGGACCTTTGTTGACAAAGTAATGTCTCTGCTCTTTAATATGCTGTCTAGGTTGGTCATAACTTTCCTTCCAAGGAGTATGCATCTTTTAATTTCATGGCTGCCAGTCACCATCTGCAGTGATTTTGGAGCCCCAAAAAATAGTCAGCCACTGTTTCCAGTTTCCTCATCTATTTACCATGAAGTGATGGGACTGGACACCATGATCTTAGTTTTCTGAATGTTAAGCTTTAAGCCAACTTTTTCACTCTCCTCTTTCACTTTCATCAAGAGGCTCTTTAGTTCTTGTTCACTTTCTGCCATAAGAGTAGTGTCATCTGCATATCTGAGGTTATTGATATTTCTCCCAGCAATCTTGATTCTGGCTTGTGCTTCATCCAGCCTAGCGTTTCTCATGAAATGCTGTTAGGGAAATGCATATCAAATTGTTAGGGAAGTGCATATCAAAACCACACCTCACACCTGTCAGAATGGCTTTCATCAAAAAGACAAATAGGTTTTGGGGATGTGGAGAAAAGGAAACCCTCATGCATTGCTGGTAGGATTGTCAGTAGGTTCAGCCACTATGAAAACAGTATGAAGTTTCCTGAAAAAGTTGAAAACAGAACTGCTGTATAATCCCACAATTCATTTCCAGGTATTCACAAATTTGAGAAGATATATGTACCAGTGTTCATTGCAGCATTTTTACAATAGAGGACCGGTAAAGAAGATGTGGTGTATATATATATATATGTGTGTGTGTGTGTGTATATATATATATATATATATATATATATATATATAGTGGAATATTAGACACTATATAGTGGAATATTAGACATTAAAAAAATCTTGCTATTTGTGGCAACATGGATGAATGTAGAGGGTATTATGCTAAGAGAAATAAGTCAGAGATAAACATATGGTTTTACTTTTAAGTGGAATATAAGAAACAAACCACAGAGACTTACAGATACAGAAAACAAACTAGTTTTCTGTGGTTTCTCAGGAGGTGTGGAGCAGAATAGGTGAAGGAGATTAAAGGGTAGAAACCTCCAGTTATAAAGTAGATAAACCAATGTAATATACAGGATAAGGAATATGGTCAATATTGTAATAACTTTGGGGGGATAGTAACTTATTGTGGTGATCATTTCATAATATATGCAAATATCAAATCACTATGTAATACCCCTGGCCATAATATTAAATATTTCCATTGTAAAAAATTTTCCATTGTAAAAAAGCATGTGATCCGCCAGATTGAATCAAGATTGTGTTATTCTGGGTACATTTGTAAATGTTTGCATTTGGGAGCTACTGTTGATGGCACCAGGCACAGGCTCTACATTAATCGTCCTGTTTATGACAAGCCCAGTGGCAAGTCAGATTGTTAGCTGCAACTGCCACTTGATCCCAGGTGGCTCGGGGGGTAAAGAATCTGCTTGCGATGCAGGAGATGCAGGAGATGTGGGTTCCATCCCTGAGTCGGAAAGATCCCCTGGAGAAGGAAATGGCCACCCACTGCAGTATTTTTGCCTGGGAAATCCCATGGACAGAGGAGCCTGGCGGGCTACAGTCCATGGGGTCCCAAAGAGTCAGACATGACTTAGCAACTGAGCACACACGCAAGCCACTTGACCCAGATAGCAATTTTGGATCAAGGGTGAGTGAGTGGAAGTCGCTCCGTCGTGTCTGACTCTTAGGACCCCATGGACTGTCCGTGGAATTCTCTAGGCCAGAATACTGGAGTGGGTAGCCTTTCCCTTCTCCAGGGGATCATCCCAACCCATGGATCGAACCCAGGTCTCCCATATTGCAGGCAATCCTTTACCAGCTGAGCCACAAGGGAAGCCCTGGATCAAGGGTAGTGGTTCTCAATTGCAGGAAATTTTGTCCCACGGGACATTTGACAGTGTCTGAAAACATTTCTGTCACAAATTGGGGAAAGATGCTCCTGGCATCCAGTGAGTAGAGGCCAGCAGTACTGCTAAACATCCGACACAGCACAGGACCTCTCCTCACAACTATGAATTGTCCAGCCTGGAACACCAGTAGGCCCAGTTGAGAAACGATGCTCCATCGTGCATTAATTATTCCTTCCCTCCCTCCTTTGTTTTCCTCCCAGATGCCAAGGTTATTGTCTTCCCTCCGCTGCCACAAAATCTGTACCTATAATTTCATATTTTCCCCAGGTATCCCTACTGTCACCCAGACTTTCTGATTATCATCCAGGAGGCAACCAAGATGAGATGATCCTTTTAGGGGGACCCAATCAGGTATGTAGAACTGGAGGAGGGGAGTAGTCAGAAAGCTTTTTAATGCTCAGCTATGCTAAATATCCATGGAGAGCAGGCAGCTGTTAAATAAATAGCAAATCTGCCAGGTGGCCTTTGTGACAAAAAGTGCCCCATAGTGAGACTAGTGGTCCGAAAAACTAAGAACATGACACATATGGCATTTTAGCTTCAAGTGCTGCAGCTGTGTGGCCAGTCAGCTGATTGGACTGAGACAGCACTATTGTAACCTAAAAATGCCTCAGTAGTGCTGAGGCGCCAGCAGCTGCCCGGAAAGGTGACCAAAGGACTGGTGTAGTCTGTCAGTAGTCAGCCTGTGTGATTTGGCCCCAACCACCTCAAGACAAACAGACCAAAAAAAAAAAAAAAGACAAACAGACCAACTTGACAGGAGTCCGAGCTTGTCATGCACGAGGAAGATCTATTGTGTGCACAGCCCATGATGGTGGACATGTAGCCATGTGTGAGGGTTCTCCTGGGTCACATCAGAGAACTGGCCTTTTCCACAGACCTGAGTAGGGCTTCCCTGGTGGCTCAGCTGGTAAAGAATCCGCCAGCAATTCGGGAGACCTGGGTTCCACCCCTAGATTGGGAAGATCCGCTGGAGAAGGGAAAGACTACCCGCTCCAGTATTCTGGCCTGGAGAATTCCATGGACCAAATGAGTGACTTTCACTTCACTACCTGAGTAACCCTGTCCAACCCAGAGCCACAACTTGTTCCCACAACATACAGCCTTTAAGAGGGGTGTTTTAATTGGTCTGAAGAGTCAAGTGGCAAGCCAGATGATATGCCATGCAAAAGCCCCACTCAGCACAGGAGTCCACATGCCCACATCTGCTGAGCAGGGACCACCTGTCTCTGCCTCTGCATAGCTGGTGCTGCAGCTAGCCAGCCCCAGCAGCACGCTGTATGCCATTACCTTTTACTCAGCTGACCCACCGTGACTCGGGTCCAGGCAGTCAAGGGTCTCTGAAGTGACGGTTCCTTTGAAGCAGCAGCTGTGCTTCAGATAACGGGGTGGGAAACAATTTCCCAAGAGTTTCTGAGGCTGGTGCATCCCAGAGAACACTATTTTTACCTGACCAGGTAGGTCTCTTTACTGATGGATAGACTGTCTCCAGTTCCCAGAGTCAGGCCTCCCTTCAGGCAGTCGACCTCATGTTTAGGGGTGTAAGTGTTAACCAGTTAACTGAGCGACTTTCACTTCCTTCCTATGTAAGCATTAGGACAGGAAACAAATCTCTAGAACTTCTGTTAATGAAGTCAAACTATGATGCTCGTTGAATAAATTTTTTTCTGTAATACAGATCCTTCTTTGTGGTGGGGTGTTAACATCCCACCTAATTGGGGTTCAGAATGATTCTGCATCATTAAAAAGCAATTCACCTGGCAGCTTGCAGTCCAGGTTTTCAACTATTTCTTCAAAATTTGAACACTTGATGGCTATCCCTTTTATTTGAAGTACTATTTTAAATAAAGGTTCATCTGTATATGCAAGAAAAAAAAATTGATTCACCTGTTACTATTGACTTGCAATTGAGATTTTATATATTGCCATCTTTGAAGATGTTTTTTACACATGTGATAGGTGTGGCACTCAAATTGTGGAGTTAGTCACTGCGAGTTGCAGCGTATCGCAAGCTGATGAGTACCAGGTATGCTCCGTTGCCAAGTCCTCAACTCTGCCGCTGTCGTGCAATCAGCAGCAACTGACAACACATGAAGATAAACGAATGTGACTGGGTTCCAATAAAACTTTACTTATGGATGCTGGAATTTGAATTTCACATAATTTCCCCACATAGTGAAATACTTTTGTCCCACATAGTGAAATACTTTTTTTCAGCCATATTAAAAACTGAAAGGCCATTCTTAGCTTGCAGGCTATTCAAAAACAGAAACTGGCCATATTTATACCATGGGGAGTAATTAGTCAACCCTTGTCTTACAGAAATACAGCCCAACATACAAGAACACGGAGCATGGATGGTTAGAGACGACAACAGCTGCCAGAAGGTTATAGACAAAGGTCCTGTAAAAAAACAAATAAGAAAACAGGAGAAATGCTAACAACTACTGTAGGCAGTTTACACTACAAAAAAAACACTGTTGAAACTATAGAGTGTAGGTAAACCATTCAGTCTGACCGCACTCTGTCGAGCAGTCTAACCAGCGCCGTTTTCCCAGCGACACGCACTCATTTCCTACCTGTGTCATACTTTGGCAACTCTTGCAATATTTCAAAGCCTCTACCAGCAAGAGACTATGAATCACTAAAGATTCATATGATGTTCAGCATTTTTTAGCAATAAAGTATTTTTAAATTTATGTATTTTTTTTTAAAGACAGTTGCTATTGTACACTTAAATGATGATGTAACTCTTACATGCACTGGGAAACAAAAAAATTCCCGAGACTCACTGTTGTATTATTCACCTTACTGAGGTGGTCTTGAACCAAACTCACAGAATCTCCAAGGTATGCCTACGCTGCATACCTGAGACTATTCTATCAGACTGTTACCAAGAAGTATTTTATAAAGTTATTTGACTTTGAATAAACAACACATTATTTGGGCTTTTAGCCAAAACCAGAAGGTGACTTGCAAGGGAAAGAAAATTATCAGACTTGCATTAGCAATGCTTTATGCCAGAAGAAAACAGAAGTAATATAATTAAGATGCTCAAAGAGTAAGCTGAGGATTTTAGATCCAATACAAGTGACTTTCACGTATAAAGCAAATGACAAACTGTATTCATTCAGGAACTCAGAAAATGAACTTCCTGAGCAATCAACCAAAAAAGAAGCTTCAGCAAAAAAAACTCCAGAGCAGTCAGCTTGACTGGGAGTGGGCACTAAGAATATAACCGTGTGGTGCTGAGACTATATAAAGAGCTGAGGGAAAAGTTCTGGCCAGGTGCTCAAGCGGTGTTTACACAGTACTATAGATGTAGCGGGCCATGTGCTAAAAACGTTTGAAACTGTTCAATAAATCAGTGGTGTTATTTGAGGCTTATGCATGCCATGTGGGATAATGATGGGATATTCTATCAGCCAGTGTGCCCCTGAGAACTTCCTTGCCTTTTCCAGCTGTTACAAGCCATTCTCTTTCCTTGGCCCATGGCCCCTTCTCCATCCTCAAAGAGGATGCAGCAACGCTGGGCAATCTTCACATTGTATCACAACCACTTCTGCCTCAAACTTCTGCATTTCAGAACTTGTATAATTAGGCTCACTCCAATAATCTAGCATATTCCCTTGGCAGTCTTCTCTCAAATTAATGGTGCTGCTCAACTGTACACATTAAAGCCAGAGCCAGTTTCAAATCGAGATAGTTTTGCTATTTCAGTCATGCCTTGACATATTTAAAAAACATTTTTGGAAGCATTTTCAAATGAACCCTTCTAAAGGAGAACCATGCCAAGCCCTCCTCAGAGCTGTAGCAGACTGGAGCTTCATTGGCTGTATCATCTTACTCAATGTTCAGCATGAAGCAGCAAGCCACCACTTCTCCACTCCTGGTCCCCACCTTGAATGATCACCCTGTAGACTCAACTCCCAACTTCTACCTTGGAAAGGAAGCACCTGTCACTTCAGACCCAAATCTACAACTGTTTTCTACTAAAACATTTGCTTCTTCAGTAAAGGAATGCCATTCATTCCTTTATTCAAAAAATACTGAACTTCAAGGGACTGGAGAGTGTAGCAGTGAACCAAACTCCACCTTCCTCCCCCCAAAAAAGCTGTCCACATGGAATTTTCCTAGTAGCCAGAAGTTAAAACTATAGAAAGATAAAAGGGAAAGGACTGAAAGACAGGGATGAACGTACCAGCAGGATCTACTGATTTAAGAGGTAAAAGCATAAGCTTTGGGGCTATTTAAGTGAGGAATCTGAAATGCAGTACTTGGGTGCAATTTCAAAAGCAACAGAATGATCTTTGTTTCCAAGGCAAACCATTTGATGTCACAGTAATTGAAGTCTATGCCCCAACCAATAATGCCGAAGCAGCTGAAGTTGAATGGTTCTATGAAGACCTACAACACTTTCTAGAACTAAAAGATACCCTTTTCATTACAGGGGACTAGAATGCAAACGTAGGAAGTCAAGAGATAACCTGGAGTAACAGGCAGGTTTGGCCTTGGAGCACAGAATGAAGCAGGAGAAAGGCTAACTCTTGGCAGAGTTCTGCCAGGAGGACGCATGGTCCCAGCAAACACCCTCTTCTAGTAACACAGGAGCTGACTCTACACATGGACATCACCAGATGGCCAATACTGAAATCAGACTGATTACATTCTTTGCAAAGATGGAGAAGCGCCATAGTCAGAACAAGACCAGGGGCTGACTGACTCAGATCATGAACTCCTTATTGCAAAATTCAGACTTAAACTGAATCAAGTAGGGAACACCACTAGACCATTCAGCTATGACCTAAATCAAATCCCTTACGATTATACAATGCAAGTGACAAATATTTTCAAGGGATTAGATCTAATACAGAGTGCCTGAAGAACTATGGACGGAGGTTCATGACATTGTACAGGAGACAGTGATTAAAACCATCCCCAAGAAAGAGAAATGCAAAAAGGCAAATGTCTGTATGAGAAGGCCTTAAAAATAGCTGAGAAAAGAGAAGCAAAAGGTAAAGGAGAAAAGGAAAGATATACCCATCTGACTGAGAGTTCCAAAGAGTAGCAAGGAGAGATACAGTCTTCCTAAGTGAACATTGCAAGGAAATAGAGGAAAACAATAAGACTAGAGATCTCTTCAAGAAAATTAAGAGATACCAAGGGAACATTTCATGCAAAGAGGAGCAAAATAAAGGACAGAAATGGTATGGACCTGACAGAAGCAGAAAAAACAAGGTGGCAAGAATACACAGAACTACACACAAAAAAATCTTAATGACTCAAATAACCCTGATGGTGTGATCACTCACGTAGAGCCAGACATCCTGGAGTGAGAAGTCAAGTGGGCCTTAAGCCGCATCACAAGAAACAAAGCTAGTGGAGGTGATGGAATTCCAGTTGAGCTATTTAAAATCCTCAACGATGATGCTGTTAAAGTGCTGCATTCAAAATGCCAGCAAATTTGGCCACAGGACTGGAAAACGTCAGTTTTCATTCCAATCCCAAAGAAAGGCAATGCCAAAGAATGTTCAAAATACCACACAATTGCACTCATCTCACACGCTAGCAATGCTCAAAATTCTCCAAGCCAGGCTTTAACAGTACATGAACCGTGAACTTCCAGATGTTCAAGCTGGATTTAGAAAAGGCAGAGAAACCAGAGATCAAATTGCCAACATCCATTGGATCATCAAGAGCAAGAAGGTTCCAGAAAAACACCTATTTCTGCCTTATTGACTGTGCTAAAGCCTTTGGCACAACAATAGTATGGATCAACAAACTGAAAAATTCTTAAGAGATGGGAACACCAGACCACCTGACCTGTCTCCTGAGAAACCTGTATGCAGGTCAGGAAGCAAGTCAGAAGTAGACATGGAACAGCAGACTGGTTCCAAATAGGGAAAGGAATACGTCAAGGCTGTATACTGTCACCCTGCTTATTTAACTTATATGCAGAGTACATCATGAGAAACGCTGGGCTGGATGAAGCACAAGCTGCAATCAACATTCCCGGGAGAATCATCAATAATACCCTCAGATACGTAGATGACACCACCCTAATGGCAGAAAGCAAAGAGAAACTAAAGAGCCTCTTGATGAAAGTGAAAAAGAGTGAAAATGTTAGCCTAAAACTCAACATTCAAAAAACAAAAGATTGTGGCAACTGGTCCCATCACTTCATGGCAAACAGATGGGGAAACAATGGAAAAAATGACAGACTTTACTTTCTTGGGCTCCAAAATCACTGTAGATGGTGACTGCAGCCACAAAATTAAAGAGAGACTTGCTCCTTGGAAGAAAAGCTATGACAAAAAAAAAAAAAAAGCTAAGCTAAGCTATGACAAACCTAGACAGCATATTAAAAAGCAAAGACATTACTTTACCAACAAAAGGTCCATATAGTCAAAGCTACGGTTTTTCCAGTAGTCATGTATGGATTTGAGAGTTAGACCATAAAGACTAACACCAAAGAATTGATGCTTTTAAATGGGTGATGCAGAAGACTCTTCGAGAGTCCCTTGGACTGCAAGATCAAACCAGTCAATCCTAAAGGGAATCAATCCTGAATATTCATTAGGACTGATGTTGAAGCTCCAATACTTTGGCCACCTAATGTGAAGAGCCAGTTCATAAGACCTCGATTGAAGGCAGGAGAATGGGATGACAGAGGAAATGGTTGGATGGCATCACAGACTCAACGGACAGGAGTTTGAGCAAGCTCCAGATGGTGAAGGACAGAGAAGCCTGCTGTACTGCGGTCTGTGGGGTTACGAAGTCGGGCACGACTGAGTAACTGAACACAACCAATTCCTAGCACAGGCTGGTAATGACTTCCTCCAAAGTGACAGAAATGGAGGCAGTAAGAAATGGTTAGATTCCAGATAGTTTCTTCTTTATTAAAAACTTATATCCTTGGCACTGAAAACACAGACCTAACCACTGGACTGCCAAATTTCTTTTGAATGAACTGTGAATCGATGACCAGAGGACTTACTTTGGTCTAAAACAGGATGGCGGGACTTGCCTGGCATTTTAGTGGTTAAGAATCCTCTGTGCAATGCAGGTAACCCAGGTTCGATCCTGGTTGGGGAACTAAGATGCCATGAAGCAGCTAAGTCCATGCACCTCAATCACTGAGCCTATTTGCCGTAACTAAGACCTGATGCAGCCAAATAAGTATTTTCCTTAGAAAATAAATTGTAAAAAGTAACATAAGATGGGTGAAGTTGTTCAGTCATACAATTTTAGACATGTTAAATGCCTATCGACATTAAGTTGGGAGTTGGAGGGACAAACCTGGAGTTCAAAAAAGGTAGACTAGAAGTAAAATTCTAAGTCAGTTTATTTAAAACCAAAAAATTGGGTAAGACTATTTTTAGAAAGAATATTGGTAAACATAAAAGGACTGGGGCTCTCCAACACTGAGGCCTGAAACAAGCTAGCAAACAGCAGCCAGCAACATGGGAGGGAAAGTCTGAGGGCCAATTCCAGGAGGCAGTTAAGAAACATGAGAAAATCAACTGCCAGTCATCCTGTTACAGGAGTAAAAGGAAAGCCAAGGGTGAACCAACCACTGGCTTAGCAATGACATCTGTTGATTCTGACAGCAACAGCTTCCTTAAGAGTGGTGTGTAAGAAAAAGTGTCAAAGAGAAAAGCCCAACTGCGACAGATTCAAGCAAGAAAAGTAAAATTATGTGCAAGAAATATGGTTAACTCTTTCAAGCTTTGCTGTAAGTTTGAATAGGGATGTATCTGAAAGGGCAGAGGAATGAAAAAGGTGAGAACTGATGGAGCCAAGAACAGAGGGTAGAATCTGAGGCTTCTGTGTCTGACTCTGTGACCCCATGGACTACAGCACACCAAGCGTCTCCGTCCTTCGCTATCTTCCAGAATTTGCTCAGATCCCACTGAGTCAGTTATAGTATCCATCTCTCAACCGCTGCCACCTCCTTCCTCCTTTTGCCTTCAGTCTTTCCCATCATGAGGCAGGTGGAAATAACAGGATTTCTGAGGTTCTTATTCTCAAGCAGCAAGGCCATCAGCTGAACTGAGAATGAAAAACCAGAGGTCTAAGCGGAGAAGGTATAGAACAGAATGGGTGAGTGACTAGAAATACTGGATAGCAGACAAATGCCCACTTAACAGGAAACCAATAACCAGTTTCTCCACTTGTCTAGCCAAATTCAGCTTGACTTAACGTTTTCAGTGGGGGATTTACCTCTAGAGAACAGAAGACAACATTTATACTTTTAAAAGACAAACCCAGAAAAACCTAAATGGCAATAAGCTCTTTTCTTCCCACTGTGTGGTTTATGACAGTGGTTCACAAAGGATTGTTCCTTGTCACCAGTATCACCTGAAAACTTGCAAACTGCAGACTTCATCCTAGAACTACATCAGAAATCCTGGAGGCAAGGCCCTGAAATGTTTTAATAAGACTTTCAGAGATTTGAGAACCACCTTGGCTTCCATCGTGGCTCAGATGGTAAAGACTCTGCCTCCAATGCAGGAGACCTGGGTTCAATCCCTGGGTTGGGATGATCCCTAAAGGGTATGGTAACCCACTCCAGTATTCTTGCCAAAGAGTCAGATACGACTGAGTGACTTTCACTTTCAAAACTTCAACCATGTAAACAAAGGGTTTCCTTTTATTCAACCTCTATAATACCTCCAGACCATTCCTGGTTAAAATAGACCTTACCCTTTCTCAGCTACTTAGTAACTAAAAACATAAAATACACATGAAAGGTAAGAAAACTTCACCACAAATCAGAACATCTTAAACAAGCTGTCCGATTATTTAAAAAGAATGATCAGGGAAAAAAATACCACAAATAAGATCTTTTATTTGTCACCATTAAGAGTCTGCATTTTAAACCGATTCTTGGACTGGTGGTTCGTATCCATCAGCTCGTTCAACTTTAGCACCTGTCTCGTCCCCAGTAGCTTTTCCAGAACTACTACCTTCACCATGTAGCTCCATGAGTTTTCCCACTGAAAAGGAGAAAATTAAAATTGTTACAGCCTACCATATCTTGAAACATATTATCAGTACCCTATAATACTACACAGGGAAGACAGGATTAAAAAAAGTAACACCTGGCCTCAAAAAAGAAAAAAAACGAGGAAACAATATATTTTTCTACTTTTCTACACAATTTTCTTTCAGAAATCCCGTGACTTCACTTACATTCAAATTTAGGCTTCTTCAGCATTTTTACTTTTCTAACGAAGACATCATGGAGCGGATAAATAGATTGGCAAGCCTTTTCTATGTCTTTTCCAATGCTATCTGGAATCCTGTAAACCAGTAATGGTAAGTTAGAATAAACCTACACTTCATTTAATCCACAATTATCCTCATTCTGTTATTGCCCCTTCATAGGTAACAGTTAAATAATTTGAATTATACAGCTCCTTAGTAGTAAAATCAGCATTTGAGCCTTCTGAATCCAAGCCTTATGCCTTTTCCAAACAAAGCTCTAAGCAACTGCATGGGAACATCAGAAAAATGTTAAGTTTTATCATCAGACATCATATGGGACCGAAACATTTGTCATCATTTATTCCCATACTTAATTGTGAAAGGTTTGTCAACTCAGTGTATTTTCTAAGGCAAAGATGAGTCCTGAGCTTCAAGTCTCACTAACTGCCCAAATGAGAAACCATCAAGCAACATTTACTGGACACTTAACATGGTTTCATTTCAAGAGATGCAGCTAGACAGTTTCATAGAATTTAAACACAGTTCTGACCGCACCTTGTCTCACATGCTTTTCCTTATTTGAGGGTTGTACTGTAAGGAAAACACTTACAATTTATTGACCACCTCTTTCAAGTCGTTTGTCTGCACCTCTCGGGTCATGATCTCCATCATCTTCTTACGGATCTGGCGCACCTGCTGGTGCTGGGCGTAAGAGGTCTTCCGGATCTGATTGTTGCGCTTTTTAGTAAAACCCACACAGAACAGACGAAGCAAGTAACCATCGGTAGTCTTGACATCAACGTGAGCTTCAATCATGGTCTAGTGAAAAAAATGACACTGTCAGTTATACCAGACTTAAAGTTATCCATTTTTATCCCTCAAATCCCAATTTAAAAAAAGTGGAAGATCAAGTATTTGTTACATTATCAGGTATAATATAAACGGGCTAATTCACAGAGTTAATGTCCTTGAAGTGAACTTACCAACAGACATCTTGAATTCTTACTCTCCTCCAGACCTAATAAATATTGAGTCCTCTCGGCTGTCTTCCCCTCCTCCTCCAGGTAGCTTCTCTAGCCTCATTATAACTATCTGCAAAGAACCCCCTCTTTTACATACAGATGCTAGCCTTTAACAATCTGCTCCTCCCCCAATCAACTTTTTAACTCTGCAAGTAAACAAAAAATGGGTTCTAAGAGACTCTACAATACTGACATCTAACGTAGTAACACCAAACACATATACTTTAAAAATGTCCTTTATGTTCCAAACCAAAGCCACAATAAGGATTCAATTTCATGGCTAAAACAATCTTAAAAAATCCAGTCTTAACACTACCTAAATTCGAAAACATTTGCCCTCTTTGCATTTTCTAAATTTTACGCCTTACTTTAAAAAATGAATATAATGCAATCATAGTGAACAATCTTAAAATACCTCCAGAAATACAACTATAAAACCTTAGGGGAATGTCAGAAATGTAACGGTATAATCATTATATCATTTGGGACCGAAACATTTTGTCATCATTCATTCCCACACACACAACACTCCCAAATGGTATCTGAACCAATGACATTATTTCCTGTAGTTAAAACTAACTTGTAGCAAATGCTCTGTTAACAAGTTCTGTACAAAGCATGCTTACATGGATCTTTTATTTCATCATGATTCCATGAGCTAATGTTCTTACCTACATTTAAAAAAACCAAGGCTTAAAAAGCTGTAAGTTACTTTTTATACCAATAAAAGTCCATCTAGTCAAAGCTATGGTTTTTCCAGTAGTCATGTATGGATGTGAGAGTTGGACCACAAAGAAGGCTGAACACCAAAGAATTGATGCTTTTAAACTGTGGTGTTGGAGAAGACTCTTGAGAGTCCTTTGGACTCCAAGGAGAGCCAACCAGTCCATCCTAAAGGAAATCAATCCTGGATATTCATTGGAAGGACTGATGTTGAAGCAGAAACTCCAATACTTTGGCCACCTGATGTGAAGAACTGACTCACTGGAAAAGAAGGCAACAGCAGAGGATGAAATGGTTTTGGCATCAATGACTTGATGGATATGAGTTTGAGCAAGCTCCAGGAGTTGATGATGGACAGGGAAGCCTGGCGTGCTGCAGTCCATGGGGTCGCAAAGAGTTGGACAGGACTAAGAGACTGGATTGGACTAAACTAAACTTACTGTTCAGAGACTATAACTGGGAAAAGGTAACCAAATTTCAATCTCACTCCAGAGGTTCTGCCTCTCCTATTGTATAGTACAACAGACAATCAAAACTAGCCCAGTCCCCCCTCTCATGACAAAATTCACAAGATTTTGAAGTTCAAAGGTGTTCTGAGGACAGGCAAAGCCAAAACTGCAAACCTGTGCTAAGTCATGCAAACCTGTGCTAATTCATGCAGCAAAAAAACTTTGATGATAATCCAATATTAAATCCTGAACTCAGTTTAAGGGCTTCCTGGGTGGCTTATTGGTAAAGAATGCACCTGCAATGCAGGAGACACAGGCTGGATCTCTGAATGGGAAGATCCCCTGGAGAAAGAAGTGGCTACCCATTTCACTATTCTTGCCTGGGAAATCCCACAGACAGGAGCTTTTCCAGCTCAGTCCACAGGTCACAAAAAGAGTGTGGGGACAACTGAGCAACTGACCACCACGGCTGCTGCTCACGCTCAAGTCCACACCCAACGGCAGCGAGAAGGCATCAGACTTAAACAGAATCTACACCGCAACTGCACAACACACTCCGTACTGACAGTAAATCACGACAGCTTTGACCATGCACACTGCAGCACCATGCATTTTCTCCTCACCTGCCATTTTTTGACCATGGAGCACATTTTGTCACGGGTAAGATCCATACCATGAAAATTAGTCAGGCAGTTTTTGCCCTGAACATCCTCAGTAATTAGCTTGAATTTTCTAAATGCTACTTCATCATTCTGCAGATCAGCAAGACTCACTTCAAAAACACGACCTTTGAGGCCATCAGACGCGATTTCTATAAAACAAAAATCAATTGTTAACGTTAGGAACAACATAAGCAACGTCAAGCCAGCTAAGGTAATGTTCAAGCATTAAGAAAATTATAAAGACCTTAACATTTGTTAACTAAATTCATATGGTCACCAATGACTACTGGCAGTGCTCAAAACCATGCCCATTTTACTGGTAATTCTTAAAAGTACCATCTTGCTTCCACAAGTGCCATAGGACAAACAGTCCCCAATGGGGCCAAAGTCGCAATCAAAAGCTGACATTTCCTTAAATATCCCATCACAGAACGGACAGTAGACCAAGATACATGCATGTCTCAATGGAAGAAAAACAACGAAGAATAAGATACTCACTGGTTCCCTGAGTTCTCGTGACCAATGTTTTCCCAATATTCCTTATATTGAACATAGCTGGTGCTTTCACATCATACCAATCTTTTTTAGAAAATGGGTCAACCCTGGATTTAAAAACATGCTTAAGTTTTAAATCACGTAATTGTTTTGAACTTTCCTCATTCTAGTTACTTTAAAAGGCTAACTAAATTCTCAGCGACGTTAGAGGCGCACACGTAAATCTAGCTCTTCACTCCGGTCAATTAATTATGCCACGAACGTCTCCCCACACCATCGGTCCTCCCACCATACCAACACTGCCTCCGGACAAGCAATGTCGCTTCACTTTTACTATTTCGTGAAGACACACACTGGTAACCCGCACACTTTAGGACCTCGTGCTAGCTTCCACCCGGCCCAAGCGGCGGAGAGGCGCGGGGTCCTGAGGGAACCACAGAAGTGCCTTTCACATCTCCAGATCTTAGAAAGGTATTATCCGTGGAATTTACGAAGCCCATGATCCCCCAATTCCTGTCCGACTCGCGACAGAAACCTGACTCAAAAGGGGCGCGCGTTAGGCCCAGAAGGCCAGGGGAAAAACAGTCGGCCCCTTCAAAGCAGCACCGGCCGCCGCCGAGCCGCGGTTCAGTTTACCAATCCCGCACCGCCAGCGTAATCCAACTAGAATCCTCGCCATCCGGCTTACTCTGCGGCTCAGAAGCCGCTCGCCGACTCCGGTAGGGGTCCTCCAAAGCGGAGGCCGCGATAGTTGCCACTTACACTTTCTTCTTGGCTCCCTTTTTGCCTCCTTTCGTAAGGCGCTTGTTCTTGCCGACCGCCATGGTGCAGTTCAGAGAGCCAAAAGGGCGGAAGTGCAATTCGCGCGAGAACTTAGGCGTGCGGGGCGGGACGCGCTGTCTACGTGACCTTCGACATTACGCTCTTCCGGCCTCAAGAATATCGCGACAGCAGAGAGAGGCAAGCGTCCGAGTGTGCCTGTGACAGCGCCCTCATGTGTGGGGAGGCTGTGCAGAATGCCGCGGCCGCTACTTGAGAGGCCGAGCTCCGGAAGTGCTGGCGCTGGTAATCTGAGGTGCGGACTCCTGGTAAAGATGGTTTCCGAGGCTCTGAAGTCCGGAAGTAGGTTTCCGTGGAAGCGGACGCTCACTCAGCATCAATCGAAGCTGAACTCACCGTATCATTTCAAGCCTGTTTCTTCTCAAACCCCAAGCCTGTGGGATTCGGGATTAGACAGCAGGTCCTAGGTTCCTATGCTAGTTTCAGTAATAATATTTAGCCTTGTGACTTGTCTGTACTTCCTCGTATTTGAGATGGAGGCAGTAGTGTGATCTACCTCATAGGATTAAGATTAAATAAATGTAACATCGAAGATACTGGTTATGTTTTGCTTGTTATTGAAAGCTGCTGGTTAGTGGAATACGTTCGCCTTGTGAGCATCCATCAAGCTGTACACTAGTGTACTTTTCTATAAATTTCTTATACATTGATAAAAAGGTGTTTTGGGAGCGATGGGGTTGTTTTTTGGGGGGGTTGGGGGTGGGGTGAGGTTGTTCCAGTGGCGTGAGTTCTCATTGTTTCCCTGAGAGTATGAGGGACTATGGTTGCAGTGTTTCCAGATACTTTGATTTTTCGGGAAAAGTTTCAGTTGCAGGGGATAAGGAAGTTCCTCCTGGCTGGATATGGTCTGCTAGCTTCAAATGTGTAATCAGTCCCTGAAAAGCTGGCCCAGGTAGGCTTGGTACTCAGCCAGTGGTATGTTGAGTTCCCCTCTGGCAAGAATCTCTGCTACCAAGCGAGAAACCTGGCTGGAGTCACATCACTCCCACAAGCCTTCAAGTCCTTTAATCTCTTCCAGTCCTTCAAGCCTACATCCCTTAACTCCTGTGACCCTTACTTTCTAAAACAGTCTTTCTAAATCTCCAGTCCTAGCCAGCTTAGTTCACAACAGTATGAATATACTTAGCGCTACTGAACTGTACACTTAAATATGGTTAAAATGATAACTTTTATATTGTGTTTTTATCACAATTATTTTTTTAAAAAGTCCTTGTGGGTGTGTTAAGTTGATTCAGTCATGTCTGACTCTTTGCGACCCTATAGACTGTAGCCTACCAGGCTCCTCTGTCCATGGGATTCCTCAGGCAAGAATAATGGAGTGGGTTGCTATGCCCTCCTCCAGGGGCTCTTCGAGATCCAGGGATCAAACCCACATCTCTTAAGTCTCCTGCATTGGCAGGCAGGTTCTTTACTGTTAGGACAAAAAAAAGTCCTTAGCTTAGCATACAAAATCTCTTTTATCTTGACTTACCTCTGTTTTCATTCTCACACTACCTTAGTCTTTAGTGGATACCCCAGCTCTGGACATTTAGAGCTATTTAAAATTCCTTGGAGTAAGATTTCTCTTGCCTCCATTCCTTTTCCCTCATCAAATACCTGTGCATTTTCAAGGCATGTGAATGTGCTCAGTCACTAAGTGGCGTCAACTCTTTGTGACTCCATGCACTGTAGCCTGCCAGTGTAGGATGCTCTGTCTATGGCAAGAATACTGGAGTGGATTGCCATTTCCTTCTCCAGGGGATCTTTCCAACCCAGGGACCCGCTTCTCCTTTGTGGCAGATAGATTCTTTACCCCTGAGCCACTAGGGAAGCCTCATTTTCAAGGCAGCTTTCTTCTTTCACTAAGAGATTAATTCCCCAGACAGACAAGCCTTCCCTCACATCTGTTCCCAGAAGAACTAATACTACTTGTTAGTAACTACTGGTAAATGTGTCGCTTTCTTACTGTAAGCAGGAGGGCATGCAGTGCAGTCATTTTATTTGTGGCCATTTTTTTGCACATAGTGGGCCCTCATAATGTTTGCTGGATGAATAAATAATAGTAGACAACATTGGTGATGGTCCCAGTCTTTTGAACTTTGAGGATTAATTTAGATTTTCAAAATAATTTGGGGAATCAACATGACAACAATTTAAAATTTTCACCAATATATGAAACAAAACCAAAAACAACTGCCATTTTCTATTGGCCTCATTTCACTTAAAAATTCTATTTTGACCCCCAAAATAAAATAAAAACTCTCTAAAAATTCATAAAGAACCCGTACTCTAAATCAGCTTAATGAAAAACTCTACAGACCTTATTTTTCTTGTCTCATCACAGATTCAAGACTACTAGTGATCAGTGGAAATCAGTGAGTCCTTCCAAATATGGCACTGAGTCTAATAAACCATTAATTCTATATTTGACAGTTGCCTTTACTAAGTTTACTTCATAGATGGCACTTCGCTGGTTTAAAAATTTCCCAATGGAAAATTTTATCAACCCGCAAGTCAAAATAAAAATTGAACTTGCTTTCTTCCTAAACTGATTCCTCTTGCTGCCCAAGAGTGCAAGAGTCACAGGGGAGTCATTAATGAAGTCAGCTGTGTCTAGTTTATTCTGGAGACACCGGCACCTGAAGGATTTGTCAGAGGTACAAATTTCAGTCGTCAACTTTGCCTTGTAATGAAAGCTTTTTAAAAATTGTATTTCTCTGACACTGTTGTCTTGTATAGTGCAATCATCAATTTTAATTATATCGATTAAATGATAGCATGAGAGGTGTGAATGAGTTTATTGGGTCTCAACTATTTAGGAATTTCAAAATTCAGATGGAATAAAATGTAACAAAAGCTGTCAATATAGCAAGCCTAGTAAACAACTAGGATATAAGAGTTGGACCAAAAAAAAAAGTGTTGGACCATAAAGAAGGCTGCGTAGAAGGCAATGGCAACCCATTCCAGTACTCTTGCCTGGAAAATCCCATGGACGGAGGAGCCTGGTAGACTACAGTCCATGGGGTTGCTAAGAGTCGGACACGACTGAGCGACTTCACTTTCACTTTTCACTTTCATGCATTGGAGAAGGAAATGGCAACCCACTCCAGTGTTCTTGCCTGGAGAATCCCAGGGACGGTGGAGCCTGGTGGGCTGCCATCTATGGGGTCGCACAGAGTCAGACACGACTGAAGTGACTTAGCAGCAGCAGCATAAAGAAGGCTGAGCACTGCAGAATTGATATTTTTGAATTCTGGTGCTGGAGAAGACTCTTGAGAGTCCTTTGGACTGTAAGGAGTTCAAATCAGTCAATCCTAGAGGAAATAAATCCTGAATTTTTATTGTAAGGACTTGTGCTGAAGCTCCAATACTTTGGTCACCTGAATCGAAGAGCCGACTCATTGGAAAAGACCCTGATGCTGGGAAAGATTGAGGGCAGGAGGAGAAGGGGGCAAGAGAGGATGAGATGGTTAGATGGCATCATCAACACAATGGACATGAGTTTGAGCAAACTCTGGGAGATAGTGAAGGACAGGGAAACCTGGTGTGCTGGAGTCCACAAGTTTGCAAAGGGTTGGACACAACTTAGTGACTGAACAGCAACAGTAAAGTGTCAATATTACTTTATTCTCTTTCCGTCTGTGACTGATCTGTTAAATCCATCCAGTCATTTTGTTTGAAGTTTGATTGCTATGTTTTTTATTTCTAAAATAAAAAGTGCTTTTTTCAGTTTATGTCACTTATTTATTTTAAAGATTTATTTATTTGTTTTATTTTTTGCCTGTGGTGGGTCTTTGTTGCTGCTCGCGGACTTTCTCTGGCTGTGGTTAGTGGGGTCTCTTCTTCCTTGCGGTGCGCAGGCTTCTCTTTAGGTGGCTTCTCTTGTTGCAGAGCACTGACCCTAGGCACGCAGGCTCGGTAGTTGTGGTACACAGGATAAGTTGCTCTGCGGCATGTGAGATCTTCCCATGCCAGAGATCAAACTGGTGTCCCTTGCATTGCAAGGCGGATTCTTAACCTCTGGAGCACCAGGGAAGCCCTATGTCACTTCTTTAAACTTTATTTTTTATTGAGGTTACATTGCTTTATAACATTATGCTTCATGTGTTCAATTTATGTCACTTTGTTGTTCCTTATTCTTTCACACATCTTCAATATCAGATTTAAACCCAATGAATGTAATTGAGATTGGCATCTGAGGGGTGGTGGGAATCTTGTAAGACTGAGCCATTAACCTTTCTAATTGTAAATCAGGTTAAATTTAGGATACCCAGCTGGTGGCCAGGAGTTTTTTGTTGGTGTGGGAGCATCTCCCCCCACCATGTTTGAATGGGCTCCCAAATTGTCATAACATCGTTTTCTCCCAGTCTGTAAACACCTCTATCTCATTTCTTTTTCTTTTCAACTGCAGCTCATGGTTGTTTCATGTGAACAACATACTTTTCCACCAAAACTGTACTTCCTCGAAGCCTTAGCCTTCTCTGATGAAGTCCAGAAAACCCTAAACCTAGTTCAATGTGCAATTTACCGTTCATGGTAGTATTTGCCCCCATTTTTTCACTCCTACCTATATCTATGACCATGTGTTGTCCCCTCTGGCACTGACTCTGGGCTTAATAGTGTGACTTGCTTTCATCCAGGGACATTAGCAAGTTGAGCAATGACTTAAAAGATGCTGGCACATGTGGGCTCACTCTCTCTGCTCTTTAGAACACTGAGCTCACTTCCTGAAGAAGCCTGATCTAGCCTGCTGGAGAGGAGCCGTAATTTGAAGGGAAAATAACAAGGCCCAGCTGAGGTGTCTCCAGAGCAACCTGGCTACCAACCACTAGGTATTTTTTAAAAAGGCCATCCTAGACTGTGTAGTCCAAGTGAGCTCGCCCAGAAGACCCACCCAATTGATGCATAGAATCATGAGAAATAATAAATGTTTGTTGTTTTAAGTGTTGGAAGAGTTTGTGTTGCAGCAAAAACTAACATGCATTTTTCCATACCCTTACAATGACCCTTACCCTCATGGCATGGTTGGAGAAAACTGCACATTTCAGACTGGAACTATTAGAAATCAATGATCTCAGTTCAGTCTTGGGCCCCCGACAACCCTTTTCCCTGTCAACAACCCTTCCCCTTCCTCTCAATGTCTGACTATTCCAGTCGCTCACAATGCTATTCCTGTCCCCAACTCAGCCTATTCCCTGTCATGTTTAGAAAATGACCTTGTTGCCTACCTCAGATGCGGTGGGGCTTGCAGGCCACGGTAAGGACTTGATGTTTTTCTGTGTGGGGTGAGAAACCATCGGAGGATTTTGAGTAGCAGAGTGACGCTGGCTGCTGTGTGGAGAACACTGTGTGGTGAGCAGGAGTAGAAACAAGGAGATGTTCAAGGAGACGACAGGAGCTCCGTGTAGGGAGATGGAGGAGGAACTGCACAGGGTGGAGAGCTGTGGCAGCAGGACCCCATTCAAGGAGACTAAAATGCAAATGACCTCCTCTGGACTTCAAGTGAGTGCAGTTGCCCCGGGTAGAAGGATGAAGTGAAAATTCTGGTTATGTTTTGAAGATGAGAGCCTAAAGAATATGCTGATTAATTGATGTGGGAAGAAAAAGAGGAATCAATGATAATCACATTTCACTGTAATGATTTTCTTTTTTAATTGGTGCTTTCCTACCACTCCAGAATTCTTGCCTGGAGAATTCCATGAAGTGAGAAGCCTGGCAGGCTACACTCCCTGTTGTCGCAAAGAGTTGGACATGGCTGAGCAACTAACACTTAACACTACCTCGTTCCCTTCTGGGAAGAAGGCAGAGACTGTCCTAAATATCTCTCTCTGTGTATTAGTCTTGAATGAATGGATGGATGACTCAATCAATGGATGAATCCTGATTAATATTTTTACCTTATATCAGACTACGCATTTTCTTTTGAAACTTAGCTTTTCTCTTTTCTATTTACAAAGTGAAATTGGAGTAATGAGTTCTCATTGTAGAGGTATTCCAAATGGGATTATGAAAACTCTATTTTCTCTGAAAGCACAGTGGTGAGAACAGTACAGGTCAACAAACTATGATCAGTTGGCAAAGAGAATGAGATCAATCATGTCACTGAACACACTGTTCAGTTGACTGTTTTTTTCCATAGTAGAGCGTTGTCTCTTGAGGAAGTAGTGTGCTAATTTGCATTCTGGCTTTAGCTCCTTATCTTGTTGCCAACTGGCACCTTTCGTTGCCCTGTGACAAAAGGTCAGCTGAATTCCCTGAGTGCTGCAGAATATTTTATTGGTCATGTCAAACACACTACGGCCTGGAAAATTTCTTAAGGTAACAAGATGCTCTTCAGAGTTATATAGAGGAGATAATGTATTTGAAAACAAGAAAAGACAGTTTTAACAAGTTTAAAGGCCTCAGGGTATAACTGAAAGAACATGGATTTTGAAGCCAGACCTGGTTTCAAACCATTGCTTTGTCACCTGGTACAGACTTTGTACTAGAGTCTGTTTTCTCACTGATTAAGTGGAAACAACAGCTGCCTCCTGTGGTTACTGAAAAGTTTAAATGACACAATATACATTGGAAGCCTAGCACAGGAATTAGCACATAGCAGACACTCAGTAACTGTTAACTCTCCTTTTCTCTCTCTCTCCAAAATGAACGTCAGATTTACTGTCTTTTTCTCAGCTGCATACTCATTGAGCCCCTCCTTGTCCTTAACCTTATTAAATGTCAAGTGTTGCTCTTGCTGGAGCGTGCTAAGCCCTGTGGTTTCTTGTGGGGAACAGATGGGAAGAAGGAGCTTGTCCAGGGAGGGAAGCAAGAGAGTTAGGAAGGAAAGCTGATGTTACATCTGCATGTGGTGATACAGTGTCATTACAGAGGCACAGCGGTACAATCGAATTGGATTCCTTATTACCATTGCTGTCACTAAAACAGCACACGTCCTAGGCACACTCACTTTTCTTTGATACCCATGCAGCCGTTATTACTGGTTTTAAGTGGGAATTGAAACCACTTCCCTTACACTATAAGAGTATAACTTGTTGTTCAGTCACTTAGTTGTGTCTGACTCTTTCAATCCCATGGACTGCAGCACATCAGGCTTCCCTGTCCTTCACCATCTCCTAGATCTCTAGTCTTTCCCATTCTGTTCTTTTCCTCTATTTCTTTGCACCGATCACTGAGGAAGGCTTTCTTATCTCTCCTTGCTATTCTTTGTGTCAGGCGAGTGTATGCTCTTCAGTTCTGTCTCGTCACAACAAGGATTTGGAGTGACGGACATTAAAGCCCTCGTCGTATCACAGCTCCCGGGTCTTGGACAGACCGTGTTATAGCTCTCAGGTCTCAAACAGACCGTGTTATAGCTCTTAGACAAATCAGTGTTACAGCTCTGTGTTACAGCTCTATTTTATTTAGAAAATAGCAGGTAAATCCATCCTCGAGGTACAAGGGCTTGTCGACCCAAAGACTCGAAGAGAAGAGCGCCCCAGCACATGGAGGGTGGGGGGTGGAGAAAGAGACCCACGGCCCTTTGGCTCCTCTTGTATGCCTTTTCCTCCCCCCTCGGCCTGCCCTGTGTAAATTGGGTTAGCCAGGAGTGCTGTTTGTTCTACCTGAGGTCCTCACTCCGGCCCTCGAACTTCCTATGTTCTATTTTGGCAGGCTTTTCCCTTCCTTGTCTTTTAGCCACCACCATTCTGGACTCCTGTTTCCTATTCTAACTACCTAACATTTGGAACTCTGTGTTCAAATGGGTATATCTTTTCTTTTCTCCTTTGCCTTTAGCTTCTCTGCTTCTCTCAGCTATTTGTAAGGCCTCCTCAGACAGCCATTTTACCTTTTTGCATTTCTTTTTTCTTGGGGATGGTTTTGATCGCTGCCTCCTGTAGTTACGAACCTCTGTCCATAGTTTTTCAGGCACTCTGTCTATCAGACCTAATCCCTTGAATCTATTTGTCACTTCCACTGAATAATCCTAAGGGATTTGATTTAGGTCATACCTGAATGGTCTAGTGGTTTTCCCTACTTTCTTCAATTTAAATTGAATTTTGCAATAAGGAGTTCATGATCTGAGCCACAATCAGCTCCAGGTCTTATTTTTGCTGACTGTATAGAGCTTCTCTGTCTTCAATTGCAAAGAATATAATCATCTGATTTCAGTATTGACCATGTCCATGGTGATGATGTCCATGTGTAGAGTCTTCTCTTGTGTTACTGGAAGAGGGTGTTTGCTATGACCATGCATTCTCTTGGCAAAAGAGTTAGCCTTTGCCCTGCTTCATTTTGTACTCCAAGGCCAAATTTGCCTGTTACTCCAGGTATCTCTTGACTTCCTACTTTTGCATTCTAGTCCCCTATGATGAAAAAGACATCTTTTTTTGCTGTTAGTTCTAGAAGGTCTTATAGGTCTTCATAGAACCATTCAACTTCAGATTCTTCAGCGTTACTGGTTGGGGCATAGGCTTGGATTACTGTGATATTGAATGGTTTGCCTTGGAAACGAACCAAGGTCATTCTGTCATTTTTGAGATTGCACCCAAGTACTGCATTTCAGACTCTTTTGTTGACTATGAGGGTTACTCCATTTCTTCTAAGAGATTCTTACCCACAGTAGTAGATATAATAGAATATCTACTATAAGTAGTGGAACTTTTCTCCTGTATAACACTTCACAAGTTGGAAATCTAAGGCAGAATCTAGTGTTGTTGCAGTTTGGCATCATGTGTATCTGGGTTCATTCTCACCTTATCACTTAAGAGTTTGACTTCAGAGAAGTTTTTAATCTTTCTAAATTTGTCTTCACCTTACTCTGTTAGTTGGAAGGTGAGTTCAAAACTGCCAAGTTGCACAACTCCAGGAAGTGCCACTCACATAGGTTGTACAAGGAGTTAAGCAAAAACTTGACTCAGAAACTATAATGAGACTTGACTAACAGGCATAAACAATGTAGAAGTTACCTGTTAGTCATGCGGCAGTCCCACTGTATACAGCCCAGGGCTGACGCACAGGCTCTGGGGATCAGTGTTGGTCACTCAGTCACGACTGATTCTTTGCGACTCCAGGGCTTGTAGCCCACCAAGCTCCTCCATCCATAGAAGTCTCCCAGCAGGAATACTGCAGTGGGTATCCATTCCCTTCTTAATCTTATTATTCTGCCATCCATAATGTGTTGCTTTCATCCATGTGGCCCAAGATGAAAGTTAATATTTAGTTCAGCAGGGAGAGGAAAAAGCGAACAGGAAGGCATATTTCTTTCCTTGCAGAATACCATCTACAAGTCCTTTTTTATTTTTTGGCCATGCTTGTGACGCTTGCAGGATCTTAGTTCCACCCAGGCCCTCAGCAGTGAAAGCGCAGCGTCCTAACCACTGGGTCACCTGGGAATTTCCACCATCTGCAAGTTCTATGTATCTACTCTGTTCATATCACTTTGATGTACTTACCTGTAAGAGAGGCTGGGAAATGTAGACCTTATTTGTACAGTCATGTGCCTACCAAAAATCCTGTTAGTTTTCCAAGAAGAGAAGAATGGATATTTAGGAACAATTAGTCTCTGTCTGCCTTACTTGGATTTACTTTTGAAAATTAAATGCATGGAAAGTAACTGACACAAAGTAGATATTCAGAAACATTTATTTTTTCCCATTTCCCTCATTCTTTTACCCTGAAAGGGAAATTATTTCCAACACCATTTATTAGCAATACATTTACAAATGTAAAAGAATACTTTTTTTTTTTTTTTTTGCTTAACTAATTCTCTATTTAAGTATGTAGCACTGTAATGAACACATGAAAGGTGTTGTAGAAATAAAAAGCTTGAGAACTGGGAGCACCAGAAAGAAACTTGAATGGGCTGATTTTGATTAGAAACTTGGTTCACAAGAACTGAGTAGGATAATGAAAGTGGTGGTAAGCAAATTTAGGCGAGCAGTTCAGGGTCCCAACATAAGGTCTGAATGACTGAGAGTCATTTTGAACTGTTACTTAGGGGATAAACCAGTGGTAGAGGGAAAAGAGGTTCTGGAAGAAATGACTCATTTGAAAAGACCCTGATGCTGGGAAAGATTGAGGGCAAGGTGGAGAGGGGGACGACAGAGGATGAGATGGTTGGATGGCATCACCAACTCAATGGACATGGGTTTGGGTGGACTCTGGGAGTTGGTGATGGACAGGGAGGCCTGGTGTGCTGCGGTTCCTGGGGTCGCAAAGAGTTGGACACAACTGAGCAACTGAACTGAACTGAATTAGGTGGAAATATTTTGTTAGTTTTTTTGGTTGTTTGTTTTAAATTTATTTTATTGAGGTGTAGTTGATTTGCAATGTTGTATTGATTTCTGCTATAGACAAAGTGATTAAATTATACATATATCTATGTGTTCTTTTTCCATATTATTTTCCATGATGGCTTATTGATAAACAGTATATATAGTAGGACCTTGTTGTTTATCCAATTCTATATGTAATAGCATTTACTAATCCTATACTCTCAGTCCATCTACCCCCCCACCACCCCCCACCCTTGGCAACCTCAACTTTGTTCTCTATGTCTGTGAGTCTCTTTCTGTTTAATACATAAGTTCATTTGTGTCATATTTTAGCTCCCACATGCAAGTGATATCATATGGTATTTGTCTTTCTCTTTCTGGCTTACTTTGCTTAGTATGATAGTCTCTAGGTCCATCTATATTTCTGCAGTTGGCATTGCTTCATTCTTTCCATGATACATATTCTGTTATATATGTACCATGTATTCTTTATCCATTATTTTGTCGATGGGCATCTGGGTTGTTTCCATGTCTTGGCTATTGTGAACAGTGCTGCTTTGGACAAGGGTTGCATATATCTTTTTGAATTATAGTTTTGTCCTAGTATATGCCCAGCAGTGGGATTGCTGGATCATATGGTAATTATATTTTAATTCTTTGAGGAATCTCCATACTGTTCTCCATAGTGGATGAATCAACTTAACATTTTTCTCCACACTCACTCCAGCATTTGTTATTTGTTGATTTTTTAATGATGGCCATTCTGACAAGTGTGAGGTGATTAGGTGGAAATATTTTTGACCAGCAGGAGAGAATAGGTCTGTTTCTAACCTCTAAAGAGTCAGAAATAGAGAAAGGTGCTTTTGACAGGAGAGGAGTAAATAAAGAATGATTTTAAAAGAAATACATTCACTCACAGACTCATATATTTATTCATTCACTTAGTGATATTCAAAATTTATGCATTTTGATATAATGATTCATTCAAAGACAGGGCTCTGCCCTCAAGAATCTTATGGTTTAGCATGCTAAGGAGATTGAGCAATGTAGTCTAGTGTACTTACACATGGCCTAATCTGTACATGGATTCTACTCAGCGACACCTTTAAATGATGTAGTAGAACAATATATGTACCACCATAAAGTCTGTGTATAGTCAATTCAAATTATGAAGACTTCAGAAACATTATGCCTCTTGTTTAAACTTTTAATCAGAACAAATATCCACATACACACTTCCTACCCTCAACTCCTGTATTGCAAATACATGGATGTTCACTTAACTAGGATCTCTGCGATGATGTTCATCGTAACAAGATTTTTACTTGTAAATCAGATATTTATTCATTCAATAGTATTGTTGAGATACATAGCATGACCTTTATCCTTTCCATATGACCTTTATACTGAGAGCTTCTCAAGTACTGTGATAAGTGTATTTGCAATTAACTGACATGGCTTCAGTCCCAGCTTTCCCAACAAAAATCACTTAATCCCTCTGAGATTTAGGTCCCAGCAAAATGGAGATAATAATGCCTGCCTTGTCTACCTCACAGGATTATTGTTGTGCCCTCAGTAAAAGCTAAAAATGCAGAGAAACAGTGAGTTTTTAGTCGCTGTGATTTCAGACCTTGAGCATACATTGGCATCCAGAGTGACACTCAAACCGCCACCTCACTTTTCTGGGCGGCTCGAGAGACGAGTTCAGACTGAGTTTCTCTCCTCTGCTAACCTGCCACACAGCCTCATGTTTTCTGTTCCTATTCCTGTTTCTGCATTGTCCCTCTCAATAATTGCTGAAATGAGAAGTGGTTTAAGCAATTTAAGCTGCTGGTAGCTACACTGAAAATACAGGGAAAACAGGCAGAAGCTTTTGTTATTTTGTTGCAGGGAGAAAGCAAATCAGGAGGAGTCCTGATCTGGCAGTAGTATTTATGTTGTCTCGCTTAGTCTGTTACAGCTTTCCCAACCGCAGTGTAAGACAGGATTATTAAATGAGGGAAAAAGGCTCCATGCTTTAGTGAGTTCCCCCAAATCACACCGCTGTAAATGTAGAGCTGGGATTCAAAACCAAGTGTGATTACAGAGATTAACTTTTTTCCTCTAACAAGTTCCCATGTGAACTGCTGATTTTAAGAACCACTGGGCAAGACTACTGTATTCATCATCCAGTATTGATAATACTGTATTCAACATTGGGTTGAAAAACCAGCATATACTAGCTGGGAACAACTAAGATTACCCCTCTTGAAACATATACAGTCCTTTTTGTGTGTTTTTGCACTAAAAAATAGAGGAACAAAAAACATATGAGACATATAGGAGACAAAAATGACAAATGTAAATGCAGTCCAGTAAACTTACATGTAAATGGATGAACCAATCCAATCAAAAGGCAGACACTGTCAAACTGGACTTTTTAAAGGGATTCAACTATATATTGTCTACAGAAGAAGCTATTATAAAACTAGACACTTTATATTCAAAAATACAAATAAATAGAAAGTAAAGGAAAAGGATATGTAATGCAAACATCAAAAGAAAGTAAAATGACTAATATGACAAGATATACAAAGTCTATTAAAATGTTATTAGAGATAAAGAGGGATATTTCATAATGATAAAAGGGTCAATCTATCAGGAAGCTATGACAATTGTAAACATACATGCATCCAGCAACAGATCATCAAAAATACATAAAGCGAAAACTGACAAATGAAGGGAAAAGTAGTTCTACAATAATAATTGGAGACTTCTCCATTTTCAAAAACAAACAATTAGATAGAAGGCCAATAAAGAAATTGATGACTTGAACAATGCTAGAAGCCAGTTAAGCCTAATAGATACAGCAAGAGCACTCCACCCAACAACAGCAGAATTCAGTCCTCTCAAATGCACATGGAAGATTCTCCAGGATAGACCATATGCTAAGCCATAAAATAAACTTCAATACATTTAAGAGGATAGAAATAATACAAAATATGTTCTCAAACAAGTGTCAAGAAAAATGAGTCAATCTAAGAAAAAAAATGGAAATTTTTTAGTATAATTTGAGGATCATAACCCAGAAAGAGTATCTCAGAAAGCTCTGAGACCTGTTTTGTCCATTAGAAGTCAATACACAGCTATATAGGAATTATTTTGAGACATAGGGCTATACATCAAAAGATGTATTACTGACATTTTACATAATCCAGATCTGAGTGTGGCCCTGTATCAAGAAGGAATGTTATCTTTAAGGAGTTGTCTTGAGAGAATGTTGCTCTTAGTGTTTGAGTGGGAATTTCTGTCAGTGGGGAAGGTTTGGTTGAAGCAAATGCAGATACACAATGTACAGTAGGGGGAGAGAAGAGAACAAAGGAAGAGAACATTTTATTTATATTTTTCTTGTCTTGCCATAAAATACAAATTTTGTTTCACAAAAGAATGAAATTAGAAATAAGTAACAGAAAGAATCTGGGGAAATTCATAAGTAAAGTAAAAAACAGGCTCCTAAATACCCAAAGGGTCAAAGAGAAAGCCAAAGTGAAATTAGAAAATACTTTGAGATGAGTGAAAATGAAGCAGCATGCTAAAATTTATGGGATTAAAAAAAAAAAAAGTATGGGATATAGCTAAAGCAGCACTTAGAATGTAATTTATAGCCGAAAATGCCTGAATTAAAAGAAAGCTCTTTAATCAATAACTTAACCTTCTATCTTAAAACACTGGAAAATCAGGAGCAGATTAAATCTTTGGCAGGCAAGGAAGAAAATAATGAAGATTAGAGAGGAAATTAATGAAGTAGAGAATAGAAAAACAATAGAGAAAATAAATGGAAACAAAAGCTTGTTCTTTGAGTAGATCAACAAATCTTTAACTAGACTGGCCAAGAAAAAAATTTTTAAAGACTCAATCGGAAATGAAATACTAGAATCAGAAATGAAATAGGGGATATTCTTGATGGGCTTACAGAAATAAAAAGGATTCTAAATGAATACTATGAATAATTATATGCCAATAAATTAAATAAATTAGATAACAGGTGAAATGGACAGATTATTATAAAGACACTACCAAAACTAACTCAAGAAGAAACAGGTAATCTTAATAGGCATATAATAAGCACATTGAATTGGTAATAAAAAGTACCTGAAACTGCAATTCAGACTGGGACTTGAACCCATGATCTTTTAATTGAGATCACACACTTGTTCTCAGGGCTTAATGAAGCTCAGATTCTTGATGTCTTGTCTCAGAATTCAACAAGAGACAAAGTGGATTTATTTAGAGAGAAACACACCCACGCAATGTGGGCCATCTCAGAAGGTGAGAGGCCCTGCCTTGGTGTGGTTAATTTTTATGGGCTGAGTAATTTCATGGGCTACTGAGTGGGAGAATGATTCTATCTCAGGGGCCATCACCCACTTTTTTACGTTTTATC
This sequence comes from Cervus elaphus, assembly GCF_910594005.1. NCBI lineage: Eukaryota > Metazoa > Chordata > Mammalia > Artiodactyla > Cervidae > Cervus > Cervus elaphus. The sequence continues at coordinate 62,902,223 of NC_057819.1, read as the reverse complement.
TTTAGCTTCAGAACTCTCATGGCACTGGTAGCTGTGTCATCTAGATGCTAATGTATTACAATGAGTATATAATAAGGCTCAAGTTTCACTGGAAACTTGGACCTAGATGGTTCTGACCAGTTTTTGTCATGTCCTATGACTATGTCATTCTTTGAAAAGTTGTGCCCTGCCCCCTTTCCTTCTGTTTATACCCACAAAGAAAAGCCATACCCCAGATGGCTTCACCAATGAATTCTACCAAACATTTAAAGAAGAATTAGTACCAATTCATCACAAACACTTGCAAAACATAGAAGTTGAGGGAGCACTTGCAAGCTCCTTCTACAAGGGCAGTATTACCCTGATTTAAAAAACTAGACAAAGCTATTATAAAACTAGACAAGCTATTACAAAAAGAAAACTAAAACCCAGTATCTCTTATGAATGTGGAAAATCCTCAAAATACTAGAATCGAATCCAATAACATATAAAAAGAATCATATACCATGACCAAATGGGATATATTTCAGGAATGTGAGATTGGCTTAATTCTCAAAATCAATAAATGTAATATACCATATTAATAAAATTAGAAGGGAAAATCAAAACAAAAAAACAACCTATGCACTGGGAGAAAAAGCTCCCAGTGTTCATAGTAGCACTACTTACAATAGCCAAGACGTGGATGCAACCTAAGTGTCTATTAACATGAATGGATAAAGAACACGTGGTACATATATACAATGGCATATTACCGAGCCATAGAAAAGAATGAAATAATACCACTTATAGCAACATGGATGGACCTAGAGATTACTGTACCAAGCAAGTAAGTCAGACAGAGAATGACAAATATGCATGTGGAAATCACATGCATGTGGAATCAAAAACATAGTAAAAATGGACTTACTTACAAAACAGAAGCAGACTCAGAGGCATAGAAACTGAACACGGTCACCAAAGGGGAAGAGGTGGTGGTTCAGTCGCTCAGTCACGTCCAGCTCTCTGCGAACCCATGGACTGCAGCACGCCAGGCTTCCCTGTCCTTCACCATCTCCTGGAGCTTGCTCAAACTCATGTCCATTGAGTTGGTGATGGCATCCAACCACCTCATCTTCCATTGTCCCCTTCTCCTCCTGCCCTCAATCTTTCCCACCAACAGGGTCTTCTCTGATGAGTCCGCTCTTCGCATCAGCTGCCCAAAGTATTGGAGCTTCAGCTTCATCATCAGTCCTTCCAATAAATATTCAGGATTGAGTTCCTTGAAAGAGGGGAAAGGTATAAATTGAGAGTAGGGGATTAACATGTACACTACCATATATACAATAGATAATATACAAGGATCTACTGTATAGCACAAGGAAGTACAATATGTTCAATATCCTGTAGAAAAAACTATAATGGAAAAGAATTAGAGAAAGAATGTAGACATCTACATGTATATCTATAACTGAAGCACTTTGCTGTCCACCTGAAACTTACATTGTAAATCAGCTTTGTGTACGTGCACGCTAAGTAACTTCAGTCTCGTCTGACTCTTTGCAACCTCATGGACCGTAGCCTGTGAGGCTTCCCTGTCCATGGGATTTTCCAGGCAAGAATACTGGAGTGGATCAACTATACTTCAGTTTTTTAAAAAAGCAAAACCCACATGATCCTCTCAATAGAAGCAGAAAAAGCACTGACAAAATCTAACATCCTTTCATGATAGAAACACTTAGCAAACTAGTAAATAAAAAGGAACTTCTTCAACCTAATAAAAAGCACCTATGAAAAGCCTACAGCCAACAGTACACTTAATGGTGAAAGACTATGATTTTCCCCTAAGATCAGAAATAAAATAAGGATATCCACTCTTGCTACTTCTATTCAACATTATGCTAGAGGTTCTAACAGAGGAATTAAGCAAGGAAAAGAAAGGAATTCAGATTGGAAAGGAAGAAGTAAAACCATATATATGCACAGATGACATGATCTTGTATGTAGAGAATAAAAAAAAAAAGCACCCCCCAAAAACCAAAAGTAGAGACTATAAACTAGTACAGTAAAATTGCAGGATGCAGGATTGATATACAAAATTCAAGTGTATTTTTATACATTAGCAATGAATTCTCAGAAAATGAAATTAAGAAAAAATTCTATTTATAGTGACATCAAAAAGAATAAAATACTTAGGAGTAAATTAAATTGAAATAAACTCATGTGTTTATGGTCAGCTTATTTTTAAAATGAGTACCAAGACCATTCAATGGGAAAAGAATCGTCTTTTCAGCAAATGATGCTGGGATAACTGAATAGCCATATGTGAAGGAATGAAGTTGGATCCTTATCCCACACTGTGTACAAAAATTAACTCAAAATGGATCAAAGACCTAAATTTAATAGCTAAATTTATTAAGCATTAGAAAAAATAGAGGTAAATCTTCTTGACTTCAAGTTTGACAATTGATTCTTAGATGCGACACCAAAAGCATGAGCAAAAAAGGAAAAATAGAGAAGTTGGACCTCATCAAAATTAAAAATTTTTCTGCTTCAAATGAAACTATTAGTAAAGTGAAAAGATGATCCACAAAACGGGAGAAAACATTTGCAAATCATATATTTGCTAAGTATTGTATCTGGAATATATAGAAAACTCTATCAATTCAATAATGAAACACTGATAACCCAATTAAAAATGGGCAAAGGATCTGTGTAGACAGTTCTCCAAAGAAGACATACAAATGACCAACAAGAACATGCAAAACTAAATGACGTCAATAGTCATTACAGGTGACTAATCGTCATTAGAAATGCAAATCAAACCCACAATAAGGTAACACTTCACACCCACTAATATGGTTATAATCAAAAAGTCAAATAGCAAATGTTTGTAAGGATGCTGAGAAATAACATTGCTGGTGGGAATGTAAAATGGTAGTCACTTTGCAAAGCAGACTGTCAGCTTTCCAAAATGTTAGACATGAGATCTGGCAATTCCACTGCTGGCTATATAACCTAAAGAACTGATTCATAGCAGCACTATTCACAGTAGCCAAAAGGAAATAACCCAATTGTCCATCTTTTGTTTTGGAGAAACAAACGATGGTATATCCATATGGTTAAAAAAAGAGAAAAGAATGGTGCAGGCTACAACATAGAGGAATTTTGTAAACATTATGCTGAGTGAAAGAATCCAGACACAAATGCCAACTATTTTATGATTCATTTTTTGAAATAACCAGAGTTGGCAAAGTCCTAAAAACATAAAACAGATTACTGATTCCCTAAGACTGGGAAGGGGGGAGGGAGAAACAAGAAGTAATTGTTTAACGGGTACAGAATTTCTCTTCAGGATGATGAAGATATTCAGGAACTAGATAGTGGTGATGGTTGTACAAACTATGAATACACTAAATGTCACTAATGGTAAATTTTTTTCTTGTATATAGTTTACGACAAGGATAATAATAAAAACAAAGCACTTATACCTACCATTGTTTAAGAAATAAAAATTTTCAAATATAAAAAAGCAAACTGACTCCAACAACAAAAATAAACATTTTATTGTTTAAAAAACATTGTGAATAATTAGGTGCTTTAAGAAAGAAATGGAAAATTTTATTCAAGCCAGTTTGAGGACTATCACCCATGAACAGCCTCTCAGAAAGCTCTGAGAAATGTCCTACTCATTAGAGGTCCAAACCCAGTTATGTAGGTTATTTTGAGACAGAAGGCTGTACATTAAATGATGTATTGTTGGCAGTTTACACAATCCAGTTCTGCAAGTACAAAGTGTGGGTCATTGTGACCCCTTACAAGATCAAGGAGGAATGAATGCTGTTATTTAAGGAGTCACATTGTTGATACCAGGAGAATGTTGCTCTTCATGGTTGAGCAGGTATTTCTGCCGATGGGGGACTGTGGTTGATGCATGATGCAGACACACAATACAATGGTAGGAGGGAGGAGGCCAAAGGGCAAAGACAGTGTTTTATGCTTAAATTTTTCCTGTCTTGCATAAAATAAAACATGAATTTTATTTCACAAAACAAAAGCAAGTTAGACCTTTTTCCTTCATGTATACCCAATACCAAAATAACGCGGTTCCAAGTTTCTTTGGTAGGCTGTGGGGAGCTAAGGTCATTTATTGAGCAATGAAGTGATGCAATCAGAACTCTACTTTAGGAAATCCATCTGGCATCACAAATTTGGTAGGCTGGAGGTAGACTGGAAGCACAAGGCCTCTTGGAGTGGTCTCAGCCCTTAGGGGCACTAAAGTGGGCATTTTTCTTTCTATTCCTAGAAAGAATAGAAAGAAACATGTGAAACCCTGTATTTGCCCTTTTGTTTTCTTTTATATCCACTGCACCTACAATCAGACTTCTATTATAGCAGGAGAGAGCAGACCAGAATATAGATAGTGGTATCCTTCTAGATGGGGCTTCCCAGGGGACTCAGTGGTAAAGAACTCAACACTAGCACGATCCTTCTCGATAAGAGGCTTCCCAAAGGAAGAAAACTTCCCAAAGAAAACATAGACCAGGAAGTATCAGGCAACCTAAGATTTCTTTTGTTAAACAAGAAGTTTACAGTGTTTGCTTTCTTAGTCTGTACCCAACCAGCCTAAGATAAGCAGCAGCTGCCATGTACTGATCATTAGCTAAATGAATCATACATGTTACCTAGTTAGCTCACTTAACCCTTTTTGACAAACTTGTGAGTACTATTTAGGTCCATCTTATGGATGAATAAACTGGGATTCAGAGAGAACAAGAAACTTGTCCTTTAAGGTACAATGAGTTGGACTTTACAAGACTGTACTCTCAGGAAGGAAAAAAGAAAGTTAAAATTGGGAAGCATGATGTTTTTGCTGCTCTAATGATGCGTCTATCCCACCTGAGCTTATCACAGTATTCTTTCAGACGGGCCAGAGTAAATGTACCTGCTTTCTGGAAATTTGAATATATTTACTCTAATCAGTCCTTAGAGAACTCACAAAAGAATTCTTTATGTACATCTCTTCCAAGGATGTTAAGCTTTTGCGTTATTGACTCAGAAGGATAAAGCCACAGGGCAAGGTCCTCCTGCTGACATTAGGGGTGCTCCTGAGGAGCAGGTCTTTACTGTGCTAAGTGTCAGGGAAGATGTGAGAAAGAAATAGGAAACCAGAGACTGGAGGTCCAGGATGGGGAACTGCAGGTATTTGGCTGGGAATTACCCTGTTGTTTTCTTGAGAATTCATTTCAGGGCCCTTCTGGAAGGAAAAAAGAGGATGACCTCTGCAACTGGGAGGTGGCCAGGCCTAGCCACCAAAGCTGTAGATGAATGAGTCTTATCTTAACAAAAGATCTTCCAGGCTCATTTTATTCTTGTTCACTTCCCTCTTGTCATCCCTCAGCCTTTGGTAAAATCTTATTTAAATTAACTAGGCCATGTAAAGTTAAGAGAAGAGCTTTGTGTTCCTTAGGCCAGAGGCTAAAAGGGAGAATGAAACTGGGGACTTAGTCACCCTGCCCGCCACTTCTCACCATTGCCCAATCGAGGCGTGATTTGTGTTAAGGGACTCAGGGGTTCCTTATCTATTGACCTTAGAACAATGCTTGTCAAACTGCCAGTCAGATGCTTTAGTAGGTCATGGAATCAATTTAGTGAGTGTCAATCAGCACTTGTTTTTAAACGAAATGGAGTAGGACTAGCATGTACTTAGAAAGTTTAACTATTATGAGGTTTTTGTTTCAGTTTTAGAAAATATAAAGTGATGTGTGGGTGTTAGGTCATCATATTAAATGTATTTCTTACTGTGCATTATGATCAGAAAAGTTTGAATACCACTGCTATAAGTATCTAATGAAATCAATTAGAGTTATCAAGGGGAAAATGAGGCTTTATATATTCTTAATTAAGTTTTATTGGCGTGTAGTTGATTTTCAATGTTGTGTTAGTTTTGCTGTGCGGCGGAGTGACTCAGTTACATGTATACACACATTCACTCTCTTTTAGATTCTTTTCCCGTGTAGCTCACGAGTGAGTACTGGATAGGGTTCCTTGTGCTATACAGTAAGCTCTTGTCAGTCATCTGTTTTATAAACAGTGGAGTGTGTGTGTCAACCCCACGTCATCCCTTCCTACACCTCCCCCTTAGTGGCTGTGCGTTTGTTTTCTACATATGTGACTATTTCTGTTCTGCAAATAAGTTCTCATTTGTACCGTTGTCTTATATTCCACAGATAAGCAGTGTAATATAACATCTGTCTTTCTCTGTCTAATGTGACTCAGTATGACAATCTTTGGGTCCATCCATATTACTGCAAATGACATTATTTTGTTCTTTTTTATGGCTGAGTAATATTCTATTGTGTATATATATATGTAGCACATCTTTATCCATTCCTCTGTTGATGGACAAGGTCCATATATTTCATTGTATTTTTTTTTTCACTTTAGAATTTCAAAGATACTCTCATCTAACATGTGTAAAAAATAACCTCCCCAAATAAAAACTCTTTTGGGTGCTTTCAGGCATTTTTGTGCTAATTAATAGTTCAGGCTCTCTCAGCACCTTTGTTTGGCCTGTCAGGAATGGAGACACAAATCTGCTAGTGAGTTTAGGTGCCTGGACTTGAACTTCTTTAACTTCTTTACTTCTTTTAAGAATGAAAGGTATAGGCCCTCCCCTGTTATATCTGTGGCACAATTAACCCAGGCCTGCTGTGGATAGGTGCACTGTAACTCATCACCTGAAATTGCTGTTCCTCACTCCTTAATTGCTTGGTCTTTGTAGCCTTTATTGTGATGCTGGATAAAATGTCATTAATAATTTAACTGTCTTTCTGGAATCAAGACAGGTCACAGTGTCCGCCCTCACACCCCCTACTCCCTTTCGATAGTAAGTACTTAGACCATTAATTCTAAACCTTAATCATACTGACTTACATGTGATTAAACTGTTTCACATGTGCATGGCATAGTTAATGTGAATTTATTTCTCTCCCAGACATTTTCATCACTTTATAAGTTTGATTTACAAGCCAAGTATTCGGATATCTGTTTCCTTCTAGGTCATCATAGAAGGACAGTAGTACCTCAGTTATGGTTCATGGCATGGGGGAAGGAAAAAAGCTCTTTACCAAAACAGATGAGCTAAAAGATTATGCAATATCTCCTTTGTGATATCAGTCAATAATTATGACATTATAACTTACAGACAATTTAAGGGGAAACTGAGGAAGTCTCAACAAAAGCAAAATCTTAGTATAAATAGTTGACTGACATTTCATACACCTCAGATGACCAGTCTAAATGAATTATAATTATTCTATTCTCTTTTCAGCAATTGGTTCCAAATTAGGAGTGTGACCACTTGTGCCAGGGTTCTTAGAAATACTTCCTCATTCCTAAGAGTGGTCTTCTTTCTCTGGATATTGGCATGTTTGGATCGTGATGCCAAGGTTTTTTGCTGTCATCTCTCTTGCCCAAGGATGAAGCTGTTCTCTGAAGAATGAAGCTCTGTCTGAAGGATGACAGAGTAAAGATTGGAGGAGCCTTGGATCCTTCATGACATTGTTGTGCAACAGCATCTATCAACCTTGCCCTCCCTCTGAACTTCCTTGTTATATGATATAATAAATTTCCCAGTTGTTTGCATATTAGTCACAGGGTGAATGGATTTTATTATTAGCGGCTAAAACATTCTAACTGTACTAGTGCCACTTGGTAACACTGATTTTCCACAAATGCTAGTAAAATGCTCATTCAACTCATCCCACATTCTCCAGCATAGTTAGAGAACCCTCTGGAGAATATACATGGCTCCAGATTTTTTAGAAACTCTCCCAGGTACCCGGACCTCAGTCTTGTCAGGATTAGTCCATGTCAAAAGCTTATATTCTTTAGAAAAAAAAAAAAGCTTATATTCTCTTCCTTTCAGCCAAGTACTCCACTGAACTTCACTGCAGACTCAGGCCAGATTTGAGAATGTAATTCTTTCTTAACTGGAAGCATATAAGTGTTACTGGGAGAAACAATATTGTGAAAATGACTATACTACCCAAAGCAACCTGTATATTCAGTGCAATCCCTATCAAGCTACCAACGGTATTTTTCACAGAACTAGAACAAATAATTTCACAATTTGTATGGAAATCCAAAAATCTCGAATAGCCAAAGCAATTGAGAAAAAAGAATGGAACTGGAGGAATCAACCTGCCTGACTTCAGGCTCTACTACAAAGTCACAGTCATCAAGACAGTATGGTACTGGCACAAAGACAGAAATATAGATCAATGGGACAGAATTGAAAGCCCAGAGATAAATCCACGTACCTACGGACACTTTATCTTTGACAAAGGAGGCAAGGATATACAATGGAAAAAAGACAACCTCGTTAACAAGTGGTGCTGGGAAAACTGGTCAACCACTTGTAAAAGAATGAAACTAGAACACTTTCTAACACCATACACAAAAATAAACTCAAAATGGATTAAAGATCTAAATGTAAGACCAGAAACTATAAAACTCCTAGAGGAGAACATAGGCAAAACATTCTCCGACATAAATCACAGCAGGATCCTCTATGACCCACCTCCAAGAATATTGGAAATAAAAGCAAAAATAAACAAATGGGACCTAATGAAACTTAAAAGCTTTTGCACAACAAAGGAAACTATAAACAAGGTGAAAAGACAGCCCTCAGAATGGGAGAAAATAATAGCAAACAAAGCAACAGACAAAGGATTAATCTCAAGAATATACAAGCAACTCCTGCAGCTCAATTCCAGAAAAATAAGTGACCCAATCAAAAAATGGGCCAAAGAACTAAACAGACATTTCTCCAAAGAAGACATACAGATGGCTAACAAACACATGAAAAGATGCTCAACATCTCTCATTATCAGAGAAATGCAAATCAAAACCACAATGAGGTACCATTACATGTCAGTCAGGATGGCTGCTATCCAAAACTCTACAAGCAATAAATGCTGGAGAGGGTGTGGAGAAAAGGGAACCCTCTTACACTGTTGGTGGGAATGCAAACTAGTATAGCCACTATGGAAAACAGTGTGGAGATTTCTTAAAAAACTGGAAATAGAACTGCCATATGACCCAGCAATCCCACTTCTGGGCATACACACTGAGGAAACCAGATCTGAAAGAGACACGTGCACCCCAATGTTCATCGCAGCACTGTTTATAATAGCCAGGTCATGGAAGCAACCCAGATGCCCATCAGCAGACGAATGGATAAGGAAGCTGTGGTACATATACACCATGGAATATTACTCAGCCATTAAAAAGAATTCATTTGAATCAGTTCTAATGAGATGGATGAAACTGGAGCCCATTATACAGAGTGAAGTAAGCCAGAAAGATAAACACCAATACAGTATACTAACGCATATATATGGAATTTAAAAAGATGGTAACGATAACCCTATATGCAAAACAGAAAAAGAGACACAGAAGTACAGAGCAGACTTTTGGACTCTGTGGGAGAAGGCGAGGGTGGGATGTTCAGAGAGAACAGCATTGAAACAAGTATACTATCAAGGGTGAAACAGATCACCAGCCCAGGTTGGATGCATGAGACAAGTGCTCAGGGCTGGTGCACTGGGACGACCCAGAGGGATGGGATGGGGAGGGAGGCGGGAGGGGGGATTGGGATGGGGAATACATGTAAATCCATGACTGCTTCATGTCAATGTATGGCAAAAACCACTACAATATTGTAAAATAATTAGCCTCCAACTAATAAAAATAAATGAAAAAAAAAAAAAAAAGAGTTACTGGGAATCAAGATGCCACGTGCTGTTTGTACCTGTATCTGTTACTGAGTTACCCAAAAAGTTTGTTTGGGTTTTTCTGTAAACCGTAACAAACTCAAATGAACTTTTTGACCAACCCAATATTTAAAGTCTGCTTAAGTTCCAGACTCTTTTGACTAGTCTGCTTGACTGGGTTTCCGACTTCATGCTGTCTTTTTTCTTGCCTGTGTTATTGGTGCATGTTGAAGAGACTACTTCCAACTTTACCTTCACCCAATCCTCTGTTATTTAAATCTCACCTGGCCACCTGAATTCCTTATTCAGTCCTCTGTGTCTTACAGCATCTTCATGTTTCTTTAAAGTATGGTAAAATGTATTTACAAGAAGGAAATGAATAGCCCAAAGTACATTGGAGAAGTCTTTGAGCAAGAGTGACTACAATAGTGTTTCATAGTTTCTTATGCCCACTGTTTTTTTCTTGCCTTAAGGAGAATTTATAAGCTGTTATGTTTGAATGCTCTATATTAACTGTTCTAAAAGTTTCACATGTATATTGAATATAGTTTTTTTAATTACCAAAGATTCCAAAGAGAGAGGAGAAATTCACCAGAAAGGTTTATTTCAAAAGCAACTTTTGTTAATTATTGTAAAATATTGCTAGTGGTAGTTCAGCATATAAAGTTAGTAATGTTTTTAATATAGTCATTTGTCATTTATAGACACCAACCCATTAACCTGAGTAATCAACGCAGTTTCTGCTTCAATTCCACTTAGTAGGTTTAGGGATAAGCACAGATTTTTCTCTGGCTTGTGTGTGTAAAATAACTTCTCGCAATCTGCTTTATGTGCATTTACACATATGAAAAGAAGTTAAATATATTAGAGTCTTTATTCTCATATATTAGCTATGTGAAGTTTAATTTCCTACCCATCAAAATATCTTTTAATTAATTATCAATTAGCTTCTCTTTTTCTTTTTATAATACACTCTTGAATTACTTTTCTACCTGCTATATAATTCTATGAAACTTTTATTATGTGTTAGGAAAACATTATGCTGGATCCAGATCTCCAAAGGCCTTTTAAAAATGTAATTTATCATTGTTTTTTATTTAAAAAATTTTGTACTTCAAAGGACACTATCAATAAAGTAAAAAGACAACCCAAAAATGGGAGGAAATATTTGTAAATCATATATCTGATAAAGAATTTGTATCCAGGATATATAAAGAGCCCTTACATTTAACAATAAAAAGACAAATAACCCAACTAAAAATGGACAAAGGATTCATATAGACATTTCTCTAAAGAAGATATACAAATGACACAACATTATAGATCAACTGTACTCGAAAAAAAAAATTTTTTTTTAATGCGTGAGAGCACTAAAAAAAAAAAGGAAAATGACAATAAGCACGTGAAAACACACTCAACATTAGTCATTTGGTTCGTCACTCAGTCGTGTCCGACTCTTTGCGACCCCATGAATTGCAGCACATCAGGCTTCCCTGTCCATCACCAACTCCAAGAGTTTACCCAAACCCATGTCCATCGAGTCAGTGATACCATCCAGCCATCTCATCCTCTGTCGTCCCCTTCTCCTCCTGCCCCCAATCCCTCCCAGCATTAGTCATTAGGGAAGTACAAATCAAAACCACATAAGATATTACTTCACACCCACTAGGATGGATAGTTATAATAAAAAAGACAAAAAAAAAAAAAGACAATAATAAGCATTGGTGAGTATTTGAAGAAATCAGAGTCCTAATATATTGCTGGTACAGCAACATATATATATATATAATATATTTATATCTATATAAAATGGTACAGCCATTGAGAAATCAGATTGGCAGTTCCTTGAATGCTTAAACATAGAGTTATTATATGAGCTAGAAAGTTCATGCCTAGGTGTATACCCAAGAGAACTGAAAGCATAAATTCACACAAAACTTGTATACAAGTGTTCATAGTAACATTATTCATAATAGCCAAAAAGTGGAAACAGCCTAAATGCCTGTCAACTAATGAAATGATACAAAATGTGGTATTCTATACAGTGGAATATTATTGGGTCATGTTGTGGACTAAATATTTTGTCTCCCACCCACCCAAAGCCATGTGTGAAGCTCTTACCCCAGTGTGATGATTTTAGGAGGTGGGGCCTTTGGGACGTGATTAGGTTTAGGTGAGGTCTTGAGAATGTAGCCTCATGATGGGATTAATGCCCTTATGAGGAAACAGACACTAGCGCATCCTCTTTTTAGTAAAGGTGACTGCTAGCCATGCAGAGGGTTCTCTCTAAGACCCAAATCCTCCAGTACCTTCATCTTGGACTTCACATTCTCCAGAGCCAAAAGAAATAAGTGTTTTCTATTTAAGCCACCCAGTCTATGGTATTCTGTTAAAGCACCTGAAGTAACTAAGACAGGCTATGAAATGAGCTGATATATGGGACACATACATAAACCTGGAAAGCATTTTGTTAAGTGAAAGAAGCCAGACACAAAAGGCAATCAGTTGTATGATTCTATTTATATGGCATTTCCAGAATAGGCAAATTCATACAGTTGACAAATAGTTTAGTGGTTGCCAGGGGTTGTGGTGAGACAGAGGAATGAGGAGTGACTGCTAATGGAGTATGAGGCTTTTTAACAGGGTGGTAAAATGTTCTCAAGTGGGCTTACCAGGTAGGTCAGCTGGTAAAGAATCCGCCTGCAATGCAGGCAGATTAATTGAGACTCCAGTTCAATTCCTGGGTCAGGAAGTTCCCCTGAAGAAGGGATAGGTTACCCACTCCAGTATTCTTGGGCTTCCCTGGTGCTATGACGATAAAGAATCTGCTCACAATGCGGAGGACCTGGGTTTGATCCCTGGGTTGGGAAGATCCCCTGGAGGAGAGCATGGCAACCTACTCCAGTATTCTTGCCTGAAGAATCCCCATGGACAGAGGAGCCTGGCAGGCTATAGTCCATAGGGTTGCAAAGAGTTGGACATGACTAAGCATAGCACAAAATGTTCTCTAAGTAGGTAATGGTGATGGTACATAACTCTGAATATACTAAAATTTACTGAAGTGTATGATATGTGAATTACATCTCAATAAAAAAGCAATTCAGTTTTCTGTCTAAATAGAAATAGGTTCTGTTACTGTAACAAAACTTTAATTCTAGAAATATATTTAGGCTCATCATAAGAAATATATAGAAAAATATAAATAATCAACAATGTTGAATCATACCCAAATTCACATTTTACTCTTTCAAATATTTTTCTCCTGATTTACACACACATTTGTTTTTCCTGAAGTACTGCTCTCTGCATTGAAATAACAACTTAACTACCTCTAGAGATCTCTCCAAATGTCCTTGAGGAGGTTAAGGGTACAATTAAGGTAATAATGTATCTGTTGTCACTTTTGGGGGGTGGAGTCAGAATTAGCACTCATATTTAATCTGCTCCAGCCAATTTGTTTTCAAACTGTTTAAAGAGATTTCAAGAAGGAACATAGTCACTGAAAGTTTATTTATAATAATGAAAATTGGAGTCAACCCAGTAATCCGTGAAAGGGGCAACAGAAAACCATGTAATATTCAAGATTCCTTGTTAGGTGAGAAAAGGCAGTGGCTTGAATTGTATGTATTGGATGAAATGCAATTGCATTTCTCTAAGTTAATATTTATATGATTTTTTAAATAATCTGAGTAAATAATAGGTGCTCATTAACTATGTAGGCTAGGTTAGAATTAATATATAAGTTAAAATGCACATTTAAAATCTAGAGGTTTGTGTAAAAAACTACCAGAGGTTTTTTCTAAGAGTGGTTAGGTTGACTTTCTTTTTTTTTTTTTTTTTCTTTTTTTCCCATCCTGACCACTCTTCTTCCCTGGCCCACCCCAATTCCTGTTTCTTGGCTACTGCTGGCTGTCCCCTTCCCTCTCTTTTCTACCTTCCCTGAACAGCCTGGAGATACCCTAGAACACCTCTCTACCCCTGTATCTTTCTGTAAGCAGATAGGTAGGGGGTCCCTGGAGAAAGAGAATCAGACCTGGCTTTCTCAATAGGTTGACTTTCATTTCAAAAATTTTACATTTCTAAAATATTTGAATTTCCCACAAAGATTATATATTTTATAATTTAAAAGATTAATTTAAAAATTAATCTTTAAATTTAAAATTAAAAAAATTAATCTTTAAAATAGTAATGATTTTAGGGCAATGAAAATACTCTACATGATATTATAATGATAGATATGTTATTATACTTTTGTCCAAACTTACAGACTGTTCAAAACCAAGATTGAACTCTCAGGTAAACTGTAGACTTTAGGTGATTACAATGTGTCAATGTAGGTTCATCTGTAGTAAAAAAATATATATATCATCTACTGAGTGGCACTGATAATAGGAGAGGTTATGCAGGTGTGGGGGTAAGGGGCATATGGGAAATCTCTGTATCTTCCTCTCAATTTTACTGCAAACCTAAAACTGCTTTAAAAATTTTTTTCTTAAAAAAGATGAATTAATATGGGGAAACAGTGGAAATAGTGACAGGCTTTATTTTGAGGGGCTTCAAAATCACTGCAGATAGTGACTGCAGCATGAAATTAAAAGATGCTTACTCCTTGGAAGTAAAGTTATGGCCAACCTAGACAGCATATTAAAAAGCAGAGACATTACTTTGCCAACAAAGGTCCATCTAGTCAAAGCTAGGTTTTTCCTGTAGTCGTGTATGGATGTGAGAGTTGGACTATAAAGAAAGCTGAGTGCCGAAGAATTGATGCTTTTGAACTGTGGTGTTGGAGAAGACTCTTGAGAGTCCCTTGGACTGCCAGGAGATCCAACCATCCCATCCTAAAGGAAATCAGTCCTGAATATTCATTGGAAGGACTGATGTTGAAGCTGAAGCTCCCATACTTTGGCCGCCTGATGCAAAGAACTGACTCATTGGAAAAGACCCTGATGCTGAGGATGATCGAAGGTGGGTGGAGAAGGAGATGACAGAGGATGAGAAGGTTGGATGGCATCACTGACTCAATGGACATGAGTTTGGGTAAACTCAGGGAGTTGGTGATAGACAGGGAGGCCTGGTGTGCTGCAGTCCATGGGATTGCAAAGAGTTGGACACGACTGAGCTGAACTGAACTGAAGCACCCAGATGCATACTTAATTTGCCTGTGCTTCTCTTCGCTACAATTTCTTACAATTTTCAATTGAAATTATCAGAGAAGAGACTGGGAACTGTAGGAAATTCATAGAATCAGAAGCTTTGAAAGCTGAAAGAAACCTTGATCCAACCACTTCCTTTCACAGACCAGTAACCAGGATATAGAGGAATTGACTGATGTAAGGTCATACCATAGAGGCAGTACTATACAGAGCCTGGATCTTCTGATCTTAGTAAGATGGTTCTTCTGGTTGAAAGGAAAGAAACAAATTTGAAACCTCTTTTCCACTAGCTCATTTGGTAAAGAATCCACCTGCAATGCAGGAGACCCCAGTTCAATTCCTGGGTCGGGAAGATCCCCTGGAGAAGGGATAGGCTACCCACTCCAGTATTCTTGAGCTTCCCTGGTGGCTCAGCTGGTAAAGAATCCAGCTGCAATGAGGGAGACCTGGGTTCGATCCTTGGGTCGGGAAGATCCCTTGGGGAAGGGAAAGGCTACCCACTCCAGTATTCTGGCCTGGAGAATTCCATAGGCTGTAAGCAGCAAAGAGTTGGACAGGACCAAGCAACTTTCACTTTCACTTTCTCCACTAGCCAAAAACATATATGATTTTACTTTGATGGGATTTTTGAATCAGATCAGTAACTTTTAACTCGAAATACACTTCCTTAGTTTATAGTACACAACTGTACTATGCTACTAAATAGTCATTCAAAAGATGCTTATTTCATATTTTGCAAAACTAGTACGACACATCTACAACATTAAGAAATGTCATTTTATTCATATTTATTTTTTAGGTGCTTTTTACTCTATAAAAGGAAAAGGAATTATTTAGAAACTGGAGGCAAGATTTATAACACTAAATATGTTTTTTATACTAAAGATTCTTAAAATGTAATGTGCTGTGTCTCAATTCTTAACCGTGCCATTTTAAATTTGTGTATTTACTTTGTACACTAAAACTTTAATTAGTAGAAGAGTAGAAGAAAAATCTCTAAGTGGGGACTATAATATTAATTTTATTTTATCTGGATTAGAAAAATAATATTTTTTAATCTTAAATACTAGTAAGTTTAAGTAACTCAAAGAAATAGAAAGTAGAATAGACATGAACTCATATTCAGTTCCTGCAAGTCTTGGTTATTCAAAGATTGAAAAGGCCTGGAAGACCAACACAGATACAATAGTTTATTCATGGTCATCTTCTATTAATTTAATAAAGAATGTTTGTCAACTTTTATAAGAGAAATCTGAGGCTTAATGAGATATTGCATTTACTCAAAATACTACTTTAACCCCCCTAACCCTCAAGGAGACACCATAAGAGTTACCGAAAGTACATTGGTCAACATCTAGAAAAATGTATTTTAGCAGCCTCCTCCTTCTCTAATAGGGATTTGAATTATAATATATAGGAAGTAACTTTTAAAAAATATGTATTAGAGACAAATTAAACATCAGAGATAAGTCCTGCCCTTAGGTTTAAAGGATTAAGTAGAAAATCAATGGCTTTGTAAAGCAAACAAACAGAAACTTGAATTTGAATTGATGAGATCAGTGTGAACCTTTGGCACAAAACCATCATGAGATTTTAGGCTGCATTTGTAGAAAGATGGTGTTCACAACTGAAATAGGCAGCCTCTAGGAAATGGCAACCCACTCCAGTGTTCTTGCCTGGAGAATCCCAGGGACGGGGGAGCCTGGTGGGCTGCCGTCTGTGGGGTCGCACAGAGTCGGACACGACTGAAGTGACTTAGCAGCAGCAGCAGCAGGATAGCCCCAACACCTCCTGCCCCTCATGTTCAGTGTCTATGTGTAATTCTATGGACTGGACCCTGGTGACCCAATTCTAGCAAATGAATATAGCAGAAGTGATGGAATACTCCCTCTGAGATTATTTTATAAACAAGGGCAAGGAACTGATCAGTTTTGTTCATTTAATATCCTACATACCTAGAGAATTGTGTGCTACATTTTAAATAACCAATAAACATCTTTGAATTAAAAAAAAATTAAGAAGAAAGAACATGTGGCCTCTCTCTCTTTCCCCTCTTCCTCTCTCAGTCTCTCTCTCTCCCCTTCCCCACAGTCACTTGCTCTGGAGTGAGCGAGCTGTCATGATGCATCATGATGTAAGCAGTTCTTTGGAGAGCCCCACATGATGTAATGAGAAATTGAGGCTCTCTATTCAGTATCCTGTGAGAAAGTTAAACCTGCCAACTACATGAGTGAGTTTAAAAGAGATCCTTCGGTTGAGTCTTTCTCTCTCTTTTTCCCTTTAGTTGAGTCTTAAGATGACTACAGCACTGGTCAATGACTTTTACTTCATGAGAGACCCTGAGCCAGAATCACTCAGCTAAACCCTTTCTGAATTCCTGACCTGTGAGTTCATGTTTCTTGCTGTTTAAACCTGTTAAATTTGGGGGTAACTGGTTACGTGGGGGTAGGTAACCACTACAAGGACAATGGAATACTAGTAACATGGAACTCAGTACCCACACCATCTCCAGAGTATCACTTGTTTTTTTCAGTTCTGGGTGTTACCTTTAGGCACGTTGGTAATCTGGAGCGGATCCAAGGAAGGATGATAAGGATTGTGAAAGGAGCTAAAAACCGTGTCATACAAGGAATCTTGGTGTGAACTCCAGTCATTAGGGTGGAATAAATGTAAAGCTAGGGAGGAATGCTATCTGAGGTATCCTAAGATCCTATGGAAGAGCTACTGGAAGGAACTTAAGAGCTAGAAGAGATCCATCCCTTTATTTTATAGATCAGATGGTGTGATGAGCTCTGAGTGATTATGATTCAGTCCTAACCTCACATGGCTAGTTACTGGCTTACCTGAGAATAAAAGGCCCCTGTGCTTTTTGTAGTTCCAGGGATTAATGAATAGAGGATATAGGAAGGCCAACTTTAACACTTGTGAAAAAGAATTTTTTGGCAGTTAGAGCTCTTCAGAACGGCAATGGACTGCTAAGTAGTGTAGTGGGCTCTCTGATACTGGAAGTGGTTAAAATGAATGGCCAAGGTGCCTGCTTAATTAGACATTAAGTCAAATTGGATTATTTTCGATCAGTGCTAACATGTGATTCTATATTAATTTTAAGGTTAAAAAGAATGTAAAACAAGCCACTATTTACCATGACAGTAAAGTCAGAATTCTAGAATCTTAAAAGCAAAGCAATACTCCCTTTATAGAAATAAACAATAAATGTCCATTAAAGAATACTAGAATAAAATTCAGGCATGGTAGTCATTGTCAAGAGTGATGCTCTGAAAACAAAGAATTTTATTTTCAAGAAATAAAAATAGAGAGGACTGTACATTTTTAGATTTGGACTATCTGTCAAAATAAAAATGGACACCACTGTGAAATAGACCTATGATGTGGAGTGGAGGACATATTCTCATCCTATTTACATCATAATGAACAGTTTTTGGAGTTACCGGTGTAGGACAGTGAGTAATCATTGTGGGCATTCTGTAATTTTCTTTAGAGATAATTAAAAATCAGGAGATGGATAGGCTAAGAGATCATTCCTACAATTAAAGTGCTGTAGAGTCAATACCAGCACTTACTTCAACGCCCACAGTGAGACAACAAAGACTCAAGCAGCTCAACTAGAGCAAAGATTGTAAGTTGCACTTAACAATTATATAAGAAGTGCTGTTTTTAAAGAACAATTGTGAATGTTTCTTTCATTTACCAGATCCTCAGGGATAAAAAAGAGTCACATTTTAATTCAAGTTGTTTTTTGATAACTAATGAAACACTTTTTAGAAATAAATTCACAACATTTCTAAACTCAGATGTGCATATTGATGATAGAATGTGACCTTCCCCATCTCCGTAATGACAACTGAATTCCTCCAGTAGTTCACTTTAGAATTAGCTTCAGCTCTTCTCTTTTTTTCATATTCCACATCTAAAACCTATCAGCTCTATTTTCAAAATATATTCAGAATCTGACTACTTCTTACCATTTCCACTGTTGATCAAAGCCATCAGGGAATGGCTGATCAACATGTCTTGCCTGGATTATTCTACCTGGCTTTTGTGCTTTGGCTTTTAGCCCTGCCTCCAGCCTATTCTGAATTCTACAGCCAGAGGGACTCTTGTCACAACACGTGGCTTTCGGGATCTCAGTCCCGTGACTCGGGAATGAATTGGAGCCACGGCAGTGAAAGCGCTGAACCCTCACTACTAGACCACCAGGGAATTCCCCAGAAGGACTCATTAAAAATAAATGCCGGGTCTTTCCTGATGGCTCAGTGGTAGAGTCTGCCTGCCAGTGCAGGAGACACAGGTTCAATCCCTGATCCGGGAAGATACCACATGTTACGAGCCTGTGCTCCAGAGCCCGTGTGCTGCAACTCCTGAAGCCTAGGCCCCCTAGAGTCCGTGCTCCACAGCAAGAGCAGCCACTGCAGTGAGAAGTCTCCGAACCACGACCAGAAAAAAGCCTGCCCAGCAATGGAGACTCAGCACAGCCAAAAATTAATAAATAAATGCCAACTTCTCATCACAAAGAAAGAGTTTTATTCTATTTCTTTAATTTTGTGTCTTTCAGATCATGAAATAAGTTCGCTAAATTTATTGTGATAATTTCATGATGAATATAGGTCAAATCATTATGCCGTACAACTTAAACTTACACAAGTGCTATATGTCAATTATATCTCAGTAAAACTGGAAGAAAAACAGTTTAAATAAATAAAAACCAAAAGAAATTGAAGTAATGATTTTTTTCATTCATGTGCTCAACAGCAACAACAAAGATGCCCACCATATCCATCCTCCAATGGCTTTCCATGACACTCCTCACAGCGGCCTACGAGGCCATACATGATCTCATCTACAGCAGTCTTCATTCATTTCACTGCAGGCACACTGACCTTCTTGTTTTCCCACAAACATACTGGACATACTCCCATCTCAGGGCTTTATACTTGCTGGTCTCTCTGCCTAAAATGCTCGTCTCCCAGATAACCTCAGGTCTCACGTCTTTATCACCTAACTTTGCTCAAATACCACTTTTTCAGTGAGGTCTTCCCTAACCGTGCCATTTCATGCCATTTAAAACTGCAGTTGTGGGCTTTCCTGGTGTCCAGTGGTTAAGAACTTGCCTTGCAATGCAGGGGACATGGGGTCAATCCCTAGTGCAGGAAGAGCCCACATGCCATGGAGCAACTAAGCCCGTGAGCTGCAGCTACTGAAGCCTGCGTGCCTCAGACCTCATGCTCTGCAAAAAGAGAATGTTCGTCTAGAGAGTAGACCCTGCTCGCTGCAAATAGAGAGAGCCCACGGCAACAAAGACCCAGCACAGCCCCCCACCCAAAAAAAAACTGCAGTTGTCATGACATACACATTTCTTGTCTACTGTGTTTTCCTCTATGTTTCCTTTCACCTTACTATATTATGCCATATGATGTACCTATACTTTTTATCATCGGCCCCCCACACTAGAATATAAGCTCCCATGGTCAGAGATTTTTCTCTGTTTTATCTGCTGTACCCAGTACAGTGTTTTACTGCTTCTAATGTACCGAGTACAGTGCTTCACACGTAGTAAGTACTAATAAAATTTTGTTCAATTAATTAGTTAATTAGCAAGACCTCACTTTTTATAGTAAGAACTTTTATATGGATAGTACTGAGGCTACTCATAACTAGGGCAAATGACTTAGCTTTAGTTTTGGATTGACAATTGCTTACAATTGTAGTACATTTTATTTTTGTAATTTATTAATTTTACTTGGAGGATAATTACTTTACAATATTGTGATGGGTTTTGCCATACATCAGCATGAATCAGCCACAGGTGCACATGTGTCCCCCATCCTGAACCCGCCTCCCACCTCCCTCCCCACCCCATCCCTCTGGGTTGTCCCAGAGCACCGGCTTTGAGTGCCCTGCTTCAAGCATCGAACTTGCACTGGTGATCTATTTCACATATGGTAAAAACATGTTTCAATGCTATTCTCTCAAATCATCCCACCCTTGTCTTCTCCCAGAGTCCAAAAATCTGTTCTTTACTTCTCTTGTCTCTTTTGCTGCCTTGCATATAGGATCATCATTACCTTACAACTATAGTACATTTTAGAAAAGATATATATAATTAGCAATTTTCAGGCAGAGGGTAAATTGCACTTTTAATGAGCAATGAGACACCCTCTGGGCATAGGTAAAAGTGGATACTTGCCTGAGGCAGTGTGTCCAGAAAAAAAATTAGAATTTTCTTAACCGTAGTTTATATTTAGCCAAACTAGAAAAATATTTGTGTTTTATAAACTTGTGTGAAAATTCCTTTACCTGACCTCTGCAATATTCAGAGATTGAAAATAAACCAAAGTCCAAAACAGGGACATCAAAACAGGACTGTAGTTCACCAGCTAGTCTCAAATCCAAAGGTAAGCAAATTCACTTAAGACCACAATGATTTAATAAGTAAATATGAATATTGTGTTTTAAGAAGAGTAAATAGTACTTGAGATTGGTCAACTAGTGGCAACATTAGATCTTCTGGTTTTTAATATACTTTAAATATATTATCTAATTAAGTATTATTATTAAATATGTATTACATTTGAATTGCTTATAGAGTTAGCATAAACACTGAGAAAATATTCCTAGTTTTTTATATTTATAATATTACCAAGTAAATTGCTGTCAGGGGCCAAGAAAATTTACACAGTGCAAAAGCATGTTGTATTATGCTTATTTGAAAGGAAATTGCTCTTTGTTTTTTACATAGCAGCAGTTATTATTTTGTGCCTTCCTTTTGAATGGAATATTCCATGAGTAAAAGAGAGATGAGGGTTGTTTTCTTCTAAATGTTTTTATTTGAAGCAAATAATTGCACCTAGAGAGATGAAATTTTATAAACACTTCGATTTGATTAGATCTGAAATCAAAGTTGGTAATAAAATAGAAGTACCTTTTCATAAAGTGCAGTTAAATAATTTTTAGTAACATGCCTATTTCATGTATTTGGAACACTGTATAAACCTCATATATGCGTAGTTTTAAACAATCATGATAAATCTGGGGACCCACTACCTGGGTGAAGGAAGAGCATTACTAGTACCAGTGGTCTGTGTGCCCCTGCCCACCCATCTCCCTCTTTCTCCTCAGAGACAGCTATCATTTTGATTTTGTCTCCACCATTCATTTGCTTTCCCCAAAGCCCCACCATTTGTATATCTATCCCTAAAGAATATATTATTTAGGGAATTCCCTGGCAGTCCAGTGGCTAGGACTCCATGCTTTCACTGCCAAGTTCCCGAGTTCAATCCCTGGTCAGGGAATTAAGATCCCACAAGCTGTGTGGCACAGCAAAAATAAAAATTACCATATATATATATGTGTATATATATATATATATATATAATTTAGTTTTGAAAACCAGAGTAGCAATCACAAACCTAATTGCATAAAGAAAAGGCACTATTGTCATCACTTGTTGAAGAATATCAGGAGAAACATTGAACAGAGTCTTTGTATCCTAGTCTAGCTTCAGCTCCTCTGAAGGTTTACAAGACTTCCTCTGTCTGTAGAAAATTCCCGGAGAACAGATAGCTTAATACAGTTCACCCATCTGACACGGATGTGGTGTGGACCAGATGCTGGTCGCAGAGCTGAAGTTTGGCCTGACAGGAAGTGCTGCTCTGTAGTTTCTCCTTGTAACTCCTGTGGCCTACGTAAGAGACATCCAGAGAAGACAGACAGGAGCCTGGGTCAGGCTCACGCCGGCGTCCTCAGGCCATCAGAGGGTGTACGGGCAGAGGATGGTGGTGCTGGCTGCGCCTGAGCCTTGAGTCATACTGCCCTGCCTGGACTGGTTGCCCCCGTGTGTGGGACACAGCTACCATCTGGGATTCCCTGTGTTACATGTCTTTCTCTTCCTTGGTTAATTCTCTCATATTGGTGAAGCATATCTTCCAGGAGCATCTTAAGGAAAGATAAATGGGAAATAAATTGAGATCTTGAATGTCTGAAAATACCATTTTCAATCCCCGTTCTTGATTGATAATTTCTGAGGATAGGATTTTAGGTTGGAAATCTTTTTGTACAACATTTTGAAGGTATTTCTTTTTTAAAAATTTTATTTTTAATTGAAGGATTATTGCTTTACAATATTGTGTTGGCTTCTCAGAGTTTTGAATGTATTTCTCTTGCTTATTGAAAGCCTGTCTTCTTTCAGTGATGCTGTGAAGGAGTCCAAAGTTGTTGCTTTCCTTTATCCTTTGTGTGTAATCAGCCTGTTTATTTTTTTTCCCTGAGAGCTAGTGGACTTGTTTCTTTGTCCAGGTGTTCTGAAATTTCACAAGTGACTTGTTATGAAGATTGATTCAAGATTCTATCCTCAACAGATTCTATCTTCAATTGTTTTTATTGGGTTCTTTTAATCTGGAAATGTACGTCCTTACATTCTCACAATTTTTCTTGAATAATTTTGATAATTTTCTTTGTTATACTTTTTCTGTTTCCACAGTTCTATTATCTTTTTTCTCTTATTTTGTATCCTCTCTCCTTCTGTTCTACCTTTACAGATACTTTCTTCAACTTGATCTTCTAAGCCAAACTTTAAGGTTTTTTTTCCTTTTTTTCTCCTTCTATCAAGCTTTTAATTCCCAAGGACTCTTTGTTTATTCTCTGAGAATCCCTGTTACATGTCATCGTGCTCTTGTTTCACGGTTGCTCAGCCAGTACACAATTCACCTGCCAATGCAGGAGACACAGGAAACGCTGGTTCAGTCCCTGGGTCAGAAAGATTCCCCTGGGGGAGGGTGTGGCTACCCACTCCAGTATTCTTGCCTGGGAAATCCCATGGACAGAGGAGCCTGGAAGGCTGCAGTCCATGGGGTCACAAAGAGTGGGACACGACTAAGCACACAACATGTATTTTTTAAAAATTAACTCTAAAAGATGTTAATGACTTTTTTTCTTTTTAAAGTTTTATTCTCCTTATATAGTCTTTAATTCCCCCAGATTGTGGGGATTTGCTGTTGTTTGTATTTGTCTATATCTTTCGTGTTAGAAGATTCCCTCAATGACTGGTATTCCTTGATTTTGTAACCCCATGATTAAGCATGAGGGACTAAAAGAATGCATTGAATATGCTGAATGTTGGGCTTAGTGACTGCACTTCACTGTAGGGCTACTTTATGAGGAAGTCTAACTCAGGTTAGATCCACCTGGAAAGAGAGGCCGAATCTCATGCCAGATGGATGAGTGCCTGGTTGCTAACATTCTAGGCACTAAGTCAGGGAAGAGGCCTGGGGGCCTCTGCAGTGAGCATTCAATTTGCATACTGGTGATAAGTCCACTTGTTGGGGTACCAGACCTATCCCCTCAACTGCACCAGGCACTTTCATGGTCTAGAGACCTTAAGTTTTTACTTTCTTCAGAGAATAAATGTCTGATCCATCACCTGGCTTGAGGAGGAACAATTGTTCCCCAGCAGAAAAGGGAAAGTCAAGCTGCCTTTGTTTTTCTTTTTTTAAGATTTATTTATTGTGGCTGTGCTGTGTCTTCACTGTTGTTCCCGGGCTGTCTCCAGTTGTGGCCAATGGAGGGCTTCTCTTTCATTGCCCTGAGCAGGCTTCTGGTTGCGGTGGCTTCTCTCTCCCTGCCCTGAGCAGGCTTCTGGTTGCAGTGGCTTCTCTCTCCCTGCCCTGAGCAGGCTTCTGGTTGCGGTGGCTTCTCTCCCCCTGCAGTGAGCAGCTTCTGGTTGCGGTGGCTTCTCCCGCGGGGGCGCAGGATCTGGGTGCCCATGGTCTTCAGTCGCTGTGGCTCACGGGCTCCAGAGACCTGGCTCAGTCGTTGCGCTGCACAGGCTTGGTTGCCCCATATTTGTGAGACCTTCTGTCCCAGGGATGGAACCCATGTCCCCTGCACTGGCAGCTGGATTCCCAACCACTGGACCAGCAGTGAAGCCTCAAACTGCTTTTCTCTTCAGCTTCCTATCTGCAAGTTTCAGAAGCTCTTGACGCTGCTACTTCCATGTCTTTTGAAGATCCCGTAGAGTAAATTTAGTTGGTTTTCAACTGATGTTCTGGGATTCAGGTTTCTTGGGCCTAGGTCAGTACCAATGGTCTATTTTGTTTTCAGCTTCCAAAATTTTGATGCTTTAGTCTGTTTTTTCTATACTTCTTTACCTGTGCTGTTATTTGGGAAGGAGAGTGAAATAAATGCCCTTGATCTGCTACCCTAACTCAGAAATTTAGGAAATGTTTTCTTAATTTATTTATAAGACAATACTGTAATATACCTTAGATCTGAGCTAAATTTTTGCCTCCTTCATGCTTTAGGTGTGAACTTAGGGATTTGTCTTTTAGAATCATCATCACATATCAAGAAATATGTGTGAGGTTTAACTGACACTATTTGCCAAATTTCTTTACCTCTTTTCCAACTCAAATGTTGCTATTCCTTGGGATCAAAACTAGCTAATGAGAAAGATGGTGGAGTAGTCATTCCTGGATGCTTTGATATATCAGAAGGTGGGTGTTTTTTCTCTAGCAGAACTTGCTCTCAATTAAAAAATTAGCTGTTATGGGAATTCCCTGTGGTTAGTCCAGTGGTTAGGGCTCTGCACTTCCACTGCAGGGGGCATGGATTCAGTCCCTGTCGGGAAGCAAGGATTCTGCATGCCACACAGCACAGCCAGAAACAAAGAGGAAGAGAGGAAGAAAAATTAGCACTATGTGTGCCACTTTCTAAGGGCCATGGTTTCCTCTACATGACATGAGGAGCAATGAATTCACAGAGCAAATTACAGAGCGACTTGACTTACACTTCAAATGCTAGCATGCTAAGAAAACTTTTAATGACTAATCCCACTGTTGGCTTTTTAGACGTGGAAGACCACTGATGGGGAGATGATTTTGGTCACACAACTTATGTGTAGATTCAGGATGTATTAGGATTCAGTAAAATGTTCTCATTTGTCAACTTATCTCCACATTTCACAAAGATGAACTGAGAACTGTTTATCTGTATTATATTTTATCCATACATTATATATAAATTAAACAATCATTGGTAAATTTACTTTGATTATATGACATATGAAAAAATAGTACTGATGTTTTTGTTATCCCTCATCACATGAAAATTCTTTTTTTTTTAAGTGAAAGTGATTAATTTTACAAACTGGTGCTTTCATGATGTACAAGAAACAGTAACTGAAATGCCTGCTGAAACCCTACACTTAGAGGCAAAGACAAATGCTTCTGCAAGGTGGCTTCTAAATTTACACGCGGGCCACATAGTCATTAGTGACTGAGCACGCGCAGTCCAGCCAAAGCTAATGAGGAAAAAGGGCAGGAGCTAAGTAGAAATTTGTACATTTCACATTTGGATTTTATGTGTCTATTTCTGGATCCCTCAGGAAGGAAGCATTGTGAGATAGGACCCTTTTTATGCCTAACACAATTTGAGATACTGAAAAAT
This sequence comes from Cervus elaphus, assembly GCF_910594005.1. NCBI lineage: Eukaryota > Metazoa > Chordata > Mammalia > Artiodactyla > Cervidae > Cervus > Cervus elaphus. The sequence goes on along the minus strand of NC_057819.1, from coordinate 62,875,873 downwards.
GTGTATCTTTTTTCCTTTGACTTAATATTAGCATAAAATTTCATCCCTCTGAAGAACAAATCTTAAGCCTAAAATAAATGCTACAGTTTAACATAATAAAGTTTTTATTAAGAGTTTCCCGATTATATTTCTTTTTTGTTTCCATGTTTTATTTTTAATTGGAGGATAGTTGCTTTACAGTATTGTGTTAGTTTCTGCCATATATCAACATGAATCAGCCTTGGGAAGCTCAACACTTTTTAAAAAATTTATTCATTTTTAATTGAAGGATAATTACAATATTGTGTTGGTTTCTGCCATACATCAACATGGATCAGCCACAGGTATACATATGTCCTCTCCCTTTTGAGCTTCCCTCCCACCTCCCACCATCCCACCCCCGAGGTTGTCACAGAGCCCCAGTTTGAGTTCCCTGAGTCACACACCAAATTCTCAATGGCTATCCATTTTGCATATTTTAGTGTATATGTTTCCATGCTACTCTCCCCATTTGTCCCATCCTCTCCTTCTTACCTCCCCCCACCCTGTGTCCATAAGTCTGGTCTCTCTGTCTGCATCTCCACTGCTGCCCTGAAAATAGGTTCATTAGTACCATCTTTCTAGATTCCATAAATATGTGTTAACATATGATATTTGGTTTTCTCTTTCTGACTTACTTCACTCTATATAATAGGCCCTAGGTTCAGCCGCCTCATTAGCACTGACTCAAATGCATTCCTATTTATGGCTGAGTCATATTCCATTGTATATATATACCACAGTTTCTTTATCCATTCATCTGTCGATGGACGTCTAGGTCACTTCCATCTCCTAGCTATTGCAAATAGTGATGCAATGAACACTGGGGGGTACATGTGTCTTTTTCAATTATGGTTTTCTCAGGGTATATGCCCAGTATTGGGATTGTTGGATCATATGGTAGTTTTATTCCTAGTTTTTTAAGGAATCTCCATAACATCTTCCATGGTGGCTGTATCAATTTACATTTCTACCAACAGTGTAAGAGGGTTCTCTTTTTCTCCACACCCTCTCCAACATTTATTGCTTGTAGATTATTTGATGATGGCCATTCTGACTGGTGTGAGGTGATAATCTCATTGTAGTTTTGATTTGCATTTCTTTAGTAATGAGCTATGTTGAGCATTTTTCATGTGTTTATTAGTCATTTGTATGTCTTCTTTGAAGAAATGTCTGTTTACGTCTTTTGCCCATGTTTTGATTGGATTGTTTGTTTATTGAGTTGCATAAGCTGCTTGTATATTTTGGAAATTAATCCTTTGTCAGTTGTTTCATTTGCTATTATTTTCTCCCATTCTGAGTGTTATATTTTCACCTTGTTTATAGTTTCCTTTGTTGTGCAAAAGCTTTTAAGTTTAATTAGGCCAAACTTGTTTATTTTTATTTCCATTACTCTAGGAGGTGGGTCACAGAGGATCTTGCTGTGATTTATGTCATAGAGTGTTCTGCCTATGTTTTCCTCTAAGAGTTTTATAGTTTCTGGTCTTACATTTAGGTCTTTAATCCATTCTGAGTTTATTTTTGTGTATGGTGTTAGATGGTGTTCTAGTTTCATTCTTTTACATGTAGCTGTTCAGTTTTCCCAGCACCACTTACTGAAGAGACTGTTTTCTCCATTGTACATTCTTGCTTTCTTTGTCAAAGATAAGGTGCCTGTAGGTGCATGGTTTTATCTCTGGGCTTTCTTGTTCCATTGATCTATATTTCTGTTTTTGTGCCAGTACCATCCTCAATGCTTTCATGCATATGTCCCCTCCCTCTTGAATCTTCCCCCCACTACCACCCCATATTTATTTCTGCCTCAATTTTTTTTTTATTCTGTAAGATGAAGTATGTCTGAAGAAACTGAGAAATCAAATATTATTATTTTTACTCTATTTGAACTTAAAGAAAATATGATTTTGTAAAAGTACCCTTAGCGTGACTGGAAGAGGGTCTGGTGCACAAGCGGGTGGGGGCAGGAGGGAGGAGGCCAGGGTGGGAAGATACGGCTCCCGGACAACAGAAGATTCAGTCTCAGCAGAAAAACGCCAAAAAGCAATCTGGGCAAGAGAAAAAAACAAGGACGTGAGCAAAAGGTTGCCAAAAGCTGCCTTAGTGTATACCTGCACTGTCTGTAGGACACAAATGCCAAACCCTAAGACCTTCAGGCAGCCCTTTGAGGGAAAGCATCCTGACTCCACTTCTCCAGAATTAGCTGTTAGATGTTAGATTAGATGTTCAGGCATAAAGTTGCTTATGGGTGAATTTGTGACACCTTCGACTCTTCTATGATCTCAGACCTTCGGTAACACACCTGCAGCTTTTTTCTAACAAGTTGCTGATCAGCAAAAATTAGGGGTGGGGCGGGGCGGCGGCTACAGAAATGCTCATTTCTATGCTATTCCTTTTGGGGCTTCAAGCAAAGACAATTCTGTGTAAATATACAGTTGGCTCTGATTTGGAAATGTGAAAATCAGTCCATCCTTGTTATTAAAAAATTTTTTACAATTGTACTTATACTGATGTTCATATTATGTAAAATAACTCATTTAACAAAGTAGTACTTTGATTTTACAAAAAAAAAAAGTACACTTGTGTTAGTTGCTCAGTTGTGTCTGACTCTCTGCGACCCCTTGGACCATAGCCCATCAGGCTCAGACTCCTTTGTCCATGGAATTCTCCAGGCAAAAATACTGGAGTGGGTAGCCATTCCCTTTTCCAAGAGATCTTCCCGACCCAGGGATCAAACCCATGTCTCCTACATTGCAGGCAGATTCTTTACTGCCTGAGCCAGCGGGCAAGCCCCTAACACCTGATTTTACACACAAAAAGAGTACCATTAGTTGTGTGTACTGATGATCAATAGCCAAAACAAAATATAGATTTCTCTCCTAATATTTTATAAGTAAAAGCTTCCTATAATAATCAAGGAGGTATAGTGATTGATATTCAAGTTATTCCAAAGAATAGAAACGTCGAAAACTTAAAAGCATTACTAATTATCTATAAAATTGGGCTTATTTATACTTTTGTACCTTATTTTGATGTTCAGACATTTACAGAAAACCTTCTAAAACAAAGTGTATGTCAGGTATCAAACGCAAATTAATCAATAAATATTTTTGATTTTTAAAAAATACTTCATTTTATTTTTGGCTGTGCTGGACCTTTGTTGCTACATGAGGGCCTTCTTCAGTTTCCGAGAGTGGAGGCCACTCTCCAGCGGTGGTGCCCAGACCTCTCACCGCAGTAGCCTCTCACTGCGGAGCTCTAGATGTGCGCTTCAGCAGTTGAGGCTCTCCGACTCTATAGAGTGCTGGCTTAGTAGTTGTTCCACGGCCTGTGGGATCTTCCTGGACCAGGGATCAAACCTGTGTCCCTGCACTGGTAGGTGGATTCTTTACCACTGAGCCACCAGGGAAGCTCAAGAAATACTTTTAATTCTTATGAGATAGGTACTTTCCTAGAAGCCGGGAATTCACGGGACCAAGATGGAGGCTGTAATCTCCAGGAAATTCCCTTTTTATGAGGGAAGGCAGAGTTCTTTAGAATTTAATCTAGAAGCCATTTATTGAGCACCTACTATTGTCAGACCCAGTATATGCCCTGGGGAGCCAAGATCAAAGACAAATTCCTTGCCTTCAGGGAGCTCACTCCTTAAATTGAGTCAGAATCAATAGAGTCTCAATTCAGTCAGTTCAGTCTCTCAATTGTGTCCGACTCTTTGCGAACCCATGGACTGCAGCACTCCAGGCTTCCCTGTCTGTCACCAACTCTGGGAGCTTTAAAGAGGACTAAAGACCTTTGAAAATCTCCATATCCTCTAATTTTACTTGGACTTTTCATCAAACTCTTCATCCGTAAAATGTGGATGACAGGACTTCACTTAGAGATTTGCTGTGCACATAAAAAAACATCATGTGGCAACGTGGCCCCTGGGCAGTCAGGCCCCTGACTGGCTCAGCGACTCCTCAGCTGAGGCAATCCTATTTCATGCCTCAGCAGACTGACAAATTACTACGTGTCCTGGAGATTCACGGCCGCTTGTGATACTTAAAACCTCAAGTGTTAGATTTGGGGATGCTGTGTCCACGTGCAAGTGCTATGTTTGGGGTAAAAACAGGCTGTCAGAAGAGAATATAGTGGGCCCATCTGAATGCTAAGCTGCTTTGTATTAAAACGTCTTAGGAACCACTAGCTCACAAGTGCTTTGATAGGAAAGACCAGATCATGTTTGGTCTTAAATAATCTAACCTTTCAGAAGCTCTTGAACTTTTTCCAGATTTCTTTAGTTTCTAAGGTCCTTAGTAATATTACAGAATTACTTAGAAACAGTTAACACATTTACCTTAAATATTAATCTCAAGTACCAATGGAAGGTAACCAGAAATTCTGGATTCCTTTAACTGTGCTTTTTGTTGACCCAACAATCTCAAATGTAAGTTTTTAAAAATTGCTTCTTGTGATCCCAGTAATACAGAATTCAACACGATTTCTTATCAAGGAATAAATGATAAGTTTTTTTTTTTAAGTATATAGAAGCCACCCTTGATTGGAGAAGGGAAGGTAGGTGCAGGGAGTCCTGAGGTAAAATCTAAAGGGAGTTAGTCTGAGTGTGGAGAAAAGAACCAGCTAAACCAGAAGAGGTGGGACAAGTAGGTCAAGGTCAGGGAGAGGAGCCTGGTGCTTCAGTCAAAGGTATTTCAGTAGAACTAGACCCTGAGCAGGGATTTTAAACCTTTTTTGTGCCACAGCTCACTTTGTCCATCTGGTAAAGCCAATGAACCCTTCTGAAGAGTAATATTATAAATGTATAAAGAAGAAAACTGTTAAATTACAGTGCAGTTATCAGAATACTTAAAAATGAAAGTGCAACATATATATTTCTTTATTAACCTATTAATGATAAGTTCTAGCAGTGGGTGTCATAGCTACTATAATTTCACCGTAGCAATGAGAATAAATAAACTCTGTGATAGCTGCAGTAGCAGGAATGTATTGTGAAAATACCTGATTTCTATCAGTTTTAGAAACACACATTTAATAGTACTGTGGTTTATTGCCCACATTTATAACTGATGGTGGTTTAGTCACAAAGTTGTGTCTGACTCTGCGAGCCCACCAGGCTCCTCTGTCTGTGGGGATTCCCCAGGCAAGAATACTGGAGTGGGTCGCCATGCCCTCCTCCAGGGCATCTTCCCAAACCAGGGATATAACCTCGTCTCCTACATTGCAGGCAGGTTCTTTACTTCTCAGCCACCAGGAAAGGCCCCTTAAAATATGGAACACTTCATGAATTTGCATGAGGAATTCCTAAATTTCAGTAAACAGTAAGTAAAAATAAAGATCTATTTTCCTATCCAACTTCAACCTACCATTGACCACAGATAATGAACCCCTAGTTTTAGGCTGTATCATCTAAACAAATTTCCCTGCCTTCAGTCAGATCCTGGCTCTTATCCAGTGTCTGTTTAGGAATGCACAAATCTCATAAAACCACTCTTTCCTTAAAACTCTTCCTTTGTTCTCCTGGCCTTTAGAGTTAAATCCAAAGTCTTTCTTGAAACTCATAAATCTCTCCAGGATGGGTGTCTCTCCACTGTCTTACTCCTGTTCTCTTTCCTAGACAAACAGAATAGGTCAAACACAATCCTCTCTTGCCTTCTCATTTACTCTTTGCTCTGGTGGGAATCTTCTTCCTTGACTGCATCCCTTCTCTGCTTGGGTAAACTTCTTAGTGATCACCTCCTTCCTAAATCTCATTTATCTATCTATGCTGTCTAGGTTGGTCATAGCTTTTCTTCCAAGGAGCAAGTGTCTTTTAATTTCATGGCTGCAGCCATCATCTGTAGTGATTTTGAAGCCCAAGAAAATAAAGTCTCTCACTGTTTCCATATTGAATATGTATTTGGACACTGATTTCTTGATTCCAAAAGTGTAAATTATGTAAACCATGAAGAATATATGGTTATCATTGAGATGCAGTTTTCCCTTTGTTAATCATTTCATTTAGCAAATATTTTCTAAACGTAAAACATGAGTAAGGTGCTGGGCTTGACACTCTGAAGAATATAAAGTTACATTGGGTACTGATCCCATGATTCCAGTATTTACAAATTGCTAGAGAGATCAGACACATTTGGAAACTTAATACATGGCAGTGAGGATGTGTGACTTAGGAAAGCTGCAGTCAGCCACAGTGAACTTTTAAAGGTAAATTAGGTCATATCCCATGAAAGTCTTAGTCGCTCAGTTGTGTCTGACTCTTTGTGACCCTATGGACTCTAGCCTGCCAGGCTTCTCTATCCATGGAATTCTCCAGGCAAGAATACCCCATTTCCTTCTCTAGGGGATCGTTCCGACCCAAGGATCGAGCCTGTGTCTCCCACATTGCAGGTGAATTCTTTACCATATGAGCCACCAGGGAAACCACCAGGTCATATCATGTTCTTACTTAAAACCTTCACTGGATTCTTATTGAATTTATTTTTATTAAATAATTTCTTATGGGGATATAATTCACATATCACAAAATTTTCACTTTTTAACATATACAACTCACAGAGTTGTGCAGACATCTCTCATTGAATTTTTAAAGAAAATCCAATCCTTTAACAATGGCCTACAGCCTTGTGTAATGTGGCTATTGCCTGCACCTTTCCGATTTATTTCATGACACATTTGCAATCATTGTTTCCTTAACTTAGAATCCTGGGATCCTTTTCCTACTGGCATTTAACTCAGCTGGCTGATCTTGAGGGTCTCAACTGAAATAACACCTCTGCAGAGAAGGTTTTTTCTGATCACAATCTCCAAAACAGGCTCCCATCTACCCAACTACTCATTGTCATGCCACATTTATGCTCTTCACTGAATTTTCCTATAATCTGTAAACGGTTGTGTATTACTTGTTAGGATATAAATTTCATGGAACAGGGATTTTTTTTTTGTTTATTTGTTTTAGCTCTCTTTCTTAAAAAAAATTCCCCAAATTTTTATTAAAAAAATTTCAAACCTAAAGGGTAGTTAAAAGAATAGTACAATGAACACCTAAATACCCTTCACCTGATCTTCAATTGTTAGCATTCTATCACATTTGCTCTACTTCTGTCTTTATATTTGTATGTTTATATTTTTCTGAACTATTTGAAAGTTGCAGATATCATACTTCACCCCTAAGTAATCCAACTTGAATCTCCTAAGAACAAGAAATCTTTCTTGCATAACAATACTGTTATCACTCTAAAATATTTTAAGTTGCTAGAATACTGTAAATATATAATCTATGTTCAATTTTTTCCAATTGTTTCTTGTTTTGAAATTTAAGTATAGTTGATTTACAATATTATATTAGTGTCAGGTGTACAGCATAGTGATTCAGTGTTTTTGCAGATTACCCTTCATCATAAGTTATCACAAGATAATGGCTCTAATTCCCTATTCTATACAAAAATCCTTGCTGCTTATGTATTTTTTACATAGCAGTTTATATTATAAATTTCATACTCTTATTTTATCCCTCCCTACCTCCCTCTCCTCTTTATTAACCACAAGTTTGCTTTTTGTATCTGAGTCTTTTTCTGATTTGCATATACCTTCACCTGTATTATTTTCTATATCATAAAATGTTTTTCTTTCTCTGTCTGACTTATTTCACTCAGCATAATATTCTCTAGGTCCATCTACATTGCTATAAGTGGCAAAAGTTCATTCTTCTTTTTTTTTTTTAAGTTCATTCTTCTTTATGGCTGAGTAATATTCCAATCGAATATTTTATATATATATGTATATATAGACACCTCATCTTCTTTATCCATTTGTCTGTGATGGACACTTGGGTTGTTTCCCTGTGTTTGCTATTGTAAATAGTGCTGCTATGAATATTGAGGGGCATATATACTTTCCAATTAATGTTTTTGTTTTCTCTGGATATTTACCTAGGAGTGAAATTGCTAGTTCTTGGGCTTCCCCTGTGGCTCAGCAGTAAAGAATCTGCCTGCAATACAGGAGCCACAGGAAACGCAGGCTCAACCCTTGGTCAGGAAGATCCCCTGGAGAAGGAAATGGCATCCCCTGGAGAAGGAAAATGGCATCCAGTATTCTTACCTGGAGAATCCCATGGGCCTGGTGGACTATAGGTCATAGGGTCACAAAGAGTCAGACACAACTGCAGTGACTTACATGCATGAAGGAGGTAGTTCTATTTTTAGTTCTTTTGAGGAAACTTCCTACTGTTTGCTGTAGTGGCTGGACCAATTTATATTCCCACTAACAATGTACAGGGGTTCACTTTTCTTCACATCCTTTCCAACATTTGTTATTTATAGACATTTTGATGATAACCATTCTGGCAGATGTGAAGTGATGTCTCTTTATTCTTTTGATTTGCATTTTTCTAATTATCAGGGATATTGAGCATCTTTTCATGTGCCTATTAGTCATCTGTATGTCTTCTCTGGAGAAATATCTTTTCAGATTTTGTACCCATTTTTTGATTGGGTTGTTTGTTTTATAGATATTGAGTTGTATGAGCTGTTTATATATTTTAATATTGCCTCTTTGTTAGTCACATCATTTGCAAATATTTTCTCCTATTCTATAGATTGTCCTTTTATTTTGTGAATGGTTTATTTTGCTGTGCAAAAGCTTTTAAATTTTATTTACAAATAGGTCTCATTTAAAATTTTTGCTTTCATTTTACTTATTTTGCCTAAGGAGACTGATCCAAGAAAATATTGCTATGATTTACATCAAAAAGTGTTCCACTTATGTCCTCTTCTAGGAGTTTTATGGTTTCAGGTCTCACATTTATATCTTTAAACTATTTTAAGTTTATTTTTGTGTATGGTGCAAGGGAATGTTCTAATCTCATTTTTTTTCACAAATAGCTGTCAAGTTTTCTCAACACCACGTGTTGAAGAGTCTGTATTTTTTCCATTCCCTGTATATTCTTGCCTTCTTTGTCATAGATTAATTGAGCATAGGTGCCTGAGTTTAACTCTGGGCTCTTGGTTCTGTTCTATTGATCTATCTGTCTGCTTTTGTGCTGGTAAGCAGCATGTGTTTTGATTGTTGTGACTTTGTAGTATAGTCTGAAGTCTGGGACTTCCAGGTTTTTTCTTCTTTCAAGATTACTTTGGTAATTTGAGGTCTTTTGTGATTCTATATGAATTTTAGGATTATTTTACAGTGAAAAATATCACGGGCATTTTGATAGGGATTTCATTAAATCTGTAGATCACTTTGGGTAGTATGGAAATTTTAACAATATTAATTCTTCTAATCCAACAGTATGGGATATCTTTCCATTTTCTTTCTTTCTTTTTCCATTTATTTTTATTGGTTGGAGGCTAATTACTTTACAATATTGTAGTGGTTTTTGCCATACATTGACATGAATCAGCCATGGATTTACATGTGTTCCCCATCCCGATCCCCCCTCCCACCTCCCATCTTTCCATTTTCAATTTCCTTCATCAGTGTTAATAGTTTTCAGAGTATAGGTCTTTTACCTCCTTGATTAAGTTTATTCTAAGACATTTTATTCTTTTTTTTTTTTTTTTTTCTTTTTTACACCTCACTGCACGGCTTGTAGAATTGAAGTTCCCCAACCGGGGACCAAGCTTAGGGCCGAGGCAGTGAGAATGCTGAATCCTAAGCTCTGGACCACCAGGGAATGCTCAGGCTCCTTGTCTTGTAGAATCTTTTCTGATCTATTTTTGGCAAGAATATTAATGTGATGTGCTAAGTCGCTTCAGTTGTGTCTGACTTTTTGTGAACCCTGTGGACTGTAGTCTGCCAGACTCCTCTGTCCATGGGATTCTCCAGGTAAGAATACTACAGTGGGTTGCCGTGCCTTCCTCCAGGGGATCTTCCTGACCCAGGGATCAAATCTGCCTCTCTTGCCTCTCCTGAGTTGGCAAGCGGGTTCTTTACCACTAGCGCCACCTGGGAAGCCCATATAGTGATGAGGTACTTAAACAATCTTTCACCCATTGGTTTTAGCATCCTTTGATAATTCTTGAATTATTTTACAATGGTAGCTGAGAAACCGTGATTTTTTTTTTTTCTGAGAACAGTCATCTTTTCTGATCTCCTCACAGTTGTGTCCTCAGTTCCCGGCATAGTGCTGAGAGTGAGGTAGGCACTGAATAAATATTCTGTGAGTAAGTGTATGAAACTCTAAGTCAGTAGTGTAAGTCAATCACATGCGTGCGTACTCAGTCACTCAGGCGTGTCCTACTTCCTGTGACGCCATGGACTTTAGCCCGGCAGGCTCCTCTGTCCATGGGATTCTCCAGGCAAGAATACTGGAGTGGGTTGCCATTTTCTCCTCCAGGGGCTCTTCCTCACCCAGGGCTCAAACCTATGTCTCCTATAGCTCCTGCATCGGTAGGCAGATTTTACCATTGAGCCACCCAGGGAAGCCACAAGTCAGTCACAAATCCTGTCAAAACAGCAGCAAAATATTAGATTGTTTTAGTATTAAGAATAGAACTTCAAAGTTACTTCTGTTGTTGAACCTAATTTTGTATGCCTGATGCACAGTGAGGCCAAACAAAGTGAAATATTGGAATTTTGGGGGAGAGGAAATTTTATGCCATGGCCAAGCAAGAACAGGTGACTTGTGCTCAAAAAACTTTAACTCCATAATGATTATAATGGGATGAGGGCTACAAGGTGCTTGACTTTCTTCTGATTGGTTGGTTGTGAGCTAACGGGGTAGTGGAATCTCAGTCATCAACCCTCTGGTTCTGACCCATCTGGGCATAGAAATACCATTCTCTACTTGGGTAGGGGCCCGTTTTTTAAAACATCAAAAGAAGTATAATGTATCATAACATATGAAAATTTTATGAAATTCAAATTTCAGGGTTCATAAACAAAATTTTATTGGAATACAGCCACTGTCATGGGTTTAAATAGTGTCTATTGTTGCTTTCTCATTGCAGTGACAGAGTTAAATAGTTGCGACAGAGACCATATGGTCCGTAAAGTCTAAGATGTTCACTGACTATTTATTTTAAAAATTTTGCAGACTAATGCATTAGATCATAAACTCCCTGATGGCACAATGTTTTGCACACAAAAGATATTCAATACTTGTTTGTTGGATTAAAATGAGACTATAAAAGTTTCTATTTAATTTTTCTGACTTAAAATTCCTTGTCTGAATCTACTTAAGACAATCATAACACCCATTATGTACTATCTAATATGAATAATTAGTATCTTAATATGATGAAAAGAAGATTTAGTATTTGTTAAAGTCTGTTTATCCCTTACAGACTAATAAGGGATACATTTACCTAATGCTAATAGTAGGCTGAATGTATTTCATGCCATCAGAAATCTTACATGTAACTCAGACTTCTCTGGTGGTCCAGCGGCTTAGACCACTCCCAGTGCAATGGGAGCTTTTGAATTGTGGTGCTAGAGAAGGTTCTCAAGAATCCCTTGAACTGAAAGGAGATTGAACCAGTCAATCCTAAAGGAAATCAACCCTGAATACTCATTGGAAGGATTAATGCTGAAACTGAAGTTCCAAAACTTTGGCTACCTGATGCAAAGAGCTGACTCAATAGAGAGACCCTGATGCTGGGAAAGGTTGAAGGCAAAAGAAGGGAACTGCAGAGGATGAGATGGTTGGATGGCATCACTAACTCAATGGACATGAGTTTGAGCAAACTCTGGGAGACAGTGAAGGACAAGGAAGGCTGGTGTGCTGCAGTCTGGAGGGTCACAGAGAGTCGGACATGACTTAGTAACTGAACAACAACAACCGTCTGATCCTTGGTCAAGGAACTAGGTCCCACCTGCCACAACTAAAGATCCCATGTGCTGGACTTCCCTGGTGTTCCAGTGCTTAAGAAACCACCTGCCAGTGCAGGGGACACTGGTTCAGTTCCTTGTTGGGAAAAATTTCACATGCTGCAGGGCAGCTAAGCCTAGGTGCCACAGCTACTGAAGCTCGTGTGCCTAGAGCCTGTGTGTGGGGGGGGGAATCAAACCACGTGCCACAATTAAGACCTGGTGCAGCCAATTAAATAAATAATTTGTTAAAAAATAACGCTTGCATGTTATCAACTTCAGGGCAAAACAGAACATATTAAGCTGGAGCAATTGAGAAAAGACTTCTGAGTTTCCCGGTCCTTGACATTGGAGCCTCTCAGGTCATTTGGGGAGACCAAGAAGGAAATCCTGCAGATGGGAAATCACTGTGTGGAAAGAGGAAGCTGTGATATGGCTGGCATGGCTGGAGAGTAGACTTGTGGAGGGCATGGATGTGTCATTCTGGACCTGAGCTCAACCCTGAAGCAGAAATAGGGTCTATAACCTGTACTATTTTCCAGCCAATTATCACCACCCACTCACTTTTAAGGCTTTTGAGGTTTCCCTTGTTGCTCAGTTGGTAAAGAATCTTCCTGCAATGCAGGAGACCTGGGTTTGATTCCTGGGTCAGGAACATCTCCTGGAGAAGGAAATGGCAGCCCACTCCAGTATTCTTGCCTAGAGAATCCCATGAACAGAGGAGCCTGGCAGGCTACAGTCCATGGGGTTGCAAGAGTCGGACACCACTTAGCAACTAAACCACCACCACTCACTTTGAAGCCTATAGTAAGCTGGCTTTTCCTTGTCACTTAACTGAGGCCATTCTAGCTCTACTGAAGGTCATCCCTAGTCACCAGGAAAACCAATGAACCTTTACCAGCCCTCATCCTTCCCTAACTATCTTCATTTAACAATTTAATCTTCCTTCTTTCTTAAAAGGCCGTCCTTACCAACTCATTTTGTTGGTAACTGTACTCTCTCCTCTGGTCCATTTTCCACTGACAGAGAATTTTAAAAAGGGCTCCAATCAGGACATGACTGCCAATGGGAAACAGCAAGATCCTATAACAGGTTCTATGTTCAACTTCTTTCATTTCAATGCAGGCTTTTATGGAAAATGTACTACATCCAAGACATCATGCCAGATGTTGTAAGGGGGGAAAGACTCAAAGAATTCAATCTTGTGGAGGAAAGAGATTGGTAAGCAAGTGAAAGTGAAGTTGTTAGTCTCTCAGTCCTGTCCAACTCTCATGGACTATAGACCACCAGTCTCCTCTGTCCATGGGATTTTCCATGCAAGAATACTGGAGTGGGTTGCCATTCCACTCTCCAGAGGATCTTCCCCACCCAGGAATTAAACCCCAGTCTGCCACATTGCAGGCAGATTCTTTACTGTCTGAGCCACCAGGATAAGCAAGTAATTAAACTCAAAGCAGAATAAGGTGAGTGTTGATAAGAAGCATAAGCAGTATTTTGTGGATGTGAAAAGGAGAGGTAATTAAAGGTGACCTTGAAGATAAGAATTGTTCATATCTTTCCACAGAAGAGGTTGTCTATTACCAATGTTTCATTGGTAATAAGAAAGGAACTAAGTTATAAAGTTTGTGTGAGTCTCAAAGAAAAATTGGTTTTCCAATTATTTGTTCATTATGTTATATATATAAAAACTTTCTTTAAAAGTGATTACCATATCTAGTGGTAATTCTTTCCTTGCTTGATTCTTGGAACAATCCATTTCATAGGTTTTATTAGTCCTATTTTATAGATGAAGAACATGAGACTCAGAGGAATTAAATAAGAATATACAAAATGGACTCCAAATAGAATTAAACTCTCCTTTCCTCGTTTTTGAAATGAATTCTTTAGGCAACTAGAGTGAGAATATTTATTTAAGTATATTCCTTCCTTTCATTTCCACTAAATCAGGAAGCTAAATGCCAGCACTGAAACGGAACGGGTTCGGGGTCCTTAGATTCAGCACCTTTCGTGTAACCCAGGGGGCTCATTTTCCTCATTGTCAGAGTGGCCCAGCAATTGGTTAGGTTGTTGGAGACCTAACTCTTTCATCCTGAGGGCATAATAGAGTCTGTGCTGTTTGTAAGAACAATGCAACTCTCTAGAGCTCCGTCTACATGGCAGTCCTAAAATGCTTAAAAAAAAAAGTGTATTCGTGGTCATTCACAGTCCTCAAATTCAGTTTCTGCCTTGAGAAATCCAAAAGTGAGGTTATTTTGTTGTTTCCATTTTTTGCTAAAACTGGGGTAACCAGCCATCTTCAAGCAGTCAAACCAGTTTGCTGGGTACCTCACCCCCTGACTTCCCCTGTCGGAAACTGGCTTCAGACCTCAGTGCTCTTTGGCTGCTGGTTAGAGTCGGATCGACAGGTGCAGCCATGAAGAAAAGGGGGGAAGGAAACAAAACAAACATCCAACTTCGCAAACTCCGCAGAGAGATTTTGTAAATAGAAATGCAGGCTGTGTAAACATACTACCTATAATTTTTCTAGTTGGCACGCTAGGAACCCAGTAGAAAGAGATCATGGTAGATAACCCAGAGTCCACAAAATAAGAGTTTTATTCAAGGAGGTGGAGGCGGAGGAGGAAGGCTGTCTGGTTGCTCCTGCTTTTTTCCAAAAAAACTTTCCAAATCTTTTTATTCAAATACTTTATATGTAGGAACCCTGAAGAATTTTCAGTGATTAAAAAAGGGACCAAGAGGTGAGTGAGAACTCAGCTTACTACAAAAGAAGTCAGAATAAGTCTTTCTTGATGGAGGAGCAAAAGGATCTGGTGAGGTTGGAAACCTGGTGCATCGTAGTCTATGAGCCGCTAGGGAAGTGCCAGAGGCGAGTGCAGCTGCTGTTTCAGGCAGAACACAATTCAGGAGCTCCATTCCTCCTGGGTGCCAGTGAACTTTGCTCGGCCTCTTGCCTTTCACTCCCTACAAAGAGCATCGCAGAGGAATCAGGCAGCTTTGACAGCCCAGTGGGTAGAGCAGGAGTCTCTACTAGTTTGTCGTGTTTAGTCCTAGATTCTTGTTGATATATTTTATCAGATAAGCACTGTTCTTGTGATTTGTGATTTGAAATTTTCTGAGAAAGGTCAGTTAAATAGTTTGGCTTTATGGATGCCTAATGGTCTCTTGATGAAAGTGAAAGAGGAGAGTGAAAAAGTTGGCTTAAAGCTCAACATTCAGAAAACTAAGATCATGGCATCTGGTCCCATCACCTCATGGGAAATAGATGGGGAGACAGTAGAAACAGTGTCAGACTTTATTTTTTGGGGCTCCAAAATCACTGCAGATGGTGACTGCAGCCATGAAATTAAAAGACGCTTACTCCTTGGAAGGAAAGTTATGACCAACCTAGACAGCATATTAAAAAGCAGAGACATTACTTTGCCAACAAAGGTCCGTCTGGTCAAGGCTATGGTTTTTCCAGTGGTCATGTATGGATGTGAGAGTTGGACTGTGAAGAAAGCTGAGCGCCGAAAAATTGATGCTTTTGAACGGTGGTGTTGGAGAAGACTCTTGAGAGTCCCTTGGACTTCAGGGAGATCCAACCAGTCCATCCTGAAGGAGATAGGTCCTGGGTGTTCATTGGAGGGACTGATGCTGAAGCTGAAACTCCAATACTTTGGCCACCTCATGCGAAGAGATGACTCACTGGAAAAGACCCTGATGCTGGGAGGGATTGGGGGCAGGAGGAGAAGGGGACGACAGAGGATGAGATGGTTGGATGGCATCACCGACTCAATGGGCATGAGTTTGAGTGAACTCCGGGAGTTTGCGATGGACAGGGAGGCCTGGTGTGCTGCGATTCATGGGGTCGCAAAGAGTCGGACACGACTGAGCGACTGAACTAACTAACTAATGGTCTAAGTGAACAAAGAAAAACCCATTGTCAAGAGTTACCTCTTTGGGTCGAAGAAACTAATGAAATTTGTGATTGAATCAAAAATTATATGCAGGGTCCGAATGCCAGAGTAGCTGGTAAACAAAAAAGTAGATAGCTTTATTGATCAGAAAGTGTTTATAATTTTTTTCAAAAAATTAAAAGTACAGTCAATTAACAACATGTGCTTTAATGATTATTATAACAGTTTACATTTACTAAGCACTAATTGCTTTTAGGGTACCATTTGTTGTTATTTAGTTACTTAGTCATGTCTGACTCTTTGCAATCCCATGAACTGCAGCATGCCAGGCTTTCCTGTCCTTCCCTGTCATTAGACATGTCAAATTCATGTCTAATGAGTTGGTGACATTAACTAACCATTTCATCCTCAGCCGCCCCCTTCTCCTTTTGCACCCAGTTGTGCCATACTCGTGATTGTAGCCCACCAGGCTCCTCTGTCAATGGGCTTTCTCAGGCAAGAATACGGGAGTAGGTTGCCTTTTCCTCCTCTTGCAGAGGATCTTCCCAACTCAGGAATGGAAGCTGAGTCTCCTGCGTTGGTAGGCCTATTCTTTCTTTTAACTACTGAGTCACCTGGAAAGTCCAATAAAGTAATAATATACAGCTATTTTTAAGGTCACGTTTAAAAGACTAGTGATACATTTCTAAGTGAAAAAAAGAAGGCTACAAGCAGTATGTTTCACCTGATCTCAATTTTATAATAATCATTTATTTATGGGGCTACATATGTACACCAAGGGTCAAAGATGTATGGGTGTTGCAAAAGTGGGTGTAGTTTTTTTTTTTTTTGAGAAATTTTCTACATTTTCCCAAACTTTCTTCAACTAAGATACATTATTTTTGTTTTGTTTTCTTGTTTTTTTCTTCTTTTTGGTTTTTTCTTTTTGGCACATGCATTACTTTTTTTATGTAAGACCCTTCAGTGTTGTTTAAAGTAGAAGAAAGAAATACCATAAGAGGAATAATAAATGTACCATCATCAATTTTGTCACAGATAACAAATATTTGTGGGGAGCAAGGGTGGGGTGAACTGAACATGTGAATGTAGCTGTGACACAAAGCACATTCTTTCACAGGCGCAGCCACTGGTACAGATACGTCTCATAATTTTCCACGAGCCAGTATCATATTAACCAGGGTCATGAGTAAGCACAATCATACCCTGATCATTTTCCTCGTTGACTCGCTTCCCTCCCTTGGCTTCTGTGACTCCCCACTCCTGTTTTCCATCTACCTTGTTGGCCTTCCCTTTCTCAATCTCCTTCATTAGTTCCTTCTCTCCCCCTCACCTCCCTTTACGTTTCAGAGAGCTCCAGGACTGACCTGGGGTCTCCTCTTCACCATCCACTTAGAGCGGAAAAAGAATCAATTAAAATGCCTTCAGGAGCTACGGTAGTAACGAGTGAGTGAAGCAAGTCCTTGATTTCACTGCCAACTTTTCTCCCAACCCAACTCCCAACCCAACTCAGGCAACTGCATGTCCACAAATTGCTCAAGTCAAGAAGTAGAAACCACTTTTCATTGCTCCCTTTCTTTCATCTTTGCCCACAAACATCCAATACATCAGAGAAGGAAATGGCATCTCACTCCAGTATTCTTGCCTGGAGAATCCCACGGACAGAGGAGCCTGCAGGCTACAGTTCACGCGGTTCCTAAGAGAGGAACATGATACAATGCATCAGCAAGTCCTGTTAGTTCTATTTTAAAAATATATCTTAAATTCTTTCCTTTCCCCTTTCTGCCTCCATCTTGTGTAGGCTGCTGCTGCTGCTGCTAAGTCGCTTCAGTCGTGGCCGACTCTGTGCAACCCTATAGACGGCAGCCCACCAGGCTCCCCCGTCCCTGGGATTCTCCAGGCAAGAACACTGGAGTGGGTTGTCATTTCCTTCTCCAATGCATGAAAGTGAAACGTGAAAGTGAAGTCGCTCAGTCGTGTCCAACTCGTAGCGACCCCATGGACTGCAGCCTACCAGGCTCCTCTGTCCATGGGACTTTCCAGGCGAGAGTACTGGAGTGGGGTGCCATTGCCTTCTCCACTTGTGTAGGCTCCTTAAGTGTTATCCTAAGTAGTCTCTTTGCTTTTACTCCTGGCCACCAGAAGTTCTTCACACACACCCAGACGTACTAACAATCTTTGGATTTGGAATGAAAAACTCAGTAGATGTCTCTGGTCTTCTTTTATTCTTCTTATTGAAAAGGTAAGATTTACCTAGCTTGACTGAGTTATCACAACTCAGAATTAACTAATAGTACAAAAAAAAAGTGAATTCACTTTGGTTTCTTAGCAGTCAAATATTTAGGAACCTAACGGGGGGGGGAATTTATTTGCTCAGTTGTTCTGCTCATTTTGTACTCTACCGCCTTGTTTAACAATGGTTGAGGGAGAATTTTAAAAAAAGGAAAATTATTTTCTATTCTTAATTCCCATCCATCTGTAAAGAACAAAACAGAAGGCTGACATAAATGTGTATTATAGTCTGGGGGTGGCTTACCATACTTGTTTCCACTTAAGTTCATCTTACCTCATTTTTCCAGGACTTCAATTTAATAGTTTTTTTCTTTGCCTTTTAAGCTTCTACAACTATGACTCATGGAACTAGAACTGTCTCAGTACTGGTTTGTGTTACTTTCTGTATGAGATTTTTCTCAAGTGGTTAAAATGACATAAGCAAAATACATTTTGTTTTTCTAAAGCTTAAAGACATAAATGTTAAACTATCATTTGTTAACTATCATTCTTTAACTTCCCATTAAAAGAAACTGAATTTAGCAGAGGAATAAAGACTTTTTAATTTTACTTTACAACATAAAATAATTTCCCTCAGTTATTTCTTCCATAGTTGTTGATCACAGACTTTTAGTAATTTCATTTTTAGATCTTGGAAATTGCATTTTCCTAAATGCTAATTTCTTACTACATTTTGCTTTAGAAATAAATTATTTTGAAGTTGACACTATTTCTGTCTTGCTTTTAATATGAAATTTATCAACTATCTGTCATTTTCTATTTACACAGAACTCTCAGTTGTTCTCCCTCTGATTTAGAAGACTGTTGTTTTTGGGCTAGAAATACATGATCCAGATTGTTCAGATTTAGAGACTTTCCAGGTTGTTTCTAATAATCTGAGTGACATTAAAATCTTCATATTAATACAGCTTATTTTTAATTAACATAAACACATTTCATTATTTATATATATATACACACACATATATATATATATACACACACACATATGTCATCACAGAAGTCATGAGTAAGCACAATCATACCCTAATCAATAAAAATTAGTTCAGGGAATTCCCTGGTGGTTCAGTGGTTAGGATTCTTATGCCGCCACTGTCAAGGGTGCAGGTTTGATGCCTGGTCAGGGAATTAAGATCCTGCAAGGCCAAAAAAGAAAAGAAAAAAAAAGAGTTCAGTGGTTGTAAACTAGGCCTTATATTGTAATTACCTGGGAAGCTGTAAAAACTACTGATGCCTGGGTCCTACTCAAGATTCTGATTTAATTGGCGTGGGCACTGGGATTTATAAAAGGTGATTCTTGAGAATGGTCAATGGTAAGAACCACAGAATTAGGCAATTATGGCTTCAAAATGTCATTTTATATATTTGAGCCTAGCTGCATATATGAAGAAGGTGGCAAAATAGTTACCCTTTTTATAAAAAAAATATGGCTTAAAACAATACAAATTCATCTTACCTTTTTAGAGGTCAGAATTCTAAAATGGGTTTCACTAGGCTAAAATCAAGGCATTGGTGGGGCTGCATTCCTTCTGAAGATTGCAGGTGAAAATCTGTTTCTTTACCTTTTCCAGCTTCTAGACACTGCCTGAATTCCTTGGCCTGTGGCCTCTTCCTCCATCTTCAAAGCCATCAGTGTAGCATCTTCAAATCTCTCACTGACTCTATACTTTCTGCCTTTCTTTTTCACATATGGGGAACTTTGTAGTTATACTGGGCTGAAATAATTAATGCAGGATAATATCCCATCTCAAGATCCTTAATATAATCATCTGTAAAGTGCTTTTCCATGTGAATTAACATATCCACATGGTTCCAGGGATTGTAATGTTGGTGCAAAAGTAATTGAGGTTTTCTGTTGTCGCTCTTTGCCATTTGATATTGGAATATATTCTTAAATAAATGTGGTTATGTTATACATCATTTTAATTTAATTTCTTGCATCCTTTATATATATATGGTTTGCTAATGACTTATTACTTGCTGTTTATTTTATAGTTATTTTAGACTACACAAGTGGTGTTAGACAAAAAGCAAATTTGAGTGATTTTCTTATTCAAGTTCAAAATGGGTGGTAAAGCAGTGGAGACAACTTGCAACATCAACAACGCATTTGGTCCAGGAACTGCTAACAAACGCACAATGCAGCAGTGGTTCAAGAAGTTTTGCAAAGGAGAAGAGAGCCTTGAAGATGAAGGGTGCAGTGGCCAACTGTTGGAAGATGACAACCACCAACTGAGGGGATCCTCCTACAACTACACGAGAAGTTGCTGAAGAACTCAGCGTCAGCCATGCTATAGTCATTTGGCATTTGAAGCAAATTGGAAAGGTGACAAAGCTTGATGAGTGGATGCTCATGAGCTGACACCACCCTAATGGCAGAAAGCAAAGAGGAACTAAAGAACCTCTTGATGAAGGTGAAAGAGGAGGGTGAAAAAGCTGGCTTAAAACTCAACATTCAAAAAACTAAGATCATGGCATCTGGTCCCATCACTTCATGGTAAATAGATGGGGAAACTGTGACAGACTTTATTTTCTTGGGCTCCAAACTCAGTGCAGATGGTGACTGCAATCATGAAATTAAAAGACGCTTGCTCCTTGTAAGAAAAGGTGTGACAAACCTAGACAGCATATTAAAAAGCAAAGTTCTGTAAAAGTCAAAGCTATGGTTTTTCCAGTAGTTATATATGGATGAGAAAGCTGGATTATAAAGAAGGCTGAGCACCGAAGAATTGATGTTTTTGAACTGTGGTGTTGGAGAAGATTCTTGAGAGTCCCTTGGACAGCAAGAAGATCAAACCAGTCAATCCTAAAGGAAATCAACCCTGAATATTTATTGGAAGGACTGAAGTTGAATTCTGAGAGATAGTGAAGGACAGGGAAGCCTGGCGTGGTGCAGTCCATGGGGTCACAAAGAGTTATACACAACTGAATGAGTGAACAACAACATGAGCTGATGGCAAATCAAAAAAATAGTCATTTTGAAGTGTCTTCTTTTACAACAACCGTGAACCATTTCTTGATCAGATGGTGACATGCAACAAAAAGTGGATTTTATACAACCACTGGCAATGACCAGCTCAGTGTTGGACTGAGAAGCTCCAAAGCACTTCCCAAAGCCAAACTTGCACCAAAAAAATATCATGGTCACTGTTTGTTGGTCTGCTGCCCATGTGATCCACTATAGCTTTCTGAATCCCAGCAAAATCATCACATCTGAGAAGTATGCTCAGCAAATTGATGAGATGCACCAAAACTTTCAATGCCTACAGCTAGCATCTATCAACAGAAAGGGTCCAATTCTGCATGACAAGTCCTGACCACATGTCACACAACCAACACTTCAAATGTTGAATGAATTGGACTACAAACTTTGGGCTCATCGGCCATATTCACGTGACCTCTTGCCAACTGACTACCACTTCTTCAAGCATATCGACAACTTTTTGCAGGGAAAATGCCTCCACAGCCAACAGGAGGCAGAAAATGCTTTCCAAGAGTTTGTCCAAACCTAAACATGGATTTTTATGCTATAGGAATAAACAAACTTATTTCTCACTGGCAAAAAAATGTGTTGATTTTAATGGTTTCTATTTTGATTAATAAAGATATGTTTGAGCATTGCTATAATGATTTAAAATTCACAGTCCAAAACTGCAATTAGGTTTGCACCAACCTAATAGAATGTGGATATTCTTATGGGACATTCTGTTATCTATCACAAGCCCCATACTCGGTAGCTGTGTTCCTCTTCATTTTACACTCTCCCTGATGATCTTTCTCCTCTTGGTAGATAATCTTACATTTCTCTCTTCAACTCCACCTGCATCTATTCATTGGATATAGCCCCTGTGTGGTTCTGTAGGCCCTAGAACCTATGCTTTTCCTAAACTTTAGGTCTTGACAGTCTTTGCTATCTTGGTTTGAATACTTCAGAAAAATTGCCTTCTTTCAAGTCATACTATCTTCTTTGTTCTTCTAGACTCAAGGCATTTCCTTCTCCAGGAATTTTTTTAAAAAATTGAGATATAATTGATATATAACATCATGTAAGTTTAAGATGTGAGAAGGGATGACAGAGGATGAGATGTTTGGATGGCATCACCAACTTGATGGGCAGTTTGAGCAAGCTCTGGGAGCTGGTGAACGACAGGGAGGCCTGGCGTTCAGCAGTCCATGGGGTCGCAAGAAGTCAGACACAACTGAGCGACAGAACTGAAGTTTAAGATGTACAGCGTGTTGATTTGATATATTGTCAACATTGCAATATGATTACCACCATTGTGTTTGCTAACACCTCTACCATATCACTCTTTTTTGTGGTGGGAACAATTAAGATCTAGACTCTTAGCAACTCTGAAGTTCATAATGTAGCATTGTTGACTATAATTACTATGCTGTGCATTAGATCTACAGGACTTATTTTTCTCTTAGTTGTTCTTGTTCTCAAACATCTCCTCAATTCTCCCACCCGTCCCCCCAGCCTCTGGTTATCACCATTCTACTCTGCTTTTATGAGTTTTGCTTTTTTTTTTTTTTTTGATTCCACATATAAGTAATATCATAGTATTAGCCTTTCTTTGTCTGATTTATCTCATTTAGCATAATCCTCTTATGGTCTATTCATATTATCACAAATGGCAGTATTTTCTTCTTTCTGTTGGCTGAGTAATAGTCTAGTTTATATACCACATCTTTTCTTTATCCATTCATCCACTTATGGACACCCAAGTTGTTTCCATATTGTGGTATTGCAGAAGACTCTTGAGAGTCCCTTGGACTGCACGGAGATCAAACCAGTCAATCCTAAAGGAAATCAAACTTGAATATTCATTGGAAGGACTGATGCTGAAGCTGAAGGCCCAATATTCTGGCCACCTGATGCGAAGAAGTGACTGATTGGAAAAGACCCAGATACCGGGAAAGAGTGAGGGCAAGAGGACAAGGGGGCGACAGAGGATGAGACGGTTGGATGGCGTCACCGACTCAATGGACGTGAGTTTGAGCAAATTCTGGAAGACAGTGGAGAAGAGGGAAATCTGGCGCACTGCAGTCCATGGGGTCACAGAGTTGGACATGATGTAGAGACTGAACAGCACCAAAAATAATATTTCTGTATCTTGGCCCTTGTGAATAATGTGGCCATAAATATGGGAGTACAGACACATTTATAATTTAAATATCCTACTTTTATTTCCTTTGGATATATACTCAGAAGTAGAATGTTGGATCATATGGTAGCTCTATTTTTAATTTTTGAGGAACCGCCATACTGTTTTCCACAGTGGCTGAACAAATTTACATTCCCACCAACAGTGTACAAGGGTTCCCTTTTCTGCACATAATTTCCAATGCTTTTTATCTATTTTCTTCTTTCTTAAAAAAAAATATTTATTTATTTTTGGCTGTGCTGGGTCTTCATTGTGGCTTGGGCTTTTCTCTAGTTGTGGCGAGCAGTGGGGCTGCTCTCTGGGCTTCTCATCGAGGTGGCGTCTCCTGTGGCCGAGCATGGGCTCCAGGGAGTGCAGGCTTTAGGAGTTGCAGCATGTAGGTTCAGTAGTTGTGGCTGCTAGGCTCTGGAACACAGGCTCAATAGTTGTGGTATGTGGGCTTAGTTGCTCTGAGGCATGTGGGATCTTCCCAGACCAGGGATCGAACCGGTGTTCCTTGCATTAGCAGGCAGATTTTTTTTTTTTTTTTTTTTACCACTGAGCCACCAGGGAAGCCCCCTATTGTCTTCTTGGTGATAGTCATTTTAACAAGTGTGAGGTGATACCTCAATGTGGTTTTGGTTTGCATTTTCTTGATGATTGACAGTAAATAATATTTATAAACTTCTGAGCCCCTCAGTAAAGATAGTGTGATATCTACCAATGGGGAGATAAGACTTTTTTTTTTTGCTGAGTCGTGAGGCATGTGAGATCCTACTTCCCTGACCAGGTATTGAACCTGTACCCCCCTGTATTAAAAGCGTGGATTACCAACTATTGGAATGCTAGGGAAGTCCCAGAGAAGACATTTTAACTTTACTTTCAGTTTCTCAACATTTTGAGGAAAAAGACTAAAACTAAGCACCCTCCTACAATGAATGTGTTAATCTCATTATTCCACACAACTGCACACCTCTATAAATGCAAATTATTGTAAACTAATATAAACACTGCATCCCACCAATACTATACAATGGGTGATTCTACCCAAATATGTATTGGGGTTGGGTAGTTGCCAGTGATTTTAGGAGTCTAGTGAAATCCTATCACTAGATAGGGTTTGACATTCCCTAAAGGCAGCAGATTGCCTTCAGGGTAGAACCCAGGCCTTAGCCTGGTTTTGCTGTGGTCCCCTCAGCCTCTGTAGCTTCCTCTTTAGTCAACTTGCTATTAACAATCTGCCTGCCATCCCATACTCATCATTTTTATATAACAACTTTAATTTAGCCATGGGTTCTTGATTATGCTAATATAATTTTCACCCATAATACAGCCAAGAATGGAGCATAATCTGCTCAGTGTTTTCCCTTCTGCAGCCTATTTTGTAAACACAGATTCAATTCCATGTCCCTCTTTGTGCAGGGATCATAAAAGCTATAATGACATTGTAAACAATCAGAATACCATTTAACTTCACGGGATGAGAGTTTCCCACACTTAGGCTCCTCATAAATAAACAGAATCTGTAAAGAGGGTGTGATCCAAATGGGGGTGGTAGGATCTGCTTTTCAATATATGTGTTAACAGTATATATGTGTTTTTTACTGCTCTATAGCTCTATCCATAATAAATATATAAGTATTTAAGAATGACAGTTTGATTCAGTTGTCTCCTAAGAGTTAAGATGTCCAGCCATTCTGGAGAGTTTTCTTTAAATTGCAGTATAGTTGGTTTACAATATTGTGTTACTTTTAGGTGTACGGCAAAGTGATTCAGTTATATACATCTATATTTGTGTTATTTTTCCACTATAGGTTATTGCAAGATATTGAATATAATCCCCTGTGCTTGTTTACATATATATAGTGTTGTTCACATATATATAGTTGTTCACATATATATAGTAGTGTATATCTATTACTCCCACACTTTTAATTTACCCCTCCTTCCCCCCTCTTTCCTCTTTGGTAATCATAAGTTTGTTTTCTATGTCTGTGAGTCTGTTTCTGTTTCATAAATAAGCTCATTTGTATTTTTTTAGATTCCACACATAAGTGACATATATTTGTCTTTCTCTGACTTCACTCAGTATAATAATTTCTAGGGTCGCAAATGTTGCTGCAAATGGCAATATTTCATTTTTTTTATGGTTGGGTAATATTCCATTGTGTGTATATATCACATCTTCTTTATCCACTTATCTGTTGATTGCTACTTAGGTTTCTTTCATATCCTGGCTATTGTAAACAGTGCTGCTATTTGGGGAGCATATATATACTGGGGAGCATATATCTTTCTGAATTAGAGTTTTCATCTTTTCCAGATATATCCCCAAGAGTAGGACTTCTGGCTCACAAGTAACTTTAGTTTTAGTTTTCTAAGGAAGCTCCATACTGTTTTCCATAGTGGCTACACCAATTTACATTCCCATCAACAGTGCAGGAGGGTTCCCTTTTCTCCTAACCCTCTGGAGATTTTTCATATCATGGAATTACCTTCCCTGACTTTTTCATCTGGCCTGTTCTATTTATTTTTTAATCTTTTCTTGGAAGTCTCCCTATTAGGTTTTTACAGGCTTTAATATATTGCATTGTGATGTCTGTCTCAATGATTAGACTGTGAGTTCTCAAGACAGGCTAGATTTTTCTCTTCTAACCTAAATGTCTAATGTCTAATCTTAATGTCTGGTGTAGTGCTTAACACTCAGGAAATATTTTTGGAAAGATTTGAATTAGCAAGTGAAGTTCCTTCTCCTTTAAATACTTTTTGTTCCTATTTGGTACCACATCATCAGTGGTACATGACTCAAAAAGGCAGAGTCCCTTGATTTATTATATAATGAAAATTTTGTATGTCTATTTACTATCTTCAATGCCATTTTTAATGGCTTCAGAGAATCCCACAGTGTGAAAGAACCACAGTTTACCTAACCAATCCTTTTTTTGGGGGGGAGGGGATGTGTGTGTTAGACATGTACATTGATTCTAATTTTTTTTTATTCTAAATTTTTGAAATTATAAATAATACTGACATAAACATGGTTTTAACTCTACCTCTGAGCTACTTGATTATGCTTAGGATACATTCTTAAGAGTCAAAAGAGCAGTATACTACTGGACTCTTTCTCAGTGATGTTATATATTTGCAGTAAATAAGAGTACACATTTTTCCTGTGCCAACACTGAGTACTATAAATATCTGCAATGAGCGAGATAAAATGTGTTACCTCAATATTATTTTAATTCATATTTATTTGATTAGTAGTAGAATTGAACATTTTCTTCCTATGTTTTTACTTATTATTTTGGCCACACTTTGAGGCATGTGGTATCCCTGACCAGGGATCCCACCAGAGCCTCGTGTAGTGGAAGTGCAGAGTTTTAACCACTGCACCACCTAGGAAGTCTCTCTTATATTTTTTTCCCCCTTCCTGTATTTTTAATACAGGTATGCGTATGAATGGTGGTTATAACATTTCTCAGTAGAGAAATAATTTGGGGTGGTGTCTGTAAGGAAATGGGTACTTTTTAAAATCAAATTAAACCTAAGTCTTCTCAGTTAGCAACAAAGAGAAAACCTCTCTGGAAAATTTCTTGTGAACTTTATTTATAACCCCAAATGTGATCATAACACAAAATCCCCCTTTCCCCTGTGGATCTCTAGCTAAATACGTTGCCACCACCTTCTTTAACATACAGGCCCTCTTAGTTATAACATAGCTGTGACCAGGCTGGAATATTTTTTAAAGTTTGGACCAACAAACTGGACCAACAAAAGTAACATGGTTAGGGAGAGTAATCCAAAGCTAAATAATCTGTTTTATCTGATATTTTAGTTTTCT
This sequence comes from Cervus elaphus, assembly GCF_910594005.1. Lineage (NCBI taxonomy): Eukaryota > Metazoa > Chordata > Mammalia > Artiodactyla > Cervidae > Cervus > Cervus elaphus. The sequence continues at coordinate 62,848,889 of NC_057819.1, read as the reverse complement.
ATCTATTGCCATATAACAAAAAGTTCCACAATTCAGTGGCTTTAATCAACAAATATTTATAGCCTCTTACAAATTCTATGTGGGTTAACTGGATCCAACAGTGCAATTCTATATCATTTGGTAGGGCTGCAGTCTTCTGAAGGCTCAACCTGGCTGGAATACCCACAATGGCTCACTCTCATGGAGGACAGACATTGTTTGATATCTGGGAACTCAGCTGGGGCTACTGATTGTTCTCCACACAGTTTCTCCATGTGGCTTGGGTTCTAAGACGGAATACTCTTAAGTGTGCCTCTGTATGACAGAAGTCACCTTGTGGAGTGAAAGTGAAAAGTGAAACTGTTAGCCACTCAGTCGCATCCAATTCTTTGTGATCCAATGGACTGTAGCCCACCAGGTTCCTTTGTCCATGGAATTCTCCAGGCAAGAATACAGGAGTGGGTAGTCATTCCCCTCTCCAGAGGAATCTAATATTAGCAAGCATTTCAAAGTTCAAACCCCAGAGAATGAGGGCTGGAAAAAGGAATTTCCTCTCCTGTCTGCTTGGAAACAATCTGCTGTTGGTCTCATTACCTATATGAACCACCATTTATATCTTGGTGGCTGAAATGGTAACCTACCACTCTCAGGGAACACACTGGCTTCTCAGAGACCTCACCTAGATAACAATTTAGAATTGAGGGAACAGGGCCAATAGTCATTACAGGGATATGCACTTACATAGATTGCCAAGGGATGGGGGAGTAGGGTGGTGGTCCATTTCATTGCAGTCTCATGACAATTACTATCTTGTAATTATCTCTCATTGTAAGAGAGATACATTTTGAGAGCTACATTATCTCTCATTGTAAGAGAACACTGTAAACAGGCAACCTATTTATACACTACTTAAGAATGAAATTGACATGGGAAAATAAGAGAGACAAATCAACCAATCTGGTGTATGTCTACGTCAACTACACTAAATACTTCATTAATATTTTATGCCTTAAAATGTATGTCTTGCTAGCATACTTGCCCTTTTCAAAGTCTCTTATTCCTGTGTGACATACACAAGGAAAACAAGAATTTAAAAATGCTCCAAACGTAATTAACTTGATGTGGATAATTTTGAATTTCTAGATGTTAAATAATCACATAAACTTTTAAATGTTTGAGTTTCCAACTACAAGGGTAGGCAAATGTCTTTTCCTCTTAAATTGCAATTGTTCCCAGGGTCTAAAGCCCAATAAAGATGTCAAGTTTTCCTTAACATTTGTAAGATTTAATGACTAGTAAAAGCAATGTGTGCCTTTCTTGTGAGGAGGGTGCTGCAAGCCAAGGTCATCAATTTTCAGCCTATGATATAAGTTACGCTAAATAACAATTTGAAGAAAACTCCAAATCCAGCAATACACATTTAGGTGCGTAGTAAGTCATGTAGATGGTACCTTTCCCCTAAATTATAATCTAATTATACTCTAGCAAAATGCCAAGAAGTTACAATTGGGTGGACTGGGTGTACTTTCTGGTAGAAACAAAGAAAAATTCCATCCTATTTTTATTATCAAAATTTTCTTTTCTTTGCATATAGGTGAAGGCTTATAGATCAAGTCTTTTTAATTTCACCTTGGAATTACATTCTCTTTGCTTCAATTCCTTTGAGTTATGCACAAAGCCTCCTGTTCTAAATCCACTGCTGTTTTTCTTCTCTGCCATGACTTCGATGTACGCTGAAGGCAAGTAAAATTATGAAAACCCTTAGCCCTTAATTCTGTGAAGGTGGTGACGTCAGAGAGAGATATATGTTAGATGGTGATGAAAAATTTAAGTCTGGCTTTATACAAGGTAATCTTTTTTTTTTTTTCCCATTCCTTCCTTTCCCTTTTTTTTCCCCTTTTGTTTTAAAAGCAAATTTTTTCATCTTTATTCCCAAATTTGGGTGTATTTGCCCCTCAGAATTTCAATACCTTTTTTCCTCTCTGCTAAACAAGACTTGTGATGATCTGTTTTCCCTTTCATCTTTAACATTTTGCTTTTATCTTTCTGTATGTGATATATGTGGGCTTCCCTGGCGGCTCAGACAGTAAGTAATCTGCCAGTAATGCTGGAGGTTACCCTGGGTTCCATCCCTGGGTCAGGGGGATAGCCTGAAGAAGGAAATGGCAGCCCACTCCAGTATTTTCACCTGGGAAATCCCATAGACAGAGGTGCCTGCTGGGCTGTAGTCCCTGGAGTCACAAAGAGCTGGACATGACTGAGCAACTAACACTGATGATGATGTGATATATAAATTCAAATAATTATTTTAGTTTTGTTTCTGTTGAAACAACCACACTGTGTTAGGGCATCATCTGCTTCTTCTCAATGAGGGCATTTATTCTTACAAATACCCTACTAGCACTTATAGGCCAGATATATTAAGGTACTCAAGATTAGACTCTGCCCAAATCCAAGGGAGCAAACGATATAAGACATTCATGGTTTAATGCTGCCTTGCCTCCTTCCACAGGTGTTAACAGTGAAGTGAAAGTTGTCTCTGTCCTGCTGGCACACTTCTCCAGACTTATTCACTTAAGGATTTAAAATGTAAACCTGAGGTGTTGGAAATTTTCAGGAATGGCAGGCTCTTGCTACTGCCTCTTAGCCTGGTCATGCACAAGTCATCATTTCAGATCATGAGAAAACTGTCTGCCTCATTTTAGAATATTAAACCCACTTGGAGAAAACAGGTATTTGCAACTATGAGCTGTGGAACAGCTGAATTCACTTTAGTATTTTAAAAAGGTGTAAACCTTTAAAACTTTTCTAAAGACACTCCTGTGCTTCTGGTCTTTTCTCACGTTACTCCCCTCCTTCTAAATTTCCACGTGATAGCTGAAATCAAGTTCATTTTTCAAGTCCATCTCAAATAACCCTTTCTGTAGGAAACTATTTCCTGTCTCAAACCAATATAATTTTTCTCCTGATTCCTCCGTAGTACTTCCTAACTTTGACACCACTTTTGTTTCATTTTTGACTGCTAGTATTTTAAACACTGGCTTCCCTGGTGGCTCAGAGGTTAAAGCGTTTAAACATTACATATATATTTAAGGCCTTAAGGCTTCGAATAGTAAGTACCCTAAGGGTGAAAAGCCACTTTCTTCTGTAATTTGTGTTCGTTTTTCACTAATGCGTCAGGAAGAACACTTCACTGTTGATGGGGGGCAGGGGGGAAGGACACAGATGATGATCCGAGCTGTTTTAAATCGTAATATAATTGATCTCTTAAACTAGTCTGAGAATGAGGCGAAACTAACTTTCACATTGGAAAATCCCGAGAGGAAAACACCCTTCAGAGATCTACAGGCAGAATGAACCCGCCTCCACGCTGTTTAGAGCAGCTGTCTCAGGAACCCTCCCTTCCTTAGAATGTGGGAGAGGTTCGGTGGGGCGGCAGCTGCAAGGACTCTTCCCCGTTCCTCGTGCAAATGGTCTTCCCGCCCTACACTCCCTTCCGAGGGGAAGGTGGCAGCTGTCAGGGCATCCCAGCGGTAATCTCTTCCCGAGTCTTTGCCGAGCGCGGCGGGCGGGCAGCAGCTGAAAGCTGTCAGAGGTGGGGACTCTGTGCTCCCCTCAGACTAGGGCAGCAGCCTTGCTGGCTCCGGCGCTGCCACCTCTCTGGCTCGTAGCGGTCCCTCAGGTGTCCTTCTCCAAGAAGACACCTTGGCAACGAGGGGCGGGTTCCCTCCGCGCCAGGAGGCCCTACGGTAACTTAACAACGGAAGGAGCGTAGGAATCGCCGCCTGGGCACTCGCCAAAGCACCTTCACAGATCGGGGAGTGGAAGGTGGGGGAAGAGTGGGCTCCTGAAAAGAAAGGTCTTTTCTGGCCGGCCTAAGGATACACCTGGAGCTACCTGCGCGGCGCGCCCGCCCGTCCTCACGGGCGGTCCTGGAGCGAGCCCGCGCCCGGCGCCCCCGTCCCGCCGGCCCCCGGGGGCCGCCCTCGTTTCCCCACCCCGCCGCGCGGTCGCCTCCGCCGTCGCGCCCGCCCCACCGCCCCGCGCGCTCGCGCACGCGCACGCCGCGCCCGGCCGCCCTCGGCGCTGTCATGGCGGCGGGGAGCAGCTTCAGCGGGCACAGGGGTAGCGGCGCTAGCGGTGGCGGGGCGAGCTGTGGCAGTAGCATCCTCAGCGCCCGCGGCGGCCTCCACAGCCGCACCCGTAGCGCCGGCAGCGGCTGTTTTTGCAAAGGCTGAGCGCAGGGGTGGGGCGGGCCAGGAAGCCATGGAGTTCTGTGCAGCCTCGGACACCCGGGGAGCGGACTAGGGAAACTTGGAGGCTGCGGCCAGGTGCGCTGACCTCTCTCTCCTCCCTCCTCTCCTCGCCGCAGCCGCCGGGCCTCCCCCGCCCTTCTGGCCACTACACACCTTCCCGCCTCTCCCCGACGAGCCTCAGGTGCCCGCGAGGTGCTCCACTCCTCCCCCTGGGCCGAGCGTTAGAGTCATCGCCGCCCCCTTCCCCCGCCCTTTCCTGCCCTGGATCTCCGCCGCCACCTCCGTCTCGCGGCTGCCGGGCGGGGGGCGAGGACGAGCCCGCGGTGTCTGGGTGAGGGGCAACTTCCTACCTCGAGGGTCGCCTTGGGGCCCCTGCTCTCCTCCAGCCCCCCCTTTTCCCGGCGACAGTTCTCTTTTCCGTGCACCTGTGAGGAGAGGTTGCCCTGAGCCGGGAACCTGCGAGGGTGTGGGGGAGGAGGGAACCTGTTCCCGGGCCTCTGGCTCCCTCCTGCGCTCGGAACCCCGCGCCTCGAGCCGCGGGGACGCGGGTGGCTGGAAGCGGGGTGCTCGGAGGAACTGCCTCACGGACAGCAACTACTCCCCTCTCTCCTCAAAAACCTTACAACAAAACCGAGCCCCTTTAACATTGATCTGATCTTCCAATAGGGTTTGGCGTTATTGTCAGCCTCCGGGAGAGAGATTGGACAAACATTCTCCAGAATCAGCAGGGCGACGCCAAGGACTTTCCACACCAACTGCTCTTGGGGTTTGTCCACAGCTCGGAAGAGTGACCCTTTCCGTTTTGCGTGGCGTCCGTGTGCTTATTACTAGTGCGGCGACTGGGTCCCGGCGTGACTCCGAGTTGTCCTTTCCCGTGAACTCGCCATGGCCAGTGAAGACAATAATGTCCCATCCCCGCCACCAACAGGTGACGACGGGGGAGGTGGGGGGAAAGGAGAAGAAGCCCCTGCCGAAGGGGGTGCCTTGTCCCTGACCCCAGGACTCCCCATCAGGGGTATCAGAATGAAATTTGCCGTGCTGACGGGCTTGGTTGAAGTTGGAGAAGTATCCAACAGGGATATTGTAGAAACTATCTTTAACCTGGTAAGTAGATCTCTGTTTTATCAGCGTATCTTCTCAGTGGGTTGGAGAACAAGACCTTAGAACTGAAGGCCATGTGCTTCACTCAGGCTGGTGATAGAAACAAAATTCTGCTGACCTAAGTTAATCACTTTCTGATATTTTTCAGCCTAAGGGGAATTATGTAAATTTACACCTTCCAGGTTTTGTGAAAGTGAGCAGGTCACTTTGGTCCCAAGAAAGTAATTGTTACTATGGAAGTATTATGGAGGACTCCTGTGGAGGAGTTTTATTCTATAATTTTTTTTTTCTCCTCTTGGGATGTATATCTAAGTGTGCATTTCTCTTTGACATTTTAAATGAGTTCTTGTGCCCTTTTTTTTGGACTTGAGAAATAATGTAAAGGGTAGTTCTACCTGCTCTTTTTTGAGTGAGTTATGTTTTGCCATAAATTTTGAACAAAAAATTCTTGTTCACAGGGCTGATGAAAGATTAATTTGCTGCAAAGTTAGCATCTATATTTAATTTCGATTAGTTTTATTTTTGGACATAAGGAACAAAAGTCAAATTTTGGAATGAAATTTGGGGTTACATCTTTTGAAAGTTGAGTGGCAGTTTAAAAAGAGGATTGCAGCAGAAGTAGTATGATCTTTATTTCTCTTGTGAATTCATGTCTATCAGCAAAGCATATTTGGGCATTGGAAGTTGCTGGTTATCTTACTATGAGCTACTGAATGTTATTTTTAAAAGGTGGATATGCCCTACTTCCCTTTTCCTGTAGTCATAGAAATAGTTTTCATTTCTAATGGGGACTTTTTAGATTTCTTTATTTCAAACTGTTGCCTGTCAATGTACAATAAATTTGGCTTTGATATTTCCCCTTCTTCCACCTACTCACCTGTGTTACAAGATAATGGAAGGGAACAAGTATGAATGTGCAGTAGTTGAATAACTGTTTAGCCCCTTTCCCCTTTGCCTCTATATTTTCAAGGTTAGGTTTGTTTTATTCAGGGCAGTTAATTATTTCCTTCACTAGACCTTTACTAATAGACTAGTTACCTGTGGTACAATTTCTAGAATGTGGTAAAATTTCTAACTAGATGAAATTCACTTACCTGTGGAACATGAAACTTTGAACAATAGAATATTTCTCTAGCAGTTTGTTGTGTTGGGAGTTTATATGCAAAGACGTACATGTACACACTTTAGGTATATTGTGGAAATACTGAGATGTACACAAAAATAGAACAGTGTAATAAGTTCTGGTGTCTATTATCCAGTTTCAACAGTTAAAAATGTTTTGGGAATCTTGTGCATATGTGGACTTTCACAGTTTGTGAATCTGAGGAAGATAAACGGCAAGTTGATGTATCCTTTTATCTCAAGATAGACTTGAGAACTTTGCTTCTCGATTTTTCTTTTTTTTATTTTTCTAAATCTCATGTTTCCTGGATGTTAAAGAAAAATCTGTGATAGTGATACAGTCCATCATTAATTGTGTGTGAAACACCACATTCCTCTGGCAGAGGAGGATTCCAACTCCTCTGTTTGAATGCCCTTTGTGGAGATGGATGACCAAACATGAGTAACTTGCATTTTATCATTAAGGAAAGCCCAAATTCTGTAGTAATAGTTTATATGCTGCCTAGAATTCTAGACCTGGGTATAGATTTTAAGGTGATTGGTTAAGTCTTTTATAGCTGTCTGTGGGGCAGCAGGTGTCTGGGTAAAAGGAGGGGAAAAATCTGTTCAATTACACCTCCTCTTCACCACCATTCTCTTCTCATGTAGAGCAGAGAAAGTTGCTGAGAGGATCAGATTAGTTCTTTTCTTCTGTTCTTCCTTACAAGACTTCATGCTCCTACCCGGGTATCAGGCGTCTTGGCCAGTCTTTTGAAAGTCTCGGAAACTGAAAATGTTAGGAATCTGGTAAGCTAGCCCGTTTCAGTGCTGTTAGGACTGCTGCACTTAAATATTTTCTAATAGTTATCAGCCTTTGTCTCCATTCTACTCAAAGAAGGAAGTTGTATTAACTAATAATAGGTGTGATAAAAAAAAAAAGTTACTGCAGTTTAGTACCAGTTAGGCAATGGGCCAGGTGCTTTACAAGTGTTTTTAAATTCTTTCCTCAAGTCTTTAACACATGGAGCTTATTTTATAGATGAGGAAAGGGAGAGCCTGACAGGTGAAGCAGATTGGTGATTCTTAGAATGATGAACCTTCTAGGAATACATCTGTTTCTTGAGTTGATGTAGAGTTGTTTGCTTTCCTGAGCAGATATTTATAGCACAGGCATAGCTTTCCCCAGCCTAAGGACAGAACAATCATTGGTCTGCTAAAGGTGAATAGTGGAACTTTGTTCACATTTCATTTCTTCTTATTCAAATAGCTTTCAAAAAACTGCTTAGAAAAGACCTAAAAAGTAAAAAAAAAATTTCAGGTTCAGTCAGGTTTTTCAATCAGAATGTAGATGTAGAAGGTTGATTATTAGCTTTTTTTTTTTACAGTCAGTATATTGGATTAAAAATTTTTTAATTGTGAAAAATAGCATACAAAAGAATGTCTTAAATGTATAAGTAATAAGATATTATAACAATATAAGCCCCATGAAACTTCCATCTAACTTAAAGAATCAGCATGTTGCCAGTATCACTCAATCCTTATGCAAGCACCTCCTTTATCCTTCATTCACTGGAGTTTTTGTTAGTAAGTTTATATAGCTTTTGTAACTTTTTCCTATTTTTCAGACATTTTATTAAAATAGCTTATATTCTACCTATTCTTTCTAAATAATTACATGTTAGTTTCTTTAAACCATAAAGTTTGTACTGTTAAAATTAAACAACCTCCCCTCCATGAGAGTTGTCCAGAGAGGTGGTAGAGCTATATAACTCTTGAGGTCTTTACAGAGTGTTGTCCCCATCTTTGCTAATGTAGCTTGACCTTACACTATTAAAAATTTCTTTGAAATTTGCCGCCCTTTTTGTAATTTCTTTTGAGAATCTTTGTAGGTAAGTTTTGATTAATAGTGCACCTGTGTATTCAAGTGTTTCAAACTTGTGGTTTTACATTTTTCTTGTCACAGTGTAAAAACATTTTGTCTCCATCTGTATACTAAAGTAATTTGTCAAACTTTTGGACCCAGAGTAATTAATGTTTTGGCATTTTTCTGGAACTTGCTGCTGAGTTTAAGGCTTCCACCAAGTATTTATAGGTAGTCAGTGTTATTTATTTACTTTTTTAGTCAGTGCTATTTAAAAGAATGATGTTTTCCATGGGATGGTGACAAATACACATTTTCATTACTTTTTTTTCCTTTACACTTAACTGTACCATTTTATTTAAATGTTAAAGCTTCAAGATTTCCTAGGCAGTTCAGTGGTTAGGACTCAGCACTTGCTTGCCATGACTTGGGTTCAATCACTGGTCAGGGAACTAAGGTCCTGCAAACTGTGTGGTGAGTGTGGCCAAAAAAAAAATTAAAACTTAGAAGGTGGAATATAGTTCTTTATTACTCAGTATGTGGCATTTGATACAGGTTCTGCAAAATATTAATGCTGCAAACCTTGATACATACAGTAGCTGGGCAGATCCTACAGAGGCTGCGTTTGTATTGACTCTGCGAAGAGTGTACTTGTGGGGCAGCTACCGCTCCATTTTAGCTGATTGTTGTTCTGCAGTAACATGGGCCAAGTGATGGGTGACCCTTTTGATTTTTCAAGAAGAACTGGAGATCTAGATTGAAAAACATTTACAATATCAAATTATTAAAAAATATTTCGTGGGACGCATGAAATTGCAGGCAGTTTCTTTTCTAAGCTTTTATCTAAACCTTTATTAGAAAGGTAATTATGCATTGTGTTTCTATTTTGATGTGCGTATCTAGAATTATTTCCTCCTTAATACCTGAAACCTGACATAACTTAAGGGTTGAGAGTAATCTATTCTAATAGAAACATGGTTGTTAATGGGCTTCTCCTCCATGTTAGTCTGTACTTCATGTTGTAGTAGAAGACTCAAACCGGTTTAAACACAGTAAAAAGGATTTATAGGCTCATTTATCTGGAAGTCTAAAGGTAGGGCAAGTTATATAGTAACAGTAATATTAAAGACCAGTTTCTTTCTGTTGCTCTGTCCCTTTCTGTGATGTCAGCTTTAGTCCGTTGCTGTTCCCCTCACCGTGGTAGGATGGTTGCCAGTGGTCCTTGGGGCCCTGTGTGTTCTTGTTCAGGTCGCTTGGGAGAGAGCACCTGTCCTCACATTCCGAACAAGAGCCCTGACTGGACCACTGAAGCAGTGCCTGTGGCCATTGGAATATGCTGATTGGCTTAAGCAAACCATGGTCAACTGCTTTATGCTTTACCTAAGGATCCAGTCAATTTCCTTTAAAGTATTTGGGCTGTTTGGGGAGGGATGGATACACAAAGATCTGGGTAAAACATTCAAAGTGTGAATGGATGCTGGATAGGCAACCAGTAATGCCTATTACTCTCCTTTACAAATGCATAACAATAAGCAGGATTTCCCTGGTGGCTCAGACAGTATAGAATCTGGTTGTAATGCAGGAGACTCAGGTTTGCTCCCTGGGTTGGGAAGATCCCATGGAGAAGGGCTACCCACTGCAGTATTCTTGCCTGGAGAATTCTATGCACAGAGAAGCCAGGCAGGCTGAAGTCCATGGGGTATCAAAGAATGGAACATGACCGAGCAACTGAATAGTAATGTAAAAGATATTTGTGTAAAGAGAAAAAAAAAATTGCTGACTTAACCCCCTGTCGTGATCTTGAGCAAGTTTTTTTAACCTCTTTGTGCCTTGGTTCCCCCAGCTCTGTAATGGGGAAACTATATTATAGCAAGAATTAAATGAGTAAATACTCACTCAGTTATGCTCGACTGTTTGTGACCCCATGAACTGCAGCCCACCAGGCTCGTCTGCCCATGGGATTTTCCAGGCAAGGATAATGGAGTGGTTTGCCATTTCCTTCTCCAGGGTATCTTTCCAACCCAGGGATCGAACCTGAATCTCCTGCACTGCAGGTAGATTTCTTTTCTGACTGAGCTACCAGGGAAGCCCTTACAAAACACTTAAAATAGTGTGTGGCACATTAAGTACAAATTTGTAATTTTAGATAGTTAAAATCATCATATTCCAACCTTATCTTACCATTTTGTCATTGCCACTTTTAGACGTGTGTGATTGCGTGTGTGCTAAGTTGCTTCAGTTGTGTCTGATTCTTTGTGACCCTATGGACTGTAGCCCACCAAGCCCCTCTATCCATGGGATTCTTCAGGCAGGAATACTGGAGTGGGTTGCCATGACCTTCTCCAGGGGATCTTCCCAACCAGGGATTGAACCTGTGTCTTTTACATCTCCTGCATTGGCAGGCGGTTTCTTTAGAGGTGACTTGATTTTAAACATCTTTATTGAAGTATAATTTATGTACCATACAATTCCCTTGTTTTAAGTGTATATAGTTCAGTGATTTTTAGTAAGTTTCCAGAGTTGTACAAGCATTACCACAATCTAACTTTGGAATATTTACATCCTGTGTTTAAGGCATTTTATAGTTTTAGCTCTTATATTTAGCCCTATGATCTATTTTGAGTTAATTTTTGTATGATGTGAAAGAAATGTAAGATAAGGGTCTAAATTCATCTTTTTGTTTCACTGCCATTTGGTGAAAAGGCTGTTCTTTTTTTTTTTTTTTTTTAAATAACTTACATTAATTTTATATCCTACACAGATATATTTAAAAGTTTGTATCTCATGCTTTCTTATTAGATGTCCACAGGACATTTAGAAAAACTGGCCAAAAGATAAACATTACTAATTTTCAAAAAGTAAAATTCTTTTATTTTGTGTGTGATTCAGTTATACATATGCACATATATTTTTGAAATTATTTTCTATTGTCGGTTTTTACACAATAATGACTGTAGTTCCCTGTGCTGTATATGGTGAAACTTTGTTGTTTGTTGCATATCTGTTTTTTAAAATTAGAAATCTCCACTTGTGCTCCCCCCCCAAAAAAAAAGAAAAAAAAAAAAAATTAGAAATCTTGCATTCTGTTCTTACTAAGTCGAACAAGTGGAATCAAAATGTTGATCCTTTTGCATTAAATTGCCTTGGCATCTTTGTCAAAAATCAGTTGATCATAACTGTAAGGATTTATCTGAACTCTTAATTTTTTTCCATTGTTCTAAAGGTCAGTTCTTACATTAATACCAAACCATCTTGATTACTATAACTTGTAGTAAGTTTTCAAAAATAGGGCTGTATGTCCTTTTTGTTTTTCTTTTCTGAGATTGTTGGCTATTCTAGGTCCTTTGTATTTCCATATGACTTGTAGGATGGACTCAATCAATTTCTGTTAAAAAAAAAAAAGGAATGTATTCATTTATTTAGGTCTTCATTTCTTTCATCAATGTTTTGTATATGAGGAGATGAATTATTTTTGAATATATATATATATATATATATATATTTGTTTGTTTGCTGCTATTAAAATGCTCCTGTAGGCATCTTTGTGCATTGAAATTTCCAGCAGAGGAGTAAATAGTTTAAAGTATATGAACATTTATATAGCTCATGAGTAGATATTGTTAGCTTGTCTATTAATGTTGAAAATTTTTTAAAAGAGATATGGGTGTGTTGGTGCATTTAATAACATAGTTTCTTAGAAATGATAAAATTGATAAGTTAAGCCCCTGCAGATATACAGTCTTGTTTCTGTTTTGAATAGGTCCATTTTGAACTGGGAAATCATTTAGGAACTGAAAAAGTCAGAGTGTTTTTTTGTTGTTTCATAGAAAGGGAAACTAAGTTTTTTGTTTCTCATACTGACTTAGCTGAACTAATCAAATACATTTAATTTTTATATTACATATTACCTCTTTTCATATATAGCTTCTTTAAAATATTTATAATGCTTTTTTATGTTTGCAAGAAAAATGTCCAGAATACATTTAGTTTTATAGTACTTATTTTAGGTACAGAATAAATTGTTTATCTTTGTACCTCCAGAACTTCTCACCGTGTTTCTTGGTACTTTAAAAGTGTTTGTTAAATGGATGTGTCTTAATCTCCTCATTAAATAAATTACATTCATTATGAAGTCTAGTATCTTTTATTCTTTTCTGCAACAGGTAAAACCTTAATGTATATTTCTTTTATTGTTGTTCTTCAGTTGCTCAGTTGTGTCCAACTCTCTGTGACCCCATGGACTGCAGCACGCCAGACTTCCCTGTCCCTCAGAGTCTCCCTGAGTTTGATCAAACTCATGTCCATTGAATCAGTGATGCCATCTTATCCTCTGTCATCCACTTTTCCTCCTGCTTTCCATCTTTCCCAGCATCAGGGTCTTTTCCAGTAAGTCAGCTGTTCGCATCAGGTGGTCATAGTATTGAAGCTTCAGCTTCAGCATCAGTCCTTCTGATGAAGGTTCAGGACTGATTTCGTTTAGGATTGCTTTCTTTTATTATTTTCTGACTGTTTCTTATGATGATACTTGTCAAGCAGCTTGCATTTTTCATTATGTAATTTTGAGTTACATAACAGTATCTGTTTTACCCCTAAGAAGAGCAATTTCATTATTTTTAAAAGAGTCTATTATAACTTGCTCTTAAAGTAGATTTTTCCTTTTACTCTAGTAGTATTTCATTAGATATCACCTAACAGAATATGTAGTCAGACACCTACCTCTGAGTAAATTTCCAGTGAGTCTTTGGCTTAAAAGCTGTTGGGAAAAGAGATGCGGTAAAAAACAAAAGGAAATGGTACAAAGAAAAACACTGCTGAGAGTACACAAATTCTTTTTAATTGACTAATTTCATAAAACACTTTTGAGTTTTAGACTTGAAAACTTTTTTTTGATGTGTGTAAATCTGTTTTGAGTCTTCAAAAGATCTAATTGGATTTGTCCCAGAATAATATGTGATTGAAATGTGCTTTGTGAAGTAGAGAATTTCTTGTTGCTGGAGACTTTAGAAGATTGCATATTGGGGATATTATAGAGTAGATTCTTACTTTGGTTAGGAGATTAGACACCACGTTATGTGACTATCTCATGTTCTTGCTCTGAGTTTTGTTGTCTGTATTACACCTGGGTTTTTGCATTTACTTCTTAGACTTCTCTTGACCAGACTAAGTAATTTGTGTTCTATAAAAATTAGTTTTAGAGGAGAGGGGCTGCATTTTGTCTATAGATTCTTACAGAAAGATGAAAAACTGAGGTCTCAATTAACTGCGTTTTGTTAGAGAGTTTTGCTTGAGATTATTGCTTGAGAACTGAAAAAGATTTTTTCCCTGCCTGATAAGATCTTTGTTCATTAATAATGACTTTAGTGTAGTACTTTTATTATTTTATTTAATTAATTAATTAATTTATTATTTTATTTTAAGCTACACTAAATCTCTTAAAGCTATGGCTTCTGATGAGGTATTTAGCTTTGTTGTTTCTAATGAAAGTATTTTTCTCATAAAGTAATATAAATATATTATTTCAAGTTCTATATATAGTACCTAATTGAATCCAGTCTTTATCATATTTGGGCTTTACTATCTTGAATAAAAATAATCTTTATATCTTAGAGCTTATAAATACACACATACATATGTACAACTTTTTACACAGCACATTTTTTTTGAAAGTGTGGATTTGATGTTAATACATGAAACTTAAGTCAATCCTGATAGTAATACGATAATTAGTCAGTTTCAAATGGGATATCATATCTTTTCTAGAAACAAGAGTAGGCACCAGTGAGTTTTTTTGGTATCTAAAATGGAGAAAATATTAATTATTAAAGAAAATTATATAAAGATATTAGAAAGTTATTATTAACATTATCATCAGCCTGTTTTCTTAGATAACACAATTGTGAATTTAATAGATACCATATTTTACCATTACTGAAAATCTGACCCAAAGTATACCTTTCTTCATGAATTCATTGTTTTAAATCAGGGGGGAATGTCTTTGCAGATCTTCACCTGTACTCACAGATTTTCAGGTACTTAATATTGTGGGAAAAGTGTTAGTACAGTCGACACTTGAACAACATGGGTTTGAACTGTGTGGATCCACTTATTTGTGGGCTTTTTTCAATAGTAAATACGATAGTACTCCACGATCCATGTTGGTTACATCCAAGGATGTGGAGGAACCTCATATATGGAGGGCTGACTTCAAGTTATATGTGGATTTTGAACTTCATGAAGGATCGCCCCCCCCGCCCCCCCCCCCCCCCGCAAATCCTCGCATTGTTCAAGGGTCAACTGTAGTTCTTGTAATCATTAAACCAAGCACTATTTGCATTAAGGGAAAGTAGTTCTGTAAATTTTCATGTTTTCTTAAGATTTTTGTTGTATTGTGAAGGATTTCTCTTTCTTTTGGAAGAAATTACATGTGAACCAACATCACTTCCACGCTATACCTGCATGTTCTATTGTTTAACAGTCCTGTAGGAAGTGATTCAAGGTGAAGATACAAGTTATAGCAGATTGGACTCTGCTGTTGTAATACTCACTTTATAAATGATGAAACAGAGGATAAGTAGCTTGCTTGCATCACTGGGCAAGTAATATTGCTGAGATTCAAACTCAGGGAATCTACAACTGAGTTCTAAACAGTAAGCCATGTATAGTGTATAATTGCAAAGAACCTTAAATGTGAAATAGTGACTTAAGGCATCTTTCAATCAAGTAATTGAATAGTTTCTGTTTAATCAGATTGTTTAAAACATGCCTAACATAGTCAAGATTTAGCTTGTGGTACTTAGGGTTTGTTTGTTTTTCCCCTTTAAATCTAAAATGTGTATTAGGAAGGGGAGTTTTTAAGAAATGTGATATTAAAATTGAATGGAGTTAATGACATAGTTTGCTTCCGTGGTGGCTCAGATGGATAGAATCTGCCCACAATGTGGGAGACCTGGGTTTGATCCCTGAGTCGGGAAGATCCCCTGGAGAAGGAAATGGCAACCCACTCCAGTATACTTGCCTGGAAAAATCCTATGAATGGAGGAGCCTGATGGGCTACAGTCCATGGGGTTGCAAAGAATCAGACATGACTGAGTGACTTCATAGTTAGGCGTCTTCACGGTGGCTTAGCAGTAAAGAATCCCCCTGCAATAAAGGAGATGTAGGAGATTCGGGTTCAATCCCAGGGTCAGAAAGATCTCCTGGAGAAGGAAATGGCAACCCAGTCCTGTATTCTTGCCTGGGAAATCCCATGGATAGAGGAGACTAGTGGGCTACAGTCCACGGTGTCACAAAAGAGTAGGACACGACTTAGCGACTAAACAACAACAATGCAAAGTACTGGAGTCTTACTCTCACAGTCCATATTTAGCTAGTTAAGCCTGCAAATTGAAATGACCTTGAATACTGGTCTATAAAAAAGTGAAGTTTTTAATAATCTTTTTTGTCTTTTATATACTGACCACATCGCGCATATAATAGGAAGTTCAGTTCAGTTCCTCAGTCGTGTCTCTTTGTGACCCCATGGACTGCAGCACGCCAGGCTTCCCTGTCCATCGCCAACTCCAGGAGTTTACTCAGACTCATGTCCATCGAGTCGGTGATGCCATTCAACCATCTCCTCTGTCGTCCCCTTCTCCTCCCACCTTCTTTCCTTCCCAGCATCAGGGTCTTTTCCAAAGAGTCAGTTCTTCGCATCAGGTGGCCAGAGAATTGGAGTTTCAGCTTCAACATCAGTCCTTCCAATGAACACCCAGGATGGATCTCCTTTAGGATGGACTGGTTGGATCTCCTTGCAGTCCAAGGGACTCTCAAGAGTCTTCTGCAACACCACAATTCAAAAGCATCAATTCTTCGGCGCTCAGCTTTCTTTATAGTCCAACTCTCACATCCATACATGACTACTGGAAAAACCATAGCTTTGACTAGACAGACCTTTGTTGTCAAAGTAATGTCTCTGTTTTTTAATACGTTGTCTAGGTTGGTCATAACTTTTTTTCCATGGAGCAAGCATCTCTTAATTTCATGGCTGCAGTCATGATGTGCAGTGATTTTGGAGCCCCCCAAAATAAAGTCTGTCACTGTTTCCATTGTTTCCCGTCTATTTGCCATGAAATGATGGGACCAGATGCCATGATCTTAGTTTTCTGAATGTTGAGTTTTAAGCCAACTTTTTCACTCTCCTCTTTCACTTCCATCAAGAGGCTCTATAGTTCCTCTTTGCTTTCTGCCATAAGGGTGGTGTCATCTGCATATCTGAGGTTATTAATATTTCTCCCGGCAGTCTTGATTCCAGCTTGTGCTTCATCCAGCCTGGCATTTTACATGATGTACTCTGCATATAGTTAAATAAGCAGGGTGACAATATACAGCCTTGACTTACTCCTTTCCCGATTTGGAACCTGTCCATTGTTTCATATCCAGTTCTAACTATTGCTTCCTGATCTGCATACAGATTTCTCAGGAGGCAAGTCAGGTGGTCTGGTATTCCCACCTCTTTAAGAATGTCCCACAGTTTGTTGTGATCCACAGTCAAAGGCTTTGGCATAGTCAATAAAGCAGAAGTGGATGTTTTTCTGGAACTCTCTTGCTTTTCTGATGATCCAACGGATGTTGGCAATTTGATCTCTGGTTTCTCTGCCTTTTCTAAATCCAGCTTGAACATCTGGAAGATCTTGGTTCACATACTGTTGAAGCCTGGCTTGGAGAATTTTGAGCAGTATGTTACTAGCATGTGAGATGAGTGCTATTATGCAGTAGTTTGAGCATTCTTTGGTATTGCCTTTCTTTAGGATTGCAGTGAAAACTGACCTTTTCCAGTCCTGTGGCCACTGCTGGGTTTTCCAAATTTGCTGGCATATTGAGTGCAGCACTTTCACAGCATCATTTTTGAGGATTTGAAATAGCTCAACTGGAATTCCATCACCTCCACTAGCTTTGTTCATAGTGATGCTTCCTAAGGCCCACTTGGCTTTGCACTCCAGGATGTCTGGCTGTAGGTGAGTGATCACACCATCCTGGTTATCTGGGTCATGGAGATCTGTTTTCTATAGTTGTTCTGTGTATTCTTGCCGCCTCTTCTTAATATCTCTGCTTATTTTAGGTCCATACCATTTCTGTCCTTTATTGTGCCCATCTTTGCAAGGATAATGCTTTTATTAATCAGCTGTGTGTGTGCGCATTCCATGTGCTCTATTGTATCTGACTCTTTGTGACTCCGTGGACTGAAGCCTGTCAGGCTCCTCTCTCCATGAAATTTTTCAGGCGAGAATCCTGGAGTAGGTTGCCGTTTCCCACTCCAGAGGATCTTCCCGACTGAGGGATGGAATCCCCCTTTCTGGAGTCCCCTGTGTTGCCAGGGGGATTTTTTTTTTTTTTTTTACTACTGTGCCACCTGGAAAGCGCTATTAATTGGTTACAGGAGAGAATACCAATTATTGTCTTTCCTATTGTGGAGATGTATTAACGGTCCTCTAGTATTCAAATAATCTTTTCAATTCAATTCAATTTCAATTCAAATCAATTCAAATTCAAATAATCAAATGCCAGTAGGCAATTCAAATAACTGGAAGTTGATTTGCTTCCATGGTATATTTACTGAATAAAATTCCCAAATTTAGAGGGCAGGTTATTTTCTTTTTTTTAGAGATTACAGTGTGAATTTAACTAGAGTTTAGATTTAAATTTTCAAGTAAGATATCAAAGTCAAAGAATCAAAGTGAACAAGATTTTAATGTGAAACATTTTTACGTGTTGCTATTTTGACTAGATTTATTGCTATTTTTACTAAACTTATGATTTCATAATATGACACTGCTCTTGTGAAACAAGTAAATATCTATTTCCAGTGGGACTGATCCATTCATTCATTTAGTGAATATTTATAGGGCAGAAATAGTGTGCCAAGTATGGTATTGGGAATAGAAAACGAACAAGACAAACATAGACCTCGTCTTTATGGAGCTTAAAGTGTAAGTTCTTTATCCTCTAAGTACCGCATTTCTTCAACTGTTCTTATATCCTTCAATTCATTTAGTTTTATTTTCTGATATTTCACAAGTACAGCCTGCTCTTATTCCTGTGTGTTGATACTCTGAGAATGTTAATTATCTTTGTGATTTTTATTTGTTAACTACATTGATCACATTAATAGGAGAGGATGATGTTGTCTGTCCTATATTTTTCACAAGGAATTCTTTTTGTCTATCTAAGCCATCTAGGAGGATAATCTAATGCCAGTAGGCAAGTGAAATACAATGTGATATTTGCTTCTTTTACTATATTATCACCTTATCTGGAATGAAGTGTCATGTGGATGAATTATTAATATACTTTTGCTTTACCAATACATTTCTGTTTTGATGTTTTTCACTAGGACTAAATTTGAAATGTTTTTTCAGATTTTTTCTGTTTGAACAGAGTATATTGACTGTTATTTGAACTTTAATAACCTTGCGTCATTCATATGAATGCTTGTTTTTGGGATACTGGGTGTTTCCATAATCCTTTCCCTCTTCTGCATCTCTGGTACCACTTCCCTTGTCCAGGTACTCATCATTTTTTGCCTGTATAGTTACAAAAATTGCCTGTTCCTGTTTCTCTGTTGTTTTCTCCTTTCAAAAACTCTCCACAACTGCTGGTGTGTTCATCTAGAGGGCAAATCTGACCATTTGGTTTTCCTTCCAAAATCATTCTGTAGTTTTTTCATTCTCTTTTGGACACAGGTTGTTTGAACCTGAATCCTGTATACTCTATTATACTGTGTGACTATTAATTTAAGTTGGGTGCTCATACTAAAATCATAGAAAATGGCCATTAATTAAATTTCTCAAGAATTGTGTTTATTGAAAAGTTCATGATAGTCAGAAACATTGAAAAGAATGATAAGCTTTGAGAAAACGCATTATCTTAAAACTTGATCCTTGATTCAACAGTGCATACTTCATTTAACTTGGAACATTAGTCTCCCTCTGTGTCAAATGGTATATAGTAACTTGTATTTGTTTAAGATATCCACCCATCAGTTTTCTTTCTATTCTTTCTCATAACCAGGAGAGAAATGAAATGACCAGTTCTTTAATATTTGGGGAATCATACATCTAATTTGTGATTAATAAATATTATTCTTAATTTGTATTGTGTTTTGTTCATGGTTTTTTAAGATAGTGCCTTAGTCTGAGGGCAGTAGTATGACAGAAAAGAAAAATTAAATAGTAATTTTTTACTTGTTAGTATCTTGAAAAAATTTGGAAAAAGTTTAGCATTAAATCAAATAGTCAAAACGAAAAATTTGGCATATGTTTGGGAGTTTCATTTATTCTAAATTCTCATTACTATGGAATGTAGTGTTGACTTAACGAAAATTTTGAATGCTGAGAGGATGTCCTAATTAATAATTTTTATTAATACCTAAGTTTGAAGAGTCCCCTAGTTTGAAATGACAAATTTTTTTTAATTTTTTTTAATTTTTATTTTTTTTTTATTAGTTGGAGGCTAATTTTAATAGTTTTTTTTTTTTTTTTCCTCTGTTGATCCTTATTGTCTCTGATACTTATCTTCTGAATCACTTGGGGATACTTTTCCATTTTCCTTCTTCTTCTCTACCTTGCTCACACCAGACTTAGATTTCTTTTTTCTTTCTTTTTTTTTTTAACCACTGAGACTGCTTAAGAGTCTTCCCACTTCATAGAAAAGCAGTGTTTTCTTATTCCCTTCTGAACTTAGGTGGAGTTTTCTGGAGGTCTGCTCTGGCTGCTATATGTGATGCTAAAATGGGAAACACAAAATGACTATTTCCATTATCTACATCTATGAGATAATAGTATTTATTGAGTGGTTTGAGATCTACTAAGTAGTACTTAGTAGATTCTACTGTTCTAGTAGAATAGTTTAGTCCATTCTGTTTAGTCCTGTTTAGTCCATTCTGGTCCCTTTCCTCTTGGTTTTCTCTCTGCCTAGAATGATCTCCTTTCAATTATCTAATTATATATATCAACAAACAATATAAATATAAATTATAATTTTTGTATATTGAACTTGTGTTTTTTTATATTCATTTTTTAATAGTTTCTTTTCCTTAGTCATGTCTTATATCTTTATTTTCTTAAACATCCATTTTTTAATATTGTAAATCTAATCATTTTTATTTTTTTCAGTGTTTGGGGTTGTTTCTTGGGAGTTTGTTTTCTTCATTATTTAAAAAAAGCAGTGAGTGTATGTTTTGTGGATTTTTACTCGTGTGTTTAGTTTGAGGTCTGGTTTATAATGTGCTCCTACTGGTAGCTTTGGTGTTTGCTTCTGTCATGCTCCAGTGTCTACAACTCAGAATATCTTGAAACTAAATTTTTCGTGTGAGTTTTGTCAGATCTCACAGGTAATATGAGTTTGGAGTGAGAGGAGGGAGACTTCTTTTTTTTCCTTCTACCCAGGTTGAGACAGGCAGATAGTCCACTGTTCCTGTGATGAGTTGACAGTGTTGCTTTTCAGATTCCCCATCTTGTTTAAGCCCCAAGCTCTTTGTCCTTTTCCCTCTTAGCAGTCCCTTTACACCCAATTTCTCAACCACTACAGATTGGTGGGTGCTTCCAGGGTAGATACTGGCCTCAGTGCTCACTGAAACTTAGTTGTTTTTTCCTTCCAGTTATTTTCCTTGGTTCCTTTCTAGCTCAGCCATTCATGAAAAAAATTTTTTTTGTGTGTGTAACATTTCAGCATTTTAAGGAATTCTGAACGAGTGTGTTTCTGGACATCTAAGTCTTCTGTGTTGCAGGAAATGGATCTCATTTCTTCCTCCAATTATCTATATGAGCCTCTCCTTCCTTTCCTTAAGGTCTGTGTTTGGACATTGCTTTGTTAGAGATCCTTTACCTACTACCAGTTGGGTACCCTCATTGTCACTCTTATCTGCAGTATCCTGCTTTATCTTTATAGCATTTATCTCCACTAGATATTTATTTTATGTTTACTTATATTAGAAAATAAGCTCCATTTGTAAGTTTACCACGTTATCATCATTGCTTAAAATAATGCCTGATATATATTTGGTGTTTAGTATTAATAAACAGGGGCTTTGCTGGTGGCTCAGGTGGTTAAGAATCTGCTTGCAATGCAGGAGACCAGGGTTTGATCCCTGGGACGCTCCTTTGGAGATGGAAATGGCAACCCGCTCCAGTGTTCTTGCTGGAGAATTCCATGGAATAAGTGTGCTTAATGCTTTAAATGGATTCTCTCTTTTAATCCTCATTGTAACTCTGTGAGGTAGGTGATATTAACATCTCGATTTTAAAGATGTGAGGAGTCTTAAGTTTGCAGAGCTAAGTAAATTGTCTAAGGTCAGACAGTAAATGGCAGAGGAAGAAGTTGAACCCCAGGCAGTTTGGCTTCAGAGCAGCCTGTTCTAACCACTGTGCTTAGGGGGTTAGGGGGTGGTAGTGACGTTGCTTCTTTAGCTGGTTTGTATGACGCTGGTGTAATTCTAGAGTTCAGCGCTACCTTGTATCCATTGTTTCTTTGGGAAAATACTTTCTGGATTTCAAATAATTGATCTTTAGATAAAAGTTTGGACCTTAATATGTAACTTAGAAAGCTTATGCAGTGCAGTGGTCTCCCCTTACTTTAAGGATTGCTTTCTAACACCCCAGTGGATACCTGAAACCGTGGATAGTACCGAATCCTGTATACACTTTTTTTTTCATACACATGCATACCTGTGATATGCTTTAATTTATAAATTAGACACAGTTGTAATCAATGTTATGTGAATGTGTTCTCTCTTTCCCTCAAAATATCTTGTTACAGGCAGATCTTGTTCTATTGCACTTCATAGGCACTGCATTTTTTAGAAATTGAAGGTTTGTGGCAACCTTTCACTGAGCAAGCCTGTCAGTGCCATTTTTCAAATAGCATTTGCTCTGTTCATGTCTTTGTGTCATATTTTGGCAATTTTCACAATATTGCAAACTTTTTCATCATTTTTATGGTGATCTGTGATCAGTGATCTTTTATGTTACTACTGAAGTTGTTTTGGCATGTTTTAGCAATCAAGTATTTTTAAATTAAGGTATGTACATTTCTTTTTTTTAGACATAATGCTGTTGCGCGCTTAACAAACTATGGTATATTGTAAACATAACTTTTTAATGGACAGAGAAGCCTGGTGGGCTACAGTTGCAGAGAGTCGGACATGACTGAGGGGGTCACAGAGAATCAGACATGACTGAGCGACTGAACAACAACAAAAACAAAACTTCTATATCCACAGAAACCAAAAATTTCTTGTAACTCACTTTATTGAAATTTTCACTTTATTGTAGTGGTCTGGAACTGAATCTACACTATCTCCCAGTTTTGCTTGTACGAGTTTAAAGCCTTTTCCATCTTAACGAAGCACTAATAATGTACTGTGTGGTCATAACTTGTGCAGCTTCAGGTTTGATTGCAACACAAGCATAGCTTTTTCTTCCTTCTTTGCAATTTCACGGATAGAAGATTCGTTCTTACCATAGGTCTTAGCAACCTTAGCATAAGTCGAGGATTTTAAACTTTTTGCTTAAAATAAGCACTTTATGGCTTCTCTTTGGAATATCCAAATTGCCAGGATCACTACTCTTGCACTTTGGGCCATTATTAAGTGAAATAAAGGTCACTTGAGCCCAAGCACTGTTACATTGACAGTTGACCTGGTAACCTTGATGGCTGCTAAGTGACTCAGTGGTGGGATATGCTGGACAAAGAAGTGATTCGTGTCCTGGGTGAGATTTCATCACTCTATTCAGACTGGTATGTAACTTGTAAATTGTTTATTTCTGGAATTTTCCATTTAATATTTTTGGACCATGGTTGACCTAAGGTAACTGCAACTGTGGAAAGTGAAACCATGAATAAAGGGGAACTACTATATTTAAATCTGATAAGGTTTTCTTTTTCTAATTTCATTTCTTTCAATTAAAACAATTTTTTTTTTCAGTTTTAAAATAATTGTTAGTCTGCTGTCTCTTAAGTCATTGTGAAGATTCTGGTGAGGTTATGCTGTGTTGCCTTTATTTCCTACAGTTATTTTATAAAGTAGTTAAACATATAATTTATAATAATCAATTTTATTTAGAGAAGGCATGCAAGTAAACTAATTAGTAGATAGGAAAACAGAAGCCTGATGATTCCCTCCTAACTAAGGTTATCAAACAAACCTGTATTTCCTTTTGCAGCCCTCATTTCAAAGCTGTCATTTTCGCTTTACCAGAAACTTGACCTTAACCTTGACTTTCCTTCCTTCATCATTCCTGCAACCGGTCTGACATCAAATACCTCTTAATTTCAAGTGCAGGTCCCTCTTGCTAGGATTATCGTGAAGCATTTCAGCGCTGTCCTTTCCCTCTGCTGTGCCATCCCACAGCATGGTCTGTGAGGCCCCGGCTCCTCCTGCACGTCCTTCCCTCTCCCCTCACGTTCTCTCCGTATGCCGTACTCAAGCTGCACTCAACTTTCTCTTATTCCTCTAACAGGTCTTGCCTTTACAACCTCTGTGCTGCTTTTTCAGCTCTTGTCTCCACTTCCATCTTTTCTTCCTTTTCTGTGTGTCATAGTCATGCTTAAGACATAACTTAGATACCATCTTTCTAAGAATCTCTGCCCATCTCTGAAACAGATACTGTTCTCCTTCCATTCCACCGATTTTTTTTTATAACTTAGAGCATTTACTTAATTCCATTATATGTCTACATAGTTCTGCCACTAGACCATGAGCTTAAAGGCAGAGATTATAACCTTAATTATCTTCCTTTTTAGTCACGTTTATTAAGATATATATAATAAAATTTGTTGCTTTTAGATGTAGAGTTTGATGTATATTGTACTGTAACCATCATCATAATTGAGATTGTTTCTATCTCCCCAGAAAGGTTTCTTATGCCCCTGACTACGGCAGGCCGTTCTGCCCATTCTCAACCAAACAAAGTTTCTATCCCCGCCATTTTGTCTTTTCCAGAACGTCAAATTAAAGTAAAATCATACAGTGAGTGGGTAGCCTTTTGTGACAGCTTTTCATGCTTGTTTTTTAGTCACTAAGTCGTGTCCAACTTTGTGACCCCATGGACTATATAGCCCACAAGGCTCCTCTGTCCATGGAATTGTCCAGGCAAGAATACTGAGGTAGGTTGCCATTTTCTTCTTCAGGGGATCTTCCCAGCCCCGGGATTGAACCCACACCTCCTGCATTGGCAGGCAGATTCTTTACTGCTTAGCCTCCAGGGAAGCCCTCTCATACTTGGCGAATTGCTTTCGAATCTTTCATGTTTGTGCATGTATCAGTAGTTTGTTTCTTCTTATTGCTGAGTTGTATTCATTTGTATGGATGCGCCACAGTTTGTTTATGAGGTTACCATGTGGTTTCCGTTGGCCGTTAGGACTAAAGGTGCCTCCAAACATTTTTGTATAAGGCTGTGTGGACTTGTTTTCATTTTTCCTGGATAAATAACTAAGAGTATGCTTGCTGGCTCATAGAATAAATGCATTATAAATTTATAAGAAATTGCCAAACAATTTTCCAAAGTAGCTCTACTATTTTGCCTTCTTACAGTAATGCTGAGTTTTTGTTTTCCATTCTTGACATTACTTGGTTATGTCATTGTTTTAATTTTAGTCATTCTAGTAAGTTTGTTGTGATGCTTTGCTGTGGTTCATTTTTTAAAACTTGTAATGTTTAATAGCATAGCTTCTGGCGTATTCAAGATGGGATAACAATATTTTCTTTGATCAGGCAAACGCCTTATGGTTTATGCTACTGTTCATCTTAAGCTGCATCACTGTAAGCCAAATCATTTTTAAGATAAAGTGATTTGAATTCAGTTCTATTCAGTCGCTCAGTCATGTCAACTCTTTGTGACTCCTTGGACTGCAGCACACCAGGCTTCGCTGTCCATCACCAACTCCCGGAGCTTGCTCAAACTCATGTTCATCCAGTCGGTGATGCCATCCAACCATCCCATCCTCTGTCTTCCCCTTCTCCTCCTGCCTTCATCTTTCCCAGCATCAAGGTCTTTTCCAGTGAGTCATTTCTTTGCATCAGGTGGCCAAAGTGTTGGAGCTTCAGCTTCAGCATCAGTCCTTCCAATGAATATTCAGGACTGATCTCCTTTAGGATGGACTGGTTTGATCTCCTTGCAGTCCAAGGGACTCTCAAGAGTCTTCTCCAACACCACAGTTGAAAGGCATCAGTTCTTCGGTGCTCGGCTTTCTTTATGGTCCAACTCTCACATCCATACATGACTACTGGAAAAACCATAGCTTTGACTAGACGGACCTTTGTCAGTAATGTCTCTGCTTTTTAACATGCTATCTAGGTTGGTCATAGCTTTTCTTCCAAGGAGCAAGCGTCTTTCAGTTTCATGGCTGCAGTCACTGTCTGCAGTGATTTTGGAGCTTGCAAGGTTGCCATAAATCTTCGATTTATAAAAGATTCAGTATCTACACAGCTCAATGAAGTGCATGCAGGAAAGTAAGATATGCCTGTATTTGCATTTCTTAGCGTGTTATAGAACCTTTATAGCATGTCAGAGCATGGGAGGAACCTTAGAAATAAGACACTCTAATTCTCTCAACTTTTAGGTGAGGAAATTGAGGATCAGTGGTCTGTCCCAGGTAGGCCATCTGGTTAGGGCCAGAACTGGCTCTGGTGCCCAAGTCTGTCAACTGCAACACGTTTCTCTCTTTAGACATTAGTGGCTTTCAGTTTAATGAATCAAGTCTTATCATTTCATTTTACCTTTTGTATTTTCTCTTGCCTTTTCTGTCTTCAGATTTACTCAAGGGTGGTTTTGACATATACGTGTGTGTCTTCATTTTTGGCTCTGCTGGCTCTTTGTTGCTGCACGGGCTCTTCTCGTGGTTGTGGTGAGCAGGGGCTCCTCTCCACTTGCAGTGGAGGGGCTTCACTGTGGGGTGGCTTCTCTCGTTGTGGAGCGCGGGCCCTCGGGCGTGAGGGCTCAGTGGTTGTGGCCCGTGGGCTCAGCAGCTGTGGCCCTCAGGCTTCGCTGCCCCAAGGCCTGTGGGCTCCTCCCGGATCAGGGTTCGGTACATACATTGACAGGCAGATTCTTTACCACTGGGCCAGCAGGGAGGCCCTCTGTATCTTTTTGTGGTTATTAACAGGGCAGAAATGGAATTTTTTCAGGATTAGATGTGTTGGAGCTAAAGGAAAGTGCACAAATATTTACATTAACAGCATGATTACAGGTTTTAAAATTCAGTTGTATTTTTGTCTTTTTTCTTGAATAGTTGTCATTGAATAATGCAAGAAATTTCAACTTGTGGAATTTTTTTGTAAATTCTATTTCTCTAATTTTGTCTAATGTGTATTAGTGCAATTATGGTTTCTTTAACCATCCTATTGTCTCCCTTCTTTTTTTCCCTCACCTCTTCTCTTTTTCCCTCCTTTATTGGTTGTGAATCTCAGTTAAGCTCATTTGTGATCTTGGGCAAGAAAATTTATCGTTCTGATTGTTATTTTTCTCTTAATGTGAAAATAAAGTCAGTGAAAGTGTTAGCTGTTTAGTTTATCTGACTCTTTGCGACCCCATGGACTGTAGCCGGCCAGGTTCCTCTGTCCATGGAATTCTCCAGGCAAGAATACTGGAGTGGGTACCCATTCCCTTCTCCAGAGATCTTCCTAAACTCGGTGATCGAACCCAGGTCTCCCGCCTTGCAGGCAGATTCTTTACTATCTGGCCACCAGGGAAGCCCTAATCAATAAAAATAAGAAGAATTTTATCATAGAAAATTTCAAACATATTCAGAAGTGAGAGAACTCCTATGTACCTGTCAGCCAACTTCAGTCATTATCACCATTCTTTCATTTATTCATATGTTTTATTTAATGATATATGGCTTCTATATTTTTGTTTTCTTTAGTTCTCATAATTTGTTCCTTGGAATTTTAAGGCTTTAAGATGACTAATCTTTGGGGAACAATTTTCTGGGAACCTAAAGTCTGCTGCCGGAGTTTATAACAGATTGATGAGACAGAGTGTTAGATGTGGAAGTCGTGTGCTCAGTAACAGGTCCAGTGGGTGCTCTGCTCCTGTGTTTTGAGAGCAGTGGTGTTTGCTTCTTTATCCCTTGAAATGGTTTTATATTTAAAATTGCCTAGGGTCAACCTGTGTCTATACATGGGGTTTGACTTTATTTTTTTCTTCTGTATTTGAGATAGAAGTTTACTAATCTAATTTCAGATAACAGATACTGCTCTTGGTTTGGTATCATAGGGACAGTGTTCAGAAGGTGAGTGAACTTGTCTGAGCCACTGGGGAAGCCCTTAACCTATTTTGGTTCTTTTTAATATATAACTTTTCCATTCTGGCTACCTGGAAGCACTATTAATAGACTGGTTTCGTGTTACAAATAGATAAGTATGCCTGTGTGACTGTGAAGAGTATGCTTTTATACATTTAATATGTACTTAGTTATAAAATTTATGTATTAAGCATACTGGAAGAATTTTGATGCTAGTTTAGTAATTGGATTAGTGAAGAGTTACTTGGACTTCTGTCTGTCATTTTTGAATACCATTTTCTTCCCCAACAGGAGGATATAAAAATATGGCTATTAAATTTATGTGAGTTCTAGATTTCAACATATATATATTAAATTTTTGTCTTGGCTAAAAGGCTGAATAAAAACACTTTAAAGTATGATTAACCCCGAGCCTTGCCTGGTGACCCAGTGGTTAAGAAGCAGCTGCCAACGCGGGGAACGTGAGTTCTCTGCCCCCTTCACGCGGTGTGTGAAGATCCCGCTGCTGCAGAGCAGTGAGGCCCGTGTGCCCAGACCAGAGCCCGTGCTTTGCAACAGGAGAGGCCCGCACAGGGAGGAGTGTGCACCACAGCTGGGGGGGCAAGGTCCCAAGCAGCAACCAAGACCCAGCACAGCCAAATATAAACCAGCCAGTCAGTCTTACAAAAGAAAACAGGTATGATCACCATAGACCTAACTAACATACAGTAGTTACTTTGATTTTACTAGTTCCGTAGTGGAGCTTCTCTCTCAGGATTTATTTTGGAAGGAAATAAAGAGTTAGTGGGCAGAAAATCCTTTAGCTTAAAATTTAACTTTTTTTTATGCTTACTAAACATATGTTTATACTCTGACCAGTAAGATAGCTAGGTACACAAGAATGTTAGAGAATTTGCTTCTAGCAAGAATGGTTTTGTAATTTGTATATTGTAGTTATGCTACCGCTTTTATTATTTCATTAACTTCTCTACTTCTTTCTTCCACATTAAAGTGAGTATAATAAAATAAAAGTCAAAGCCTCTCCTTTTGTTTATTACACACACACACAATTTGAAATTTCTTTGGTAAATCGAAGTACAATAAAGAAGAATATGTGTATATTAGAATATGAAGGAAGATTAGTGTTTACAGTAAAGATTTATAGCGGATTACCATTTAAATTTTTTCATGAAAGATGGCATGTCAGTTAAGAAATTGCATGTTTATTTTGAAATACTGGATAAAATAGCAAATCCTAACTATTAAGTCATTTAGATTACAAAATTTTCTTAGGTACAGCATATATTTCTCTCTTATTGAATGTTAACATGTTGTATGTAATGACCTAGTTTTATTAGCGGTTTTTTTGTGGTTCACTTTCCTCATCTTATGGTTCAGAAAAATTTGAGCTGCCTTTGAACTGTAGAGGACTTCCCTTGTGGCTCAGCTGGTAAAGAATCCGCCTATAATGCGGCAGACCTGGGTTTGATCCTTGGTGGCTCAGATGGTAAAGAGTCTGCTTGCAGTGCGAGGGAGCTGGGCTCGATCCCTGGATTGGGAAGATCCCCTGGAGAAGGAACTGGCAACCCACTCCAGTACTCTTGCCTGGGAAATCCCATGGATGGAGGAGCCTGGCGGGGTTGCAAAGAGTTGGACATGACTGAGTGACTTCACTTCACTTGAGCTTGTTGAAGGGAGGAGTGTAGGAAATGAGGCTTATGACTTGCATTTCCAGAGGCTGGAAAGAGCGTGGCAGAATAGGAATTAAATAAATATTTGTTGAATACATGAATAAATAATGAATGCATGCCCGAATGAAAACATCTCAGAAGTAGAGAGAAGCCACACGCCATTTCTTTTTCTAGTAAACATCGTGAGTCTTCAGATGACTAGTCTCTAATTCTTACCTGTCGTCTACTAAGAATACAAAGAACCATCCTCTGGATGAGACTCCTGGGGAAAAAATTCCTACACGCTTGCAGTTTGCAGTAAATAATCAGGAACTTTTGTTTAATGGAATATTTTGTATTACCCAGGTAAGTAATGTCAAATACTTGATTTTAATACATTGTATTTTATTTATTTATTGGGCTTCCTTGGTGGTTCAGGTAGTAAAAATCTTCATGCAGTGCGGGAGACCCAGGTTTGATCCCTGAGTTGGGAAAATCCCCTGGAGAAGGGGATGGCTACCCATTCCAGTATTCTTACCTGGAAAATTCCATGAACAGGAGCCTGGCGAGCTATAGTCCATGGGGCTGCAAAGAGTCAGACACGACTGACTGACTGACTAACATACACACACACATTTTATTTATTCTATTTTTAAACTGAAGTATACTTGATACACTAATACATTTTATTTTGAACAGACGTTATGCAGTGGAGAGAGAACTGAGAGAGAACTGGTGTTAAACCTAATTCTTCCACTTCTAAGTTAGATATGACTTCATCCTAATCACCTAATCACTTTTTAATTAATTAATTGGGTGTCGGGTTGTAGCTGTGGCATGTGGGATCGTTTGCTGTGGCGTTCAGACTTTCTGGTTGTGTTTGGGCTTGGTAGTTGTGGCGTGTGGGCTTAGTTGCTCCGTAGCATGTGGGATCTTAGTATCTTGACCAGGGCTGGAACCTGTGTCCCTGGTATTGCAAGGTGGATTCTTAACCGCTGACTTCCCTAATCACTTAATCACTCTTAATCTCCTCATTTACAAGTAATGTAAACTTATTGAAAAGAATTTCACTTGTAAGCCTGAATAATGGTTATATAGTTTTAATAACATAATGATGCTCTTGAGAGCTATTAAATTAGGTCGTATAACTTACCCTTTAATGTCTGGAGATTAGTAGATTTTGAGATCATTAGTCTAATTTTTATAGGATTTTCTTTACTTCTTGATATTTGGGTTATCAACTGTTATTTTCTTTTTTCCTCTAATTTAAAAAATTGTGTTAAAATGTATATAACAAAGTTTACCATCTTAACCATTTTTAAAGGATACAGTTCAGTGGCATTAAGTACATTCATACTGTTATACACATCTTTCATCATCATCCATCTCCAGAACGCTTTATTTTGCACAAGTGAATCTCTACATCTCGCCTCAGGCAACCACCATTCTACTTTCTGTCTTTGTGTATCATTTTCTTTTAATCAAGTAATTATTTTTTAATAATAGCAGAAACAAAGTGGAGAAATATATTTTCACATTACTGCAGATTTTGATTTTTGACATCTTAGAGAAGAAATGTAAAGGAAACAGAATTCGCTGGTGGTCCAGTGGTTAGGACTCATGCTTTCACTGCTGAGGACTTGGTTTAGTCCCTTGTTGGGGCACTAAGATCCTGCAAGCCTCTCAGTGGGCGAACAGCAGAAAACAAAAATGCACAGAGGAAACGTGATAATGCCGGACCAGCTGTGGTAAGTGGTTTGTGACTGACCTGGGGGTACCAACTGTCACACTGTTAGCTCAGTTCCTACGTCTGATACTTCAGCATAAAAGCATTAAAAATAACAAAACCCACTGAAGTGTTGTGAAGTAATTAGCCTCCAACTAATTAAAAAAAAAAAATAAAAAAAAAATAAATAAAATAAATAAAAATAAATTAAAAAAAAATAAAAAAATAAATAAAATGACCTACAATATGCTGCCTACAAGAAACTCACTTCAGGTTGAAAAAAAAAAAAAATAAATAAGATGTTTACTGAATTCACATTCGGTAGCTTCTGGTGGGAGTGGAACATTTTAAAGTGGAAAAATCATCGGACTGGATAATTCCTAGGAAATTATTTAGTACACATTTTATTCCTCCCACTGCTCAGTTTTGCACCTGTCGTTTGCGTAAATACACAGGTCACAGTGTGGGTTTTTAGTGTTTTCCCAGCTCAGTGAATTGCCTAAATTTCTAACATTACTTTCATAGTCTCCTGATTTCACTTTGTTACACTGATAAACATTGCCCTACATTCTGTGCCTTTTAAATTTGCTACCTGTCCTCTGTAGCATTCGTTTGACTGTCTTAGCGGTTTCTGTCTCCTCTAGAAGTAGAAATACAGAGGTAAAAATCAAGTGAATTACAAAAGTAGCCTATACTTTTAATTTTGTGGGCTTTTCTTTTTGACAAACACGCTGTACCATGCAGATGAAAGCGGAAGTCTCTGGTAATCTTGGCATTTATATCTTTATGTTTTTTTTTTTTTTTTTCGTGGCAATTGAATTACGTTTTTACCACATACTGTATTTGAATCCTAGATGTACTGTAATCTTATATTATTTCCCTTGTTTTTAGTTTGTTCTTTGTTAAAATTTAATTTTGGATGGTCACCTATTAATTAAGCAATCTAAAACAGTTTCCATTAACCTCTAAGCCTAGTTTTCAAGGGGCATTTTATTTTTTGATCATTTAAAGCCCGTTTAAAACATATTACATATTTAAAATAGTTATGCATTGATTTCCCTACAATATATGTAGATACTTTTCTGATTGTTAAGTAAGCGCACATATTAGAGAACAAAATAAGAAATGATGAAAAAGTCCCAATTGCTTGAAGGCCAGATTGGTAATACTAAGTCTTTTCTACCTCAAGTAGTCTAAATTTAGTGTAAGTGGTGGGTCTTCTGTCTTTTTCCCTAAGAGCTGGTTAGTTGGATAAAGAAAACTTACCAAAGAATTGTTTTTTTCTTTGCCTATCCACTATTTTTTTTCTAACTCTAGGATGCTGTTAATTGCTAGATGCATCATTATTTTATGTACCATCAAGAAAGAGAAAAAATTTTTGAACTGTGAAACAATGCTTTCTTATCACTAACTTTTAAAACAGTTTTTCTTTGTTAATAATTTCAAGCTTAAAAGTTGCAGGAACATCTGCATATCCTTTTTCTAGATTCACTGATTATTAACACTCCATCTCATTTGTTTTATCATTGCTTGCTTCTCTATATGTGTATACACAGTTTATTTCTGACATTTGAAGATAAGTTGAGCATATTGGCAGTTCAGTCCTAATGCCATAGTGAAGAAGGATATCTCTTACGTAACCAAAATATGGTTATCAACTTCAACAAATTTAACTTTGATAAAATATTTTTAGTACACTGTCTATACTTCATTTTTGTCAGTTGACTCGATAGTATCTCATACTGTTTCCTCTCCTTTTATCAGGGTCCAGTCTAGGGTCAGCTGTTGAATTTATTTGTGCTGTTTCTTTTTTTTAAAATTTTATTTATTATTTACTTGGCCGTGCGGGGTGCTCATGGCTGCTCGGGGCTTTCTCTAGCTGCAGCGAGCGGGTGCTGCTCTCTAGAGCGGTGCTCGGGCTTCTGGCTGTGGCGGCTTCTCTCGTGGAGCATGGCTCTAGGCACGCAGGCTTCAGTGCTCGCGGCTCTGGGTTCTGGAGCGCAGGCTCAGTGGTCGTGGCACTAGGGCTTAGCTGCTGTGTGGCATGTGGCGTCTTCCCAACCAGGGCTTGAACCCGTGCCTCCAGCTTTGGCGGGCGGATTCTTGACTGCTGAGCCACCAGGGAAGCCCTCATTAGTTTTTTTAGGTCTAGAATATTTCTACCTTCTTCCTTTGTCTTTTATGATGTTGGTAAATTGAATAACCTTTTTTTTTTTTTTTTTTAAAGTTAGAGTGTTCCTTGTTTTGAGTTTTTCTGGTACTTGCTCATGATTAGATTCAGGTTATGCATTCCTGATAATAATTATACATGTTATGTTGTGTTTTCCTTAAGCCATGAAATCTAGAGTCCCCCAGTGTTTATTTGGTCTTCATTGGTGACGTTAATTTTATTACTTGCTTGTGTGATTTCTCCACTGCATAACCATTATTTTTGCCCTTGCAAGTAATAAGCAATCTGTGAGGAGACACTTTAGAACTATGCACTTATCTTCTGTTTGTTGTTCAGTCCCTAAGTCACGTCCAACTCTTTGCAACTGCATGGACTGCAGCATGCCAGGCTTCCCTGTCCTTCACCATCTCCTGGAGTTTGCTCAAACTTATGTCCATTGAGTCGGTGATGCCATCCAACCATCTCATCCTCTGTTGCCCCCTTCTTCTCCTGCCGTCAATCTTTCCCAGCATCAGGGTCTTTTGCATTGAGTCGGCTCTTCTCATCACGTAGTCAGAGTTTTGGAGTTTCAGCTTCAGCATCAGTCCTTCCAGTGAATATTCAGGAATAATTTCCTTTGGGATTGACTGGTTTGATCTCTTTTCAGTTCAAGGGACTCTCAAGAGTCTTCACCAACATCACAGTTCAAAAGCATCAATTCTTTGGTACTCAGCCTTCTTTATGGTCCAACTCTCACATCCATAGATGACTACTGGAAAAACCATAGCTTTAACTAGACGGACCTTGGCAGAGTGATGTCTCTGCTTTTTAATACTCTATCTAGGTTTGTTATAGCTTCTCTTCCAAGCAGCGAGCGTCTTTAAATTTTGTGGTTGCAGTCACTTTCCACAGTGATTTTGGAGCCCAGGAGAATAAAATCTGCCACTGTTTCCATTTTTTTCCTATTTGTATGACATGAAGTGATGGGACCGGATGCCATGATCTTAGTTTTTTGAATGTTGAGTTTTAGGCCAGCTTTTTCACTCTCCTCTTTCACCCTCCTCAAGAGGCTCTTTAGTTCCTCTTTGCTTTCTGCCATTAGAGTGGTATGCCATCTGCATATCTGAGGGTGTTGATATTTTTCCCAGCAGTCTTGATTCCAGCTTGTGCTTCATCTAGCATTTCTTGCTCCTCATCAAAAAATCAAAAAATTTCCCTAGATTTAACATCCATGGATGACTCTTGCCTAAACAAACCTCTATAATGATAATTGCAAAATGATTTCAGCTCCAGTATTCCCTTCATGTTTACCAGTCAACTTCTGACATTCTAGCTTAAGCAAGAATCCTGTTTTCCCCCATTTATACATTTATCTATTATTGATGTAAACTCTTGGGTTCCCATTTTTTCCTATTTGTAATTCATTACTGTCCTTAATTATTTTGATGCTCAGATTTTGATGTACTGCTGTATATTTTGACATTGTAATATATTCCAGGCTATTACAAAAAAAAATCTTTGTACTTCTTTGGGGCTTCACAGGTGATCTCAGTGGTACAGAATCTGTCTGCCACTGCTAGAGAGGCAGATTTGATCCCTGGGTTGGTATGATCCTCTGGAGAAGGAAGTGGCAAAGAGTCACTGACACAGCTGAGCGAGCTTGCATGCACTGACTTATTTAAATGATGTACTTTCCAATTGTCATTTTTCTTTTGCTGTAGATTCTTGCTTTTTTTCTATTTAGAGACGGTCTTTGACTATTTCTTTTAGGATAAGGTTCGCCTTGCTTTATCCTTTTAGTTTTTGCTTATTTGAGAAAATCTTTATTTTTTCCTTCTAGTTCTAAATACATCTTGCCATATAGAGTATCCTAGATTGCAGGTTTTTCCCTTCCAGATCTTTGACTGTATCTTGCCACACTCCCTTTTGGCCTTCAGTGTTTCTGTGGAGAAATCAGCTGATAACCTTATGAGGATTCCCTTGTAATTAACTCTTTGTTTTTCTCTTGCTGCCTTTAGAATCCTCGCTTTAGCTTTTCCCATTTTAATTATATGTCTTGATGTAGATCTGTTTGGATTCATCTTGTTTGGGACTCTCTGTCCTTCCTGTGCCTGGATATCTGTTTCCTTTTTTAGGCTGGGATAGTTTTCAGCCTTAATTTCTTTTCTCTCGCTTTCTCTCTCTCTCTCTCTTTTTTTTGGCTACACTGTGTAGCTTGTGGGCTATTAGTTCCCTGACCAGTGATTGGACTTGGAACCACAGCAACGAAAGCATGGATTCTCAGCCACTGGACTGCCAGGGAATTCCTGTAATTTTTTCAGATACATTTCATTTCTGTTTGGTGTCTTTCTGGGATTGCCTGTTAGGTGTGGATTGGGATGTTTTATGATACCCAAGGGTCTTATATATTGCTTTCATTGTTTTCATTTGTCTTTCTGTCTGCTGTTCTGATTGGTTGATTTTCTTTAGTTTATCTTCCAGATCAGTTATTTCTTCTGCTTTGTCCAGTTTGTTGTTTATTGCCTTTATCTCAGCTTTTGTCTTGGCTAGTGAGTTTTCTCATTTTAATCCTCGTTATAGTTTCTGGTTCCTTTCTACAGTAATCTGCATTTCCATTGGTTGGCTTTCTTCATTCAGTATTTTTTTTTTTTCTGTGCTGGGTTTTCATAGCTGTCTGAGGGCTTTCTCTCGTAGCAGCAGTTGGGGGCTATTCCCTAGTTGTAGTCTGGGCTTCCTGTTGAGGTGGCTCCTCTTGTTGTGGTGCCCAGGCTTAGCTGCCCTGCGGCGTGTGGAATCTTCCTGGGCCGGGGATTGGACCTGTGCCCCCTGTATTGACAGGTGAATTCTTTACCACTGTACCGCCAGTGGAGTCCTTCAGTATTCTTATAACCTCCCTTTTGAACTTGGGATCTGGTAGACTGGAAGATGTCTGTTTTATTGTTTGTTCTTTCAAGGGAATTCTCTTGATCTTTTAGCTGGGAGTGGTGCCTCTGCTTCGTCATTTTATTTGTATTTCAGACTGTCGGTTTAGGAGAAGCAGTTGTCTACTGTGATCTCAGAGAGGTGTTCTTATGGGCGTGTCCTTTGTCTGGCCTGTGTGAGTCTGATATTTTTGGTGTGAAGGCTGTTTTTAGCATGGGTGCCTGCTCCGTCTTTCATCGGTGTACTGTGTGGGGATCAGAGCCCTGCTGATGCTGCGGGGGGCCTTCTCTTTGATCTGTGGTTGTCATAGCCCTGTCAGGGGCAGTCTGCTCCCCAGATGTTGGAGTAGATACCCCAGAACTGTTTCTGAGCTGCCGTGGGAGGTAGATGGGAGAGGAGACACCGGGTTTTCCTCCATAGGAGCTGTCCACCGTAAAGTGAGCCTTGTGATGTTGCTTGTTACCTGTATGCGGGCTCACAGCACACTGCCTTTAGCACTGTCCTCGGCCCTGCCGCAGCCGTGGAAATTCAGGCAGTTGGCCCAGTGTCCCTCAGGCACTGCTTTCACAAAGCTACCAGTGCAGTCCCGCGGGCACAGATCTGGTGCCAGGACTGCTGGACTCTCCGCAGAGGCTGCGAGTCAGCCCAGACGCTGGCTCCGCCTCTGAGCGCACACGCCACAGAACCTGCAGCCGCACCAGTTACCTGCTCGCATGTCTGAAGGCCCTGAAATCCACAGATCCCGCAGCCAGCGGGACACTCAGATTTGAGCCCTGTGTCCGAAGCTGCGTGGCCGCTGGGACTGGCTTGGGTTCCAACCTTGCCTCCGCATGTGGGCGAGCTGCTGGCGCTGGTGCACTGGGCCAGAGCTCGCATGCCACGCCCCCTGGGAGCGCCCCGAGAATGAGGCCTCGGGTGGGCTCTGGCCTTCCGTTTGTGCGCGCGTGTTAGCAGTGGGGCTTTAGTGGTGGACGTGGGTTCCTTCCCCTGTACTTCCCTGGGTGCACGCCTTACTCCAGCCCCTTCAGCCTGTCTCCACACAGCCAACCCCAGCCCTCTCCCCAGTCTGTCTTCTGAAGCCTGAGTTTAGGCACCCAGCGTCCTTCCACCCCAAGCCCCCAGGAAGCTCCAGCAGACTCTCGTCTTGGGCTGAGAACTCAGCAAGGTGGCCAGGACCTTGTATAGGTCTCTCTGTCCTGTCTGCTGCCAACCAGCTGCTGCACTCTCCTCTGAGCCTCTCTTTCTGTCCGGCTGATCTCCCCCTGGAGAAGGGGCTGGCCAGGGTGAGGGAAGCTTTCTTCTTTCACAGCTCCCTCCCAGGGGTGCAGGTCCTGTCCCAACCCCCCCCCCTTTTTTTTCCTTTCATCCTACCTGGCTATGTGGTAATTTTTCTTGCAATTTTGGTTTTATGAGATTATCTGCCAGCATTCAGCAGATATTCTGTGACAACTGTACCACATGTAGATGTATTTTTGATAAATTGGTTTGGCCAAAAGGTTCGTTTGGGGTTTTCCATAAGATGTTAAGGAAAAACCCGAATGAACCTTTTGGCCAAACCAATATTTGTGGGAGAAGGTGAGCCCCATGCCCTTCTATTCCAGCATCTTGATCTGTCCCTGATCCAGGCTAATCTTATACCTTTTCTGGAATGAGCCCCTTTTATGAGGAACTTAGGTTCCTTTGTGGAGCATGGTCTTATAGAGACCAAGATTTGGATGTTAGGTATTCTCGTTATCCCTGAGGCATCTTTGCTTATGGATTTTTTCAGTTGATAGAGGAAGAAAAAATGCATGTATTTATATATGCAAATATGAGTATATGTACTTGTATGCATACATTCATATTTAATTTTATACATGCTTACATGTATGCATGCACACATACACACATACACATATATGTTAGAATTTATGAGTTACACTGCCCTCCCCAAATCAAGTCCACCCCTGTAGGATTCTTGCTCATCTCCCCTCAGTCTATAAATGTATGTCTCCTTCACACTGAGAACCCCGGCTTCCAAAACTATCTACATATCCCATTTACTTAGAGTACTTCTTACATAGTTTTATAATTGCTGTGCTATACCAATGTTATATACAGAAAGTTCACCTGGGAAAAAGATTGAGAACTTGTTTGCAGTTAAGCTTCCTGCTCCATCTAAAACTGTGTGTGTGTGTGTGAGTGAGTGACACATCTTTTCTTTCTTGTAGGCAGTCAGCTTTATTCTGGTTTGGCTTTCGTCTGCTTATTTCCTTCCAAGTTTATGAGCGCAGTCGTTGCGACTGCTGGGCTCTGGAGCTTGGCCTCGTGGCTGTGCTGCGTGGGCTTAGTTGTCGAGCGGCATGTGGGCTGTTCTTGGGCCTGTGTCCCCTGCATTGGCAGGTGGATTCTTAAGCACTGAACCACCAGGGGCATCTCCATGGTAGTTTTGATTAGTACTTCCTTAATGATTACTGATGTTGGGCCTGTTTTCACATGTTTATCGGCCATTTGTATTTTCTTTTTTGAAGAGATGCTTAAGTCCTTTGCTTTCTTTAAAAAATATTTTTTTTGGCTGCGTGAAGCGGCATGTGGGATCTTAGTTCCTGGACCAGGGATTGAACTCCCTGTGTTGGAAGCACAGAGTCTTGACCACTGGACTGACATGGAAGTCTCTGCTTATTTTTGAGTAAGGTTGTTGTAGAATTTTAGGAGTTCTCCATAGGTTCTAGCTGTTAAGCTCTTGTCAGACACTTGATTTGTAAATATGCTCTCTCATTCTGTGGGTTGCCGTTTTACTCTGAAACTGTCTCTTGATGCTTTAAGTTGAGTGCCGGAGAATTGGTGCTTTTAAACTGTGGTGTTGGAGAAGACTCTTGAGAGTCCCTTGGACAGCAAGGAGATCAAACCAGGCAATACTGTATATTCATTGGAAGGACTGATGCTGAAGCTGAAGCTTCAATACTTTGGCCATCTGATGTGAAGAACTGACTCATTAGAAAAGACTCTGATGCTGGGAAAGATTGAAGGCAGGAGAAGAAGGGGGCAACAGAAGATGAGATGGTTGGATGGCATCACTGACTCGATGAACATGAGTTTGAGCAAGCTCCGGGAGTTGATGATGGCCAGGGAAGCCTGGCGTGCTGCCATCCATGGGGTCACAGAGTCGGACATGACTGAGTGACTGAACTGAAGTTTTAAACATTTTCACGAAGTCCAGTTTGTCTGTTTTTCTTCTGTTGCTTGTGCCTTTGGTGTCATAGCCAAGAAATCATTGCCAGATTCAATATCATGAAGCTTCTGCCCTGTGTTTTCTTCTAAGAGTTTTATAGTTTTAAGTCTGATATTTAGATCTTTGATTCATTATGAATCAATTTTTTGTATATAATGTGAGGTGTTGGGGTATAAGTTCATTCTTTAGCTTGTGAATGTCCAGTTTTCCCAGCACTGTTTGTTGACAAGACCATCCTTTCCCCTTTGAATAGTCTTGGCACTCAGCGTGTACTCTTTTCAACTTTTCTATTTTCACAGAACCACTCTATATCATTGCTTACAGATCTTCCTGATTATTATTATTATAATAATTATTACTTTTTACTACTGCATAGTTTTATTTTGTGTGTATATTCCATTATTAAATCAGTCTCCTATACTTGGACATTTAGATAGCTTCCAGTATTTCTACATAATGCTATAATGAATCTATTTCAATAGATATAATAAATCTATTCAAATCTATTTTTGTATACTTGGAAATGTATCTTTGAGATGTATTCCTGGAGGTAGAATAGCTAGGTAAAAGCACAAATGTTTTTGTGATTCCGTTAAATATTAGAAAATAGTCACCTTCATGTGGGTTGAACCATTTTTGAGTTCCCACTAGCAATATATGAAAATGCGTGTTTACTTACAGTGTACTATCAAACTTCTGATTTTTTTTTCTATTCTGGATGTGAGAAGTAGTATTTCAGCATAGTTTTAATTTGTATTCCTTTCCTTATGAGTGAACTTTTATGTCTTCACATGTTTGAGGATCGTTTTAATATCTTTTTGTAAATTGTATGCACATTTTCTACAGATTTTTTTGACCTTTTTCCTGTCATTAAAAAATATGTTTGGACTTCCTCATGGTCCCATGGTAAAGAATCTGCCTGCTAATGCAGGGGACACAGGTTCGATCCCTGGTCTGGGAAGATTCCATATTCCATGGGGCACTTAAGCTGGTGTGCCAGAACTGCTGAAGCCCATGCACCCTGGAATCTATCCTCTCAAACAGGAGAAGCCCCTGCAATGAGAAACCCCGACACTAACTAGAGAGTAGCCCCCGCTTGCCGCAACCAGAGAAAGCTATGCTCAGCATCGAAGACCCAATGTAGCCAAAACTAAAAATCAGTAAATAAAACATATTTTTGCACGAGCAGATTATTAGCCTTCTATCTTTGTTGTATGTTGCAAATACTTTCTCCCAGTTTGTCTTTTAGCTTTGTTTATGGTATTTTGCCATGCAAGCTTTTTATTTTAATATGGTCAAATTTAATAATCTTTTCCTTTTTTGCAGCTGGATTTTAAATCATAATGGAAAGGCTTTCCTTAATTTCAACTTATATAGAAATTTGCCCATGTTTTTTCCTATTATTTGTATAATTTTATTTTATTTTTTAAATTAAATTTAATTTAAAATGAAACAAAGATAAATATTTTAATGATAAAAGGTACAATTCATAAAGAAGATAGACATCATAAACCATTAGATGCCTAACAACAAAGAAACATAAAGCAGAAATCAGAAGAAATATAAGGGAAAAGAAAAAAATACATAATCATAGTAAGACATATTAACATTTCTCTGAGAATATTTTATCAAACGCAGAAAAAATAAGAATAGGAACATCTTGAATGGGCCATTAATTAAAATATAATAGATTTCTATTTGTATTGCTCTTATATCCTGTTGATCTCTGATCCTTTCTGTGTAGTATGGGGGATGGATCCAGTTTTGCCTTTTTCCAAATGTCTGTTCACTTCTCCTAATACTAAAGACCAACCTCACTACATGATTTGGGATACTACCTTTCTTTTTTCTTTTACTTAATGTTTTATATCATTGGTCTGTTTCTGTACTTTTTTGTTCTATTTGTCTATCCATGCTTCATTACCACACTGTTTTAAAATTTTAGAAACTTTATAGTACTTTAAATTTTTAAATTGTTGGCCATGCTGCATGGCTGTGGGATCTTAGTTTCTCGAGCAGGGATTTAACTCGGCCCACAGCCATGGAAGCAAGCACCGAGTCCTAACCGCTGGGCAATCAGAGAATCCCCTGTAGTACTTTTTAATGTCTGGTAGCATTAGTATATCTTCATGACTCTTACCTTTTAGTGTTTTCCTAGCGAATTCTTGTGAATTAATTTTGCTGTATTTTAGTATCCACTTGTCTAATTCCTTGGTAAAGCTCATTGACATTTTCATTGGGAACACAGTACATTTATTAAATATCTTAGATGGAACTGACATCTTAATTACGTTGAGGCATTTTCACTTAGAACATGGGTCTTACTGTATGTTCAAGCCTACTTTTATAGTTTTCAAGAAAGTTTGTTATTTGTTTTATATATTCTAGATTTGTTGTTAAGTTTATTCTTAATTATTTTTTTCTTTTATGTTTCACTTGTAAATGGTGTTTTCTCACTCATTATATCTTCTAACTGGTCATTATTTGTCACCAGTGAGATATTTTATTCAATACTTACTGAAAGGACTCTTTTAGACTTATTTGAATATGAGAATTTTTACTGTTTCTCTTTTGTGTGTGTGTGTGTATAAAGGAAAATATAAGCAAATTATTTAAGGTATATCTAAAACTGTTTGATATTCAGTTGAAATCTTCTGCATCACTTTTTGAAAAGGAGTTCTTGACATCTGTGTTAACTAACCAATATTATTCTCTTGGCCTTTAAAAATATTGATGATGTAACATTTTTAAAGTGCTTCATTATCATCTTGGATTTTTTCCCAAGCCACTGTCACCCGTTTTGCAAATTTTGATGCTGGTGTTT
The DNA here is from genome assembly GCF_910594005.1 of Cervus elaphus. Taxonomy (NCBI): domain Eukaryota; kingdom Metazoa; phylum Chordata; class Mammalia; order Artiodactyla; family Cervidae; genus Cervus; species Cervus elaphus. The sequence goes on along the minus strand of NC_057819.1, from coordinate 62,806,832 downwards.
TCTTGATTTTTATCAGAAGGTGTTAACGGAAGGTTTTAAAGATAACCACCTAGAGCTCATATTCAGATGATACTTAGTGGTTTCTTGACATGAATGGTTATACTTAGTCAACAGAAATAACCACCAAATTTCATAGGACTGCTGCCTGACCAAAAAAAGATAACCACTAAATATGATACACACATTATTTCAAAGACACTAAAATATGAAAATTAAAAAAGAGCCTTAGAATTGATGAAATGTGGTATTTACTCTTGTGTTTTCTTGTCTATTTATATTTTCAGTTAACATTTTTTTCTTTAAAACCATGGTTTATTTGACTGAAATTCTTCTTATTAAGAATGAAATTTCATTTTCGATAGATCTGATCCCCAGCGTGGAGTGAAGGAGAGAAATACGAACTTCGAATTTTTAAAAATCATATCCTTTTAAATTTCAGCTTTAGTGCCTGTGTTTAAATGAACATGCTGCATTAGTAAAATAGTATATGCTCTATCCCACAGGTGTAGAAGTCAGACTTTGGGCAAACTTGGCTTACTGGAAAACAGCCCTGAGGCTGATGGTGTTTTCCAAACATGACAGCAACAGTATCTCTGTCTCACATGTTCTTCTCACATATGAGGTCTCTTTCCCCTCCCTTTGAAACTGGAAGGGTTTTTGTGGTTTTCAGCTTATTGTGTATGATAGAAGTGACGTGATGTGACTTTTGAGGCTAGCTGAAATGCTTGTGCTTGGGGCCCTGAGCTGCCATGCAAATTCAACTGTTTGAGACCATCTAGCTGTGAAGAAGCTCAAATTAGCCGCTGCACGGAGATCACGTGGAGAGTCTCTGAAACTGTAGAAGAGAGGGCTGTCCAGCCACCTTCTTCTCCAGTAGCCCCTCCTTCCCCACTGTTTAAGATCTAGCCACTGTGTGACTGCACCTGCCCCAAGCTGGAATTTAAGAGCACTCGAATATTTAGCAGAGGGTTGTAGTTAACAATGCATTACATAATAATGGCCTTATTGACTCAAAATTCTAAATTTCTATTGCTTTTATTGAGCTGTAGTCCACATATCTTAAAACCAAGCATTTGAAAGCCCACAGTTCAGTTACTTTTAGTGTATTCAGAAGGTTGTAAGACCAGTACAATATCCAAATAATTCCAGAATGTTGTGTCACTCCAAAGAGCGGTCCTGTACCCATTAACAGTCACACACTGTTCCTCCTTCCTTTCAGCTCCTGGCAACCACCAGTCTCTTCATCTCTATTATCACTCATATTTAACATTTACTTTTTAAACTTGTCTAAATTTCTTTCTTAGCATATTTGAAATAATGCACTAGAGGGATCTGGAGCGTGCTTTAGATTGATAGAGAGGTGACAGCTGAGAATGTAACTGTGGAGGATCCAGAATTAAAAAGCAAATACAGTGCTTTATTATTCAGAGAATAGTAATGAATGACTAGTGAATGGATATGTGTCATCAGGAAATAGTTATATTTAGTTCTCTTTTTAAGAAGCCAGGGAATACTGCATTTAAATTTTAAACCTAAAAGAATGTGAATTTGTTGATTTATGACTGCCCTGGGTTTTTGTTGCTGCAAACGTGCTTTCTCTAGTTTCAACGAGTGAGGACTACTCTTGGTTGCAGTGCTCCGGCTCCTCATTGCGGTGGCTTCTCCTGTTGTGAAGCGTGGGTCCCAGGGCTTCAGTGGTTGCAGCTTGTGGGCGTAGTTGCTCCGCAACAGGAGGAATCGTCCTGAACTAGGGATTGAACCCACATCCCCTTCATTGGCAGACCTTAACCACTGGACCACCGAGGGAGTCCTGCATTTCTTGTTAAAAAGTTAATGGGGGCCCCGGGTTTCCTCTCCTCTAAAAAAAAAGAAAGAAAAAAAAAAAAAAAAGTTAATGGGGGAAGTACCAAAAATGATAGGGGCAAATCAGATTAGAAAGGGTGCTTATTTATGTCTCTAAAATGAAAACAGTAGATTTTCATGTCTGTTAGGCTGTTAACTTTAACATATATCCTGTCAGTAATGGATATATGCTGTTAGTTATTCTTTTAAAAATTTCATATAAATTTTATCCTACTTTGAGATACAAATATATACATATATTTCTTTGTTTTATGAGAAAGATATCCACGCCACCCGTATATTTTCCCTTTGGAAGGTTAAGACTTGGTAAAACTTGGATTGTAACTTTAAACTTAGAAGTAATCATTTTTTAATAAAATACGGGAACAAATGTAGTCTCCAAAGTGGGATGCTTAAGATGACTCACTAAAGTACATTAACAAAATATTAGATTTATGTTCATTTTCTTACTGAATAATAAAATAATAAGAAAAAAATGGCTCTACAGTGGTAACCCTCATCCTGTCTGATGGTGAGATTTATAGCTTCCATGGCATCCTGAGGAAGCCTGGAGGGGGTGATAATAGAAACCTCACCTAAGTGTTTCCTTTCAGTTTACTGTAGTACATTTACTTGTGCCTGGGTGAATGAAATTGAAGATAATATTCTTTTAATAATAGACTTTTAACAGTGATGAGAAGGGATTGTAAATCTTTTAATACTAAAGTTTCACTAGTTATAGCATGGTAGTGTATCTAAAGTTAAAATTTAAAAATAAGTTAGGCATTTTCCTATTACAGAAAGAAGGGTTTTCTAAATTTATCTTTTCTAAGTAATGGTCAGTGTAATTTTTATGAATATAAACATGATGTGCCCCTCAACAGGTAGCTATGAGTGAGAAGAAAGTAACTTCCTTTTGAATGAAATTTGTCCTATGAAAATGGATATCTGAAAGTATTTACATTATTTTCTCACTCTGTTTCTGGAAAGGCTGTGTCATTTAAAAAAGTGCTTATACTTTGAAAAAAAGAGGGACAGAATTTTCTAATCCATTATTTTTTTCAAGGTAGTATATTGAATTTTGAATTTATATTTTAAAAACAAAGCAGCGTTTTATAATAAACTTTGTAAGAAAAACTGGAAAATTATACCTGAATTTCAGCAAAGCCAACGTATCTCATCTTATAGTCGAATTTATATGTGTTTGTATATTCCTCTTTCTAATCCGTTGTGACATTAGAACTGAACTTAGACCTTCTGATTGTTGTTTCACAAAGTTCTTAAGCCAAGATTAAAAAAATGCACATTCATTCCCGTTCCTTTCAAGTAAGAGAAAAAGCAGTAAAGAAGAGGGTGGGCTTCCTTGGTAGCTCAGTGGTAAAGAATCCGCCTGCCAGTGGTGGAGGCAGGCACAGCGTGGGTTTGATCCCAGGGCTGGGAAGATCCCCTGGAGCAGGAAACGGCAACCCACTCTAGTATCCTTGCCTGGAAAATCCCACGGATAGAAGAGTATGGAGGGTTACAGTCCATGGGATCACAAAGAGTTGGACATGACTGAGCAGACACACACACACAAAGAAGAGAGTACAAAAGGTTTTTTGTATCAGTATAAAAATTTTAAAAATTATTTTTTATCTCTTTTTCGTATTTTTATAACATATTAGGTTAGTATTCAGTAGTCCATATATAATTTATGCATTAACATGTCTATGACCTGACTACTTACTTTTTTTACTGATAGGAATGTGTAATCTGAGGTTTGGAGATCATTAATCCAGATTATTGTCTGCTGTTACAGGGGAGAAATTTGAACTCTGCATCATTAATTAAGTGGTTTTGCCTGGAGGGCCCCTGTTCTGTTAGTTGTGTGAAGTTTGAGCTCACGATGACGCTGTATTCAAAGTAATTTGTGTTTCTCCAAGATTGTCAAGTGTAGTCAAATAGTTTTCTGCTTCGGTCTCTTTCTGTTGTCTTCTGAGCCTCCAGTGACACGTTCATTAGACTTTTTGATGCTATCACATGTGTCCTGGAGCCTATTCACTTAATTCAATTTTTATTCTCCCTGTTCTTCAGATTGGATAATTTATATTGGTATACCTACATATTTGGGCTTCCCAGGTGGCACAGTGGTAAAGAATCTGCCTGACAATGCAGCAGATGCAGGAGACACAGGTTTGATCCCTGGTCAGGAAGATCCCCTGGAGTAGTAAATGGCAACTCACTTCAGTATTCTTGCCTGGAAGATTCCACAGTCCGTGGAGATGCTAAAGAATCTGACATGACTTAGGTGCTAAACAACAAAACAACCTGTGTATTTACTGATTATTTCCTCTGTCATCTCCATTCTACAAATGAGCCTGTCCAAGTTCAGCATGTTTTTCAATAGATCTTTCACTTCTGAGATTTCTCTGTTGAGAACCTTTGTCTTGCCATTCATTTCTTACTTCGTTACCTTTGTCTTTACTTTGGGAAGATTATTTATGACAGCTGTTTTAAAATCTTTGAGAATTCCAACAGCTGAGTCATCTTGTGGGCATCTGTTTATGGTCATTTTTCTTGAATTTCACCACATTTGCCTGGTTCTTGTTTGTTAAGTAATTTTGAATTGATCTTAAATTTTGTGAATGTTCTGTTGGTAGATCTTGAGTTCTGTTGTATTCCTTGGAGAAGCTGATTTTTGTTTTAGCACGTAATCAACCTGGTTCTCATCAGATCATGGGTTTTGTCTTGCTTTCTGTGCGTGATGATTTCAGTATCAGTTCAGTTTTCAGGACTTTTGCTTCTTTGGCTCTGTCTCTCGTGTACTTGTGCCACTCAGGAGTTAGCCTGAGACCTGATCGGTTAAATTCTCAGAGCCTTTGCGTTGCTGGCTTCAGTCTGTCATGTGCATAGCTCAGGGGTGAGTCTGAGACCTGTGTGGACTCACAGCAGGCTTTCTCCTCTATGCCTCCTGCACCATCTGCAGCCTCTCCCAGCTTGTCTGGCTTAAAAGACATGGTTTCCATCAGTATTTTAGCTTCACCTTTCATTACTCTGCTGTGCAGCTCCCCAGGGTAGGGTCAAGGCTTGCTTTTAATTTTTATTATTTTTAATTAATTAAAAAAATATATTTTTTGGTGGGATCCTAGTTCCCCAATCAGGGATCGAATTCAGGCCTGGACAGTGAAAGCTTGTAATCCCAAGCACTGGACTGCGAAGGAATTCCTAAGACTTGTTTTTTAAATATTCAGTTCAGTTCGGTTGCTCAGTCGTGTCCGACTCTCTGCGACCCCGTTGGACTGCAGCACGCCAGGCTTCTCTGTCCGTCACCAACTCCCAGAGCTTGCTCAAACTCATGTCCATCCAGTCGGTGATGCCATCCAACCAACTCATCCTTTGTCATCCCCTTTTCCTCCTGCCTTCAATCTTTTCCAGCATCAGGGTCTTTTCCAGTGAGTCAGTTGTTTGCATCAGGTGGCCAGAGTGTTGGAATTTTCACTTCAGTATCAGTCCTTCCAATGAATATTCAGGGTTGATTTACTTTAGGATTGACTGGTTGGATCTCCTTGCAGTCCAAGGAATTCTCAAGAGTCTTCTCCAACACCACAGTTCAAAAGCATCAATTCTTTGGCACTCAGCTTTCTTTATAGTCCAACTCTCACATACATACATGACTACTGGAAAAACCATAGCTTTGACTAGACAGATCTTTGTCAGCAAATGTTGCTGTTGTATATATATAAAGTAGCCTTTACTCTAAGAATAGTTTAGCCATATTCTGAGGCTTGATCCTTTTGGGATCGCTCTCAAAGTCGTGGCTCTTCAAGATCTTTCTGCTCTGATCAGAATTCAGACTCCCCCCAGCCCTGTGTGATGTGTTAGAGTTGTTAGTTTATAGGAGTTGTTCTCCTGGCGGTGTTCTGAGTCTCACACTAGGCTTGTGCAGCGCAGTCTTCATCCGTAAGCCCAAAGGGAGCACTACTTAGATTTCTGGAGCAATCTCTCAGGTAGTGTTCTCCTCTGGTCCTCTGCTCCTTGGATTCTGGCTGCCTCAGTCTACCTGAATTCTGATTTGTGTGTCTTCAGCTCTTGAGACGGTCTCCTTAGGTCAGTTAAAAAAAAAAAGGTGTCATCATTTTTCAACTCTTTGAAACTTGTGCTCTGCTTGGGTTCTCTTTCCCCATTTAATAGTTTAAAAAGTGCCTCTAGGCACAAAGTTGGCAGAAATCTTACTTTGTTCATTTCTCTCAGGGACCACAGGCTGATTCTGCCTGTCTAGTGTCTGGAAATAGTTGCTTAACTATACTTTGTTTAGTTTTCTGTTGTTTTTGGTGAGAGGTTAAATCCAGTATTGGTTACTCTGTCATAGCCAATGGGATTTGTGTTTTCCCGTTTTCTTTTTTACTGTAACAACTTATTAAGTAAATTTGTGCTGCATATTAAATTAACCCCAAATATTTACGCCTAATAAAAATACATGAAATTTCATACCATTACAGTGCTTCAGCAAGTTCCAGAATCTCAGCATCTAGTCCAAGTATGGGTAAGACTGCTTAGGAGCAGTTTCTTAAGTAACACTTTCTGTGGACAGTTCCTTTAGCTCTGTAAACTTGTAAAACTAGAGACAAGTTATCTGCTCCCACGTTAACATATGATGGTGAACTATTCTGAATAACTGTGTCATACATTCATGTTTAAAAAGCAGAGGGGTGATATGCAAATAAAGGAATAAAACAAATTAAAAAAAAATGCAGAGGGGAATGCACAAGGGAGCCACTAGTCTGAGTACTGAAATTCAGACAAGTGTGGAAAGTTCCCTCAAACTGGGAATAATCTTCCAGGGCTGTTGATTTGCTCTCTAGGTTCTTTGTTCTCCCATCTGAATCATGTTCCCTTTTCCAGAAAGATAGTGTATCTTTATAGCTGAGCAGAAGCCTCAACTTGCTTCCTGCCAGTAAAATTCTGGGAGTCCAGAGACCTCTCTGCCCTCACACTGGCCTGTCTCTAGCTTCCTTAATCCAAGCTGGCGGTGTTCCTGCATATATACCTCTTTTAAGAGCTTTGTGAGTTTCCGTGAATCTTCTTGGGGTTCACTCCATTGGACAAAGCCTTACCTATAAATACTTTCTAGATGTGGATTTGTTAAGGAGGTTTGACTGTACCTAATTGTAGGAGTCAATTAAGCGCTCTAGTTTAAGTAAGGCCCTTGTCTTTGTGTCTGATTCTGGAGTTTGAAGTTCATGAGGCAAGTGGTCAGGACAAGGAGATGAAAGTAAAGTGGAGGAGACCGAGGGTAAGCTGGAGCCCGTAAGTCCGAGGTGGAGCCCTCAAGGACTGACTGAGACCCGTGGCAGGTCCGTCTTGTTGCCTCTGACCTTGTTGGTGTGGGTGTCTTGCAGAATTCGGGTTCCTTTGCCATGAAGCCTGACACGTACATCTGGTCCAGAAGTGTAGGAAGGGGAAGGTGGGGCAGTGGTAGGCCCAACCACTGTATCCACCCTGGAGAGGAGCTATCAGATAAGGGAAAGTGCGTGTGAGCTCCAAATGGCTGTTGCCTCGATTCCAGCCTCCAGATTTCCCATAAGAATCTCTTTCTGTGGTTACCCAGCTAGCTGAACAGGGACTGGAGTTTTGGGGAGTGTCGCTCGGCCTAGCCAAGTTGACACATTACAGTGCCACCACCAGTTAGATTGGAGAAGGGAATGGCAACCCACTGCAGTCGTCTTGCCTGGAGAATTCCATGGACAGCGGAGCCTGCCAGGCTACAGTCCATGGGGTCGCAAGAGTTGGACACGACTTAATGACTAACCACCAGTTAGTTGTTTGTTGCTATTTGTATAAATAATACTGTAACTTAACAAGTGTGTATAAAGTAATTTAATTATTTTGGTTTATTGGGATAGATTTCTTTAAGTCCAGTTGCTGGATAAAATGATATGAATTTTTCTTTAAGGCTTTTGAGACTTTTATAAATATATTTTGTTCCAGAATGTTTGTGAGTGTTAGTCACTCGGTCGTGTCTGATTCTTTGTGAGCCCGTGGACTGTAGCCCGCCAGGCTCCTCTGTCCATGGGATTCTTCAGGCACGAATACTGGAGTGGGTTGCCATTCCCTTCTCCAGGGGAGTTTCCTGACCCAGGGATCGAACCCAGGTCTCCTGCATTGTAGACAGATTGTTCACTGTCTGAGCCACCAGGGAAGGGCAGAATTTCATTCCAGAATGCTTGTTTTAATATATAATCTCATGATGGTATATTGGCTTTACTGTACCATTGCATACATATATACAGTATGCTTATATTCAGATGTCTTTTATGTATCATCCACTCCATTCAGGTAGATGCAAAGAACAGAAGTGATTAAAGAATGGTCTGTTTTAAATTTTTTTTGTTTGGTATTTAAGAGATTTTTATGCCTTTTTTTTTCCCCTATGAATAATACGTTTTTGGTTCTATGAGTTTTTTTAAGTACTTTTATATATATCGTTAATTCTGCTCATGAAACATGAATATTATCTCAAATCAATGTATGCATCTTGTGTTAATATTTGATCTTGTGCTTTGTTGCTGCTTGATTTTTGCTGGTTAACAGATTCATTTGCAGTGATCCATACTTGCATTCTGCTCTTCTAAACTTTTCTTTTTGCTGATACTTAAAAGCATTTCTGGTTAATTTTTATTTTAGAGCTATTGAAGCTGTCATATTTCAGTGTGGGCAGGGTAAATGCAGTTAGTGCTCTCATTTTGGATAATGAAGTTTTAACTTCTCTTTTGGAGGATTGTATGAGGTAGATGTAAAGATAACTTCTGTTAATGTTAATATTTTCAAGCACAATATTTTTTATGTTAACTTAAAAATGTTAGAAAATATAAGGGCACATAATGCTCAATCTGAGTCATGTGAGTTTCACCTTCTCCTTTTACTTTGTAAATACTTAAATATGTTTCTTTAAAAGATAAAGACTTTTAAAAAGTGAGTCATACCACAGCATCATTTTCATTCTTAGAGCAATTCACCAAGTATTCTGAGTTCAAAATTTCCTCATGTTTTATCAGTATTTTGTTTTGTTTTAAATATGGTTGGTTTATTTGAATCATGAACCAAATAATGTGTACACTTCATTTGGTGTATGTGTCTCTCAAATATTTTTCAATCTATTGGTTGCCCTCACCTCTGTGTTCTCTTGCTGTCTTATTTTTCTTTTTTCAATAGAATTGGGTCTTTTTTTTTTTTTTTTTCTGTAGAATTTTCCACAGATGGGGTTATTTTCTGTAAACTGGTTAAGGCTTGATTAGATTCAGTTTTGTTTTGTTTTTGTAATAAGAATTCTTTATAGAAGCAGCCCATTAAGAAGTGCTAAAAATCTAACATTTCTCTTTCTGTGTTGGTAAGATTGATGAGCATGAGATTGCGAATCCAGTGGAGGGCTGCCGTCTCTGGGGTCGCACGTCGGACACGACTAAAGCGACTTAGCAGCAGCGGCAACAGCAGCAGATATTGTTAACTCTATTTTCAAGATCCCTTGAACTTTCTACTTTTTTAACTGAATGGTAGTAGTCATTAGTAACTATTACTTAAATCCATTATTTCATCAGTGGTTCCAAATGTTGGTGGTCTAAATTTGTCATTTCCACATTCATTAGCTGGAATTTTTTGTAATGAACTTCTGTTCCAAAAGGAAAAAAAAAAAAAACCCAGGGTAAATGCTTGATTCTTTCCCTTTGTTTTACATATTTCAGAATAATGTGTTGGTTTCTTTAAAGGGAATTGGTTAATAGCTTTTTTACTTGGTAAAAATATACAGAAGTTTTCATTCAGACATCTTTTCATCTTAAGTATCATCACATAGTTGTGAGAAGAGAATTATTACAGGTTCTTATTGTTTGTTTTAAAAAGTATTGATTTATACATTTTGCTGCTTTTGAAATCGTAATGTAGAACAAAAAGATTAAAGTTGATAAGACCAATTATTGATACATTTTTAAAAATTACAATTTTTGTCCTGTAAGTTTGTCCATCCTTTTAACACTATAAGAAGATACTTGATCAAACTATTACCTTACAGAAAGTGAGTCTGTGTAATCTGAACTAAGGCAGAATTTGATACCGAAGTGCTTCAGTGAGTGTATATTGCTATTGGATGAAATTTCAGATAGGAAATAATTACATTGTTTGGTGTCAGGTGGTCAAGTTAGTATATTCTATTTGATTGCTTTTGGAAAATGAACTTTTATTTTACATAAGCGGATCAGAGAAACATAGCAAAAATTGCTTTAAAGTGCTTGTTTTTCTTTGGGAAATTCCTGTATATTAAACGCACAACATTAGAAGTTTCTTGAAGAAGTTTCACACTTAAAAAGTAAAAGAAGTTTCACATTTTTAAAAAAAACATCTCTTCGGACGTTTTTTAAAATAGAAAATCTGTTAGTGGCTACAAGGAAGGGTCAGTTTATGTTACTTTACAGAGTTGTTGCTGTTTAGCCACCAAGTCATGTCTGACTCTTTTGCGACCGCATGGACTGTAGCCTGCCAGGCTTCTCTGTCCGTGGGATTTCCCAGGCAAGAAAGAATACTGGACTGGGCTGCCATTTCCTTCCTTCAGGAATCTTCCCCCTCCAGGGATCAAACTTGGGTCTCTTGCTTGGCAGGTGGGTTTTTTACCACTGAGCCATCAGGGAAACCCTACAGAGTTGGCTAAACCTATCCAAACACCTGGTTTGTCTTATTTAATCCTGATGTTTTGTTTTTTTTTTGTTTTCCACATTTATTTTGCTTGTGTTCAGCTCTTCTATAATGTTTGTTTTATATTTGTCATTGAGAATCATTTTTTAGTTTTTATTTGTTGAAGCTATTTGAATACTGACTTAACTATTATTCCTGTTTATTTAAACCATTGGCTTTTTGACATGTATGTTCAAAATTTGACATTTTCAAAGATTTACTGTCAGGCTTTTACTAAGTAGCCTGACTTTTGAAAGCCACTGCAAGGGCTGATTTTATATTACTTCAAATGCCCATGAGATGGTGCTCATTTGTCTCATTTTGATAGTATTGATGTTTTGTAAAATGTTTATAAGAGAATCTATAAATATATTGTTCTATAAACTTCTAAGTTTCTTAATTATTATGGTATGGAGGTACATTATGCCAGTATGGTATAAATCTGTTATTCATCTTAGTCTAATCATATTTATATATTTCTTCCATAGTCGGTTTGTTGGCTAATATTATATGATGGTTTGCTGTAAGTCTTCAAATGAATGATACCTTTGATGCATCTCCATTTAAAAAATATACTTATTTTATATTGGAACATAGTTGATTGGCAGTGTGTTAGTTTCAGGTTACAGCAAAGTGATTCAGTTACACGTATACAAGTATCTATTCTTTTTAAAATTCTTTTCCCATTTAGGTTATTACAGAATATGGAGCAGAAGTCCCTGTGGTATACAGTAGGCCCTTGTTGGTTATCTGTTTTTTTTAATAAAAATAGCTGTGCGTACATGTCAGTCTGAAACTGCCTCCTCCCTTCCCCACTGGTAACCATAAGTTTTCCAAGTTTGTGAGTCTATAACTTGTAAATTCTTTTCCTGTTCATCTTAGGACTAAACCAGTAGTAATCCTTGTAAAACATAGATGAGATTTAGAGCTCTTACTTATTCCACTTGCTCCAGCTGTTTGCTAAGTAAATTTCAGTATATCTTATGATTAGAAAGAGAATGATGTTTTGTGTTCTAGGTTCTCTAAGCCGAAAGCATTCTGCCAGTTTTCTGACCTTTATTTTTTTGATCTTTAATACTTTATTTATTTCTTAGCTTGGTTGGTTTGCTGGGTCCTGTTGCCGTGTGCAGGCAGGGCCTTCTCTGTTGCAGTGAGCAGTCTCCTCCTTGGGGCGCTTCTCCTCTAGAGCACAGGCTCCAGTGGTTGTGGCACAAGCAACAGCTGGTTAGTTGTGGCTCGCGGGCCTCAGAGCTTGGCGGCTTCAGTAGTTGCGGGGTGTGGGCTCAGTGGTTGTGGCTCCGAGCTCTAAAGCACAGGCTCAGCAGTTGTGGTGTGCAGTCTTAGTTGTCCTGCAGCATGTGGAATCTTCCAGACTAGGGAATGAACCTGTGTCCCCGCATTGGCAGGTGCATTCCTATCCACTGGACCTCCAGGGAAGTCCTGACCTTTATTTTTTGAATATATATTTCAGTAAGACCTGAGGAACAGAATGTATTTCTACATTTTTACCCTTGTCCCAACTATCCCTTTTGGAATTATTGAACTTTTATTAACTTTGTGTTGTATTGAGTTGGAGAAAGTAAACGTGGTCTGCATGAGGTAGAAAGAACTGCATAGAGACAACATCATGAAGAGGATCAAAGCCCTGAAAGAGTCTGGTCTGACTTAAATTATGGCCTCACCACTGAAACAATCCCTGTATCTGATAGCATGTGATATTTTGATTGCCTAACCTGTGTTCCAGACCACTGTGTGAAACTGGGCAGCAGGATTGACATCCCTCTCAGGACTGTATGAACCAGAGGAGGGGGACATGAAAGCATATTTGCCAGAGAAAGGTGTTAGTACTTATGAATAAATACATCACCTCTAAGGGTTGCTGCAAAAATAAAATAGGTGAATAAGTGAACACACTTAAAGATATGCTATATATTGTAGAGCTTTTTAACAGTTTTGAATTTTTTTTTTTGAGAGATAGTATCCTGGATGGAATCAAATGGATTTCATTGTGATTGCTAACTCTGTCACTTCTTAGGCTTGTGATGTTGGGCAAGCCATATACTCTTTCTGATCTAGTTTCTGTATCTGTGAAATGAGAATAATACTCCCATTTTTATAGGGTTGTTGTTAGAATCTGGGAATAATGCCTGACACGTGGTTCTTTCCACATTTTCCTTCTCTGGAGTTTACAGTCTTTATGGTCATAGGACTCATATTAAGATAACTAATAATCCAAAGCAGTAAGTGTGAACCGTGCATGCTTTGCAATAGTCAGGTTCTAACAAGTCAGAGTGGGGAATCATTACTTCCTTTTTGGTTTCATCTGGATATACCTTTGCAGAAGTGAGAATTGAGCTTTGAAGGTTGAACAAGGATAAGGAAGTAGAATTTTAAAGCTTGTTCTTATAAATGTAGTCTGGACTGGCTGGATCACTAAGATATGCAGACAGAATGGACGCTGAGGCTTTTTAAGATTTTTCGGGGGTAGGCCAAGTGATAGGAAATTCATTCTGTGTGTGAAGAGCCACAGTGACTTTTATGCAGGGATTATTACATGATTAAAATGCTTGATATGGTGGTAATGACATAATGTTATTAGAATTCCTGAATTAAATTGCATTATTTTTCAGTGAGAATTTTTCTCACGCAGTTAATATTTTATTGATTTTAATTCCTGTTTATACAAATTAGATTAGACTTTCATTGAAAACCACTGTTTAGTTGATATTTTTGTTTACTAAGTGAATAGTAGATCTCAAATAGCTAATAAGAGCTAGGTGCAGGCTTATGTTTCTGTCTTGTTTGGATTTCAAGGCTGTGAGCTTGTCTCTAGCTTCAGCCTGAGATTTCTGATGGCAGAATGTTGTGGAAGTCATTTAAATATTAATTCTTGCCAAAGCTGTCTAATTTTAACCTTGTTCTTTGTACATGTTTGCTTATACTGATAGACAATGTACAGTAATAGATGTTTTGGGAAATAACAGGTACATTAACTTTAATGTGCTTTTGTTTGGGAGTATCTGTTAATTCTGTTAAATATTTCAACTTTTGGCACTGCTTACCTTTCTGGGTTTATAATGTGTTAAGCTGTAGGAGACCCTGACTTAGCGTTTAGGAAGTTTGTACACTTAAGAGTGAAATATCGACATAAGAGCAGGAAGGGGCTGTGCTGGGTCTTGGCTTTGCTGCGTGGGCTTTCTCCGGCTGCCTGAGCAGGGGCTGCTCTGTGCTGTGTCCCTGGTCTTCTCACTGCGCCGGCTCCTCTTGTGGCGGCTCTAGAGCGCGGGCTCTAGAACGCACGGGCTTTAGGAGTTGTAGTCCATGGGCTTAGCTGCCCCGAGGTATGTGGGATCTTCTCAGACCAGGGAGCAAACCCGTGTCCCCTGCATTGGCAGGTGGATTCTTAAACACTGTACCACCAAGGAAATCCAAGGCTTAGTTAATTAGCACTTTTGAGAATAAGATACAGAAATACCATTTGGATATTTTGCTTTTAATGCATTTATTTTTAAATAGCTGATTCATTAAATTCTCCTTCTCTATCCACATTCCTCCACAACCTCCAGTTTGCATTTTCTGTTCTTTGAGGGTAAAACATCCCACATACTACCAAGACGAAAAAGAAAATGAAGATGGTGGTGTATTAAAGACTATTTTTATTGATAGTAAGATGTTAGTTGGTTGTAGTATCTAATCTAGGCTTAGTGATCTGTGGAATGGTGTTTTTCTAGGATTTTATTGGCTATCAAATATATAACTTTTTTTGCTTTTGTTTAATACTTTATGTAGGTAATACATTAACAGTTCAAAAAAGTCAGTACAATGACTTATTTCACTCCCACCTCTGTGCCCCATGTTTTTAACAGCTTATCCTTGCCAAATCCTCTCTCACTCAAAATTAAGTCAGTCACTGCTAAGGAAAACCTGAGAAATAACTATTTTTATCATCTTATATCTCCTTCCAAATTTTCTATAGGTTGTTATAAACAAATATAAAATATTTGTATGTTTAATATCTTTTGAAATGTGTATTTCCAAGTTATATACATTCAGAATTGAAAAAAGTGGTCTTACAGGAATATTTTAATGTGTAGTTATTTCCTTGCTTTAATCTCTTACTTTTTTTTCATTATGGTTAAAACTCTTAGCGTGAGATCTAGCCTTTTTTAAGTGTCAGATGTAGTATATTAACTATAGGCATAAAGTTGTACAGTAGACCGCTGGAACTGATCCCTGTTGATAACTGAGACTTTATTCTCATTGACTAGTGGCTGCCCGTTTCCCGCTTTCCCTAGCCCCTGACAACCACCATTCTTCTCTCTGATTCTTACTTTTACTATCTTAGATACTTCATATAAGTGAAATCAGACAGTATTTGTCTTCTCTGACTAGCTTATTTCACTTAGCATAATGTCCTCAAGATTCATCCATGTTGCAGGATTTCCTTCTTTTTATAAGGCTGAATAATACTCCATTGTACTTATATACTGTATTTTCTTTATCCATTCACCTGTATATGGACATTTATATTCTTTCCATGTCATGGCTATTTGAATAGTGCTGTGTTGAACTTTAAAGTGCTAGTATCTCTTCTAGCTCCCGATTTCAGTTCTTTTGAATAAATACTTAGAAGTGAGATTGCTAGCTCATATGTAATTCCATTTAAATTTTTTGAAGATTTTCCTTATTGTTTTCCATAGTGCCTCCATCATTTTTCATTTCTGTCCACAGTGTACAAGGATTCCAGTTTGTCTACATCCTTGACAGTACTTGTTTTTTTGGATAATAGATATCCTTTTACACATGAGGTGATGTCTCTTTGTAGTTTTTAAAACAATTTTTTATTTTTGACTGCATTGCGCTTCATGTTGGATCTTAGTTCCCTGACTAGGGATCGAACCTGTGCCTCCTGCAGTGGAAGCGTGAAGTCTTAACCACTGGACCACCAGGGGAGTCCCTCTTTGTAGTTTTGATTCAAATTTCCCTGATGGTTAGTGAGGTTGAGCATCTTCTCATATAACTGTTGGTCATTTGTATATCTTTTTGTGGAAATGTCTATCAAGTCTTTAGCAGATTTCTTAATTGGATTATTAGTTTTTACCATTGTGTTGCAGGTGTTCCTTATGTATCTTGGAAATCAGTCTCTTGTCTGCTTTATACTTTGCAAATATTTTCTCCCATTCTGTAGGTTGTCTTTTTATTTTGTTTATTGTTACTGTCTCTGTCTGGAAATGTTTTAGTTGATATAGTCCTTCTTGTTTATTTTTGCTTTTGTTGTCTGTGCTTTTGTTGTTAAGTCCAAGATACCGTTGCTGAGATCTAGAGCTTTTAACCTAGGTTTTCTTCTAGGAGTTTTTTGGTTTCAGATCTTAAGATTTGAGTCTTAAATCCACTTTGAATTGGTTTTTGTGTTTGGTGTAAACTTAGAGTCTGGTTTCAGCGTGTGGATGTCCAGTTCTCCCAACACTGTTTGTCGAAGAGACTGTGCTGTCTTGGTGTCTTTGTTGAAGATCAGTTGATCACATCTGCATGGATTTATTTGTGGGCTGTTTTGTTCCATTGGTTTATGTGTCTTTTAAAACATTAGTATCATATGGTTTTGATTACTATAGCTTTGAGATGTACTATAGCTTTGAAGTCAGTAAGTGTCAATGCCTCAAGCTTGGTTCTTCTTTCTCAAGATTGCTTTGGCTATTTTTGTGGTTCCGTTTGAGTTTTAAGATTATGTTTTTCTATTTCTATGAAAAATGCCATTGATAGGAATTGCATTGCATCTGTACTTTGCTTTGAGTAGACTGAACGTTTTAACAATATTCTTCCAGTCTGTGAACATGGAATATCTTTCCATTTATTTGCATCTTCTGCAGTTTTTGTCATCAGTATGACCTTGGTTTTACAGTGTTCAGTGTATCAATCTTTCATCTTTTGGATTCAGTTTATTCCTAAATATTTTATTCTTTCATTTGCTATTATAAATGGGATTGTTTTCTTAATTTTTTTTTAGGTACTTCATTGTTAGTATATAGATGTGCAGTTGAATTTTTTAATGTCACTTTTGTACTGCAACTTTATTGAGTTCATTTAGTTTAGCTGTTTTGTGGTGGTGGTTTTCAGTCTTCTATAGGATCACATCGTCTACAGAGGGAGATACTTTTATTTCATCCTTTCCAATTTGGATGCTTTTTATTTCTTTTCCTTGCCGAATTATCCTAGCCTAAGCCTCTAGTAATTATGTTGACTGTGGTGGTGAGAGGAGACACTTCTTCTCTTCTTTCTGATCTTAAAGGAAAAGTTTTCAGCTTTTCACCATTGAGTATGATCTTAGCTAAATGGTTTTGGCATGTATGGCTTTTGTTATGTTGAGGTACATTCCTTTTATATTTAATTTTTTGAATTTTTATCATGAAAGGATGTAGAATTTTGTCAGATACTTTTTCCTGCATCTATTGAGATGATCATACTTTTTTTCCCTTCATTTTGTAAATGTGGTGTTCAATGGTTTGCATCCCAGGTATAAATCTGATGTAATCATGATGCATAATCCTTTTAAAGTACTGTTGACTTCAGATTGCTAGTCTTGTTAGGGATTTTCATATCTGTGTTCCTGAGGAATCAGTTCAGTTTAGTTGCTCAGTCGTGTCCGACTCTTTGTGACCCCATGAACCGCAGCACACTAGGCCTGCCTGTCCACCACCAACTCCCGGAGTTTACCCAAACTCATGTCCATTGAGTCAGTGATGCCATCCAACCATCTCATCCTCTGTCGTCTCCTCCTCCTGCCCTCAATCTTTCCCAGCATCAGGGTCTTTTCAAGAGGGATACTGACCAGAAATTTTCTTTTTTTGTAGCGTCCATGTCTGTCTTTGGTATCAGGGTAGTGGTGGCCGTATAAAATGGATTTGGAAGTATTCATACCTCTTCAGTTTTGGGGATGAGTTTGAGAAGTACTGGTATTAATTCTTTAGTATTTGGTAGAATTCATCAATGAGGCCATCTGGTCCTGGGTTTTTGTTTGTTGGGAGATTTTTGATACTGATTTGATCTCCTTACTCATGAGCACGTTTAAATTTTCTATTCTTCATGATTTAGTCTTGGTAGGTTGAAGGTTTCGAAGAATTATCCATTTCTTCCAGGTTTTCCAATTTGTGGGCATATAGTAAGTCATAATAGTTTTAAAAAATTTTTTTAAATTACATAGTGGTTCTTATGATCCTTTATTTCTGTGTAACCAGTTGCAGTGTCTCTCTTTCAGTTCTGATTTTATTCATTTGAGTTTTAACTTTTTTTCTAAGTCAGACTAAAGTTTTGTCAATTTTATATTTTCAGAATACCAGCTGTTAGTTTCATTGATCTTTTCTGTTATCTTTCTAATGTATATTTTATTTCTTTTCTGCTCTGCTCTTTACTTTTTCCTTTTTTCTACTAATTTTGGGCTTTTCCCTCTAGCTCTTTGAGGTATAAAATTAGATTTTCTCATTTGAGATATTTCTATTATCTTAAACACATTTTATTGCTATAAATTTCCTTCTAAGAATTGCTTTTGATACATCACATAAGTTTTAGTATGTTACATTTCCATTTTTGTTTGTCTTATTTTTTCTCTTTTGATTTCTTCTTTGACCCATTGGTTGTTCAGTTGTGTAGTGCTCTCTCTCTGCGTATTTTTGAATTTTGCAATTTTGTACCCATTCTTGATTCGTAGTTTCATACCATCGTGGTTGGAAAATATACTTTATATGGTTTGTGAGTGAAGTTGCTCAGTCGTGTCTGACTCTTTGCAACCCGGTGGACTGTAGCCTACCAGGCTCCTCTGTCCTTGGGATTCTCCAGGCAAGAATACTGGAGTGGGTTGCCATTTCCTTCTCCAGGGGATCTTCCTGACTTCTTAAATTTGTTAAGACTTGTTTTGTGGCCTGACATATAGTCTGTCCTAGAGAATATTCCATGTGCCCTTGAGAATATTTACTCTGCTGCTCTTGGTTGCAGTGTTGTGTATTTATTTGTTAGGTCTGTTTTGCCTGTAAGTGTAATTCAGGTCCAGTGTTTCCTTATTGATTTTCTGTTCATACTTTGTTTTGTTTGGAAGTTTATCAAGAATTTAAAATCATGTGTAGTTGGAGTACAATAGAGTATGAGTATCCAATGCACTTTTTAATCTGTGTGCTTTGGTTTTGTCATAGAGATTTATATAGATTCTTTATTTAGGTGGTCATTAACAAAGGTTTGTTTATTAAAAATTATTTTAAATTATTTTTGTTTCTCCTTTATTTTGCTAAGGTTACTGTGTAGTTTTTTATTGTTGTTTCTTGCTCAGTCTTATCTGTTGTATTTTATCAAATCTAAGATGCCATTAGTTGAAACATTTCCCATTATTTTATTCAACATTAAGGTAAAAACCTGGCAGTTATAATTTATGATGTCATTGATTGTAAGACACATTTTGATTTTTGAGGTTCTTTTTTAAAGAAATGATGAGATCCTGTGTATGAAATTTATTTTAGATAGAATAGGGGTTTAACAAAGTGATTTTTTTAAAAATAAAAAGGCATTAATATCTAACTATATTAGATCATCTGTCAGTAGGGAAATTTGAATGAAAATACTCCATTTAAAAAAATGGCTGCATTATATTCCATTGAAGATGAACTAGCCCATCCATAGTTCATACTTTATAGTTCATACATAGTTCAACTAGTTTCTTCTTTTTGAAATTAGTGTGGACATTTTTTGGTTGTAGAGATAGAAGCTTATATCAAAGCAGCTGAAGTATAAGGGGGATTGATTGGTCTGTAGGACCAGAATAGATCATTGAATGAAGCTCTGAAAACTGGGAGAGTTCTGGGACCAGGTGCTAGAACTAGGAAGTTGATGCCACCAGGACATTCTTTCTCCATTCATTGTGCTGAACAAAGGATTTCTCTGTACACGTTGCAGGGAAAATGTCTGCTAGAAGCTGCTAATGTTCCTGTCTTTCTAACTTTATACCCAAAAGGCCAAAACCTTCTTTTTAGCTCCTAATTAAAAAGAAAAAAAAAATCTTGATTATTTTGCTTGGTCTGACTTAGGCCACATGTTCGCCTCTGGATTGCTCACTGTGCCTGGAAGAATGGGGAACTGTATGTGCTGGGCCTGAGCCTGGTGTCTTCTCTATGGCCTGGGTGAAGTATTGTGACTTTACTGCCTGGAGAATGCTGTGAACGGAAGGTAATTGAATGAAGAGTGAGTGCAGTGCAGACAGAAACAATAGATGTCTATTACAGTGGACATTTATTTAGGTTGTTTCCAGTTTATTCCTCTATTGTTAAAGCTTTTTTCACAAGTGATAAATCTTCCTACTTAAGAATATTAGTGTCAAATTATTAAAAGATTGTAAAAATCCATCTTTTGTGGATAAAAGTTAGTAATACAGAGCTTTCTTCTATGTATTCTAAATTTTGCTTTCCTCAAAATAGTATTTGTGGAGTCTTCAAATTATGAACTATGAAACTTAACAGCATATTTTAAAACAGTTTGAAAACATTGAGACCGTGGTGATAGAACTAGTCTGTTAAAGTTATAAGAAATCTTAAAATGTCTGTGATGCTGTAGTTTTAAACAGTTATAAACATAAAATCAAACTCAGATACTAAAGTAATTGATTTGATTAGAGACTGTATGACATTTTGCTGTCATTTTTATATCCTATAATGTTTTGACTCTAAGTAATGTAAGTCTAGTGAACTTGTGACTGGTTGTCACACAGTGACATATTTCTGATTTTTAAAATATGTCATTGCTGTAAATCACTAGTTTGCTAGATTGAACTAGCAAGCTGTTAAAGAACATGGCAATATTTACTGTAGATAAATGCAAATTTAAAAAGGTTCTGTGTATGAAGGTTTAAATGATTTATTAACCTTCAGTGCACATATGAATTTGAAGTTATGTAATGGATTAAGAAAATTTCATTTCCTGTTTGAAGGTTTGAATTTGCATATTTATTCTATAATGCAAGTATTTGATCTAAGTCTGTAGGATATGGACTTAGATCAAATAGATCAAATGTGTGATATCAATATATGATTAATCATTTTTTGGTATATTATATGGCAGGCCTTTTTTAGTTATAGTACAAGTAATTAAATATTATATCAACATTTTTTTTCTTTGACTGGAGTGGGGAAGTAGGGAGAGTTAAAGAAATTGGCACTGTGTATCTTTAGGTGACTTTGGAGTTTGTACTTACGGGACTTTCTTGAATGCCCTTTAATTTGGCTCTCATTTGTGCCAATGAGGGGTTCCTCTAAGTTAATACGTTTTTCTTTTCTCTGGTAAATAATCAGTGAGACAGTTAATCTATGACAAAGTTACACCTCACATTTGTTGTTGTTTATTGTTAAGTCACTAAGTCATGTCTGACTCTTTGTGGCCCCATGGACTGCAGCACAGCAGTCTCTTCTGTCCTCTACTGTCTTCAAAAATTTGCTGAAATTCATATCCATTGAGTCGGTGATGCTATCTATCTCATCCTCTGCCACCCGCTTCTTTTGCCTTCAGTCTTTGCTAGCATCAAGGTCTTTTCCAGAGTCAGCTGTTCACATCAGGTGGCCAAATTATTGGAGCTTCAGCCTCGGCATTAGTCCTTCCAATGTATATTCAGGATTGATTTGCTTTAGGATGGACTGGTTGGATCTCTTTGCAGTCCAAGGGACTCTCAAGAGTCTTCTCCAGCATCACAGTTCAAAAGCATCAATTCTTCATCACTCAGCCTTCTTTATGGTCCAACTCTCACATCCATACATGACTACTGGAAAAACCATAGCTTTGACTATACAGACTTTTGTCAGCAAATTGATGTCTCTGCTTTTTAATACACCTCACATATAGTTGCTTATTTTTTAAAATTAAACTTTATTTCAAGATAATTATAGATTCACATACAGAGAGATTCCTTATACCGTTTATTCAGTTTACCCTGATTGGAAAATCTTAGAAAACTGTAATACAGTATTGACATTGATAGAATCAAGATACAGAAGATTTCCATCACGTAAGGCTCCCTGATACTGCTCCTTTATATTCACATTTACGTTGATCCTTGCTGCACCCCTGCTTAACCCCTACCAACAGCCGGTCTGTTCTCCAGTTCTTACAGTTTACCAGCTTCAGAATTGTATATAAATGGGATCATATACTATGTTACCTTTTGTTTTGTTCTGTTTTAGTCAGAACAATTCTCTGGAGATTCATCTATAATAGATCGTTTTGTGTGTTAGTATTTTTTTTAATTGTTGAATAGTATTCCATTGTATGACTATACTAGTTTGTTTAACCATTTATCTGTTGAAGAACATCTAATTCGTTTCCTTGTTTTTTTGGCTCTGTTGAATAAGGCTATTATAAACATTTGTGTACAGATTTTTGTATGAACATAACGTAAGTTTTCATTTCTCTGGGAAATACGCCAGGAGTGCATTTGCTCCATCATATGGTTGTTGCATATTTAATTTTTTCTCTTTAAGAAAGTGCCAGACTTTTTGACAGTGACTGAGTAATCTTACATGTGAGTAAGCAGCGTATGAGTGATTCAGTTTCTCCACACCCCTGTCAGCAATTGATGTTGTCACTATTTTTTATTTTTGCCATCATGATGTACATGAAATGCTATCTCATTGTGGTTTTAATGAACGTCTTTTCATGTTCATCTGTATATCCTCTTTAGTGAAATTTCTGTTTCTTGTCTTTTGATAATTGGATTTTTGGTTCTAGTATTCTAATTAGATTGTTTTTTTGTTGTTGAGTTTTGAGTGTAAAAACCACTCTAAAAACGATATTATTCCTTCATGAGATAACTGGTTTGTAAATATTTTCTTCTAGTCTGTAGATTATTTCATCCCCTTAAAAGGATCTTTTGGAGTGTAAAAGTTTCTAATTTTGATAAAGCCCAGTTTATCAGTTTTCCTTTTATGTGTCTTGCTTTTGATGTCAGATCTAAGA
Organism: Cervus elaphus; assembly: GCF_910594005.1. Taxonomy (NCBI): domain Eukaryota; kingdom Metazoa; phylum Chordata; class Mammalia; order Artiodactyla; family Cervidae; genus Cervus; species Cervus elaphus. The sequence continues at coordinate 62,784,314 of NC_057819.1, read as the reverse complement.
AAGAACTCTGCGTAGTCCTATGTCCTGACTATTTCACCTTTGTGTTTTCCTAAAAGGTTTATATTTTACATTTAAATCTGTTGTCTGTATTGTTAGCTTTTGTGTTAGGTATGATACTTAGGTAAAGGTTTATTTGTTTGTCTGTGGATAGCTAATTGCTCCAGCACTATTTGTTGAAATTCCGCCATTGAATTTCATTTGCATCCCTGTTGAAACTCAGTTGGGATATTTTTGTGGGCCTAATTCTGGATTCTCTTCCATTCTATTGCTTTTTGTGTCTGTCCTTTTGGTAGTACCTCATCGTGCAGCAGTGTAAATATTGAAATTGAGTGGACAAATTCCTCCCACTTCATCTTTGTTTTTCAAGATTTTTTCTTTTTTTGCTATTCTGGTTCCTTTGCTTTTCAATATAAATTTTAGAATAATCTTGCTATATTTGCAAAAAATCTTGCTGAGATTCTGGTAGGAATTGTGTTAAATCTGTATATCAGTGTGGGGAGAATTGACCCCTATACTGTGAACACAGTATGTTTCTACATTTATTCAGGTCTTCTTTTGTTTCTCTCATTATCACTTGATTGTTTTCAGCATCCAAGTCTTGTACATGTTTTGTTTGATTTCCATCTAAAAATATTTCAAAGTTTTTTGAATGATTGTAGATAGTATTACATTTTTAATTTCTTTGTCTACATGTTTATTCCTATGGTGGTGGTGTTTTAGTTGCTGAGTCGTGTCCAACTCTAGCAACTCCATGGATGGTCACCCGCCAGGCTCCTCTGTGGGATTTCCCAGGCAAGAATACCGGAGTGGGTTGCTGTTTCCTTCTCCAGGGGATTTTCCCTACCCAGGGATGAAATCCACATCAAACAAACACATTTCAGGTGGATTCTTTACTGCTGAGCCACTAGGGAAGCCCATGTTTGTTGCTAGTAAACAGAAATATAATTAAAAAGTACAGTGGCTTTTATATGTTATTTCCTGTGATCTTGCAATAAGGAGCCCATGGTCTTGTTTTTCTGACAGTATAGAGCTTCTCCATTTTTGGCTGCAAAGAAAACAATCAGTCTGATTTCGGTGTTGACCATCTGGTGATGTCCACGTGTAGAGTTGTCTTTTGTGTTGTTGGAAGAGGGTGTTTTCTGTGATCAGTGCGTTCTCCTGGCAACACTCTGTTAGCCTTTGCCCTGCTTCATTCTGTACTCCAAGGCCAACTTGCCTGTTACTCCAGGTATCTCTTGACCTCCTACTTTTGCATTCTAGTCCCCTGTGCCAAGAAGGACATCTTTTTTTGGTGTTAGTTCTAGATCTTGTAGATCTTCACAGAACTGTTCAACTTCCTCCTTCGTTGTGGTGTGTAGACTCCTGTGGTGCACAGGCTTCTGTCTGACTGGGTGGTGCTCGGGCTGCAGCGTGTGTGGGCGTTGTAGTTGTGGCTCTGAGGTTTAGTTGTCTTGTGGCCTGTGGGATCTGAGTTCCCTGACCAGGCATCGAGCCCGAGTCCCCTGTGTTGGAAGGAAGATTCTTAAATACTGGACCACCAGAGAAGTCTCAATCTTCTACTGTTCTTTATTTTAATATTATTTATACACAGTGAAATCTACTATTAATAAAATGTGTGCACTCTGAAAAATGCACCTATGTAAAATTTGAGAATTTGACCATTTAGTATTTTTAGTCTATTTTGTCTTAAAAAGTACAAAAGTAAAACAAGAGTGATATTTAGTACTGTACACAGCTGAATTGAGAGGATTCTCAATGATTAGAAGGCACTTTCTCATAACCTTCTCCTTTGCTTATTGTAGTTTGTCCTGTCCCTTGAGATTTTTTGGTGGCAGAGTGTGAGGCAGAGGGCAATAACCAATCATTTATTTGAATTCAGTTATCACAGGCCGTCATCCTACTTGTAAACCTTGTTTTTGTTTTTTTTTTTTAAAGAATGTAACATCCTTCCTACAGTAATATATTTAGCTAATACTAAAAAAAAATTCGTATTACTGACAGTCCATTTTCCTATTACTTTAGCTATTTTACTTCTCAATTACTTTTGTATATAAAAATAACAGCTTTCATAATAGCTAATTATTTTTGTATTTATTCTATCCTCAATTATCTGAAGACTTACAACACATAAAGCACATAAAAGATTTTTACTCCAAAACTGTATTTGAATGTACATATTTGTTGTTCAGTCGCTCAGTTGTGTCCGACTCTTTGCGACCCCATGGACTGTAGCACGCCAGGCTTCCCTGTCTTTCTGTAGCTCCTGGAGTTTGCTCAGAGTCATGTCCATTGAATCTGTGATGCCACTGAAACATCTCCTCTTCTGTCTCCCCTTCTCCTCCTGCCCTCTATCTTTCTCAGCATCAGAGTCTTTTTCCAATGAGTTGGCTCTTCACATCAGGTGGCCAGAGTATTGTAGCTTCAGCGTCAGTCCTTCCAATGAATATTCAGGATTGATTTACTGTAAGATTGACTTGTTTGATCTCCTTGCAGTCTAAGGGACTCTCAAGAGTCATCTCCAGCACCACGGTTTGAAAACATTATTTCTTTAGCCTTCTTGATGGTCCAGCTCTCACATCTGTACATGATTACTGGAATAAACCATAGATTTGCATAAATGACTTCCCTTAATCTTATTACTGATATTGTCATATTGATTGTTTGTGATGTTAATATATTTGGTAATGAAATCATTTATCATCTACACTTTAGGTATGCCTGAAGTGATACATAAGTAGGCATCTAGCTGAAACCAAGCAACATAGGCCTAATATCTACACTGAAGCTAAATTTTCCCTTATGTTTAAGTATATTAATAACTGCTTTATAGAAATGCAATTGTATTGTGCCTACTGGCCTGTGACTTTTATTTTGCAATTTTTCTAGTCTTTTGGCTTCTCTGGTGACTCCATGGTAAAGAATCTGCTTGCCAATGCAGGAGACATAGGTTGGATCCCTGAGCTGGGAAGATCCCCTGAGAAGGAAATGGCAACCCACTCCAGTGGTTCTTGCCTGGGAAATCCCATGGACAGAGGAGCCTGGCGGGCTACAGCCCACGGGGTTGCAAAAGAGTCAGACACGACTGAGTGACTAAACAGCAACAACAACAAAATTATCTTTCAGCTGTGTGGTACTGCGTGTGGAATCTTAGTTCCTGACCAGGAGCTCAACCTGCGCCCCCTGCATTGAATGCGTGAAGTCTTAACCTTTAGCCTGCCAGGGAAGTCCCTCCTGTAACTTGTAAAATAATTCAGTAATATGTCTTCAAGGTCTTGACATTCCAGCACATGTAGATTTATCTTCTTTTTAAAGACCACATAATATTCCATTATATGGATATACCATAGTTTAGGTATTTGTTTGTGTATTGGGGGTTATTTTGGCTATTTCCAGTGTTTCATTTTTACAGTCAGTGCTGCAGTAATTATTTTTATATCTTATTTTCTGAGTTTTTCTGTTGAATCTTTTTCATTTTTAAAGGTGTTTTTGATACAGCCTATTTTTTCAAGTCTTTGTTGAACTTGTGGCAGTGTTGCTTCTGTTTTGTGTTTCGGTTTTCTTGGCCACCAGGCGCGTGGAGTCTTGCATCCCTGGTCAGGTATCACACCTGTACCCCCGGTGTTGGAATGCAGTCGTGACTGCTGCACTGCCAGGGAGGCCCCTGTGTGTGCTCTTGCAGATGATATTTTTATAAGTAGTTGAATTATTGGATCCTGACTTTTCTGAGTTCTGAATGCCTCCCACCTCTCAGAGTGATTGGCTGTTTTAATGAAAAAAGAACTTTACAGTATCCAGAATTACAGAGTATAACTTCTTGTCAGAGTTCATACTGTTAGCCATTCTTACTTTGAATTTTTTCTCTGCCTTCTCAACTCAGAGATGTAGACTAAGATTTAAAGCCTTGCTCTACTTTTCTCTCAGTTTCATTTTTTCTTCTCATTGCCAATACTGTCCTCTCGCCATTCCAGCTCCAGCTCCTTTTTAAACTAATAATTTCTTTTCAGTTTTTTTCCCTAGATATTCCCAATTGTAGTCAGTCTCATTTCTTAAATATTTGAAACCAAGATTCATTCATCTAAATGATCTTAAATTTTATGTAAGATATTTCCTAACTGCACATCTGTTAATATATATGTAAACATTTTAGCCTAGAATATTTGAGATAGGAAATATTTTCTGATTAACTCTCAAATAATCATAAAACTAACAAAGCTATTCTTCAAATAATTTGGTTGGTAGAGATTTAGTATACTGTGCTGAATATGTACTACTGAAATTCTTTGAGTGATTCTTTAAATTCTAGAGTGCTCTACAATTTTCAAATTTCAAAGAAACTTATAAATTTCATATAATCCTATAATAATCCCTTCCTTCCACCTCTATATGCTTTTACTTATGCTTACTATATGCTTAAGAGTTTGCAGTTTTGTTTAAATACATTTAATATCTGACGTTTTTACTCTTTTGATTCTAGAATATCCATTGACACCTTTGTATGTGAAAACTTGGTATTATATAATTTATCTCAGTAAAATTAACCTTCTTGAAATATTTTACTATTTAGACAAATGCAGTAAAATGCTACTGCTGTTTATCTAGAGATTATATTTCATGAAACAAATTGCTGTTCATCTTTTTACTTCTCTTACGTGTATTCAGTTTAATTGTTTGGTTATCACTTTGTGATAAAAAGAATTTTTCTAAGATACCAAATGAATTGTAGTCCCTTAAGTTAAAATGCATACATTTGAATCATATTAAAAACAAAGAGTGGTCCAAGGTAGTTTTTTCTGACAACCCACTCATTTGTTTATGCACCATTTGTTGAAGCTCTTTATATTAGTTAGGTTTGTGTTCTGCTTAAAGTAACAGAATCTACATTCATTTATTTTCATGAAATACAGGTTTTCTTACATAACAGTGAGTTTGGTAGTAGGCAGTTGCTGGCACTGGTGGTTCTACTTAATAATGCTTCAAGAGTTACATACTTTCTGCCTTTCCTTTTACCATTCTTTTATTTTTTTATTAAATTTTTAAAATTGGAGTATAGTTGCCTTATAGTGTGTAAATTTCTTTTGTACAAAGATGTTAATCTTTCGTACAAAAATATAAGAAAGGTTAATACATGTGTGTATACATTATTCTCGAGCCTTTAGTGTTGAGCCTCCCTCCCACCCTCTGGGCTGTCACAGAGCTCTGAGCTGCTGCCAAAGTGTGTTGGCCAATGAATATTCAGAACTTGAGTATCAGTCCTTCCAATGAAAATTCAGGACTGATTTCCTTTAGGATGGACTGGTTGGATCTCCTTGCTGTCCAGGGGACTCAAGAGTTCTCCAGCACCACAGTTCAAAAGCATCAATTCTTCAACGCTCAGCTTTCTTTATAGTCCAACTTTCACATCCATACATGACTACTGGAAAAACCATAGCTTTGACTAGACAGACCTTTGTTGTCAAAGTAATGTCCCTGCTTTTTAATATACTGTCTAGGTTGGTCATAGCTTTTCTTCCAAGGAGTCTTTTAATTTCATGGCTGCAGTCACTATCTGCAGTGATTTTGGAGTCCCCCAAAATAAAGTCTCTCACTGTTTCCATTGTTTCCCCATCTATTTGCCATGAAGTGATGGGACCAGATGCCATGATCTTAGTTTTCTGAATGTTGAGCTTTAAGCCAACTTTTTTACTCTCCTCTTTCACCTTCATCAAGAGGCTCTTTAGTTCTTCTTCACTTTCTGCCATAAGGGTGGTGTCATCTGCATATCTGAGGTTATTGATATTTCTCTCAGCAATCTGGATTCCAGCTTGTGCTTCCTCCAGCCCAATGTTTCTCATGATGTACTCTGCATATAAATTAAATAAGCAGGGTGACAATATACAGCCTTGACCTACTCCTTTCCCAATTTGGAACCAGTCTGTTGTTCCATGTCCAGTTCTAGCTGTTGCTTTTTTACCTGCATACAGGTTTCTCAGGTCAGGTGGTCTGATATTCCCATCTCTTTAAGAATTTTCCACAGTTTGTTGTGATCCACACAGTCAAAGGCTTAGGCATAGTCAATAAAGCAAAAGTAGATGTTTTTCTGGAACTCTCTTGCTTTTCCGATGGTCCAGCAGATGTTGGCACTTTGATCTCTGGGTTCCTCAGCCTTTTCTAAATCCAGCTTGACCATCTGGAAGTTCATGGTTCGTGTACTGTTGAAGCCTGGCTTGGAGAATTTTGAGCATTACTTTGCTAGCGTGTGAGATGAGTGCAGTTGTGCGGTAGCTCCCTTGCTAAGACTAGCGAGGGGGGCACTCTCTGCCCCCCTTCTGATGTCTGTGTCAGAAGCTTCCTCTGTGGCTTTTTATACTTTAATAAAACTCTGCTACACAAAAGCTCTCGAGTGATCAAGCCTGGTCTGTGGTCCTGAAGCTAAATCTTCTTCAGAGATCACGAATCTGACATCATTCACCATAAGTTATCAGTATCAGGGTGGCCGCTGTACCTCTGGGCATCTTGTCTGTGTTCTAGAGAGGGAAGAAGGTAGAAGTGAAAAGCCTACTCCAGCCATATCTGTTTTCCTTTTATCAAGTTAAACCCTGGTTCAGCCTCCTCAGTGTCTTGTGACTGTGTGTGAGTTACTTATGTTTCAGTGCCTAATATTAAGTGTTAACTGTGTGGTGGTCTTGCTAGTTTTTTATTTTTTGAGAGGTACTCAAAAATGATCAGTAGTGTAAAATGCTTGGCACAGTACGTAACTGACGGTAGTCTCTCAGTGCATGCATGTTATTGTTTTGGACTGTTTAGGTGACTTTGTGTTTTTATTATTTGCATTTTTATGTGATTAGCTCATAGCAGTCACTCAGTGCTTCCCTGGTGGCTCAGACGGTAAAGAATCCGCCTGCAAAGCGGGGCACCTGGGTTTGATCCCTGGGTTGGGAAGATCCCTGGAGGAGGGTACTCCAGTATTCTTGCCTGGAGAATCCCATGGACAGAGGAGCCTGGAGGACTACAGCCCACGGGGTCGCAAAGAGTCGGACACGACTGAGCGCCTTAGCATAGCACAGCACAGTCACTCAATACATGTATGTGGTTATTGTTCTGTATTTTTATCATCATTATTTATTTTATTTTGCATTACATTAAAAAAATAGCACAGAAATTATATAGAGTAAAAAGTTTCCCCCAACTACTATTAACTGGTTGATTTGCAATTATATTATTTATAGCTGTGTAACAAATGATCCCCAAACCTTGCAGCTTAAAACAGTCATAAAGTTTCTATGGGTCAGGAATTTAGAATCAGATTGACTAGACAGTTCTGGGTCAGGTCTCTCCTGAGGTTACGTTTAAGATGTAGGTTGGGGTTGCAGTTATCTGAAGGCTTACCTGGGGCTGGAGGAGCTGCACCCAGGGCTATTTGGATGCCTGACAAGTTGGTGCTGAGTGTTGGTGGGAAGCCTCAGTTCCCCTCCAAGTGGGTCTGTCACAGAGCTGCTTTAGGATCCTCATGACATGGTGGCTGGTTTTCCTCAGATGAGTGATACAAGGGAAGCCGTGAAGTCCTTACTGACCTCGGCTTGGAATTCACATGTGTTATTTCTGCTGAACTCTGCGGGGACACAGAGCAGCTTTAATTTAATGTGGGAGATCATCTGTCTTGTTTGGTTTTCGAATTGAATTGTTCATGAAGGGGTAGGGGTTCATTTGATGGGTATTGGTAGCTTATATTTTCTTTTCACTTAAATTAATCTTAAGATATCTCTTTGTCTAATTATTATATTATATAAATTGTAAAAAGAAACCTATGGAAAATAAATAGGTTGTTTAAACCATTTACCTGAATATTTGAAAGACCTTCTAAATGTATGCATAAACATAGTTCTGTCATGTTATTCATAGCAGTAAACTTCAAGAACACAAGTACATTATCCAGTGTTTCTCAAAAATGCTTTTGAATAATGCTATTACTGTGAAAAGCTCTTATCAAAAAAAAGGAGAAAGCAAAAAGAAATTTGTTTCATTGTCTAATAAGTTTTGGAAAGTCCATACATTGGTTATATATGTTTTTGATATTTATAATGCACAGTGACATATTAAAGCTCTGGGAATTTTATGTAATTATCTCTTGCCTTGTTTAATCCGGTGTTTCTTAGACTTACTTAATCATAGAATCTTTTTGGTTAATACTGGTTTTGTAGACGTGCCATAGTTGAGTGAAAAGTTCTAATTCTTATGAAAGGTACAATGAACAGTGAGGGAGGACAGATTATTTGCTACTTCCTAGTATATTTGGGCATTTAAAAAAAACTATAAAGATGGTTATTCATTACCTGAAAGACATGCATTTTGACTAATTTTTTATGGTGAAATTCACAAATTTTTCAGATCCTTTAGCTCACTATGTAAAGAAACTTTAGAAAACCCAACTTAAATGTTAGATTATTAATGAAGATGTAAGGAAAGCATGAGGCTAGGAGTCAGTTAATCTGGTTAGAGGTTTTGGCTGTGAATTGTCTTTTGTTTCTCTATAAATAGATGTGAAATAATTGATGCATGTGACACATGGTTCTTGTAAGGATTGCAGACGAATTTTACCATCTGAGCCACCAGGGAAGTCCCAAAGATTAGTTATATAATGGAATTGGAAATATATCTCTATAAGTGTATTCGTAATATTTATAGAAAGTATTGATGCTTCTGGGCGTTTCAACAAATACTGAAAGACAGTAAGTGGAAGGAGGAGGACAAAAACTTTAAAGGGAATTTTTGTTCAGAATATTAAACGGCTGACTGGAAATTATAGTTGTTCCTCATGGAGTTTACTTTAATTCTTTTGCATGTTTAGAATTTTATGATTATGGAAAATCTTTATAATCTTTGTTAATATTTTAGTGTAAGATGTCCAAGCCCAGACCAGTCTCACTGTGAGATTATGGTATAATTTTTTTAGTCTCACCAGGGTATTTCTGATTGTAGTATACATTACAGAATGCTAAGGATTAACAATTTCTGTTCACATCTTCTAATTTCCTTGTATTCCATGCCTTCTCCATTTGATTCTACATTGTTGTCTCTAGTCCAGGGGTCCTCGACCTCTGGAATCTAATGCCTGATGGTCTGAGGTGGAGCTGATGTAATAATAATAGAAATAAAGTGCACAATAAATGTAATGCTCTTGACTCATCCTGAAACTGTCGCTCCCCAGCCCCCACCTCTAGTCTAGTGGAAAAATTGTCTTAGACGGAACCAGTCCCTGGCGACAAAAAAATTGAGGATCGCTCTAGTTGGTGCATTATACTTTTCTCTCGCCTTCGATATAAATGAATTGAGCTTTTTTTTTTTAGAATTATTTTAAGCCTTAGGATTACTAAGACATACAGTAAAATTCATCCTTTTAGATGTATTGTTTTATTTGACAGATGAGTATATTTGGGTATCCAATACCATAATCAAAATATTGAATTTTGTGTGTGTATGTGTGTGTGTGTGGTGAATTGTCCCTTTATTCTCATCCCCTGGCAACCACTGATCTAACTTCTTTCCCTATACTTCTTTCTTTTTTAGAGTGTCATATAAGTGGAATTAAATGTAATTTCTATGTCCAGCTTCTTTGCCTTAATATAATGTTTTTGAGATTGATTCATATTACTAATGGTATTGATTGCTGTTTCTTTATTATTGCTGATGAGTATTGTAGGGCTTCTCTATACACTATATATTCCCTATACAGTATACTAGTCTATCATATAGAATGTGTATATATTGTATTATATAAATATATGCAGTATATATTCTATTGTATTGTTGTGCAATAGCTTGTTTATCCATTTACTAGTTGATGGACATTTGAATCACCAGTTTTGGGTGATTATGAATAAAACTGTAAATTTTCATGTATGGATCTTTTTTGGACAAATGCTTTTGTGAAACAGATTGAGCTTTTGCTGGGATCTTGACACTTCATTATTATATTGTTGACTGGCTACCTTATCTTTTGGAGAGAGATTAAGATAATACAAGCGAGACTTCAGATTTCTTGCTTTATGCATTGGGTTATAGTAAAAACTCCAGCTTATTTCCTTAAATTATGTAAATAATGAGTAGTAGTTAAACTTAATGGTATGTATCCTAAGGATACATTCATTAAATGTTAAACATAGTGTGAAGATTAAAAAAGGTAAAAAATACTTTTTGAAATCGTTCCTATTTTCTGGGATCATTATCTATGCTATTTGAATAGAAAAGATTGATGGAAACTAGCTGAAGAAATGATTAAACCTTCTCATATGAAAAAATTATACATGATATGATTAATATATTAGGTTAAATCATGTGACATTGTTGTTTTATAGTCAGAAACATTTGACTGGGCCACCCAGGTTTATGGTAGGCTAGAAAACTCAGAATGGTTCTTAGAAGAGATAGGTCTTAAATTGGGCCTTAAGAAAATGTTAAGGTATGGTTCTTTAAATGATACAAGAAAGTAGGAAGCCAATTGCAGAGAATAGCAAAGTTAATCTAATTTTCTAAAATGACTAACTATTCTGTAATTACTAGGACCTGAATATTTTTTAAAAAAATTATAGTTTTAGAAGGGACAAGGGAAAATCAGAGTGAATTGCTGAAATGAAAAAATTTTTAACACCCAACCCTTATTGTTGAGAGTGTTTTATAATTCATAATGAATCTTAAAATAGCAGATTTCATTGCCAGTACCTAATGGTGAGGATGTGTCTTAGACTCTTATGTTGTGTGAAATTCTTTGGATGCGAAATGACAATTTAAGGGTTGTAATTACTGTAATTCATAATGAACTTACTTTTTTTTTTTTTAACGTATATAGTATCTAGTTCATAATAGTCTCTACTTACATCAGTAGTAGTGAGAGAAACACCTTGCTGTCTGTACTTAGAGAAATTAATATTCCAAGAGAGAGAAACATTATAATACAGGAAATTTTTTTATCTGAAAGTAGACCTGACATTATTAAAATAAGTTTTATTATGTTACTGTAGTATCTGTAGTGTTAAATTTTGTGTCAGAATTGGGACTTGTTGTGTTCTGATTCTGAGGATTCACATTATTGATGACTGTGAGAGAGGTCTCAGTTATTATAGCTGATTATACCGTCTTTCCTTCTTTTCATTGTTTACTTTTGGACTTTGTGTTGAACATGTAATTGTCTTCATACTATCCTCAATGTCTGTCAGCGTCTCTTTTGTATCTTCTGTTTCCTTCTTTCTCACTCTCCTGCCTTCTGGGACTTTGCTCAGCTGTTCTAGTTCCTTGATAGTTTATCTAACTCTTTCGGTTTTTTAACCTGTTGAGTTTTTAATTTCAATGACTGCTTATATTTTAGAAGGTCTGTTTATTTTTGTTATTTTTCAAATCTGCTGGGATATCTTACCTCTTTTCCTTCATAATCTTGTGTCTTTTTTTCTTTCTTTCTTGGAAAGTCTCAATTGCATAATTTTGTAATTATTTATAATCACATATATTTGATAATTTTATAGTTTGAAGTTCTTGAGCACTTCATGTTATTAATAGCATGTCTCCTGACTCATCCTTATGCTGTGTTGTTTTCTCTTGTGTTTTTTGATTTTGGTTTGTGAGTTTATTTTGGTCTATGAGTTCATTGGAGAGAATGCAGCTTTTTTCTAAGAGAATGTTGTGTAGGCTGTGCCCTTTTAGGTTACATTTATGTGTCTTTATGCTAGCCGCTCTTGGAGTACCTTCATCATGGAACCATATAAAAAATTTTTTATATTGTGAAGTGTTTGAAACATGCCAAAGATACATGTGTAAAATATATAAATGTACATAAAATATAAATACATATACCTGACAGCAGATTAGTGATAGGACAGTATTAACATCTTGGAATCTTTTTATCCCCACCAGAAAAATCATCCATATCCTAATTTTGGTGTGAGCCTTTCCTTCCCCCGCCCCTTCTTAAAAAACAGTTATCTGTGTTTTTAATCTTTGAAGAGTTATTTTTGGGGGGGCCGTGCTGTGTGGCATGTGGGATCTTAGTTCCCTGACTAGGGATTGAACCTATACCTCCTGCAGTGAAAGCACTGAGTCTTAATCACTGGACCTCCAAGAAAGGCCCTTAACAATACATGTTTTATTTTTGACAGATTGAGTCCCAATCACAGAACTGTCTGTCTCTGTTAAATGAACGTGCTGAGAGGAGATAAGCTGGAGTTTCTAGGTCATGGTCTGGCTTTTTAAAGAGTTTCTATCTGCCTTACTGAAATATTTAGTAGGAAGCATCAGAAATGAACCCTAGGGAATACAGGGGTGTGACAGTTTACTAGGGCTGTGGTAGCATAGTACCAGAGATTGACTGGCTTAGACAGGAGATAGGAAATACCTAGTTAGGGACTAAACTGTGAATGTGTTCTGTCCAGTTTCTGCTATACCTGCTACATCTTTGAGAAAAAATTTAGCAAGTTTCCTGGGAAAACATGTCTTTACTTTTAAGTATTAGAATTTTCTTGTATGATAGTCTTTTCAGTTTTGAAGAGAAAAATAATTAGTTTCGGTCTATATTTGTTTCTTGGCTGTTTGAAAAAACAAGTGACTTAGGCTTAATCACGAAAAAGTGTAAAACCTTTTGTTAATAAAATCGTTGTGAAGAAAATAATCTTTGTGCCCAAATAAAGTTTTAATACAAAACTTGTGAAGGTTTATTTAGATTCTTTGACTAATATACTTTAGAATTTCTATAATCTTGTACTTTAAACTATAACCTATAGAAAGAATGTTATACCACCCTGAAGGTGGCTATAAAAATTGTTTATGAAGTTCGGGCAAAGACTAAAATATGTTGAAATGGAGAGTTTTGAAAAATGTTCTATATAGCAATGGAGACCAAATCATGCTAAAATGCAGAAAAAGACTATACATCAGTTTCCAGGCTACATTATTCAAAAAAATACAACCATAAAAAAGGTAATAAGATTACATTTTCACATTTCATGGCTAGTAAAGTGCATTAGGCTGCTCAGATATTCATAACTTACTGTGACATTTGGGAAGATTACATTTTGTAGTGCACAGCCATTACTATAGCTCAGATAATAACTAGCCAGTGCCTGGACTTGGATTATGATCCCTGCCTTTGGAAAAAAATTTGTGTTTTGAAGGTTGATCAGCTTCAGATAACTATTAAAAGGGTTAACATGACATACTGTAGACCCTGTGCGTGCTTTTTAGGTATAATAGACATGCATACATATAGTATATCAAATATGCCACATGTGTATGTACCAATTTCTGCCATCAATTTTCTCGTTGAAAGGCATATTTTACAATATTTAAAGCAATGGAGAAATACCTAAAACATCTGTCTGGATACTGCTCTTACAGTGTAAACCCAATTTAAAAGCTGGTGAAATATTTGGGTGTTTTTTTGGAAATTACTTTTCAAAAATTAATTCGGTAGCTTCTTGGAAGGGTGCATGTTGATGGTGATAAACACAGATCAAAATGAAAGATTGATGCAGGTAACAGTTAGTTGCAGCTGGGTCTCTGACCTATTTAGATCAGTGTGGAGGATATCCTAAAGTGTTTGTTTACTCCAGATTCTCCCCTCGCCCTCATTCTCCATATGCTCAGTTGCCTTTTCAGAGGCAATCACCGCTTAGTTTCTTGTGTATCATTCTTAGGTATATGTTTATATCTTATACTCAAATTGTAGCCTCCTATTCACTTTTCTCCATTTTGATTATCTCAGCTAGACAGTATATTTTAGAGATGACTTTTTCTGTCAGAGCTGCCTCATTATTTTCAACGGCTAAATCATATTCCATCATATAAACACAACTTTACTAACTTTACCATGTCTTTTTGAGGGGTATTTTTTCTTCTATTTTCTATTGCATGCTGAATGAAATTCTTATATCTAACATCATTACTTAAATGTACCTGTGGAATAAATTTCTAGTTTTAAGGTAACCATTGGTGTCTGGCTTCTGTTTAGCATAATTCTTTCTGAGATGGATTCATGTTGTTAACTTTAATCAGTAGTTCCATTGCCAAATACTTATCTCAGTTATAGCAGTTTTTAGTTTTCCTCGTTATCATCTGAAAATAATTAGAATTTAAACCCCTGTTCTGATATTTATACATGTTGCTGCCTTTGCACCGAATGTGACTTCTGTGTCTCCAGAAATATGTCAAGGGATAGTGGTGATGGTATATCTTAGTCTTATTTGTGACTTTCATGAAAATCATTCCAATATTCCTGTTTGGGCATAATGCTGACATTTTAGGTTTATTTTATTATTAAAGGAGGTCTTTAAAATTAATGAACATAGAAAGTTTGATGGAAATAGAAGATGATGATTTATCTATGCAGTATTTACAGTATATTTACACAATATACAGTATTTACAGTTCCAGGTAAAATCCATTAATGGATACTTAAAAGTATGATGAGAAACAATTTATTTGTGTAGTCTCAAAGTATTCTTTATAAGAATGCTTAATAATATGAAAATGAAAGATAATAACTTTAAAACAGAAAAAATCTGACAGATACCTCCTTGAGCACGAGATCAAATCTAACTTCACCAATAGTGGGGCATACTGACATCAGATACCATCTGAATAATATACCAATCATGTATCGTCTGAAATAATAATACCCTGAGATGGACATGTGTCATCTCTATGGAATATTTTTTACCAAAAATACACAGCTTGAATTTAAACATGAAAAATCATTCACATTATAAGACCGTCTTTAAAATAGCTGGCAAATCCACTTCAAAAGTGTAAAAATCACGGAAGTCAAAGAATGCCTGTGTAACTTGTCATGGTTGGGAGAAGACTAAGGAGATGCTGATGCTGGATCAGAAAAAGGATATTAGTATGACAAGTCTTGCTATTTGAGTAAGGTCTGTAGTATTGTACCTGGTTTTGATGACTGTACTATGATGATACAATATATTCACATTAGGGTATATAGGAATTGTATACTGTTTTGCAGTTTTTTGAAAGTCTGAAGTTATTTCAGTATAAAAGTTAAGGACACATCAAGTGAAAAAAAATCACGAATAATCATAAAACCAAAAAAAAAAAAAATCCTTATTAGGAGTTCTTATGTAGCTTACAGAATTTGGGGGTTACCTTAGGGAACCAAGCATGTATACTTTATAGCTAGGACCATGTTGCTAGGAGAATTGGCCCAGTGACACCAAGGGACTCTTAGCAAAAACACAGTTGTCATCCTATGTCACATGTTGCTACTGATGATGCAAAGAATTGTACACTAAAATCTCTGCCACAGCTTTCCTAGAAGAACCAAGAGCCTTTAACACTGTGCTTGCCAAGAATTTTTATCTCCTTGCATACAGATACTGCCTCTTGATTTTCATTTTTGCATTTTTTCTTTTTCATGCTAGTGTGTATCTTTGACAGAACATGGGATACGTATTCATTCCTGGCTGTAGGGAGTTTTAATTGATTCAGTTTTAATTCTGAATCTTTTTTGCTTTTCTGAAGTAAACTCTATTTGGTCAGGTCTGTTATTCTTTGTATGAGATTTTGTTTTGTACAGTTCACTTTCTTGTAATTCTTTCCTACTTTTTGAGCTTAGGAAAGCATAATAAAAACTGCATAATAAAGAAGTGTTCAGAAGGACTGGAGTGTAGGTGAATTAAATATGTAACTATTCTTTAAAATATAGAGATCTTTAAAAAAATCTAGTAAAAAAAGATAGGCCTGGGAATTCCCTGGCAGTCTAAGGACTCTGTTTTCACTGCTGAGGATGTTGGTTTAATCCTTCGTTGAGGAACTAAGATCCCATGAGCTGCATGGCATGGCCAAAAAAAAAGTCTGCAAAGGTAATTCTAAAAGTATTTTATTTTGTTTAAACAATTGGGGTTTGTTAAAATTAAAAAACTTTCCCTCTGTAGGAGAATGCTGTGGGTGACATGGCAAGGTAGGAATAGGTCTCAGTACAGCTTTCTCTGGATGGATTTTCTAATAGCAATCTTAATGAAATAACATTTTTTTGATTACTGACTTTGAATGTGTGTGAATTTTATGTTTAAGTTATCCTCATTATTGATAGGAGGGATCAAAATGGGTAGGTATATATAATAAACCAGAAATTTTACAAGAAAAAACCATAAATTTTGTGTTCATTTTGAGCCTTTTTCAGCTTTTCATTTTTGCTGTGAGCTCATACCTTGTATAGGTAGCAAAGGATCTTTAGGTTGTTGTGAGTAGCTTACAATGTTAACTGCTCAGTCGTGTGCAACTCTTTGAGACCCATGGACTGCAGTCTGCCAAGCTCCACTGTCCATGGAATTCTCCAGGCAAGAATTGTGCGTAGCTTGCAGATTACCTAATTCATAGACGAAACATTGAATTAGAAAGCAAGTATAGAGCTAAGTTAGTCCACTCCAGTGTTCTTGCCTGGAGAATCCCAGGGACGGGGGAGCCTGTTGGGCTGCTGTCTATGGGGTCGCACAGAGTCGGACACGACTGAAGTGACTTAGCAGCAGTAGCAGCAGCATAGAGCTATGTTAGATCTTCATTGAGGCTTTGCTGGTGGCTCAGATGGTAAAGAATCTGGCTGCAGTGAAGAAGACCCAGGTTCAATCCCTCGGTCGGGAAGATCCCCTGGAGATGAAACATTGCTTAGAAAGCAAGTATAGAGCAAAGTTAACCCACTCCAGTGTTCTTGTCTGGAGAATTGCATGGACAGAGGAGACTGGCAGGTTACAGTCTGTGGGATCACAAAGAGTGGGATACAACTGAGATCTTCATAAGTGTCAGTAGGTAGTGATTTAAGACATCCTGTATTTGTTTTTGTTGAAAATATTTCTGTTTTTATATTCTAAGTCTTGGTTGATTGTGCTATCGTAACATGAAGATTTCTTCAGAAGCTTTATTTTTTTAGAGCTGTGTGTGTATGTGTTTTAAGATCTTTTTAAAGATTCATGTTGATGTATGGCAAAAACCACAACAATATTGTAAAGTAATTAGCCTCTAATTAAAATAAATAAATTTTTTAAAAAAGATCTTTTTATTGTTGTAAGGGGTAGAGAAGAATGTATATGGGTAGTTACTTGCCAAACTAAAGCTTTGTAAGGTACTCTAGTTACACTGAAGAAATGCTAATGCTTTTAATGTTTTTTTTCTTTCCACCCTCCCTGTCGCCCCTGGAAGTTGGTAGGAGGGCAGTTTGATTTAGAAATGAATTTCATTATTCAAGAAGGTGAGAGTATCATCTGCATGGTGGACCTACTGGAAAAATGTGATGTTACTTGCCAAGCAGAAGTCTGGAGCATGTTTACAGCCGTTCTGAAGAAAAGTATACGAAATCTTCAAATCTGCACTGAAGTAGGCCTTGTTGAAAAAGTGCTTGGGAAAATTGAAAACGTTGACAATATGATTGCAGGTATGACTTTCTGTAACATAGTGGTTGTGAGGAGATGAAGTCTGATTATTAAGTACTGTATTTTTCTTTAGTAATGTTTAAGAGATGCTGAGCATGTGACATGTACCTGGAACTTTATTGTCTAAACTCTTAAGCAAGCACTCTGTATTTTAATTCTTCAAGAAATATAAGTAGCTTAATTATTTTATTTGTTGCTTTCTTTGTTTCTAGATCTTTTAGTTGACATGTTGGGAGTGCTGGCTAGCTACAATTTGACAGTTCGAGAACTAAAGCTGTTCTTCAGTAAACTTCAAGGAGATAAAGGACGATGGGTAAACTTAAATATTCTTTGATATTTGAAAATATTCCCCTCCCCAAACATTTTAGTGGCTTTTAAGCAGTTGATATTGCTGCACAGGGGTTAAATGTCAAATTGAGTAGACGAGATCAGTCAGAATAGCATATGGACTTAGGGCTGTTTTTGCTATCACGTGACACAGTTGTGGAGTAAGAGGACTGAGTGTGCCAACAAGGTTGGTAATTCGGTCCTTCTTTGAATGGTTAATATTTCAAATATAAATTCAACATTTACTAGAGGAAAAGGCTAAGGACAGAGAAATAAAAATGGTGGGTAGCAGCACCTAGCTTCTCTATCAATCTGAGTAGTGTTAAGTGTGGCCTTTAAACTTGAACAACCCACTTAGTGAACCAAAGCCATGTGCTTTATTGATCTACCCTCCTTAGGTGTATTTTCATGGTCCTTTGCAAGGGATGGTATTGGTTAGTTCAGTTCAGTCACTCACTTGTGTCCGACTCTTTGTGGCCCCATGGACCGCAGCACGCCAGGCCTCCCTGTCCATCACCAGCTCCCTGAGCTTACTCAGATTCATGTCCATTGAGTTGGTGATACGATCCAACCATCTCATCCTCTGTTGTCTCCTTCTCCTCCTGCCTTCAATCTTTCCCAGCATCAGGGTCTTTTCAAATGAGTCAGTTCTTTGCATCAGGTGGCCAAAGCATTGGAGTTTCAGCTTCAGCATCAGTCTTTCCAATGAATATTCAGGACTGATTTCCCTTAGGATGGGATGGTTGGATCTCCTGGCAGTCCAAGGGACTCTAAAGAGTCTTCTCCAACACCACAGTTCAAAAGCATCAATTCTTTGGCACTCAGCTTTCTTTATGGGCCAGCTCTGACATCCATACATGACTACTGGAAAGATCATAGCTTTGACTAGACAGACCTTTGTTGGCAAAGTAATGTCTCTACTTTTTAATATGCTGTTTAGGTTAACTTCCAAGGAGTAATTGTCTTTTAATTTCATGGCTGCAATCACCAACTGCAGTGATTTTGGAGCCAAAGAAATAAAGTCTGTCACTATTTCCACTGTTTCCCCATCTATTTGCCATGAAGTGATGCGACTGGATGCTATGATCTTACTTTTCTGAATGTTGAGCTTTAAGCCAGCTTGTTTGCTCTCCTCTTTCACTTTCATCAAGAGGCTTTTTAGTTCTTCTTCATTTTCTGCCGTAAGGGTATGCAGGTCAGGAAGCAACAGTTAGAACTGGACATGGAACAACAGACTGGTTCCAAATCAGGAAAGGCTTCAACAGTACCTGCATGGAGAACTTCCAGATGTTCAAGCTGGATTTAGAAAAGGCAGAGGAACAAGAGATCAAATTGCCAACATCCGTTGGATCATTGAAAGAGTGAGAGTTTCAGAAAAACATCAACTTCTGCTTTATTGACTGTGCCAAAGCCTTTGACTGTGTGGATCACAACAAACTGTGGAAAATTCTGAAAGAGATGGGAATACCAGACCACCTGACCTGCCTCCTGAGAAATCTGTATGCAGGTCAGGAAGCAACAATTAGAACTGGACATGGAACAACAGACTGGTTCCAAATCAGGAAAGGAGTATATTGGCAAGGCTGTATATTGTCACCCTGCTTATTTAACTTCTATTCAGAGTATATCATGAGAAATGCTGGGCTGGATGAAGCACAAACTGGAATCCAGATTGCTGAGAGAAATATCAATAACCTCAGATATGCAGATGACACCACGCTTATGACAGAAAGTGAAGAACTAAAAAGCCTCTTGATGAAAGTGCATAGAAGTTAAATAAGCAGGGTGACAATATACAGCCTTGCCAATATACTCCTTTCCATCAGTCAGTCAGGCCAGTGGCTCCGTCCTGTCCCACTCTTTGCAAACCATGGACTGCAGCACGCCAGTAGTCCTTTCAGGCCACTTTCAACTTTTTTTGGTTCAGGTCTTGATTGGCTATTGCTCTTGGGCAAAGTCAGCCTTATTATTCTGGCCTCACTTTTGTAGAGCTTCTGTGAATGACCCTGAGTCTCAGACATGAGGCAAGAGGTAGTATAAGCCTGAGGTCTCTCCACAGTGCTGGTAGGGTCTCAGGGATTCCTGGCTCTGTATTAGCTCTGGGAGTTCTTTGACTTACGGCTGTTAAAATCTTGGCCACCTACTTTGTTGACTTTTAAGGTACAAATGCACAATTTGGTATTATGTCAAAGGGTCAGTGAAGATTTCTAGAGACTCTTCTTTGCATTCGTCCTTCCTCTGTAATATTCTGCTCTGACGATTCTGTCCTCCTGAGACCACCCATTTCCAGTTTCTGCCTCATTGACTCAGTGAGACTTTTAAGTTCTGTTTGATTTCCCTCCCCTGTGCAATGATATGTGATATGGAAATTGACTCCAACTAGAAAATCTTGGAATATTGGTTCATTTTGTTTCCCTTTCTCAAGGATCACAGTCTTGAGCTATCTCTTTTCCATGTCTCAAGACAGTTTTAGTTGCATAAATTTTGTCCAGTTTTCTAGTTGTTTATGGTGACTTGGTAATTGTAGGTCCTATTGTGGTGTCATGTCCAGAAGAATACTGGTTTGATTTACGTTCAAATAATTTATTCTGAATATATTTCTTATATTGGTGTATAGAGAAAACTATAAGAAAACAGCAAAGAATACTAACAGACATTTATTTGCAGAGACAGAAACCCCATAATCAAATATATGCTAAATCACTAATAATTAGAGATGTTTAGATTAAAACAATATTGACATGTAAAATCAGTAGTATCAAGAATTATAGATTGGATAATAGCAAGTATAAGTGGAGGACAGAGTTATTTTTAACCTGTGAGGATGTTCACAAGCCTTTTTTTGATGTTGGTGAACTGTCAACATGTGTGTTTATCTTGGGAGAGTAGCTAGGTAAATGTATTGGATGCAGAGAATAGATTATTATATAGCAGGTAGAATTAACACATAGCGTAAAATGGACTTCCCTGGTGGCTCTAGTGGTAAATAACACGCCTACCAATGCAGGAGACATAAGAGATGTGGGTTTGATCCCTGGGTCGGGTAAGTCCTCTGGAGGAGGGCATGGCAACCCACTCCAGAATTGTTGCCTGGAGAATCCCATGGACAGAGGAACCTGATGGGTTATGGACCATAGCCCATAGCCAATAATGGACTAAGGGTCACAAAGAGTTGGATATGACTGAAGCAACTTAGCTCATTGAGTTAAATGAATAGATATCAAAAAGCAGGTAGAAAGTGAAAAATAGAATGATATATCTAACCCAGTCAGTTCAGTTGCTTGGTCATGTCTGACTCTTTGTGACCCCATGGACTTGAGCATGCCAGGCTTCCCTGTCCATCACCAACTCCTGGAGCCTGCTTAAAGTCATGTCCATCGAGTTGGTGATGCCTTCCAACCATCTCATCCTCTGTCATCCCCTTCTCCTCCTGCCCTCAATCTTTCCCAGCATCAGGGTCTTTTCCAGTGAGTCAGCTCTTCGCATCAGGTGGCCAAAGTATTGGAGTTTCAGCCTCAACATCAATTCTTCCAATGAATATTCAGGACTGATTTCCTTTAGGATGGACTGGTTGGATCTCCTTGCAGTCCAAGGGACTCTCAAGAGTCTTTTCCAACACTACAGTTCAAAAACATCAATTCTTTGGCACTTAGCTTTCTTTATGGGCCAACTCTGACATCCATACATGATTACTGGAAAAACCATAGCCTTGACTAGATGGACCTTTGTTGGCATAGTAGTCTTTGCTCTTTAATATGCTGTCTAGGTGGGTCATAACTTTTCTTCCAAGGAGCAAGTAATTTCATCATTGCAGTCACCACCTGCAGTGATTTTGGAGCCTAAGAAAATAAAGTCTTTCACTGTTTCCACTGTTTCCCCATCTATCTGCCATGAAGTGATGGGAGTGGATGCCATGATCTTTGTTTTTCGAATGTTGAGTTTTAAGCCAGCTTTTTCACTCTCCTCTTTCACTTTCATCAAGAGGCTCTTTAATTCCTCTTGGCTTTCTGCCATAATGATGTTGTCATGTGCATATCTGAGGTTATTGATATTTCTCCCTGCAGTCTTGATTCCAGCTTATACTTCATCCAGTCTGGCATTTCGCATGATGTAATCTGTATAGAAGTTAAATAAGCAAGGTGACAATATACAGTCTTGACTATATATTGATTATATTTAAAATTAAAGTATAATTTCAGTTCAGTTTAGTTCAGTCGCTCAGTCATGCCCGACTCTTTGCAACCCCATGGACAGCAGCATTCCAGGCCACCCTGTCCATCACCAACTTCCGGAGTTCACCCAGACTCATATCCATTGAGTTGGTGATGCCATCCAACTATCTCATCCTCTGTCGTCCCCTTCTCCTCCCGCCTTCAATCTTTCTCAGCATCAGGGTCTTTTCCAATGAGTCAGCTCTTCACATCAGGTGGCCAAAGTATTGGAGTTTCAGCTTCAACATCAGTCCTTCCAATGAACACCCAGGACTGATTTCCTTTAGGATGGGCTGGTTGGATCTCCTTGCAGTCCAAGGGACTCTCAAGAGTCTTCTCCAACACCACAGTTCAAAAGCATCAATTCTTTGGCACTCAGCTTTCTTTATAGTCCAACTCTGACATCCATACATGACCAGTGGAAAAACCATAGCCTTGATGAGATGGACCTTTGTTGACAAAGTAATGTCTCTGCCTTTTACTATGCTGTCTAGGTTGGTCATAACTTTCCTTCCAAGGAGTAAGCGTCTTAATTTCATGGCTGCAGTCACCATCTGTAGCGATTTTGGGGCCCCCCAAAATAAAGTCTGACACTGTTTCCAAAGTGATGGGACCGGATGCCGTGATCTTAGTTTTCTGAATGTTGAGCTTTAAGCCAACTTTTTCACTCTCCTCTTTCACTTTCATCAAGAGGCTCTTTAGTTCTTGTTCACTTTCTGCCATAAGGGTGGTGTCATCTGCATATCTGAGGTTATTGACATTTCTCCCAGCCGTCTTGATTCCAGCTTGTGCTTCATCCAGCCCAGCGTTTCTCATGATGTACTCTGAACATAAGTTAAATAAGCAGGGTGACAATATACAGCCTTGACGTACTCCTTTTCCTATTTGGAACCAGTCTGTTGTTCCATGTCCAGTTCTAACTGTTGCTTCCTAACCTGCATACAGGTTTCTCAATAGGCACGTCAGGTGGTCTGGTATTCCCATCTCTTTCAGAATTATACATAAAATTTAAGTATAGATTTTACTCAAAATTTAAAAGATGTTGAGTTAGACATTTATTATCTTATATATATAACCGAACAGCTTTTAAATTTTAAGTATAATCACACAGGTACACATTTTTGAAGGTCGACATATAAAAAGATTAAGCAGGACTTACCTCCTTGCGATGTTGGGATCCCACATTCTAAAGAGCAGCTAGTCCTGTGCACTGCAACTATTACGGAAAATCTGTGTTACATTCAAAGATCCTGCACGATGCCTGATTCAGCCAAATAAACAAATATTAAAAAAACAGATTAAACACATTGAGGTTAAGAGTATAGTTATTGGGGATAGAGGGGGAAAAAAGTAATGAAGTATTAATCAAACAAGAGCAGGGCTTTGCTCAGTTATTATGTAGCTTTGGTATCACATCAATGCAGTGAAAAATCCCTATATTTAACTGTGTGTCTGCCTTTTTGATTATTACTTTAGCATAGATTTTTACGTATGGAACTAGTGTATCAGTGTTTAGAGATTCTTGAAATATGAATACTAAATTATTTTCTGGGAGGCTTTCCTAGTATACAATCCCCTGGCAGCATCTGTGGAGTAATGTGCTATTCTTGTGTTCTTTTTAATTGGTTGATAAAAAAGGAAAATTTGAATAATGATTTCTATAGATGAAAATGTTATAATATTATATTTTTATTTTTGACTGTAGATTATTTTTGGTAATTTTATTTTAGAATTTACTTAAAACAATGTGATTATAGTAATTTATTATACTTTTATAATGGAACAGTGTGGGTAATTGAAAATTTCTCAATCAAGCTTAACAATGTCACTTGCCAGTTAACATTTATATGAAGGATTGCCAAACTCTTTTAGTTAGGTTTTTTTTTTTGGCTGTCCTGGGTGGGTCTTTGCTGGTGGTCGGGCTTTTACCTAGTTGTGGCGAGCAGGGGCTGTGTCCTGCTTGTGGCGAGCAGGCTTCTCACAGCAGCGGCTTCTCTTGCTGGGGAGCCCAGACTCTCGGGTGCTTGGGCTTCAGTAGTTGTGGTGCATGGGCCTGGCTGCTCTGTGGCCTGTGGCCTCTGCCCAGAGCAGGGATCAAGCCCATGTCTTCTGCATTGGCAGGCAGATTCTTTACCACTGGGCCACCAGGGAAGCCCCTAGATAGTTATTCATGATAATTTAGAGCAGCTACCAGATAAGATGAAGGCAAGACTGTGATTTCATTTGTAGTTTGACAGTGTTTTAAACTTTTAACTTTTAAGAGGCATGCACTACACATTATTCTATTTGCTTACAAACTGATTTAAATTATTATCTTGTTGTCCTTTGCTTTTCCTTGTTAATGTAAATACATGTTTTTATTTTAGCTGTTGGTTGTTGAGTGTATTAGAGGAGACTTGTGGATCAAAGAGTCATTAATCAAACGAATGTGATGTTACAACTTTTATACATGCTCCATAGTAAAAACATGTTGTAGAATGAAATGTGGTAGGAAGATTTGATCTGTTTTCAGAGGTCAGGAAAGACTGCCCTGGGAAGTGACCCGTTAAGATGAGCTTAAAGGATGGATAAGATTTATTTAGTTAAGGCAGGGAACGGCTGGGAGTGGGGAATAGTCCTAGTGAGAACATTTTAAGGAGAATAGTTTGTGCTCAGGCTCTGTTATGGGTAAAAGCCATTATAGATGGAGAGCGGTTAAGCATCTTTTGGTACATGTTATGGAGTCTGGTCTTTTGTTTTAAAGGCAGTGGGAAGCTACTGGAGAGATGTATAAAGTGGAAAGTGTAGTGATTAAAAGCTTGGACTCTGGAATGAGATTGATTTCTCATCCCACTTACTACCTGTATGACCTTGGATATGTTCCCCTGCCTCAAATTCCTCCTTTGTAAAATGGGATGATGATAACCCCTAGTGTGGTTATGAGGCTAAAATATTTTCCTGTTTTTAAAATGCCTTTAACAGTGGGACTTGATAATCATTATTTTTTGGTGGGATTAGAAAGTGTTTTAAAAAGGGGTGAGAGGTGGGATGATGTAGTTTGTAATTTTAAAAGGTTGTTTTTGCTGCAGCCTGGAAGAGCTTTGTGTCAGATGCTACCAGCGCATATTTATCTAGCACCTCCCACAGAACAGTGGCATAGAGTGCGTTGTTTATTTCTTTAAGATAGTTGAGAATAACCTTTTTTGGATATTATATATGCTTTTTTAGCTTATGGAGTTATTATATTGTGGCATATTCAAGTATATCTATATTAAAAGTATTTATTTTTGTTCTATGGTGAGTAATGTGGTTAATGAATTGCTAATTATTTTCATAGCCTCCACATGCTGGAAAGTTGCTGTCTGTGTTAAAGCACATGCCACAGAAGTATGGTCCTGATGCCTTTTTCAACTTTCCAGGAAAGAGTGCTGCCGTAAGTAGATCTTAATGAGGAAATCATTTGAAGTTCTTTCCTTTGCCTCCTGAAAGTATGGCCTTGTAAGCACTCTTGACAGGTCCTGTGTTGGGTGAAAACCTCTTTGCACAACCTAACTCAGTCCCTAAAACCATATTGCCTGTTCCTTTTTCCTGGCTGTTTTGGAGGTGAAGAAATAGAGGCTTTAAGAAATTAAGAAAGCTGCCCATTCACCCCTTGGGGTCTCAATGGAATAAAAACTCAATTCTTTTCAACATAAGCCATGTTTTCTTATGAATTTTTATCTCTGCATTCTGAAATAGAAATTTATGTATAGCAGTTTCACTTTTATCTTTCTTTAGTGTTACATTTCCTGATTTCTGTTTCTTTTGCACCTGATGTGTAAATTGAGAGTAACTCTGAGAAACTTTCTAGGCAAGTTTTTCTGACTTGTGAGTTTCCATATTGTATCAATCTCAGCATTCTTATAAACTGTTAGTCAGTTTACAAGTAAGACAGTTAATGTATGGCAGTAATATCTGTAATGTTTCAAAGTATTACATGATTACATTATATAATGTATATGTGTTATTTTTGGAAGCTTTTTTGCATCCTCTTTATTACATTGGTCTGCCTGTTATAAGCAAGTATTTTGAAGTTATCTTTTATTCATTTTTTATTTTTGTTCTCATAATATCCTACCTTTTATGGTGTCTATGTAGCCAGGCAATATCTACAGAAAGAAGAGCATGTTTTAAAAGAACATTTATGATATTTGAGTGTTGCACAAACATTGTACAGTTTTCTTTGGAAGATTTTATTGCTCATGTTATTTTTTCTTTCTAATTTTTCCTTAATAACTATTTTAGATTTGAAGCTTTTCAGAATAGTTTTGCTCACTTTGCATTGAGTTTATCATTTGTCTCCCAGCATAAAAAAGTATTCTTATGAGATAAAAGTATTCTTATTAGAGAAACCTTTTTTAATGCATGTTTTAACTTTATTATTTGTATTTCTTTGAGATTGTTACATGTCTGTTACCTTTTGTTGTATGTATCTTGAAATTTGGCCAGTTGAACTACACAGCTTTTGGAGTGTTCAGAGAATAGATGTTTTAAATATATTCATTGACTCATTTTATTTCACCTTAAACATAGCTTTTAAAGGGAGGTTATTCATGGGTAAATTATTTTTACCAAGCTTTCACATCCTCTACTCTCATGTTTGATTGAGAGAGAACATAGGTATACAAAGAGTATGTATTATTTTTTCCCTTAATACAACATTCATTTAAAATCAGCCTTTTGAAGTCTCAACAGTGTTATTAAATAAATTTGGCTCTATGATGTTTTTCATGTTTTATGAAATATCTTATAAAAAATGTGTATATTTCATGTCTACCTAAATGCATATGTAAAGTGTTATAACAAGAAAAGCTTTTAGTAGGATCTATTTTTTAACAGCTTTATTGAGTTACAATTCCCATATCATACATTTCTGTCGTTTAAAGTGTACATACAGTGAATAGTTGTGTTCATCTGTTTGTGCAGCTGTTATTACAATCAACTTTAGAACATTCTCATTACCGTCAGAAGGAACCCTGTACTCACGAGCAGTCACTGCACATCTCACTCCAGACTCCCTCGCCTGGGCAACTACTGTTCTACTTTTTGTTTCTTTGAATTTGTCTATTTTGGGCAATTCATGCAAATGGAATTATATGATGTCTGGAATTTTGTGGTTGGCTTTTTGCACTTAACACTACTGTTTTTAAGATCCATTAATGTTGTAGTATGTATCAGTGCTTCATTCTTTTTATTGACTAATATTCTAATATAAGAATATACCACATTTTGTTTAATTATTTTTTAAATGTACTTTTTTAGTTGAAGGATAATTGCTTTACAAAATTTTGTTGTTTTCTGTCAAACCTCAACATGAATCAGCCATAGGTGTACATATATCCTCTCCCTTTTGAACCTCCCTCCCATCTCCCTCCCCATCCCACCTAATTATTCTTTAATTAGTGGATATTTGCATTCTACTTTTTGGAAATGCTCTATGGGCTTTTATTTGCAAGTTTTTATATAGACATATGTTTTCATTTCTCTTGGAAATGAAATAGTAGGAACTGCTGAGTCATATTGTCTTATGTTCAAACCATTTGAGGTACTCCCATATTGTTTTTCCAAAGTGACTATATTTATTTTATAATCTCATTATCAGTTTAGGAGGTTTCTGGTTTCTCCACTTGCTTACCAACACTTGTTAATGTCCGTCTTTTTGATTACAGCCATCCTAGTCATGTTAAGTAACATCTTACTGTGATTTTGATTTGCATTTCCTTAATGACTGATGATGCTGAGCATCATTTCATGTTCTTACTGGCTGTTTGTGTATGTTCTTTGGAGGTGTGTCCGTTCAGATATTTTGCCCACTGAAAAACTGTATTTATTTACTATTGGATTTGTGAGAATCCTCTGTATATTCTTTTGGATATAAGTTTCTCATCAGATAAATAATTTTCAGATATTTTCTCCCATTCTCAGGCTGTCACTTTCTTGATAGTATCCTTTAAAACACAAAAGTTTTTAATTTTAATGAAGTCTAGTGCATGTATTTTTTTCTCTTGTGCGTAATTAAAAAGAGTTTATCTATCTCAGGGTCATGAAGATTACTCCTATTTTTCCTCATAAAAGTTTTTCAGTTTCAGCTTTCACATTTCACAGGATTGATTTGGGGATAATATTTTGTGTATCATAGAAGGTAGTGGTCAACTTCATACTCTTGCTTGTAAATAAGAGTTTTCTCAGTGCATTTGTTCATTGAACTGTCTTGATACTCTTGTTAAAAATCAAGACCACAAATATAAGGGCTTATTTATGGGCTCTCCCTTCTACTCCGTGGATCTAGGTCTCTATCTTTATGCCAGTACCCCACAACTTTCAGTACTGTGTCTTTGTATTGTGGGTTTAACTTGGTAGTCTGTGTGATTTAGCAACTTCCCACTATTTACTTTACACGATAGTGCAGATAGGTCAGTGCTGTTTTCTTAATCAGTCCCACCCTCATCTTCCCCTGCTGTGTTCACAAGCCCATTCTGTACTATGTTCATCAGTACCATTTTTCTAGATTCCACGTATATGTGTTAATATAGTATACTTGTTTTTTCTTTCTGACTTGCTTTACTCTGTTTAAGAGACTCTGTGTTCATTAAGCTCAGTACAAATGACTCAAATTCATTCCTTTTTTATGGCTGAGTAATGTTCCATCGTACAACTGTAGTTAGTGGGAAGTTGCTAAATAACACAGGGAGACCAGTCTAGCACTCTGGGATGACTTAGAGGGGTGAAATGGGGGGAGGGGAGGGAGGGAAGGGATGTATTTCTAGTTATGACTGATTGGCAGAAACCAACACAATATTGTAAAGCAGTTTTCCACCATTTAAAAAAATAAATAAAATTTAAAAAATTGGTAATCTGGATCCTCCAACTTTGTTCTTCTTTTTCAAGTTTGTTTTGGAGATATTAGGGTCCTTGCATTATGTGCTGTGATTTTTTAAATAAAAATTTAAGCCAAGTGGTAAAATCACCTATACAGTGACTTTTGAATATAACTTTAAAATATTATAAAAAATGTTATGAATGAATCCTCTTCAGCTTTGTATTTGCTGTTAAAAAATTACATTCTAGGCTTTTTCCTTAACTATTTTCTTTCCTTCTCCATCTTTCTCTATTACCTTATTTAACATTTCAGCAATAAATTTCCTTTGATATCACTACCTATCTCTTCTAATTGGAATCTCTTTGCATATGTTCATTGTAAGAAATGAAGCAGTAAGATTAGTGTGTCAAGCAGATCACTTGGAATGTTTCTGTTTAACTAAATTAACATCATTAATATGTATTTTGAATAATTTAGAAGTTAGTGAAAATCTTTCAGATAAAGAGACTACTTCTGCGTTCTTTGATCATGATGTAGACTAATATATAGTAGAAATATATGTAGCATGTAAGGTCTCATTTTCATGATTTCAGTAACAGAATTTTTCATTGTGAGTCACTAACTCAAATTTTTTCCCTTTAGGCTATTGCATTACCTCCTATAGCCAAATGGCCATACCAGAATGGTTTTACATTTCATACCTGGCTTAGAATGGATCCTGTAAATAACATCAATGTGGATAAAGATAAACCATA
This sequence comes from Cervus elaphus, assembly GCF_910594005.1. NCBI lineage: Eukaryota > Metazoa > Chordata > Mammalia > Artiodactyla > Cervidae > Cervus > Cervus elaphus. Next base: position 62,754,784 of record NC_057819.1, on the reverse strand, counting down.
TTTGTATTGGTATGTATTTATGTAACTTAGTGTTGTTACTTTATTTTGAAAAATGAGAAGAATGTTTGGAGATGAAATGAAAACTTATTTTTTATAGTTTCAGAACCAGTAAAGGTCTTGGTTATTCTGCTCACTTTGTTGGGGGATGTTTAATTATAACATCAATAAAGTCAAAAGGAAAAGGCTTTCAACACTGTGTGAAATTTGATTTCAAGCCACAAAAGGTATGTGATCTTACTGTGTCATAGTTATGTTACCAACTGTTCTAACCTTCAGAATGTTGTGGTAGATCATAACTCTGTTCTTAAGCTGGTTCAGAAAATGAGGTGTAAATTGCTGGACAGTTGTTAACCTCTCTGGATTTGGACAATGAAAAGAGTGAATATTTAGCTATTTCTAGAGTTTACAGGGAAATAGAAGTGGAAAGATACGTATTTGCTTTTCTACCTTAAAATTTAGAAATTAATGAATGGTTTATTAACAAAATGAACATCTATATGTAGATCAGTAAATAGATAAAACAAATATGACAAAATGTGGACAGTTGTGGGATGGTGAGAGAGTTTCTATTAAGCTTTTTACCTTTGAAAAATTTTCATAATGAAAAGTTAGAAAAATAATTTCATGGGTAAGCCATTATTTGTTGAGAGCATTCCCTTGAATCAATATTGTTCCAGGGGTAGAATATTTAATTTAATAAAAGTAGTCTTATTTTAGTTTTAGATTTCACTGTAATTTAGCGTTTGATTTTTGCTTGTTTTTATCAACGTGGTTGAATTGTTGGAAAAATCATTATCTTTTTTTTTTTTAAACTGTTTTGCTTATCCAGTGGTATATGGTAACTGTAGTGCACATTTATAACCGGTGGAAGAACAGTGAGCTTCGATGTTATGTGAACGGTGAACTTGCTTCCTATGGAGAGATAACATGGTTTGTCAACACGAGTGATGTAAGTAGTGTGAGAAAGCTACATTGAAATAAGAAAAATATATTTTACATTGAATATAAATTTTATAACAATGCAGTGGTGGATTTTTTATAATTGTAGTTTGGCTAACAGTTTATTAAGAGAGTGGAAATGTGCTAATGTGTCACATAAGATATTACTCAGTCCTTGTTATAAAATTGTTCTGGATAGGGTAGAGACAACGATTCATAGGTAACAGTGAGTATATCCTGAAAGTATTTGTGTCATTGGTCCATTGATCAAATTAAACCTCGGAGCTTTACTGCAGGGTTCTGATCATTTTTATGAATGAGTTAGGTGAAGTTGGCTTACAAATTTTCCATTTAATTCATAGCTGCTATAGATAACTGTTTTTTTTAATAATATTTTCAGAATTCAAAAAGAGATCCACAGGTTAGAATTATATTCAAAGTGTTCTCCCTGCCTCCCACATTACATTTTTAATAGAAACCTTGAAAAATTACAGATCAGGAAAATGAATACAAACTTGCAACACCCATTCACCATTAACTCCTATTATCCTAATCTACACATATTTACATATTTTGAAATGCTAACCTTAAGAGCTTGGGTTGTTAGACTTAGGTTTGAATCCCTTCCTGACTATATGGCTTAATTTATTAGGCCTAAGTTTTCTCTCTTGTGTGAGTGTGCTCAGTCGCTCAGTTCTGTCTGATTTTTTGCGACCCCCTGAACTGTAGCCTGCCTGCACAGGCTTCTGTGTCCATGGAATTTTCCAGGCAAGAATACTGGAATGGGTTGCCATTTCCTACTCTAGGGGATCTTCCCAACCCAGGTATTGAACCCATGTCTCCTGAACTCCTGTGTTGCAGGTGATTATTGCTGTGCTCTCTGGGAAGCACTTTGCTCCATCTAAAAAGGGTGTAAAATAGTACCTGTCTCAGAATGTCGATTAAATGAGCTGCTGTTCAGAAATCCATTAGAAGAGTGACTTATAGAGAATAAGTGCTCAATAAATGTTAACTCTTAATTTTTTTAAAATTAGAAATCAAATATGTATATTGCCTTTCAACCTGTTTTTTTTTTCCTTACGTTAATCTTTGGTGAGCATTGCAGTCATTGTAATAAATACCTTTATTTTACTTTCTATAAACTTGCAAGATAAGTCCTATTGTAATCTTTACAGGTGAAACTGAGCACAGAGAGGTTAAGGAATTTGCTAAAATCAGCAGCATGGGAATCAGTTATTTGATCTAGGTGGTTTGTCTTCATTATCCAAGTGTTAAAAACTTTTTATATTCCTTAAACATACACATATTTTCAACAGCCTTCCTAATAGTTTCATGGTATAAAATCCTTTTAGATAGATATCAAATATTTCTTTTCCTTCTTGTTGTATAGATGTAAACATATGTGTGATCTCTGTAACCTGGATGTTACTAAGAGAAATTTTTTATGTAAATAAGAAGAGCATACACCTGTTTTTCTGAATTTACACGTTCCTTTTGAGAGATTGCATCTACTCCCATGACTTAACCTATTATTTGTATCTTGATGTCTACAAAAACTATCTTTACAGTCTTAGATTCTAACCATAGAGAACCCTGTTGGCAATTGCTTCTTCACCCATATCAGTTTACAGAAAAGACACATTCATTTCATGGCTCAAAGTTAGATCATGATTTTGCTGGTTGCTCCAAAGCCTGCTCTTCTGTCTGGTTCTTTGGTTGACCAAGTATGAACCTGCAGAGTCCATGATGATTTTTCTGACTCCATTTCCTACATCCATTTTGTCGTCAAGTTTTGTCTATTGTACTTTGGAGAACTTGCCTTTTTTTCTGTGATGTCTTTCCTGATCTCTACACCAAATGGGAATGAATGAAGTGAAATGTTAAATGAAATTTTAATCTAATCAGATTATATTTTAGAAAGGACAAAATATTTATACTAGTATAGGTTGTTATTAATTCTGGAGGAGACAATTTTTTTTGTTTTTTCTCTAATAAAATTTTCTGTTTTCTTTCACAGACCTTTGACAAGTGTTTCCTGGGCTCATCAGAAACAGCAGATGCTAACAGGGTATTCTGTGGTCAGATGACTGCGGTTTACCTTTTCAGTGAAGCTCTTAACGCCGCTCAGATTTTTGCTATTTATCAGTTGGGTCTGGGATATAAGGTACTTTACTTGATGTTCACTGCTTAATCAGTGTTAGTTGAGCTTGATTTATAGATGGGTGATGCATGTGGCAGCTTACAACGAGGATTAATAAACTGTATGTGAGAATAACCAAGGGTACCACAAGGAAATCTCAGGAGTCCAAAGCACATTTTAACGTTTTACGGGAAGCATAATATACTTGCTATATATGGGGCACTGTGCAGACCACTAGCTCAGTTTCAACTTTAGCTTATGCTGCATTTCCTTTGTTGTTACCATATTTTTGAAGAGCTAAGTTTTTAATAGTTGCTGTGATAAAAAGCAAGGCCAAATTTGTCTGTTACTCCAGGTGTCTCTTGACTTCCTACTTTTGCATTCCAGTCTTCTGTGATGAAAAGGGCATCTTTTTGGGTGTTAGTTCTAGAAGGTATTGTAGGTCTTGTAGAACCGTTCAACTTCAGCTTCTTCAGCATTACTGGTCAGGGCATAGACTTGGATTACTGTGACAGTGAATGGTTTGCTTTGGAAATGAACAGAGATCATTGTCATTTTTGAGATTGCACCGAAGTACTGCATTTTGGACTCTTGTTGACTGTGAGGGCTACTCCATTTCTTCTAAGGGATTGTTGCTCACAATAGTAGATATAATCATCTGAATTAAATTCGCCCATTCCAGTCCATTTTAGTTTGCTGATTCCTAAAATGTCGACGTTCACTCTTGCCATCTCCTGTTTGACCACTTCCAATTTGCCTTGATTCATGGACCTAACATTCCAGGTTCCTATGCAATATTGCTCTTTACAGCATCGGACCTTGCTTCCATCACCAGTCACATCCACAACTGGGTGTTGTTTTTGCTTTGTCTCCGTCTCTTCATTCTTTCTCGAGTTACTTCTCCACTGATCTCCAGTAGCATATTGGGCACCTACCGACGTGGGGAGTTCATCTTTCAGTGTCCTATCTTTTTGCCTTTTCATACTGTTCATGGGGTTCTCAAGGCAGAATACTGAATTGGTTTACCATTCCCTTCTCCAGTGGACCATGTTTTGTCAGGTCTATGATTTAATGTTTCACTTATTTCTGCTATTGGTTTATTGTTTTTTTTTTGTTTTTTTTTTAAATGTTCTTTCCATTTTTATGTATTTTGCTTTTTTTCCCAATAAGTGGCTTTGTGAGTAAATTTTTTTAATAAAAAACGAATCCCTTTATGTCTTTCTATCTTGTAATAAGGGTAGATAGCAGTGACATGTTGGTCTTTTTCCTTCCCCATCTTGGATATACTTAAATTGCTCTGCAGACTAGGAAGGGAAGAGAGTGAAAGATAAAAGACATCATGAGGGGGAATAAGGAGAAGAGGAGAGAAACCTAGAGGAGACAGGTCTGGGAGGTCTACCCATGTTGTAGGATGCATTAATATTTCATTCCTTTTTTTCCATAAATAATATTGTGTAGGTGTATCGCATTTTATTTATTCATTGTCAGTCGATGGACATTGGGCTGTGTCCATCTTTTGACTGTTATGAGTAATGCTGCTGTGACCCCTTCTGTACGAGCTTTTATGTGCACACATGTTTTTATTTTTCTTGGGTTTGGTCCTAGAGTGGACTTGGTAACTCTACATTTAACTATTTGAGAAACTTTTAGATTGCTTTCCAACATGGCCACATAATTTTACATTCTCTCAGCTATGTATGAGGATTTTGATTTCATCATATTCTCTCCAACAACTGTTATTATCTGACTCTTATAGCCATTTTAGTGAGTTTGAAATGCTGTCCCATTGTGGTTTGGTTTTGATTTGCCGTTTGCTCATGACTAATTATGTTGAATGTATTTTTGTGTGCTTATATGCTACTCTGTGTCTTATTTTGAGAAATGTTTATTCACATCCTTTGCCCTTTTAAAAACTGAGCTGCCTTTTTATTTGTCAAGTTTTAAGAGGTTTTTAAAAAAATATTTAATTGTGGTAAAATACACATGAAACTTACCACTTTAACTGTCTTAGGCAGTAGTGTTAAGTATTTTTACATTGTGCAACCTAGCTGCAGAACTCTTCAATCTGTAAAACTGAAACTCTGTATTCATTGAACAAGAATCCACATTCCTCTTTTCCTTAGTCTCAGTTTTTAGAGTTTTAAAAATATATTCTAGAAACAAATACATTGGCAGATTAATGATTTGCCAGTATTGTCTCCCATTCTGTGGCTTGTTTTGCCACTTCCCTGTTGTTTTCCTTTGAAGCACAATTTCACTTTGATGAAATCCAATTTGTCTATATTTTGTCTTATTATTTGTGCTTTGGTGTCATATCTGAAAACCTATTTCCTAATTCAAGTTCATGAAGATTTACTCCTAAGTTTTCATACAAAAGTATTAAATTTTTTGCTATTACATTTAAATTTTTGATTCGAGTTAATTTCTGTATTTGGAGCAACTTTATTCCTTTGCATTTGCATTTCTAGATGTCTCAGCATCATTTGCTGAAAAGAATACTCTTTCCTTATTGTATTTCTTGACAGCTTCATCAAAAATCAGTTGATCATAAATGTAAGTATTTGTGGACTCTTGGTTCTGTTTCACTGACCTATGTCTATTCTTAGGTCAGTAGTACAGTCTTGAATACTGTGGTTTTATAATACATTTTTAGAATAAGGAAGTGTGAGTTCTCCAATTTTGCTCCTGTTCAAGATTGTTCTGGCTGTTTTTGGTATCTTACATTTCTATATGAATCTAAGATATACTTGTCAGTTTGTACAAAACTGTAGCTGGGATTTTGATAGATAACTGTGTCAAATCTACAGATCAGTTTGAAAAGATTTGTCATCTTAAGGATATTAAGTCTTCCAATCCATGAATATGGGATTTTATTTCATTGATGTGGGTCTTTTTCAGTTTCTTTTTGTAGTTTTCTGTGAAGAAGTCTTGCATATATTTTGTTAAATTCATAACTGAGGATTTTCTTTTTTTATGTGCTATATCAAATGGAGTTATTTCTTAATTTCATTTTCAGATTGTTTGTTGCTTGTGTATGGTAACTAAATAGATTTTTATATATTTATCTTCTATAGGACAACCTTGCTGTAGTAGTTTTTTAGCTCTGATTTTTTTTGTGTGTGTGTTTATATTTCTTGTCATTTTCTATATAGTAATATACGATTATATACATATATATGTATATGATTTTGAAGCACAATTTACTCCTAAGCTTTCGTATAAAAGTATTACATTTTTAGCAAATTGGACTTCATCAAAGTTAATTTGTGCTTCATTATATATGATTATGTGTTGTAAACTGCCATCATTTTAGTTTTTTCTTTAAAATCTGGACGTCTTTTCTTTCTTTTCTTTGCTTAGTGGTCCTGACTAGAACCTCAGTGTACAGAATCTTGAGGAAATTATGCCCTATGAGATAAACCAGTCACAGAAGGACAAATACTCTATGATTTCATTATATGAGATAAAAACTAACTCATAGAAGCAAACAGTAGAATGGTGGTTACCAAGGGCTGGGGAAGGGAAAAAAAGGAACTGCTTATCAGTGTTCTAAAATTTTAATTATGCAAGATGAGTAAGTTCTAGAGGTCTGCTGTACGACATTGTGTTTATAGGTAACAACACCCTATCGCCCACTTAGCATGTGTTAAGAAGGTGGGTCTCCTTTTCAGTGTCCTCAGTAAAATTAAAAACGAAGTGGTGAAAGCCGACATCTTGTTTTTTTTACTGATCTTAGGGGCGAAAGCAATCAGTCTTTCATTATCAATTATGTTAGCTGTCAATTTTTTGTAGACGGTCTTTGTTTCTGTAAGGAAGGTAAATCATGAAGAGTTTTATTCTGAAAAGTTTTTGGATTTTATTAAATGCTCTTTATGCTTCTACTGAGATGCTCATGTTATTTTTGTCCTTTATTTTATTTATTTATTTTTTTAATGGCTTAAAATAGCAGATTTATCACCTTATACCTCTGGAGGTCAGAAGCCTGAAAAGGGGTCTCATGAGGCTAACATCACGATGTCAGCAGGACGCCATTCCTTCTGGAGCCTCTGGGGCAGTCTGTTCCTGCCTTTTCTAGCTTCGGGACACCGTCCACAGTTCTTGGCCTGTGTTCCTTTCCAGCAGTGGCATCGCTGCCGCCTCTGCTTTTGTGGTCATACCTCCTTCTCTGACTTTGACCCTCATGCCTCCTTCTAATAAGGATTCTCGTGGAGACTTCTCTGGTGGTCCAGGGGCCAAGACTCCATGCTCCCAATGCAGGGGGCCTGGGTGTTCAATCTCTGATCAGGGAACTAGATCCCACACGCCACAGCTGAGTTTACATGCTAAACCTAAAGATCTCTCATGCCACAGTGAAGACTGAAGATCCTGCATGCTGCAACAAAGACTCAGAGCAGCCGAATAAATAAATAAATATTAGAAAAAAAAAGAAAAAAGTATTCTTTTCAAAAAAGGACTATTGTAATTGCATTAAGCCCACCAGGATGTGTTAGTATTACTCGCTCAGTCATTTTCGACTCTTTGAGACCCCGTGGACTGTAGACTGCCAGTCTCCTCTGTCCACGGAATTCTCCAGGCAAGAATACTGGAGTAGATAGCCATTCCCTTCTCCTGAGGATCTTCCTGACCCAGGGATTGAAGCCAGGTCTCCTGCATTACAGGCAGATTCTTCACTGTCTGAGCCACCATTCACACATTCCAGGGATTAGGACATGGACATCTTTGGTGAGGTTGGGGGAAGACATTATTCTACCTATAGGCCTCTGACCCTCATGATTTTAATGTAATGGGAGGATTGGAGCTAAATGGTGCTTGGAACCTTAATCTCTTTATTTTTATGAATATAGTGTATTGCAATGCTTGTCTGAAGTTTAAACAAGCCTTGCATCTCTGGGATAATCCTACTTGGTTATAGTTTATTTTCTCATTCATGAATATACTGAGGCCCAGAAAAGAACCTTAAGTGGTAAATGTATAGAAATAACTGCTTATTTTAAATAACCTATGCCAGATTCTTGTTGAGTTATATCCTGTGTTAACAGCTTATTTGTTTCCTTGCTAGTATGATCAGATACTGTTAAAACTGTATTTAAAGATTATATAAAGTGAGAAATTGATGATCATAGAATTACTCTTTGCTTATTTATTTTATATTTTATGTGGAATTTATAAAATGTTTGTTTAGGTGTTTATTTTCAAAACTTGTATCTGCTATCTCCTTTTTGCAAAACTCAGACTTAAATTGAAGAAAATAGGGAAAACCACTAGACCATTCAGGTATGACCTAAGTCAGATCCCTTATGATTATATGGTGGAAGTGAGAAATAGATTCAAGGGATTAGCTCTGAGAGAGTATCTGAAGAAGTATGGACTGAGGTTCATGATATTGTACAGGAGGCGGTGGTCAGAACCATCCCCAAGAAGAAGAAATGCAAAAGGCAAAATGGTTGTCTGAGGAGGCCTTACAGATAGCTGAGAAAAGAAGAGAAGCAAAAGGCAAAGGAGAAGAGGAAAAGATGTACCCACCTGAATGCAAAGTTCCAAAGAATAGCAAAGAAAGATAAGAAAGGCTTCCTAAGTGATCATTGCAAGGAAACAGAGGAAAACAATAGAATGGGAAAGACTAGAGATCTCAAGAAAATTAGAGAAACCAAGGGAACATTTCATGCAAAGAGAAGTACAATAAAGTACAGAAATGGTATGGACCTAACAGAAGCAGAAGGTATTAAGAAGTGGCAAGAATACACAGAACTATACAAAAAAGATCTGAATGACCCAGATAACCATGATGATGGGATCACTCACCTCCTGGAATGCGAAGTCAACTGGGCCTTAGGAAGCATCACTATGAACAAAGCTAGTGGAGATGATGGAATTCGTCTTGAGCTATTTCACATCTTGAAAGATGATGCTGTTAAAGTGCTGCACTCAGCATGCCAGTCAAATTTGGAAAAGTCAGCAGTGGCCACAGAACTGGAAAAGATCAGTTTTCATTCCAATCCCAAAGAAGGGCAATGCCAAAGAATATTCTAATTACTGCACAGTTGTATTCATCTCACACGCTAGCAAATTAATGTTCAAAATCGTCCAAGCTAGGCTTCAACAGTACATGAACCTAGAACTTCCAGATGTTCAAGCTGGATTTAGAAAAAGCAGAGGAACCAGAGACAAAATTGTGAGCATCTGTTGGATCATTGAAAAAGCATGAGAGTTCCAGAAAAACATCTACTTCTGTTTTCTTGACTACACCAAGGCCTTTGACTGTGTGCATCACAACAAACTATGGAAAATTCTGAAAGAGATGGGAATACCAGACTACCTTACCTGCCTCCTTAGAAATCTGTATGCAGGTCAAGAAGCAACAGTTTGAACAGAACGTGGAACAACAGACTGATTCCAGCTTGGGAAAGGACTACATCAAGGCTGTATATTGTCACCCTGGTTATTTAACTTATATGCAGAGTACATCATGAGAAATGCTGGACTGGATGAAGCACAAGTTGGAATCAAGATTGCTGGGAGAAATACCAATAACCTCAGATATGTAGATAACACCACCCTAATGGCAGAAAATGAAGAGGAATTGAGGAACTTCTTGATGAAAGTGAAAGAGGAGGATGAAAAAGCTGGCTTAAAGCTCAACATTCAGAAAACTAAGATCATGGCATCTGGTCCCATCACTTCATGGCAAATAGACGGGGAAATAGTGGAAACAGTGGCACACGCTTGTTTTATTGTGCTCCAAAATCACTGCAGATGGTGATTGTACCCTTGAAATTAAAAGACGCTTGCTCCTTGGAAGAAAAGTTATGACCAACCTAGACAGCACATTAAAAAGCAGAGACATTACTTTGCCAACAAAGGTCCGTCTCGTCAAGGCTATGGTTTTTCCAGTGGTCATGTATGGATGTGAGAGTTGGACTCTAAAGAAAGCTGAGTGCCGAAGAATTGATGCTGTTGAACTGTGGTGTTGGAGAAGACTCTTGAGAGTCCCTTGGACTGCAAGGAGATCCAACCAGTCCATCCTAAAGGAGATCAGTCCTGGGTGTTCATTGGAAGGACTGATGTTGAAGCTGAAACTCCAGTACTTTGGCCACCTGATGCAAAGAACTGACTCATTTGAAAAGACCCTGATGCTGAGAAAGATTGAAGGCAGGAGGAGAAGGGGACGACAGAGGATGAGATGGTTGGATGGCATCACTGACTTGATGGGCTTGAGGTTGGTCCAAGCTCTGGGAAATGGTGATGGGCCTGGAACCCTGGCAGTGCTGCAGTCCATGGTGTCGGAAAGAATCGGACATGATGCAGCGACTGAACTGAACTTATTTATTACTGTTTAAATCTGCTAGTTTCTGTAACCATGTTTTAGATTTTTCTCAAAGCTTGTTTAAAATAGCAGAGATGTAGAAAAATGTTTAAAAGATTTCAGTAAATATGTTATAGATGGAAAATATTGTTTCCCAAGGAAAAAAGATGGAGTGCTTTTTTTTGTATGTTCTTACCGTTTGGTGAAGCACCATATTGCTTTAAGTCCTTTGAAAGGGCATTTTTTTTATTGTAATTAATCACATCAAATGGTATTTACATATGCATATTATTTTCATATAGTTAACAGGTATTCCTGACATATGTCAAACACTGACTTTTGTTTAGATTTAGTTTAGTTTAGATTTGTTAGTAGGAATCGTTTACTCCCAAATTTCACATAAGATTTCAAGTAAACTGTTTGTTTAGTTGTTTATTTTCAAGGCTTCTGTCTGATAATGTTGACACTCTGTACTTTGAACAGGATCGAAGAGTAAATTACTGGTTTTAATTGGACTTTTTTCTGCCCCATACTATATCACAAATTAATTTTGTAAACTCAGAGGAGTCAGTTTATTATTTGGATTGTGTCAATGTTTTTTTTTTTTTTGAAAATTGATGCTATAATCTCCCAAAACATTTCTCTGTTGAATTTTGATGTGTGATGAAAAGTGAATTTTATCTCATAATTGGCAGTGACCAGCTCAGTGGTTGGACTAAGAAGAAACTCCATAGTATTTCCCAAAGTTAAACTTGCAAGAAATAAAGGTCATGGTCTTTGTTGGATGGCCTGCTGCCTGTCTGATCCACTGCAGCTTTCTGAATCCTGCTGAAACCATTACATCTGAGAAGTATGCTCAGCATATCAATGAGTTGCACCAAAAACTTGAACGCTTACAGAGTCAGCATTGGTCAACAGAATGTGCACAATTTTTCTCCATGACAATGCCTGACTGTATGTTGCACACCCAACACTTCAAAAGTTGTACAAATTGGGCTACAAAGTTTTGGCTCATCTGCCATGTTCAGCTGACCTCCTGCCAACTGGCAGGAGGCAGAAAATGCTTTCCAAGAGTTCATTGGATCCCAAAGCATGGATTTTTATGCTACAGGAATAAACAAAGTTATTTCTTGTTGGAAAAGTGTTGATTGTAATTGTTCCTATTTTGATTAATAAAGATGTATTTGAGCCTATGATAGGGCTTCTGGTGGCTCAGACAGTAAGGAATCTGCCTGCAATGCAGGATACCCAGGTTCGATCCCTGGCTTGGGCAGATCCTCTCAAAAAGGAAGTGCCTACCCACTCCACTATTTTTGCCTGGAGAATTTTGTGGACAGAGGAGCCCATGGGGTTGCAAAGAATCGGTCACGGCTGTGCAACTAACACTTGATCCTAGTAAGAACCATTTAAAATTTATGGTCTGAAACTGCAGTTACTTTTGTGTCAACCTAATAGTTGTTCCCTAGAAACATATAACCTACGAAGACCAAAGAAATAGAAATTTGAATAGATTATAGCTAGTAAGGAAATTAGTGGTAATCAAAAACCTCTGAATAAGGGTAAGCATGGGACTAACTGGCTTCGCTGGAGAATTCTATCAAACATTAAAGAAGACATAACACCAGTTCTCCTCAACTCTTCCAAAAAATAAAAAGAGGAGGAAACACTTCCAAACAAATTTTTAGAGTCCAGCATTGCCCTGAAACCACAGCCAAAAAAAATCACCACAAGAAAGCTACAGATTAATATCCATATACTTATTTGATATTAATTCAGAAATCCTCAACAATATAGTAGCAAACAAAATTCAAGAGCACATTAAAAGGATCATGCCCTGTGACCAATGGGGATTTATTACTGGAATGTAAGTCTGGTTCAACATATGAGAATAAATCAGTGCCGTACACCACATTAACAGAGTGAAGGACAAAAACTACATAATCATCTCAATAGATGCAGAGAAAGCATTTGAAAATTGAATGCTGTTTCATGATAAAAACACTCAACAAATTACAAGTAAAAGGAAACTCCCTCAAAATGATAAGGCCATATATGAAAAGCCCACAGCTGACATTGTATACAACAAAAATTAGTTGCATTTCTATACACTAACAATGAGCAATCCAAAAAGACAAGAAGACAGTAATGACATTTATAATAGCATAAAATAGAATACTTGGGAATAAACTTAACCAAGAGGATATAAGACTTGTACAGTGAAAATTGCAAAACATAGCTGATAGAATTAAGACATGAATAAATGACAAGACACCTTGTGTTCATGATTGAAAGACTTAATATTGTTAAAAATGATTGAGCAATCATTTAAAAAAATTTGTTAATTTATTTTTGACTGTGCTGGGTCTTCATTGCTGTGCGGGCTTTTCTCTAGCTGTGGAGTGTTGGGCTGGCTCTCTGGTTGCAGTGTGCTGACTTCTCTTGTTGCAAAGCAAGGGCTCTAGAGTGAGCAGGCTTCAGTAGTTGTGGGCCATGGGCTCAGTCGTTGTGGTTCCTGGGCTCTATGGTACAGGCTCAATAGTTGTGGCAAATGGGCTTATTAGTTGCTCTGTAGCGTGTGGGATCCAAACCCGAGTCTTCTGCACTGGCAGGCAGATTCTTTACCATTGAGCCGCCAGGGAAGACCCTGATTGAGCAATCTTACTTCCGTAAATATGTATGAGATAATCGAAAGGATATGAAGGAGCTGTTTGCAGACCCATGTTCATTGCAGCATTATTCACACAATAGGTAAGAGGTTGAAGCAACCTAATTGTCTATGGATGAATGAATGAAGAAAATATGATACGTATTTACAATGGAATATTACTCAACTTTAAATAGAAAAAAAATTCTGACACATGCCACAACATAGGTGAATCTTAAGGATGTTATGCCATTCGCAAAAAGACAAATACTCTGTGACTTCCTTTGTTTGAGTCATGTAAAGTAATCAAGCTCATGGAACCAGAAAGTAGAATATGATTGCTAGGGGGTTGGGGGGTGGGATGCAGGCAGTGGAAATGAGTTGTTATTCAATGGAAATTTCAATTTAGCAAGATGTAAAAGTTCGAGAGATTTGTTATACAATAGTGTACTGTAGTTAACAACTGTACTATACACTTGAAAAATATTTAAGATGGTAAATTTTATTTTAAATGTTCCTTTTAACAAAATTAAAAAAGAGAAACAAAAAAGACAAAAATGGGAAAAAACAAAACATGCTTTGTAGGACATTAAATTTTACATTTTTTTAAAATGAAAAGTTTTAATGTCAAGTTGACTTCCATTATACCTTTAAAATGAATTCAGACTACTTTAGAAGTAATTAAACATGCAGGGCTTCTCTTAATTGATATTATGGTCAATATTCTCCTTGAATTTTTATATTTGTGGTGATTTATAGTTACGTTTTCTTTTTGTAGCATAGTATCTTAACTGTTCTACTTTTTATTCTTAGGGTACATTTAAATTCAAAGCAGAAAGTGACCTGTTCCTTGCTGAGCATCACAAGCTTTTATTGTATGATGGCAAACTCTCTGGTGCCATTGCATTCACGTACAATCCACGCGCCACAGATGCCCAACTCTGTCTGGAATCATCCCCTAAGGACAACCCTTCAATTTTTGTTCATTCACCACATGCACTCATGCTCCAGGTACTAGGAATGATATTTAACAATATTTTAGTGGTAAATTTTGATGTATTATTCAGGTGTATTTGGTAGCTTCTATTATAAATACATGAATTGTAACATTTTATTGTTCCTGTTATATTTTATTTTTAATAAAATATATTTAGTTTTTGGAAAAGAATCATTGGAATCTTTACTGTGTCTTCTATTTTACAAGGATGTGAAGGCGGTTTTAACACATTCTATCCAAAGTGCCATGCATTCAATTGGAGGAGTACAAGTGCTGTTTCCACTTTTTGCACAGTTGGATTATAAGCAATATTTATCTGATGAAATTGACTTGACTGTATGGTGAGTCCTTTTGTTTTTTCTTTCATTTGATGTGAGTTATTCTCATCACTGAGCTGCACAATGTTTTTTTTCTTCAATCTTGTAAATTTGTTGTAGAGTTAATAAAGAACATAAAGAAATTTGTGAATTATAATTGTTATTACAAATTCAATTCTAATAATATTTAAATTCTTTATCAGTTGGAAATAGGGAGCTCTAAAAAAAATTATGTTTTGAATAAAGTTAGACATGGTAATAATAATAGAAATGCATATATTTTTACCTAAAATGAAAATATTTAAAATGGTTATTTGGCAGTAATTTCTTTAAGTAAGTTTTCCATATTTAATTATTATTGCAGGTACCATTGAATTTAATTATTATTGCAGGTAACATTGAAATGCAAAATGTTTGATTATGTTACATAATAATAAGTGAATTGGGTTTTTCAAAACTAAATTGCTTATTTAGCACTTTTGTCCCCTCTCTTAGTGTTCAGTGTAAAAAAAGGAAGAGACATGAATTCTAGGACAAGTTATTAAAATGTCGCAGAGGATGTGGAAATGAATTTTTTTTGGCTATATATCCTAGTGAAACTATTTATAATAAAATAATTATGTTTAATTATTAATTGAGTGATTTTAATGTTTTTTGTATTCTCCCTTTTTGAAATTCTCTTTCTAATTTCTACTTTTGTATGCAACTTGAAGTCTACTACCAATGTATATGTTTAGTGTTGTAATAAATTTTCCAGATTATTTTTAGGCAACAAAATGAGTTGTTTTTAAAAGTAATTATGTATCAAAGCTAGTATTTATTGGCTACATTTAAGATAATTAAAATTATCCTTGACCTGTTGCTCCATCATAAAGTTTTTTTGCATCCAACTCTGAAACCTTTGTAACAGAGCTCAGTTACTTTTTTTTTTTTAACTTTTCAACTTTATTAGAATTGCTGACAGTTAAAAAATATAAGTACTTTTGTAGAGGAGGTTGGCTGTTCTCCCTTTCCTAATGGGAATCTCTCAAAACTTTTGAGAGGGACAAAACAGTCAGCCTTTATTCTATTCCATGTTGAGTATATAAAAGTCATGAGGTTGGAAGCATGACTGTAGTCTTACTACTTTAAATTTTTCTGTTCAGATAATGAGGAAAATACTTAAATTATTATTTGAATACTTCAGTTTGCTCCCATCTTTCTTTATCTTCCCTTTTACGTACCTATCGTCTGTTCAGATTAAGCCAGTTTGAGGATTTCTGTCCTAGCCTGTTTGCTCCATATCTTTTCCATCTGTTTGGCCTCTGCCTCTCCAAAATTGAATATACTTGCTTATCTAAGTTACATCTATTTCTTACGGCAAAGTAATAAACTTATATTAGCCATCTTACTACTTGTTTTTGGACATTGCTAATTTTTCTCTATTTTGTGCATGTTTGTCCTGTTGTTTCAAAAGTAATTATTAATGTATTTGTGAGAAAGAATATGAACTAAATATTTGAGTAATAAGTCCTAATCTTACATTAAAATTTTAGTCCTGAAATAATATTGGAGGTAGTTTTAGTAAAGCATCAGTTTCCTTGGAATAGAAACTTTTTATTAAGGGTAAGTGAAAGACTGCATCTATCTAACCATCTCCCCCCCATTTTTTTTAAGAGAACATGGTTTTTCAAACCGTTGTTGTTTTCCTTATTCTAGTTCAACTTTGCTGGCTTTTATCATGGAGTTGTTGAAGAACTCAATTGCTATGCAAGAGCAGATGCTTGCCTGCAAGGGCTTCTTGGTAATAGGATATAGTCTTGAAAAGGTAAAGTATGAAATGCTTTACATTTTTGATTCTTAATTTGCAGTCCATGAAACTTGGTCTGCTAAGAAGCTGAGAAATTCTGTTTGCAAGTGTGTCTCTTTGGTTAATGTAAAGTTACATAAATTAAAACAACCTGTTGCTGTTTTACCTTGCCCCCACTCTGTTTTATTGAATCTCAAAGCATCTTTAACTTTGAGCAGTTTGTGGACCAACTTTTTTCTGGTATTGACACCCTTTAACTTACTTCCCTTGCTCTGTGTTGATAGTGACCTTTGAAATATCTTCCTCTGCAGTCTTCCAAATCCCATGTCAGCAGAGCAGTACTTGAACTTTGCCTTGTATTTTCAAAATACCTGAGTAATCTGCCGAATGGGATGCCCCTACTCAAGCAACTGTGTGACCACATTCTTCTTAACCCAGCTATATGGATTCATACCCCAGCCAAGGTAATGCATACATTGATTTTGTGCTAGTATGTTCAATACATTTTTGTACTTGAGAAGAGTGATAATGAAGAGGATTTTCTTTTATCCTTTTACATGCTGTTGTGTAAGGTTTCAGTGGAATGCATTTTTTGACTAAATGTACTTTTTTTTTTTAATTGGAGGACAATTGCTTTACAATGTTGTGTTGGTTTCTGTCGTACAACAACGTGAATCAGCCATACATACACATATATCCAGGGCTTTCCTGGTGGGTCAGTGGTAAAGAACCTGCCTGCCAGGAGATGTGGGTTCAATCCCTGAGTCAAAAGATCCCCTGGAGACAGAAATGGCAGTCCTCTCCAGTATTCTTGCCTGGGAAATCCCATGGACAAGGAACCTGGCAGGCTAAATACTCCATGGGGTCACAAAAGAGTTGGATAGGACTTAGCAACTAAACCACAAAAATAATACATATGTCCCCTCCCTCTTGAACCTCCTTCCCACCTGACTAAATGTACTTCTGCAGGACAGTATTTCCTCCCTCCCTCCGTCTGCCCCTCCCTTCCTAAAGCAGTATCAGCATTTTTTGAAATACAGAAATAGTATATATTTTCTGTTGTTAAATAAAATTTTATTTGGGAGAGATTTTGATTTACATTTCCTTAACCACAGTTGGATAGCATATATATCTATGTGTCCTTATGTATGTATGAATGTATATACATACATATAAATATATACTCATTGTGCTCTCTCTCTCTGTTTTATACATACATATTCCTTCCACCAAAATGATGAGCTACTGAGTTTAATTCTTACAGGAACAGCTGAAGTGTCATCCTTTCTTGAGGGCTTCCATGATGTGCTGGTCTCATTTAATCATTTTCATTTCACATTAATTAAAATTACTAAACACAATTATATTTCATACAGTAGTTTATTTATTACTGTAACAGCAAACCAGTTGCATTAAGTAAACATAAGTGAATTTGTGATAAAATATGTAAATAAAACTTTTGATAAACTCTAATGTTCTATTAAGTTATCCTAAACATTTGATTTCTTCTCTCCCCCTCTCCTTTCTGGTTCACTTGCAAGTGTTTATCATTGTTCAGGTTGGAATAACATGTACTTACTTTAGTTGTCAGAAAAAAACGTCTGCAGACTTTTTTGCTCTTCTGGAGTCATAGTATCTTATTTTCAGCTGCTCTTTTCAGATGTTAAGGAGAAAAACAGCTGCTGACTCTGATTGCCATTTGGAAATAATCAAAGGAGGCAGCTGGAGGTTGTAGCTTTTTATCTCTGGGTTCAAATTTGACCTCTTTCTCTTCTGTGACCCTCAGTCTTATTTCTTTTCAAGGATTGTTTCAAGTTACTTCTTAAACTTTTTACTAAACACTTCTTTGTCTTACTAAGCAGCGCATTTGTAAGCCTTTGGGCCTCTTTTGATGTGGTCAAAAAACCTCTTAATAGACACTTAGATGTAGGGGAATATTTTAAAATGTTCATTATATCATTTCCTTAAGTCTGTAGTATTATTGCACTGTATTTCTTACCTTTTCCTTGTTAATACATTTCTTTAATTTCCTTTTTAGAATTTCAGTTGGTTTGTTAATATTAAACTCCAGTTTTGTTTCAGCCTTATGCTTTGTGTATCCTTGAGGGGTTATATCTAATTTTATCATAAAGGTAGTTATAACAAAAGGCAGATATAAAGTTTGTTTGACCTAAAGGTCATACAATTTGGGGGAGAAAGGAGCTTTTTAACAAAAAAAATGCAACATGTAAAATTAGGTTTAGGATTTTGGAAGGAACATATGTAGATGAGTGGGCATAAAGTTTAAGCTTCGTTAGGTTCATGGTAAATTCACCTCTGGTTACCAAAGTTGAGGGTATGGTTGTATGAATCAGTCTTTGCTTTTGGAACAGGCTGCTCCCAGTCATTTATAATACTCATTTAAGTTTGATTTGCTCAGAGACAGTCTTTTAAATGACCTGACAAGAGAGATGAGTTCTCTTGTAGACAATAGTCTTTCATTTGTTGAGGCCCTATGGATACAGTGGTGACTAAGACAGATCTGATTCCTGCTCTCATACATAGAATTTAGGTGCAATGGGAAAGACATTTTCATGTATAATTTGTGTGGTTAGTAATTATATAAAGAGTGAGTGAAGAATTATTCATAATTAGAATATGCGTGATCTTGAGGTCTCTGTTCTTATTTACCTCAGTATGTTGCTCTTCAATCCTATTGATTTTTCCTTAGCTGTAGTATCATTCTCAGGAGACTGACTTTCTCCAGTTTTCCATATCTTAGTTTATCACCTTTTGTTAGAATTCCTTCGTGCTTTCAACATATCACAGTCACTCTCATCAGAACATTTCTTAGCCCCCAAATTTGTAATGGTTTCTCTTTGTTTTCAGAATAAAGCATTAAGTCTTCATGCCAGTTCTTCCTAGGCTTTCTATATGAAAAACCAGTTATCCTCAATGGGTAGGTGGGTACCAGAAGTTATCCTAGAGCAGTGGTTCTTAATCTTGGCTGTCTATAGAATTAGTTGGGAAAGGTGTTTTTTTTGTTTTGTTTTTTTTTTTAACTGAAAACAGAATCTCACTCCCCTTTCCCTAGATTCTGATTTAATTGGTCTGGGACAAGACCCAGACAGGTATTTTAAAAATACTTTCCAGGTATTTTAATGCAGGCAAGATTGAGGATGGTTGTTCTAGATCTAGGGAAACTTTTTGTATTATCTACAATTTTCTCTATTTGAAATTTCCTCTTATTGTTAGAACCACTCATCTTCAAAGCCTACCACTCTTCTTGACTATTTTAGCTTACCCCAAAATAATTTCTCTGGCCTCTGAATTGATAGTATTTAATAGCTCTGTGGCACTCGTTTTGCAATTAATTACATATTGCCACATGAGTGTTATTAAGTTTCAGTAGGGGTCTTCATTACCTTTGGTTTTTCACTTAAAATTGGGTGTATTTTTAATCTTCCCCATTAGATCTTTAGCTCCCGAGGGACAGTGTCTGCGCCATTGTATATTCACTAATACAGTGCTCCAAATACAGGTGAAGGTAAATATTTTCTGGTTGAATTATCACAGTTAAGAATTTGAATCATGTCATAGAAAGTTCTGTATATCCTCAATAACAAGTAAGCTGGGGCTGTCTATCTGAACAGCAGTAGCAACATCAAAATTATGTTATCTTTCAGCAACTCTGTGTATTATAGCATGTTTATGATTTTCTAAACAATAATTGGATTTCTCTACTGGTTCAGCAGTAAAGAGTCTGCCTGCCAATGCAGGAGATGTGGGTGCGATCCCTGGGTCAGGAAGATCCCCAGGAGAAGGAAATGGCAACCCACTCCAGTATTCTTACCTGGGAAGGCCCATAGACAGAGGAGCCTGGCAGGTTACAGTCCATGGGTTGGGAAAGACTCAAACATGACTTAGCTACTAAACAACAACAACAAACCACAGTCATCTCTCGAACTTCGATTTTAAGTGGTTCAGAGTCTGCCATTCTTTACCATGTATTGTTACTGATTGACTCCCTAATTCATTTAACCTTGATTGTTTATAGGGCATCTGGAATATAGCCACCTAATTTTTATCTTTCAGGGTTAAAAAGGAAAATGCCCTCAACATCTGGGAATGTTCATTATGTTTAAACATAAATGTTCAGTTGTAAATGATCAGGAGTAGTTTGAGGTTTGGCCAAATTTAATGCCTTCCTTAATATTTCTTAGTTTGTGAAGTATATCCACTAGCAGCACAATGAAAAATTCTTGATTTCTGTATGAAAGTAGAACAAAAGTGGTTTTTATTTTGTGCTGTTGTTAGTAGTATAGTTGTTTGTGAATTTTAGAGACTATAATATTATACGACAATCTTTGTCGTAATGAGCTGCTATAACAAAATTCTGTTTTTCTAATAAACATTTCTTAAGGTAGGCTTTACATATTTTTGTATGATTTTCTTTTTTTGTTCTATTTTTAGTTACTCCTGCGTTTTTTTTAAATTTCTTCTGAGTTATTCCAGCTACTTGTTTTCTCCAAAACAAAGACAATTTCTAGCTTTTGAAGACAATTATGCAAAGTATAAATAGTAGGTTTATTATAAAGAAGTAAGTTCATGACTAATTGCTGATTGCAATTTTCTCAGCACTATAGGAATAGTGCTGCAAAAACGTGGTATATCTGGGGATGTTTACTTCATAGTGCTGCTGCAAAAGAAGCATTTGCCTGGTTTTGTTTTATAAGCAGTATGTGTGCTTGTGGGTATGTGTCAGTGGCTATATGTTGTCTGTTAACATGGAGGTTACTGTCAAGCTACTTAAGCAGCTTACTTTTTAGAACAAGTGTGGTCCAAATAGAGCAACCTGAGAGTATTACTGGAAGGAAGGGTAGAATGCTGGTCTGTTTCTTTGATTTGAGCTCTCTATTTTGATTCTCTAGGTGCAGCTGACACTCTATACTTACCTGTCCACGGAATTCATTGGTACAGTCAACATATATAATGCCATTCGGAGAGTTGGGACAGTGCTTCTCATAATGCATACTCTGAAGTACTACTACTGGGCAGTGAGTCCTCAGGACCGGAGTGGTATTACCCCCAAAGGATTAGGTATTTCATCTCTATCTGTATATTATGTTACATATACATGGAAATTCAGGATTTTCCCTTCCCTCCTTCCTTCCCTCCCTCTTTCTTCCATCTCTTTTTTCCTAAACCAATACGAATTACATTATTCTGAAAGTTTTTCTAAATCTCTTCATGGCAAAATTTTAATCTTGCTGATAATTTTAATAGTTTGTCCTAAACTATTTAATAGTTTTTTAAAATAGTTTTTATTTATTTAAACTATTTTATTAGTTTAAATAGTTTTTATTTAAACTATTTTTTGAATGAGTTGAGTTGAGTTCAGTCGCTCAGTCGTGTCTGACTCTTTGCGACTATTAAATAATCTACTATTTAATAGTTTGTGGTTGCCAGAGATTAACAGCTCACTGATTTTATAGAAGAATGTTACTTTTGCTAGTATGAGTTGTTTGGGGATCAAATATGACTAGGATAATTTCTAAGGCATTGAGGATGAAAGAAAATTCTATGTTAGCAACTAGTGTTGATATTGAGTTCAGTTATCCCAATGAAAGTCATTGACAGCAGTGTTTTTTGAGATAATGGAGATTTTTTTGTAGGAGTAGGGAGTATCTGCTTCTAATAACTTATATAAGGAAACTACAGAATTTCAGTAATTATTTTCTGTATAATTGGAACTGACTTATTGGAAGACTAATGTTCATTCAGTATGTCAATAGTTCATAGATGGGGTCAAAATAAAAGTTTTGACAAATAGTGCCTCGTTTAAAGTATTGCAAAACCTGCTTAAAACTGGTTTATATCATTGTTCATTGTTATTCAGTCACTATGTTGTGTCCTGTTCTTTGTGACCCCATGGACTGCAGCATGCCAGGCTTCGGAAGTCTTTCACTATCTCCTGGAGCTTGCTCAAACTCACGTCTATTGAGTCGATGATGCTGTCCAACCATTTCATCCTCTTTTGCCCCCTTCTCCTGCCCTCAGTCTTTCCCAGCATCATGGTCTTTTCCAATGAGTTGGCTCTTCACATCAGGTGGCCAAAGTATTGGAGCTTCAGCTTCAATATCAGTCCTTCCAATGAATATTCAAGACTGATTTCCTTTAGCATTGACTGGTTTGATCTCCTTTCTGTTTAAGGGACTCTCAAGAGTCTTCTCCAGTAGCACAGTTTGAAAGCATCACTTCTTTGGTACTCTGCCTTCTTTATGGTCCAACTGTCACATCTGTATGTGGCTACTGGAAAAACCATAGCTTTGGCCATATGGACCTTTGTCGGCAAAGTGATGTCTTTGGTTTTTAATATGCTGTCTAGGTTTTTCATAGCTTTTCTTCCAAGGAACATCTGTCTTTTAATTTCATGGCTGCAGTCGCCATCCGTAGTGATTTTAGAGTGGTATCATCTGCCTATCTGAGATTGTTGGTATTTCTCTCAGCAGTCTTGATTCCACCTTGTGATTCCTCCAGTCTAGCATATTGCTTGATGTACTCTGCATTTAAGTTAAATAAGCAGGGTGACAATATACAGCCTTGTTGTATTCCTTTCCCAGTTTTGAACCTGTCAGTTGTTCCATGTCTGTTCTGTTATTTCTTGGCCTGCATACAGGCTTCTCAGGAAATAGGTAAGGTGGTATGGTATTCTTGTCTCTTTAAGAATTTTTCACAGATTGTTGGGATCCACGCAGTCAAAAGCTTTAGCATAATCAGTGAAGCAGAAGTAGATGTTTTTCTAGAATTCTGTTGTTTTCTCCGTAGTCCAGCATGTGTTGGGAATTTGATCTCCGGTTCCTCTGCCTTTTCTAAATTCAGCTCTAGGGCTTATTTTTGCTGAGTGTTAGAGCATCTGCATCTTCATCTGCGAAGAATATAATCAGTCTGACTTTGGTATTGACCGATGGTGACATCTACGTGTGGAGTCATCATGTGTAGTTGGAAGAGGGTGTCTGCTATCACCAGTGTGTTCTCTCGACAAAACTGTGTTAGCTTTTGCCCTGCTTCCTTTTGTACTCCAAGGTCAAACTTGGCTGTTACTCCAGGTTTATATTGTAAAAGAGGGTTAACCATGGTTAATAGGCTGATAGTTTCAGTAGAATTTGGTGCAGGGGCTCAGAATATGGCCCCTGCTCTTTTGTCAGTTTTTCTCTCTCCATTTCCCAGTTCTTCTGTATTGGCTCTTTTCATGTACTTTCTCTCTTTGTAGTAGCAGCAGCCACCCTACCTTCACATCCCCACAACTTTAAATCTAGCAAGAGTATCTGTCTGTATCGAGCATTTCCAGCAAAAGTCCTTTTAGTCTCTTTGTTGCTCACTGGCTCTGATTGCATCGTGTGTCCATCTGCATGGCAGTGTTCTTCAGATTGCCCAGAAGAGGAGGTCCTTCTTACCCCCAAAACACGTGATCTGAGTGTGAAGATGGCTTCAGTGCCTTTAGAAGAATTGAGGGCTATTGTTTTAAATCAGGAGATAGATGCTGGAGAGTGAAACAATATACATTCTGATTTTTTACTCAAAGGCTTTGGTTATTCAGTGATTTACAAAGACGAGGTTTCATATTTGTACAATATTTTTAAAAATCCCTTTCAAAATAAACTAGGTTTATTATCAGACAATGTGCTATCATTTAGAAAGCTGTGAGAACACATGAAAGTTCCATGATCTTGTTTGAGCTGGCATGTTGCAGCAGATCTAGAACTAAATCATTATTTCCTGATGGTGTAAGAGTGTCATGTATCGTCCTGGGTGTTTGTATTATATTCTAGCCTTGATTTTATAACTGATTAGTGATCTTGGGGAAGTCTCATACTTCAAGTGAGAAAGCTGGCCAAACTGTATGGTTCTGTTGTAATTCTGTAACCTTTCTTGTCTAGGAATCGTCATGTGGAACAAATTTTAAACAATTTTCTTCCTAGTTTAATTGATCTCTTCAAGGTCATGTTGGTCCTGTGCTTTGGTGGTCTAGGAACTAGCTGTAAATAATGATTAGTGGGGGGAAAATTGCAGAAAATATGAGGCAAGCAAGTACCTGAGTTAGGATCTTAGGACAATGAGTATTTGGTTTCAAAAGCTTTCTACTTAGGAATTATATGTTTGAGACATGAAAATTGACTTTAATGTGAGCCATGTGTGACCAAGGACTTTTTCAAAAAGAGAAGGAGATGTCAGAGGTGGTCAGCACAATGCTTCCCTCCTTCGTGGATGACATTGTGCTGAAGTGTGCTTTTTGAGGGTTTTATATTAGCTTATACAGTGGTAACAGTAGAAAAGTTTTTTCATACTAAGTTCATATGTAAAGTTTAGATTTTCTTTTGCTTTTTTTCCTTTTTAAACTTATGTTGCCATAGTAAGATTTCCAAAGAGTCTTTTAAAGCTAAATGTAAATTTGTTACCTCATCTTTCTATTTTGAAATTCCTTTGACCTTAGTCAAAAACAAATGTCTTCATTGCAGTTTCTGTGTAACTGATTTTGTGCATTGGAAGCACTATGTATTCAATCACATTGAGATTGAATGCTTGTTTTTCTAGAGGAATTAAACTCTTCAGGAAAGTTACCTTTACGTTCCTTATAAATAAGTGGGAAAACTGTTGGGAATGGGAATTTTATACTTAGCTTCAGGGTTTTTGGAATACTCAATGTGTGTGCATATGTGTTTGTCTTTTTTTAAAAGATGGACCAAGACCTAATCAAAAAGAAATGTTTTCTCTACGAGCATTCTTGTTGATGTTTATTAAGCAATTAGTAATGAAGGTGAGTTCACATTTCTTATCCAGTAGCATGTGTTTATTGTAACATAATTTCACATAAAATGCTCTGTTGGTTTATTTATTGTTTGCTCTGTTAATGGGTTTACACAGTGGAAAATACTTTGAAAGGTATGTATTTCCTTGTTTGTTTTTTCTTATTGTTTCCTAGGCATATATTGCTAAACATTAGTGCAGAATTAGAGATCGATAATTGTAAGTTATATTATATGAATTTCTATTGGAGTGCAAGTGTATTCATACTTCCATTCAGCAAGTATTTACTGAGTTGCTCGTAGTTCCTACCAGTCCTAGACCTGGTGATACAGCAGTCGACAGAACTGCTCAAAAGGAGGAGGTTTCATTTTTAAAGAGTCCCTCTACGTGACATCCAGATTTTGAAAAATAATTTTCCTGTATAAAAATGTAGGATAGAAATGATTACATTTTGTTCCATTTCCTTCCATTATCAGTAAAGTAAAATTTAATATTATTTTTCAGGAAGGTGTTTTGGTTTTATAAGATGCCAACATATAAATATATTTTTCTCAATATCTTATTCAGTATTTTCCTATATCATTTTATTTTGTAATCTTTATAGTTTAATGCTTTATTAGCTGCCACATAATATTGTGGTAAATGGACCTAACTGTTGGTATATGTTTCAGAATCAGATATCTTATTTCTGTTTATTTAAAAACTTATCCTTTACATTGTCTCTTTATGTTCCTTCCTACTGTGTTTAGTTTCTAATTATCTTATTGCTCTTTTTTCAGATTTCATGCTTGTTTTATGATTAATAGTACAGTAGCTTGAAAATTTTCATAATGTATTCATACTAAAAAAAGTGCAGTGTTTTTCCCACTGAAATTACCACTCAGTTTTTAGTACTTGACATTTTAACTCGGTAATTTTAGAAACTGTTCATTTTAGTCTCCAAGTTTAATAGGAAAAGATAAGCAGAGAAGTTATCTTCTGTGTTTAAAGGCGTGACAGGTGTAATACCCTTGCACTTGTCCTCAGTGACCATGTTCGCCTACTTCAGGGTTCTGAGGCTCTGCTAGATAAGTCACCACCCATTTACAAGGTGCCGCACACAGGGTGCTGGTGTCCGATCTCTCTGACCTTCTACATTGTGCTGCCTACTGCATGTCTTCAGTGCTTCCCCGAGTCTTTATTTTATGTTTAGATTCTTTCTTTCCTTTTCGGTTTAGATTCTATATTACATTATTTTTTTATGTTTATAGCAACTGACCAAGTTGGCAAATCTCTGTGTGTAATTTTCCTTTTCAAAAAAGTTTTTTATATGTAAGTATAAAATACTTGTATTATGTTTTTTAAGGATAATGGAGTAAAGGAAGATGAACTACAGGCCATTCTTAATTATCTACTCACTATGCATGAGGTAACGTGAATTTTATATGTTTTATTTTTTGAAGTTATGGGCTTTTTTAAACATAAAAGAGTTAAAGAACTCTCTTATTAATGATGTAACTATACCTGTACCTGTGCTCAGAATGGAGAGTAAATTAGGAATGAAAGCTTAGCAATTTGCATTGAAATATTCTTTATTACTACAACTTGCCTCTGTGAATAAGCATGAGAGGCTTTAAAAAGTATGAAAATAAGATCTCATTAACCTAATAAGACTAAAGAATAACCTAATAACCAAAAAATACTTTCAGTGTATTTCCAGGTACCAGTATAATAAATGGAAAAATAGATAACAAAATGACTACAAATGATTGGACTTTTGAATTCCTAACATACTCTTCCCACTGATTTTGCACAATCAAATACTGTTAAATCACTCATTTATAATTGATTTAAAATTAAGTGGTTGTAAAGGAGGTTAAATAGGTTGAAATGTCTGGAGTTTTTTCCTTTATTGAGTTGGGAAAATTTGATATATGCCCAATGTAGTCTAAATAAATAATCTAATTAAATGTATTTTATATAAGTTAAATCTGGAAGTGAATTTCATATAAAGCATGGCATTTATATGATAACTTAAATTCCTATGTATAATTCATGTTTTATGAGTTAGCATATTTGTTACGTCATGAGAATAGTGCCTTTTAAAATCATTAGTAGATAAGAGATATGGTTTGGATCTGTCTTTGTTAATTGGGGCAGAAGAGAATGGGTTAAATTTCTTGGTAGCATCATGTTTGACCAAAACATTAATGAGTATGATTTCTTTTTCCTCTTGAGTAGGGTAGTCTCTCTTTAGATTTTCTTGACCATTCGGGACCAAAATATTTCATAACTGAGAAACTGGAAGTCACAGTGATCTGTTTTCCTTGAAACTATTAAATCAGATATTTTTTGGGTCCTTCAAATCACACTTTTCCAAAGCCCCAGTGCCCTACCTCTAGATGATTTATTTAGCATATTGAGAATTAAATATTGAAGTAGCTGCCACAGCGAGAATTAAAAAGCAGTGAGTGAAAACCTGGACGAAGGGCACCATAGAGATGACTTCCTGCTGCTTCCCTTTGTATCTTTGGGTTAGTAATGCCCAATAATGCCCTTATGATATACTGAATAGTCGACAAAGATTGTGAAGGGTTTTCTTGAAATTTTTAGATTTCAGAACTCCTTTGTGCTTATTCTTGTGCTTTTCTGCAAATGTTATCAAATTATGCCATATACAGAAGTGTGTTCACCCAGTGAACATTTATTGATCATTTGGAACCTTTTCCCCCCATGTCTCCCTTTGTATCTGATTAAGCAAAAATAAAAGAAGCTGCATAGGAACAGTTTTAAAGTCCAAAGAGACACCAACTTTGTTTTAAGGCTGCAGTAGCTGATACAAAATCTCCTTGTTGCCTTCTCCAGCCTTCTCTCTGGAGATACAGCAATAAATTCAGAAACCTGTTAGCTAACACAGGAGTTTTAAACACTTCTCCATTTGCTTCTTTAACTACCTGTCATGCCTAACAGTGTATCATTTAAGATTTCAAACCACAAAACCAGAGAGGGGAGAAAAATATGCCACCCCAAACAAAAACCCACCTTAAAGTTTTGGGAAAAAATTTTGCTTCCCTGTTCTCCACTTGGGTGATGAGACCTGCACCATCACTGCAATGTCCATTTTCAAAAATGTCAAGAGGCAGTCTGTACGCAGATGGGCTTGCAGTGTATGTTTCTGTGGCCCAGGTGGTGAGTCTATGGTGTTTATCACATCATGTCTGCTTTGGACAAATTAAAAAATACAAAGATTATTATTGCCATGTATATAGATGTAGAAAAAGCAAGAGAATTCTAGAAAGAAACATAGAAAAGGCATACAAAAAAAATAGCCAAAAAAAAAAAAAAAAAGCATAGAAAAAAATAGAAAAAGCAACAGAATTCCAGAAAAACATCTGTTTCTACTTCATTGAATATGCTAAAGCCTTTGACTGTGTGGACTACAACAAACTGTGGAAAATTAAAGAGTTGGGAATACCAGACCACCATACCTGCTTTCTGAGAAACCTGTGTGCAGGTCAAGAAGCAACAGAATTGGACGGGGAACAATGGACTGGTTCCAAATTGGGAAAGGAGTACATCAAGGCTGTATATTGCCACCCCGCTTATTTAACATATACACAGAGTACATCATGTGAAAAGTTGGGCTGGATGAAGCACAAGCTGGAATCAAGATTGCCAGGAAAAATACCAGTAACCTCAGATATGCAGATGACACCACCCGTATGGCAGAAAGTGAAGAACTGAGGAGCCTCTTGATGAAAGTGAAAGAGGAGAGTGAAAAAGCTGGCTTGAAACTCAACATTCAAAAAATGAAGATCATGGCATCTGGTCCCATCACTTCATGGCAAATAGATGGGGAAACAGTGGAAACAGTGACAGACTTTATTTTCTTGGGCTCCAGAATCAGTGCAGTTGGTGACTGCAGCCATGAAATTAAAAGACATTTGCTCCTTGGAAGAAAAGCGATGACAAACTTAGACAACATATTAAAGAGCAGAGACATTACTTGGCCGACAAAGGTCCATCTAGTTAAAGCTGTGGTTTTTCCAGTAGTCATGTTTAGATGTGAGAGTTGGACTATAAAGAAAGCTGAGCACTGAAGAATTGATGCTTTTGAACTGTGGTGTTGAAGAAAACTCTTGAGAGTCCCTTGGACTGCAAGGAGATCCAACCAGTCCATCCTAAAGGAAATCAGTCCTGAATGATCATTGGAAGGACTGAAGCTTCAATATTTGGTCACCTGATGTGAAGAGCTGACTCATTGGAAAAGACCCTGATGCTGGGAAAGATTGAAGGTGGGAGGAGAAGGGGACGACAGAGGATGAGATAGTTGGATAGCATCATCGACTCGATGGACATGAGTTTGAGCTTGGAGTTGGTGATGAACAGGGAAGCCTGGCGTGCTGCAGCCCATAGGGTCACAAAGAGTTGGACACGATTGAGGGACTGATCTATACTGATATCTTTAATACTAACAACAGATTATATGGGGCTTCCCTGGTGACTCAGATGATAAAGAATCTGCCTGCAGTGTAGGAGACCCAAGTTTGGTCCCTGGGTTATGAAAATCCCCTGGAGAAGGGAATGGAAACCCACTCCCGTATTCTTGCCTGGAGAATTCCATGGACAGAAGCTATAGTCCATGGGGTCGCAAAGAGTTGGACATGACTGATCTGCTAACACTTTTTCCTAGATAGTATATGAGAACTGTCTAGTTACCATTTCCCATAAGATCTTATTTCAGAACTAGTTTCTTGAGAGACTTAGCGCACATTGTGGTCCTAGTTAAATAAATTTATAGTGATACACAGTATCTTCCCCCCAACACTACTACCATATTCCCAAGGTCTATTAGCATATTGAAGCATCAATTTGTCTTTGTTGTAATAAAACAGAACAGCCTGTTTGTCCTTCCCTGCCAATTTCTTGTTGAAGGCAATGGAACGCACTCCAGTACTCTTGCCTGGAAAATCCCATGGACGGAGGAGCCTCGTAGGCTGCAGTCCATGGGGTCGCTAGGAGTCAGACACAGCTGAGTGACTTCATTTTCACTTTTCACTTCCATGCATTGGAGAAGGAAATGGCAACCCACTCCAGTGTTCTTGCCTGGAAGATCCCAGGGATAGGGAAGCCTGTTGGGCTGCCATCTGTGGGGTCACACAGAGTCAGACATGGGTGAAGCAACTTAGCAGCAGCAGCAACCAATTTCTTGATGTGTACTCACTCCTTAAAAAATAAGAAACCTGTAAATCAATACCTGTTACAGCAATGGAATATGTTTTAGGAAATCTTGATGCAGTTAAATAGTCATTTTATATCTTTGATTATGAAATTATTTGACTATTTGGTGTTGTGTACTTTGAATTTTATAGATGAATATATATATATATATATAAATGTGTAGTGTCTTTAAACAAGTGTATTTGTACAGAAGCCTACTTATTTTTTTGATATTCTAATTCATTATTACAGAAGTAGTCATTGTTCAAATAAGTTGTTTTTCCTTATTTAAATAAAATTCTAAAATAATTTTAGGATGACAATCTAATGGATGTCCTACAGCTGCTTGTTGCATTAATGTCAGAACATCCTAACTCTATGATACCTGCTTTTGACCAAAGGAACGGGTTACGGTAAGACTTTAACATTTCAAGAATTTTAATATATTTAATATAAGAGATTAGTTTTGAAATGATAGGTTCTTAGATATGAAAATTGTTACTGGATCCTATAAAACAGGATATAAGATTCTTTTATTTCATGTCTTATGTTTTTTGAAAAATTCTTCAATGATACAGGATCTGTTACTGTTTACTAGGTGAGGACAAATCAAGCAAATCATTCCAGTGTTTGTAGAGTTAATGGTATTATGCAGCTATTGTAAGGTCAAATTCTCTAACAGACCTCTCTTTAGGTCCTAGAATAGTAATATACAATTGTGATCTAAGAGAAGATCTCCATATCTTTCCTTTAAAATATAACCTTTTCCAACCTCAGTCCCAAGTCGTCATTGTATTAGTCTGCTCAGCATGCTGTAACAAAATATCCTAGACCAGGTCGTTTAAACACCAACAATTTGTTTTCTCACAGTTTTGGAGACTGTAAGTCCCAGATAAAGGTGCCTGAAGGGTTGGTGTCTGGTGAGGGCTTTTCCTTTGGGGTGTAGGCAGCCTCCTTCCTACTGTGTTGACAGGGTAGAAAGAGAGCGAGAGAAAAAGCAGAAAGCTCTTTGTTTTCTTTTTAAATAAGGATGCTAATCCACTTGAATCAGGACGCACCGTTATGACCTCATTTAATTTTTGCTTTTTATTTAAAATTTTAATTGGAGTATAGTTTATTTGCAATGTTGTTAGTTCCCAGTGTACAGCAAAGTGATTCAGTTGTAACTATACATATATCTAGTCTTTCTAAGATTTTTTTCCCATGTAGGTCATTACAGAGGATTGAGTAGAGTTCTCTGTGCTATACCTCAGGTCCTTATTTGTTATCTGTTTTCTCCCAAATTCCCCCTGCCCCACCTCCTAATCATAGTTCCCTGTCTTATACTTAAAACTTCTCTGTCATATCTGCGTCTTGTTCTGATGATAGGTTTACCCCTTCAGACTGTATTTTCTTGCCTCGTTCGCATGTCTTGACCTCCTTTAACTTAACTGATTTCTTTTCCGAATACAACCACAGTTGAGCTTAGGAATTTAGTATATGAGTTGGGGAGCACATATTCAGTCGGTAACAGTTATCAGCAACAAAAGAGAATACTTCTGTTTTAAGTCTTTCATTTAATGAGAAGGTTTTGGGGGCACAAAAGTTTAACAGATACTTTGCTGAGTGATCAGCTGCAGTAAGTAATTTAATAATCTAGTTATAATAAATTTTCCATACCATGGATCATGGAAAAAGCGAGGGAGTTGCAGGAAAAACATCTGCTTCATTAATTATACTAGAGCCTTTGACTGTGTGCCTCACAGCAAACTGTGAAAAATTCTTAAAGAGATGGCAGTAATGGCAGTACCAAATCACCTTACCTCTCTCTTGAAAAACCTATATATGAGTGAAGAAGCAATAGTTAGAACTGGACATGGAAAAATGGACTGGTTCAGAATTGGGACAGGAGTACAACAAGGCTGTATATTGTAACCTTGCTTATTTAACTTATGTGCAGAAATGCTGGGCTTGGATGAATCACTAGCAGGAATCAGAATTGCCAGGAGAAATATCAACAACCTCAGATACGCAGGTGACACCATTCTAATGGCATAAAGTGAAGAGGAACTGAAGATCCTCTTTATGAGGGTAAAAGAGGAGAGTGAAAAAGCTGGCTTCAAACTCAGCATTCAGAAAATTAAGATCATGCCATCTGGTCCCATCAATTCATGGCAAATAGATGGTGAAAAAGTGGAAGCAGTGATAAACTTTATTTTCTTAGGCTCCAAAATCACTGTGGATGGTGACTGTAGTCATGAAACTAAAAGATGCTTGCTCCTTGGAAGAAAAGCTATGAGAAACCTAGACAGTGTATTAAAAAGCAGAGATACCACTTTGCTGACAAAGGTCTGTATGGTCTAAGCTATAGTTTGTGCAGTAGTTTTGTACGGATGTGAGAGTTAGACCATAAAGAAGGCTAAGTGCCAAAGAACTGATGTTTTTGAATTTTGCTGGAGAAAACTCTTGAGAGTCCTGGACAGCAAGGAGATCAAACCAGTCAGTCCTAAAGGAAATCAACCCTGAATATTGATTTAAGGGCGGTTGGTTAAGCTCCAATACTTTGACTACCTGATGCAAAGAGCCAACTTATTGGAAAAGACCTTGATGCTGGGAAAGATTGAAGGCAAAAGGAGAAGGGGAAAGCAGAGGATGAGATGGTTGGATGGCATCATCAACTCAATGGACATGAATTTCAGCAAACTGGAGATAGTGGGTGACACTGAAGCCTGGCGTGCTGTAGTCCATGGCGTTACAAAGAGTCGGACACGACTTAGCGACTGAGTGACGACAGCAAGCAGTCTTTTATTACACAGTTTTGGTTTGTTTTTCAGTGTTCTTTCTGTGTAAGATAGGAGATGACTTCATGCATTATACTTAGGGAGTGCATTTTCAGAAACTCGCCGAGAAGCAGAACCAAAAGTGTTTGCGCGTGCGTGTGTGTGTGTAAGAGAGAGAGAGAGAGAGAGACAGACAGACATGTATGTTAAGGAATGGGCTTATGTGATTGTAGAAGCTGACAGGTCCAAAATTTGCGGGGTAGGCTGGCAGGTGGAGATCCAGATAAGAGTTGATGTTGCAGTTTGAGATTAAAGTGTCTGCTGGCGTAATTCCCTCTTCCTCTAGGGAGGTCAGTTTTTTTTGTTTTGTTTTGTTTTTTTTTAATTATTAAGGCCTTTAACTGTTCCAATGAGGTACCCACATTATGAAGGGTAATTGACTTTATTCAGTCTACTGATTTAAATGTCAGAGTAAATGCTGACCTCATAGAGTTATTTGGGGAATACTTCCTAGCCCTAACCTATCATCTTTGCATCTAGTGATCTGTTAACAAGTGTTCATTTTTTGTTTTGTTTTATCAATAAAGGTCAGTCTGCAAGTTCTGCCTATCCTTTATAGGTAGTTGTTCTCTTGTCACTTCATTTTTTAAA
Source organism: Cervus elaphus (assembly GCF_910594005.1). NCBI lineage: Eukaryota > Metazoa > Chordata > Mammalia > Artiodactyla > Cervidae > Cervus > Cervus elaphus. The sequence continues at coordinate 62,721,259 of NC_057819.1, read as the reverse complement.
ACCTCTCATCTTGCTTTAAGTTTTTCTTATACATGCACCACTCAGGGATTAAGGCGAGAGCTGGGTGATAATTCACGTTTGTATAGAAAGACTTGATTGATATTGTGGCCTGAGTTTGTCCAATACATTGCATCTCTTAGGTCAGTTTGTGGCTTTTGAAGGTTTTTACACAGATCTTGAGGATTCTTCCCCTTTGTTTGCTCCTAGCTATTCAGCAGTCTCCTACCCTCTCTAGTCTGTGTGTGCTAAGTTGCTTCAGTTGTGTCTGCTCTTTGCAACCCAGTAAAGGACAGAAATGGTATGGACCTAACAAACAGAAGATATTAAGAACAGTTGGCAAGAATATACAAAGAAACTATACAAAAAAAAAATCGCCATTTTCCAGATAACCACGATGGTGTAATCACTCACCTAGAACCAGACATCCTGGAGTCCAAAGTCAAGTGGGCCTTAGGAAGCATCACTACAAACAAAGCTAGTGGAGGTGATGGAATTCCAGTTGAGCTATTTCAAATCCTCGAAGATGATGCTGTAAAAGTGCTACACTCAGTATGCCAGAAAATTTGGAAAACTCAGCAGTAGCCACAGGACTGGAAAAGGTCAGTTTTCATTTCAATTCCAAAGAAAGGTAATGCCAAAGAATGTTCAGACTACTGCACAATTGCACTCATCTCACACGCCAGCAAAGTAATGCTCAAAATTCTCCAAGCTCGACTTCAGCAGTACATGAATTGAGAACTTCGAGATGTTCAAGCTGGATTTAGAAAAGGCAGAGGAACCAGAGATCAAATTGCCAACACCTGTTTGATCATCGAAAAAGCAACAGAGTTCAGAAGGACGTCTACTTCTGCTTTATTGATCATCTCAAAGACTTGGACTGTGTGCATCACAGCAAACTGGAAAATTCTTCAAGAGATGGAAATACCAGAGCATCTGACTTACCTCCTGAGAAATCTGTATATAGGTCAAGAAGCAACAGTTGGAACCAGACATGGAAGAACAGACTGGCTCCAAATTGGGAAAGGAGTACATCAAGGCTGTATATTGTCACCCTGCTAATTTAACTTAATATGCAGAGTACCTCATGTGAAATGCCGGTCTGGGTGAAGCACAAGCTGGAATCAAGATTGCTGGGAGAAGTATCAATAACCTCAGATATGCAGATGATACCACCCTTAAGGCAGTAAGTGAAAAAAACTAAAGAGCCTCTTGATGAAAGTGAAAGAGGAGAGTAAAAAAGTTGCCTTGAAACTCAGCATTCAGAAAACGAAGATCATGGCATCTGGTCCCATCACTTCATGGCAAATAGATGGGGAAACAATGGAAACAGTGACAGACTTTATTTTTTTGGGTTCCAAAATCACTGCAGATGGTGACTGCAGCCATGAAATTAAAAGACACTTGTTCCTTGGAAGGATAGCTGTGACCAGCCTAGACAGTATATTAAAAAGCAGAGACGTTATTTTGCCGACAAAGGTCTGTCTAGTTAAAGCTATGGTTTTTCCAGTAGTCATATATGGATGTGAGAGTTGCACCATAAAGAAGGCTGAGAGCTGAAGAATTGATGCTTTTGAACTGTGGTGTTGGAGAAGACTCTTGAGAGTCCCTTGGACAGCAAGGAGATCAAGCCAGTCAATCCTTGGAGAATTTCAGTCTTGAATATTCATTGAAAAGACTGATGCTGAAGCTGAAACTCCAGTCCTTTGGATACCCAATGTGAAGAACTGACTCATTGGAAAAGACCCTGATGCTGGGAAAAATTGAAGGAGGGAGGAGAAGGGGACAGCAGAGGATGAGATGGTTGGATGGCATCAACGATTCGATGGACATGAGTTGAGCAAGCTCTTGGAGATGGTGATGGATAGGGAAACCTGGCATGCTGCAGTCCATGGGGTCGCAGTCACGCACAAGTGAGCAACTGAACTGAATTGGACTGTGGCCCACCAGGCTCCTCTGTCCTAGGGGATTCTCCAGGCAAGAATACTGGAGTGGTTTTCCATTTCCTTCTCCAGGCCTCTAGTCCGTCGGAACCCATTTTCTTAATTCCTGTAACCTGAAGGATCGTTTTTCTCACAATATTAGCTACCTGAACTTCTGACAGAAAGTAACTCTGAGATATAGACCATGGGTCAGATTTATAAGAGAAAAGTGAAAATTCAGACTCTTACCTACAAAATGTGTAATGCCTAAGTATTAACTTCTCCACACCAATGCACCTGCTTTTGTGTGGTCTTTGGAGTACTTGGAAAATTACTTTTTCTGTTTTGTCTGTAGTTAATAGTTCTGATACATAAGACAGAAGCTCTGTTGTCCTTGCTCCATTTTGGTTGGTTGAATGTATATGTTCATCATTACACTGACATTCAGAATATTTCACTGTTGTAAAAATCATCTGTGCTTTGCCTGTTCATCCTTCTCTCAGCACCCCCCCCTGCCCCCGCAACCCACAACCACTAATCTTCTTATTGTCTCCCTTGTTCTGCCTTTTCTAGAATGCCATATAGTTAGTATCATTTACTGTGTATTTTTTTCAATCTGAGGCTTTTAAATCAAAAGGCTTTTCATAGCTTGATAGCTCATTTTTTGTAGGCCTGAATAATATTTCATTGGTTGGATGTCTACAGTTTACTTATGCATTGATCAAGGACATCTTGGTTGCTTGCAAATTTTTGCAGTTACATGTAAAGCTGGTATAAACATGCATATGTCAGTTTTCCCTGGAAATATGTTTTCACTTCCTTTGGATAAGTACCAAAGAGTGCAGTTGCTGGATCGTATGGTAAAAGTATGTTTAGTTTTGTGGGAGACTGCTAAACTGTCTTCCAGAGTGGCTATACTTTCAATTTCTTCTGAGGGTGATAATTTGTGTTGCTTCTCACCCTCACCAGCATTTGGTGGTGTTTGGCAATTCTAATAGGTGTTTTATTTTTGTTTTCATGTGCATTTCCTTGATGACCTATGATGTGGAGCATCTTTTTATATTCTTATTTGCCATCCGTGTATCTTCCTTGATGAAGTATCTGTTATGTCCTTTGGCTTGTTTATTGTTGGTATATAGGAAAGCAATTGACTTTGGATATCAATTTTGTATATTGCAACGTTGCTATAATCACTTACTATTTCCATGATTTATTTTGTCAGTCAGTCCTAGATGTTCTTTGTAGGTGATCATGTCATCTGCAAACACAGATAGTGTTATGTGTTCCTTCGCAGTCTGTATACTATATTTACTTTTCTTGCTTTACTGCTTTAGGAAGAAAATTTGGTATGATGTAAAGGAATGGTGAGAGGGGACAGTCGTGCCTTTTGCTTGATCTAAGTAGTAAAGTTTTGAATTTTTTTCCCATTGAGTGTGATGTTTGATGTAGGTCTTTTGTAGATAGTCTTTATCAAGTTGAGAAAGTTAACCCTCTATCCTTAGTTTATTTAGAGTTTTTAACATGAATGGCTGTTGGATTTGTCAGATTTTTTTTTTATCTAATGATATAACTGATAACTTTTCTTATGTGTTTATATGATGATTACCTTAACTGATTTTCAAATGTGACTATCCTTGTATACCCAGGATAAATCTCAGTTGGTCATTGTATATGCTTCTTACACTTTTCTGGATTTGATTTGCTGATATTTTGTTGAGGATTTTTTATCTCTATTATGTAAGATATTGGTCTAACATAAGATATTGGTAGTTGTAGCTTCTCTTCTGGTTTTGGTACAGGGTCATGATGGCCTACAGAGTGAGAGTGTTAGGAGTATTCCTTCTGCTTCTCTGCTATGATGGAGCCGGTAGAGAATTGGTATAATTTCTTCCCCAAATGTTTAGTAGATTTTACCAGTGAATTCCTCTGGGTTTGGTACTTTCTATTTTGGTGGTTATTCAATATCTGTAGTAGATATAAACCTATTCATATCTTTTATTTTTTCTTGAGTATGTTTTGGCAGATTGTGTCTTTCAAGGCATTGGCTCATTGCATGTAGGTTACAGAAACTGTGGGCGTAGAGTTCATAATATGCTGTTATAGAGGCGTGGCTTCTGTAGTTATAGTCCTCTTTTTATATCTGACTTTAGTAAATTATGTCCTTTCTCTTTTTTCTTAGCCTCCAAGGAAGCTTATTGATTTTATTGATCTTTTTGAAGAATCAACTTTTATTTTTATTGATTTTTTCCATTTTTTATTGATTTCTACTCCAGTGCTTATTGTTTTTCTTCTGCTTACTTTCAACTGAATTTTCTCACCCTGATGCCCTAGAGTAAAAGCTTAGGTTATTGATTTTAGATCTTTCTTCTTTTCTGTTAGAATATATGTATTCAGTGCTGTAAATTTTCCTGTAAGTGCTGCTTTTGCAGCATCCCACAGATTTTTATAAGTTGTGCTTTCATTTTCATTTAGTTGAAAATGTATTTAATTTTTTGAAATTTCTTCCTTAACCCACCTGTTATTTAGAAGTATGTTGTTAAATCTTCAAGTATTTTTGTGTTTTGCAGGTATCTATTATTGGTTTCTAGCTTAATTTCATGTGGTTTTGGAGCTGGTGTTCTATAATCTCCAGTCTTTATATTTGTTGTTTATGTGTTTTTAACAGTCCTGGATGTGGTCTACTTGGTGAATGTTCTGTGTGAACTTAAGAAAAATGTGTTTTTCTACTATTGTGCAAGGAAGTCATGTATGTGTGTGTGCTCAGTTGTGTCCAACTCTTTGCAACCCCATGAACTATATAGTCCACCAGGCCCCCCCATGAAATTTTCCAGGCAAGAATGTTGTAGTGGGTTGCCATTTCCTACTCCAAGTGATCTTCCTGTCACAGGGATCCCACGCCTCTCGCGTCCCCTGAACTGGCAGCCGGGTTCTTCACCACCGTGTCATCTGGGTAGCCGTGGAAGTGGTACATAGATATCAGTGATATCCAGTTGTTTGATGGTATTTTTGAGATTAACTATATCCTTACTGATTTCCTGCCTGATGGATCTATCTTTTTCTGAGAAAGGGATTTTGAAATCTCCCACTATGATAATGGATTCATTGTTCCTCCTTGCACTTCTGTAAGTTTTTGCCTTACATAGTTTTAGGCTCTATAGCTAGGTACATGCAGGTTAAGGACTGTTATATCATGTTGGAGAATTGACCTGTTTATCATGATATAATGTCCTTCTTTATCCCTAATAACTTTCCATACTTTGAAAACTGTCTGAAATTAATGTAGTTACTCTTATTTTTGATTAGTTATTAAGACGGTATATTTTTGTCCATTCATTTACTTGTTATCTATATATATATTTATATTTAAAGTGGGTTTCTTGAAGAGAACATAGAGTTGATAAGCAAATTTCTAAATGTTAGAAATGTATATTAAATTCTCTCATATCTTACTTGAAGACAGGTTTATAATTGTGTGACTATATGAAAAAATATACATATATAAGATATTTACTTTGGAAACATACTCATAGTAATTTGTTTTTAATTTATTCAGTGTTGTCTATAAACTTCTGGCATCAACAAGTGAAGGAATCAGAGTACAAGCTCTCAAGGCAATGGGCTATTTTTTAAAACACCTGGCACCAAAGTGAGTATGCATGAAATCTCAAATGAACTGTTGCATATTACATATCAATGTTATAAATCTTTGGGATAGTATTTACATTGTGGTTCCTCTAGTCTGTTTTTTATTTATTTTTATTCATGAAATTCTATATAAGTTTAGTCCTCTTTCTACATATTAAAAATTAAGTAGGAAACAGAAGTATATTTTTTCTGTTTATATTTTAATTTTTCTTCATTTTGTTCACTATGAGAATACATTTGTATAAGTTGAATTCTAAATAAATCTAGGTACAGACTTCTTTTCAGGTGGCTTGATCATCATTTGCTTTATCTGTAGTATGTAGCTAACAGAATTAACTGGGATATTTGTCACATACTGTATTCTATTATATGTATAACTAAAAACTGAAACCTCCATGCTTCTTTTCTTAACTGAATGCAGATGTTCATGTCCTACCTATTGTTCCTTATACCAGAATTGGTTTATTATAAAAATTAGCAGTTTTGGTGGTAGAAAAATATTGGTAAATTTGTAGTCTATGTGAATCCAGCTGACTGACTGTAAATAAGGTTACATTGGAACACAGCCACAGTCATTTATTTGCTTATTATCTATGGCTATTTATACAACAGCAGTGTTGAGATATTGCTGCAAAGAGCATGGTACACAAAACTGGAAAAATATACTATCCAGCCATTTGCAGAAAACATTTGACAAACACAGGGGTAGAATTAAGTTTGTAGTCCTTGAAAGTTTAATTTTAGTATGTTTATCATCACAGTGTTTATTTTAAAATTCTCTTTCAGGTCTTCTACCTTTTCTTCCACATTGATTTTCTACTTTACTTATTTGGCTTTAGATTATTATTCATGGTGCTGATAGTAAAAAATTGCTGTGAAGATTTTGCTTTAGATTTTAATTCATGGTTTAATTCAGTTCAGTTCAGTCTCTCAGTCGTGTCCAACTCTTGGCAACCCCATGGAGTGAAGCACGCCAGGCCTCTGAGTCCATTGCCAGCTCCTGGAGTTTACTCAAACTCATGTCCATCGAGTCAAGATGCCATCTAACCATCTCATCCTCTGTCATCCCCTTCTCCTGTTTTCAATCTTTCCCAGCATCAGGGTCTTTTCTAATGACTCAGTTCTTCTCATCAGGTGGCTGAAGTATTGGGAGTTTCAGCTCCAGCATCAGTCCTTCCAATGAACACTCAGGACTGATCTCCTTTAGGATGGACTGGTTGGATCTCCTTGCAGTCCAAGGGACTCTTAAGAGTCTTCCCCAACACCACAGTTCAACAGCATCAATTCTTCGGCGCTCAGCTTGGCTTTATAGTCCAACTCTCACATCCATACATGACTACTGGAAAAACCATAGCTTTGACTAGACAGATCTTTGTTGGCAAAGTAATGTTCAGTGTTCAAAAAACGAAGATCATGGTATCTGGTCCCATTACTTCATGGCAAATAGATGGGGATACAGTGGAAACAGTGAGAGACTTTATTTTCTTTGGCTCCAAAATCACTGCAGATGGTGACTGCAACCATGAAATTAAAAGATGCTTGCTCCTTGGAAGAAAAGCTATGACCAACCTAGACAGCATATTAAAAAGCTGACAAAGGTCTGACTAGTCAGAGCTGTGGTTTTTCCAGTAGTCATGTATGGATATGAGAGTTGGACCATAAAGGAAAATGAGCACTGAAGAATTGATGCTTTTGAACTGTGGTGTTGGAGAAGACTCTTGAGAGTCCAGTCCCTTGGACTGCAAGGAGATCCAACAAGTCCATCCTAAAGGAAATCAACCCTGAATATTCACTGGAAGGACGGATGCTGAAGCTGAAACTCCAATATTTTAGCCACCTGATGTGAAGAACTAACTCATTGGAAAAGACTCTGATGTTGGGGAAGATTGAAGTCAGGAGGAGAAGGGGCCCACAGAGGATGAGATAGTTGGATGGCATCATAGACTCAGTGGACATGAGTCTGAGCAAGCTCTGGGCGTTGGTGACAGACACGGAAGCCTGGCATGCTGAAGTCCATGGGGTCGCAAAGAGTCGGACATGACTGAGGGGCTGAACTGAACTATGAAGATTTTGGTGATGATTTTTGCTGTGCTGTGGCAGAACCAGTCCCATTTTTCTTAAGCTTTAATTGTTCCCATATCGTAGTTGTATTTCTGTACTTAAAGATTTTGTGGCCTTGTAAGTTCTAGGTTGACGGAAATTGGGGGCATTATTGAGTTGGAATTTGTTACTATTGTGAAAAACATTTTTGTGTCTCCTTCATCAACTAAATAGTAAAACTTTGCGTTTGGTTTTTTTTTTCCTGTGTAATTGCAGAAGAAAAGCTGAAGTCATGCTTGGACATGGGTTGTTTTCATTGCTAGCTGAAAGACTCATGCTTCAGACAAATTTAATCACAATGACCACGTATAATGTCCTATTTGAGGTAGGAATGCATGAGCATTTAATCTTAACTAATTTTTATCTAAAAATACCTATATAATTGAGTTGACTAATGTTTAGATGAAATAAAAGCATTTAGATTTGATGTGTGATTTTGAAACTAGTTATTTAAAGAAGCTGTACTATATCTTAATAAATATGTTATCCTGTGAGTTATTTAACAGTGCGGACATCTCTGTTTAAGTATTTTCTCCATTGTATTGACTGTTTGATGTCTCATTTTATAATTAATTTAAAATAGGTTATAATGTTGATTAGTGTTGTACTTAAAGTTCATTAATAGTGATAGTGATATAGTGATTAATATATATAGTGGATTAATCTAATCCAATCTGGTGCTTCATTTCTGTAGATTCTCATAGAACAGATTCACACTCAAGTGATACATAAACAGCATCCAGATCCTGATTCTTCAGTAAAGATACAGAATCCTCGTATGTATTTAATATACTTTGTTTTTGATATTCGTTTTTTGTTTTTCAAGCTTTATTGTTATATAATTGACATACAACGTTGTGTAATTTCAAGGTGTACCGTGTAATATGTTGATATATGTTGTGAAATGATTACCACAGTAATGTTAGTAAGCACACTCATGGCTTTACATAGTTTTAATTTTTTGTGTTATACGTAGCAACTTTCAAATGCATAATGCAGTATTGTTATCTGTTGTCTCCAGGTTAAAGATTACATCCACAGAACTTACTCACCTTATAACTGGAAACTTCTGGTTTTTGAGCACCTTCACCCATTTCTCCCATTCCCTTCCTTTTAACTTATTTTTTATAAGTACATTTTGTTACCAAAAGGAAAGGCACTGAAGAACCTAAAGTTTATATTGTTGAAAACACATTGTTTAGATAACATTTCATTATAGGAATTAATATAATAGTAGTTTTGTTTGTGTTTGGTGTTGACTGTAATTTCAAATTGACCTTAGGTCATGGGGAAATGTTTATATAGAGATTTTCAAGAATTATATGCGTAAGATCTATGTTCAGATTTTTGGTAAAGTTTTGATTGTACTATTTAGGTGATGTCAGGCTAAGTTACATGGACCATGAAGGTGGCTTTCATTTTAAATTCCTGTCAAGTTTAGAATAAGAAGTGTGGAATTGAAAAACATCTGTCTTCTTAATTGTTTAAGAACTTAGTCTTGGTTAATAATCTTTTCTTTTAATATTTAGAATTCTTAAGGACTTATAAAATGTGTACATTTCTCATCTTGCTTTTTAAGATTATTGATATTAAAACAACTGGTTTGTCGAATTTATAAATTTAATTACTTCTTGTGTGGTGAGTGGTGTTCATGTTTGTGATACTATTTCAGTACTAATTTTAAAAAACACATGTCGTGTGTGTGTTTAATTTTTCTTCGCTTTCAAGGAATTGTGATATCATTATTTTATAAAGTAAAAAAGGAAAAAATACCTCAATTATATTGTTGTTTAGTCGCTCAGTCATGTCCAACTCTTTGCAACCCCATGGACTGCACCATGCCACCTTCCCTATCCTTCACTATCTGCTGGAGTTTGCTCAAACTCATGTCTGTTGAGTCGGCGATGCCATCCAACAAACTCATCCTCTGTTGTCCCCTTCTTCTCCTGCTTTCAGTCTTCCCCAGCATCACGATCTTTTCTAATGAGTCGACCCTTCGCATCAGGTGGCCAAAGTGTTGGAGTTTCAGCTTCAGCATCAGTCCTGCCAGTGAATTTTCAGGCTTGATTTCTTTTAGGTTGTACTGATCTGATCTCCTTGCTGACCAGGGGACTCTCCAAGAGTCTTCTCCAGCGCCAAAGTTTGAAAGCATCAGTTCTTTAGCACTCAGCCTTCTTTATGGTCTAGCTCTCATATCTATACACGACTACTGGAAAAACCATAGCTTTGACTGTACGGACATTTGTTGGCAAAGTGCTGTCTTTGCTTTTTTAATGTGCTGCCTAGGTTGGTCATAGCTTTTCTTCCAAGGAGCAAGCGTCTTTTAATTTCATGGCTGCAGTCACCATCCACAGTGATTTTGGAGCCCAAGAAAATAAAGTCTGTCATTGTTTCTATTTTTTCCTTATCTATTTGTTTCGAAGTGATGGAATTGGATGCCATAGTCCTCATTTTTTTAACGCGTAGTTTTAAGCCAGCTTTTTCACTTGCCTCTTCCACCTTCACCAGGAGGTCCTCTTTGCCATGGTGGTGGTCTCATCTGTGTATCTGAGGTTATTGATATTTCTCTTGGCAGTCTTGATTCCAGCTTGTGCTTCATCCAGCCTTGATGATATATATAATATCAAATATATTTTATGTAGTTATGGGAAAGATGACTTATTGAAGTCAGAATTTTAAAATATATTGTCTGTGTAATATAGTAGCAGAAAATATAAGCTGTACACTGTGGTATTTAAAAAATGGGATGTCTAGCTTTTCAGTCTTAGGTAAGTGATTTTTGGGTACATTAATTTACCCAAATGGGTAATTAATAGTATCTCTACAATCTGGGTGATAATAATATCTAGTTATCATTTTGTGAGGATTATATGTATTAATATCTGTATTTTCTAAAAAAATATCTCACACTAGTATATCCTCGAAGTTAGTGGATATTATCGTCATGGTAATCATTGTTCGGGTAGAGAAAATTTGAATTTGTCATTAGAAGATTTCAGAAATTGCTCCTAAAATGTCATTAAGTTTATGATAAAATATCTTTTATTTGATATTTTGAACTTGCTGCTTTAGAAGCACCAAAAATCTTGGCCAAATGCAGGTTTAGAGTTTCTCAATTTTTATTTGGGTAAAACTTTGGTATATTATTATTTGATTTTTCTACTTTGATATTTATATATTTTAAGCATTTCTTTTTTTAAAATTTATAGTATAAATTTAGTCAGTATTTAAGAGTATTACAGGAACACTTATTTATTGGGGGTGTTTAATAGGTTTTAATTTACTTTTCATATTTTTGTATCTAATTTTACTTTTAAAATTATGGAAGAAAATCTTGATAGCTTCTAAAATGCACAATGATAAGGGAAAAAGTAGGTGCATATTATATATATATTGTTGAAGAAGCTGAGAATTCTTTTTTTCTGAGATTTTAATTTTATATATATGTTTTGAGTATTCAAAAAAATTTTAAATATGTATATTTTAAAATCAACTTTATTATCTGGCAGAGATTATGGAGAGGTGTCAGCAGTCATTGAATTCATTTAGAATTTAATTTGATTTACTACAAAGTTTTTAAATTTAAGTATTCTGTCTAATGATGCAAATAAAAAATTCCTTTCTTGTTTATATATGATTTCTAGTGAATGTTTTGACAGTCTTGTTTGCAGATAATTTGTTTTATAACACAGAAGAGGATATTTTAGGTGTACATTTATGTCAGGGAAGTAAAAGAAATTGAATATAGTGATGATCTTGCATCATGAAGTTTTTGTAATGTTGTGGTTTTTACTAATTTATGAATTGTCTTACAGAGATACTAAAAGTAATTGCAACCCTACTTCGAAATTCTGTCCAGTGCCCAGAGAGCATGGAAGTTCGCAGAGCATTTCTTTCTGACATGATTAAACTTTTTAATAACAGTAGAGAAAATAGAAGGTAAGCAGGATCAGTTACCTTTTATTTTCAGTGTTCAAGTCTAGCTTTGAATAAGCTTATATTTTCTAGGACAATTTGCTCTAAATACTGTGAAATGAACTTTCTATATGCCTTATATTAAAGTAGTACAAGTAATACACCATACAGTTATTTGAACTTTCAATACCTCATTGTTTTTATTTGTTTTGTATACATAATAAAGCTGGTTGTTTTGTTCATGTTGTTTTAAACTTTTACGTTTTTAGAATTCTTTGAAGTTGATTTACTTTTTAAGTAATTCAGCGTCCTCTTAATATTTTCAGGAGTTTGCTGCAGTGTTCTGTGTGGCAAGAGTGGATGCTTTCTCTCTGCTATTTTAATCCTAAGAATTCAGATGAGCAAAAGATAACAGAAATGGTCTATGCCATATTCCGAATCTTACTTTACCATGCAATCAAATATGAATGGGGTGGCTGGCGTGTGTGGGTAGACACTTTATCAATCACACATTCAAAGGTAAGTTTTTTAAAATGACAGTATATTTTAGCATTTTAAATGTCTGTAATTTTGATTCTCTAACAAAATTTTATATACTTAAAAAGAAGGGAAGAAGGCAGATTACACTTTGGAAGCGTAGTGAACAACTGAAACAAGGGCTAATTAAGAAGAAAGATAAAATATTTCTAAGTTCCTCAGAATCAGAACAGTTTTTTTTTTTTAAATGTCATTGTTATGTGTGCTTAAAGAAGTGAAACCTTGTAACACACATAGGAATTTGTATTTTCAAGTAGCCATTTTCAAGATACGTTTTTCTGAATTTTACAGTACTTTAAGCCTTTTTGAACACAAGGTGGCGTACAATATTCAAAGATAAGACGTGTTTTAGTAATATAAGGTGGTTAAGTAAACAAAAAGCTCTGGCTAATTTTGCTTTTGCTCATATTTTATAGTCTGTTAAAAAATTTGTTTCAAAATCTACTAGTCTTTTTTTAAAATAAAAACACCTTAATCCAGTGTTACTTATTTATATATAGCTTTTGTTTAAAAATATCAATGAAATGTCCTAGATATATAAAAAGTTAGAAGGAATAATGTACCTACCATGTTTATGAGAGTGGGTTCTCCATCCCAGTTGCTTTGTCTACCATTTTCAGCCCCTCTCTTCTCTCCCACTCACCTGAATTTGGTGCTTTCATTATTTCTGTGTCTTATGTGTATTTTTAATTACACACATGCGTACCACACTGGAGAATTTTATTTTTCGTATGTATACTTACTATAGATAACGGTGTTTGTATGAAATGCATTTTTCGGTAACTTTCTGTTTTTACTTATCACTCTTTGAGGTTCATGCATGTTGACCAAGGTGGTTGTGTCCTTTTTCTCAGTTATATGTATTCCACGGTATAACTTCATCTGTTTATCATTTTGATGAGAATTTTTGATGTATTTTGTATACATGAGAAAGTTCCTTTCTAGAATTGGAATCGATAATTTGTAAGGTGCAAATGTGAAACATTACAAGATACACAATGCCTTTTCCAAAGTAGTGTATCAGTTTATATTCTTGCCAGTGATGTATAAATACTCATGTCTTCATATCACCTCATTACTTGTTATGGCTGGAGTTTAAAAAATTCCAAATATGATGAATTTTAAATGCTGTGTTTCCCTAATTTTAATCTGCACTTTTTTTGTTTTGTGGGAGTTCTTCATATATTCTTGGTCTTAATCCTTTGCTACCTATATTATTTATGAGTGTCTTCTGTCAAGTTGTTGCTTTTCTTGTTATGTTTGGGTCCTCTGAGGAAATTTTACATTTCAAATAACATTCAGTTAAATATTCAAATGAAAATTCAGTTAAATTTATTAGCTTTTATTATGCTTTATATATCTTATTTAGGAACTGTACATATATCCAGAAGTAATATAATTAGCAAATATTAATATTAATTATAAGTTGACTAGAAGGATAAAGAACAGAAGTGATAAATTTAGTATATCTTTATTTTTAATAAATAATAATTTATTTGTATCTGGCTGCATCAGGTCTTAGATGCTGCATGCAGGATCTTCATTCCGTCGTGTCAGATCTTCCCGTGTGGGGCATGGACTCTCTAGTTGCAGTGTGTGGGCTTAGTTGCTCTGCGGCTTATGGGATCTTAGTTCCCTAATCAGGGATTGAACCTGCGCCCCTGCACTGCAAGGCAGATTCTTTACGACTGGACCCCCAGGGAAGTCCCTGGTATATCTTTAAATGTTTTATTTTACTGACTATCATAGTTATTGCTCTGGAATAGTTTGCCTATCTATTGGAATATGGGCTTCTCTCATAGCTCAGTCGGTAAAGAATCTGCCTGCAAAACAGGAGACCCGGGTTCAATTCCTGGGTTGGGAAGATCCCCTGGAGAAGGAAATGGCAACCGACTCCAGTATTCTTGCCTGGAGAATCCTATGGACAGAGGAGCCTGGTGGGCTACAGTCCATGGGGTCTCAAAGAGTTGGCCACGACTTGGCGTCCAAACCACATTGGAATATGTTGTCATTTCCTAAATATATGTTCTTGAGTGTTTGGATAACTTCAGCTATTTGAAGTAATTAGATGTTATTATTAATTCTGCTTCCTCCCTCTTCAGTGAGAGAAAGATGTGTTGCTATTGTAAGGATTTACAAAGGTATCTTAGATTATACCACGATCTTGAGAATAATCCAGTGCTAAATGAGGCAAAGATGTGATTTTAAAAAATGGCTTTCTTTTAGTCTCTGCATTTTTAAGCTAATCAGTTTAGTGAAAGGCAGTCTTCAAAGAATTGTGGCCTAAGGGCCAAATCTGGTCTGACCTGTTTCTGTCAATAAATTTTTATTGAAACACAGCCACTTGCATTTATTTATGTATTTTGTATGACTGCTTCCATGCTACAAGTATTGAGTATTTGTGACAGAGACTTTTTTGCCCCTATGCCTAAAATACTTACCATTTGGCACTTTGCAGAAACACCTTGCCACCTCTTCTCTGAATTATTTTAGTTTGTGCTGGTACCCAGCTATTCTGATGTCTGCTGTAGTGAGCCGTTGCAGTCTGGTCTGATTTTCTCCTAGTAGTATATTTCCCTTTACTACTTCATGAGAAAAATAGGGTTAAGTTTAGATCTCACATAATTCAAATTTATCTGGATTTCAAATATAGCTGGGAGAGTTCTCGTTTAGGAAAGTGCGCTGTGAATTAGATTTTAATAATTTTATGCCTATTCCCTGTTAATTCAGCACTTTCGTATACACTTTAGTTTGTCATGTCCTTAGGAAGAATGGCTAAAGGAATATAATCTTTAGAGCAGTAATTCTTGAAGTACTATCTGAAGACCTTGGGACTCCAGGAGACCACTTCAGGGAGTGGAGGGGTGCACCTTTTCCAGCTACATATCTAGTTAGAAGATAGATTTTTCTTCATGTACTGCAGTCTAAACAATATAATGCAACAGACTGAATACAAAAGCAGATATTAGAGTGTAGGTATCTTCTATTATGCCAGAATTGAAAGAGGTTTGCAAAAATAATAGCAAATGAAATTTGTGAAATAATAGCACTCTTCTCATTTTTATTATTGCTTTGAAAAATGCCATTTATATTAATAGATCCTGGGTTTATTGCTATTTTCAAAAGAAATTAATATTTGTAAAATTTCTTAGCTTTAATTTCTAATGTGGTAACTAGTAATAGGGGCTTCCTTCATGGCTCAGCTGGTAAAGAATCCGCCTGCAATGCGGGAGATTTGGGTTTGATCCCTGGGTTGGAAAGTTCCCCTGGAGAAGGGAAAGGCTACCCACTCCAGCTTTCTGGCCTGGAGAGTTCCATGGACTGTTTAGTCCATGGGGTCACAAAGAGTTGGACACAACTGAAGACATGCCCCATATAAATAAGTACTTTGGATCCTGAGACCAAATGCTTGAGAAGTGTAAAATCATTGACTGTTTAGGGCCAGTAGCCTAGTCTCTTAATTATTTTCTACCCACAAAACAAAAGGGGTGGAATAGAACATATCTCACCTTAGCTTTTGAGTGTTTATAGTTAAATATTTATATCCAGTCACCGGTCTATTTGTGTAAGTAATGAAGATAGCATGGACTTTGGAGATAGGCTGGTCCTGGGTTTGAATTCTGATTTATAATAATTTATAGTTTGTAAACTCAGGGAAGTTTCTAAACTTTTCTTAACCATCAGTGTTAATCTAGAAATGGTAAAAGTGGTAATTAATGTGTTTATCTGACTGTAGGAGTTAATGAGTGAAGTCACAGCAAATGAATTTAAATGACAGTTTTCCTTTGTTATAGCCCTGTCATTCCTCCTGCTAATCCTTTGTTCTGACTCTTAGTGCTAGCTTATTAGTAAGGCCCTAATACTTTATATTTGATATAAATACACATTTTTAAAAATTTTCTTTTCAAATGAGTTAGTTACATCCAAAATCATTTGTGAAGCATATATGCTAAGTGAAGGAAGAATTGTGACTACCTGACTTAAAAACATGCTTCATGGTTCAACCTTTCCAACCCCCACCCATCCTCATTTCCTTCTTGAAAAGTTAAAAAATATGTGTTCATAAATAATATAACCTCTTATATTGCCTATTTTTATATTTTATGAAAGTGACATTGTACTGTGTGAACTCTTCTGTTATTTTTCTCATCAAGCCTTTTCTTTCAAGAATCTTTTTTATTCTTTATAAATAAATAAATTAAAAAAAAGAATTAATCAAAGTCATTAGTGTGGGAGAGAGTTGATTGAAGCCAGGGATGGGCAATCCTTGGCCAAATCTTGCATGCTTCTGTAAATAAAGTTTGATTGGAACATACAGAAAAATCTTTTTATTCTTACGTATAGCTTTCTTTCGTTCATTTTCACTGCTGTGAATAGTCAGGTGCTCAAAGGCAAAGGCTTTAATAGAGGTGTCATTTTCAAACTTCATGTAACTGTTGTTCCCAGTAAGAAATTTATTGTGATGAGTTATGTGTGTGTACATATGTGTGCACACATGTCCTCCTCTCCCCCCACACACCTGAAATAGAGCTTGATTCTATGAGATAGTGTTCACTCTTACTAAATGTTGGTATGGAGTTATTTTTGATGATGGGAATTCCTTAGTTGTCCTGGAGTTACTGCTGGTCATGAAATCCCTGTTCAATCCCTGGTCAGAGAACTAAGATCCTGAAAGCTGTGTGGTGGAACCCCTCCCCCGCCCCGGCAAAAATGCTGATGATGCCTCAATAAAGTGATTCCATGATCCGCCAAATGAAATATCTTTAATTTGAAAAAAGCTCTGCTCTAGGACATATTAGTAGGAATAGAGTTGCTCTATCTTCTAACTTTTGATGCTGTCATAAGTAATGTTCTGTCCTCTAACTTTTGATGCTGTTAGATTTCTTATTTTTGCAGGGTTTTGTCTTTTGCCTGCTTTGAAATTTTTCTCTTTCTTAATGACTTGTAGTAATTTATACATGTCTGGGTTACTTCTCCTATGGATAGTTCTAATGGTCAGTGGCCTGAGGTGTTTGTTATTTTCCTCTAGGTTTATTGTTCTCAAAATAACTTGTTTAAAAATAATGTTATTCCCTTCCATCAGCACAGTCCTAATCTTCTTAGAAAAGCAAATGATTTCTACCTACTTTTTCACTATTTCCCTTGAAAAAAGCATTTCCTGCCTCATCTTACACTGTTCACTTGAGAAAAATATCTACTCTGACTGAACTGGTTCTACTCAGTTTAAAATATATCAAGCTTTCTTAGGTCTCCATTTCTGTTTGCTCGTGGCATGAACTTTGTGCTCCTTTGTACTTAACCAAATCCTTTATATGTTTAAGGATTTAAAGCTAGCTAAAAAAAAATAGATACCAAGGAAACATTTCATGCAAAGATGGGCACCATAAAGGACAGAAATGGTATGGACATAACAGAAGCAGAAGATATTAAGAAGAACTGACAAGAATACACAGAAGAACTGTACAAAAAAGATCTTCATGAGCCAGATAACCACGATGGTGTGATCAATAACCTAGAGCCAGACATACTGGAGTGCAAAGTCAAGTGAGCCTTAGCATCACTATGAATAAAGCTAGTGGAGGTAATGGAATTCCAGCTGAGCTCTTTCAAATCCTAAAAGATGATGTTGTAAAAGTGCTGCACTCAATATGGCAGCAAATTTGGAAAACTCCCCAGTGGCCACAGAACTGGTAAAGGTCAGTTTTCATTCCAAGCCCAAAGAAAGACAATGCCAAGGAATGCTCAAACTACCTCACAATGGCACTCATCTCACATGCTAGCAAAGGAATATTCAAAATTCTTCAAGCTAGACTTCAGCAGTACATGAATTGAGAACTTCCAGATATTCAAGCTGGGTTTAGAAAAGAGGAACCAGAGATCAAATTGCCAACATCTGTTTGATCATCAAAAATGCAAGAGAGTTCCAGAAAAACATCTGCTTCATTGACTACACTAAAGCCTTTGACTATGTGGATCACAACAAACTGTGGAAAATTCTTTAAGAGATGGGAATACCAGACCACCTTACCTGCCTACTGAGAAACCAGTATGCAGGGCAAGAATCAACAGTTAGAACCAGAGTTGGAACAACAGAATCGTTCCAAATTGGGAAAGAAGTATATCACAACTGTGTATTGTCACCCTGCTTGTTTAATTTAATATGCAGAGTACATAGTGCAAAATACCGGGCTGGATGAAGCACAAGCTGGAATCAGGATTGCAGGGCAAAGTATCAATAACCTCAGGTATGCAGATGACACCACCCTAATGACAGAATGCGAAGAGGAACTAAAGGCCTCTTGATGAAAGTGAAAGAGGAGAGTGAAAAAACTGGCTTAAAATTCAACATTCAATAAACGAAGATCATGGCATCTGGTCCCATCATTTCAATGAAAATTGATGGGGTAACAATGGAAACAGTGACAGACTTTATTTTCTTGGGTTCCAAAATCACTGCAGATGGTGACTGCCACCATGAAATTAAAAAGACGCTTGCTCCTTGGGAGAAAAGATATGACGAATCTAGACAGCATATTTAAAAGCAGAGACATTACTTTGTCAACAAAGTTCCATCTGGTCAAGGCTATGGTTTTTCCTGTAGTCATGTATGGATGTGAGAGTTGGACCATCAAGAAAGCTGAGCATGAAAGAATTGATGCTTTTGAAATGTGGTGTTGGGGAAGACTCTTGAGAGTCCCTTGGACTGCAAGGAGATCCAACCAGTCCATCCTAAAGGAGATCAGTCCTGTATATTCATTGCTATGATTGATGCTGAAGCTCCAATAGTTTGGCCATCTGATGGGAAGGGCTGGCTTATTAATAAGGACCCTGATGCTGGGAAAGATTGAAGGCAGGAGAAGGGGATGACAGAGGATGAGATGGTTGGATGGCATCACTGACTCGATGAACATGAGTTTGAGTAAGCTCCTGGAAATTGGTGATGGACAGGGAGGCCTGGGGTACTCCCATCCATGGGGTTGCAAAGAGTCGGTCATGACTGAGCAACTGAACTGAATTGAACTGAAATCACTATTATAACAATTTTTTATATTCCTCAGCCATGCTGCTGTGTGTGAATTCACAGCACTTAATTTTCTCTTTGTATCTGAGTCTCTCTTTCCCTTCGTCCTCCCATTGCTTCCCCTCCCTCTCGTTTTTCTTCTCTTCTCCTCTCCGCTCTCCTCCCTGCCCCTACTTCTTCCTTCCCTCCTTTCTCACTCCCTCTCGCCCCCGCTTCCTCTCTTTCCCCGGTCTCCATCTCCTCACCCTGCACACCCTGCGTTGGCGTGGACAGCAGGCTCCTGGTGCGGTCTGTGTTGCCCTCCATCACGGCTCAGCTTGCTGGTGTCCTCCTTGCTTGTGTCTTTTTTCCTTTTTGCCACCGTCTCCTTTTTTCCTACCCCTCTCCTTCTCTGTTCTTCTCCAGCGCTCCTCCGCACGTTCTGTCCCCCGCGCCGCCTGCCTCCCCCAGCCTCCTCCGCGTTGTCTCTGTCACGTTTGTTTTGTCTCTAGGTCAGCCTCCATGGGCCCTCTCACTCATTTCCAGTCGCTGCGTCTGGGTCTTACTCCAGTCGGCACCTTCTTTTCTTCTCCTTTCTTTCTTTGATCTTCCCACTCCTCCCCATTGTCTTCCCCGCACCTTCAGGTTTACTGTGAAAGACAGAAAGATGAATCCAGAGCAGGTCTTACCCTGACAGAAGTTACTCCCCACTGTGGAGGTCATCCATGCGCTGAAAACCAAGGCCGGAAGGGGTCAGTGTCACAGAGAAGGCATTCAGAGTGACACGAGAGGGCCTTTGAGGGTCTGGAGTTCAGATGTCACTGGGCTACAGCCTTGTGCTGTGCTTAGCCCCTCAGTCATGTCCAGCCCGTGTACTCTAGGCTGCCGCCTCCTTCGTCCATTTAATTCTACAGGCAGGGATCCCGGAGTGGGCTGCCATTTCCTGCTCCGGGGATCTTCCCGACCAGGGATCGAACCTCGATCTTCTGCATTGCAGGCAGATTCTTTACCATCTGAGCCAGCAGGGAATCTTGACTACAGCCTTGAAGGGTAATAAATAGGGTTTGGGTGTGTAGAGATTGGGGTGATGAGAACCACTTGTGGAGGAATTGGCATAAGCAGAGATACAGAGGTGATTTCCCTGAGGGAAAAGCATGGGAATTGTTTGCTCTGCTTGCGAGTGTGTAACGTGCATGAGGAAGATCAGTAATGAGTCACATAGGAAATGTAGACTGGCATTTAATCATGTATGATCCTGGAATAGCCCTCATGTTATATTGCTGGTTAAAAGTGACTGTTAATTGAAAGCCCTCATCAGCAGGGATGAAAGGTTTTATATTCTTCCTATCTTCCGTAACTGAGCATAGTGCTGAGAGCTTGGCAGCTGTGTGTTGGATATTTGTTTAGGAAGGAGGAGGAACTGCACCATCACTGTTTGTGTTAGCTGCTCAATCGAGTCCCACTCTTTGTGACCCCATGGACCATAGCCTGCCAGGCTCCTCTGTCCATGGGATTCTCCAGGCAAGAATACTGGAGTGGGTTGCCTTTCCTTCTCTAGGGAATCATCCCGACCCAGGGATCGAACCTAAGTCTCCTGCATTGCAGGCAGATTCTGTACCAACTGAGCCACCAAAGGAAGCTGAGCCATTGATTATATCATCATGTGGCATCATGCCACCCTGTACGTACCTCAGCACCTCAGAGTTTTCTTATCAATGATCCAGGAAATAGCCACAGCCACTGACTTTAAAGAAGTACCTACGAACACACAGTATGTTTTAGGGGTTGTCTCGTTAGAGTAACTTGGGAGGTGCATCTTACTATACTTTCCGGGACCCCACCTCAGAATCTTAATCTGAATTTTGTAGGATGTTTCTAGAAATCCATATTTTAAAATAAGGCCTTCTTATGTACTTTAAATTTCTAGGGCCCCTCAAACTTTACAAGGAATTAGTTTTACTTATTTTAATATTCTCTCCTTCTCTCTTTTAAAGTAAGATGCTAATATAACATACTCTTTAGAAAGTATCATGAAGACAGATGAATTCTATGTAAATTAAATATAGACCCCAATTAAACCCCTTAGTACATTCTTTTTATCATAAAGAATATTTTTTATTTTTTTATATTTTATTTTTTATTTCTGGGAGCATATATTAAGGCATAGAAAATGTTAGAAGAAATATAAGCTACTTTTCTTATGTATTATCTGAAATCAGTGTTTTTTAGACTCAAATTTATACACAAACCCGAAGCCGACTTTGTTTTCTGTGTGTATTACATATGTATACTTAATTAGTTCCTAGTTTTCTTTACTCCAGTGATTTACGGCTTTAAATAGATCTTAAAACCTTTGCAAAGAAAATAGTGATCTCATAGAAAGGTCTTTTTTGCCTGCTTTGAGTCAAGAACCAGTTTTGGCCTTAAGTTTCTGAATTACAGTTATAAAATGGAATAAATCCTGATTATTTCAGAGTAGTTTTATCTGAGTGAAACTGCATCTGTCCCTTTTTGCTGTGGAAGTGTACTTCAGAAGATAAGTGCTAAAGCTTTACTTTTTGAGGGGGAAAAGAAAAATTTAATGTTACAGGTTGCTTCTTGTGGTTTTCACCTTTAATGTTTCATAAATTTCTTTCAGTTTTATTTCTTTGCATGAATTTTTTTTATTTATGAAAAAGCTTTTCTCTGTAGTAAGTTTGATATAAAGTGATTTATTTGAATGTAGCTATGTTAATTGTTTGGAATTGTAAATCTTGATATCTATTTTTAAGTAAAATGGAAAGCTTATACTCTAAAGCTCTTCAAATCAATATTTAATAAAGTTTAGGACAGAGCTGAAGTGATTCAGTAAGTAGGTGAACAATTTGTAGCATGCTGATAAACATTCTGCTGAAAGTATTGGAATCAAAAATTTTTCTTTGAAGATATTAGTTGTAAAGGTTTATAAATATTTTTGTGCATATAATACTGAAGTGATGCATATTTTTTCCTTTTTACAGTCATTTAAAATCTCTGCTATCACAAATTTATAACTTGGTTCTTCATAAAGAACTGGTGTGTAAAAAACTAATGTTGCAGACTTGTATAGCTTTTGCAGTTACATCAGGATACATGTAGCTGCTATAAAAAGCCAAAGAAACTCAATTGCAATTTTATTGTCCAGTTTGATAGATAACCTGCCACCTCTGTAGCAGGGAAGCTGTTTGTCACTGTGTCCGTCCCCTCCAGCAGCTGAACTACGTCTTATAAGCAGTCATAGGCTCTCCTGGTGTCTTTGGAGTATGTTGGTTACCTTGGTCTCAGGTTTCAAGTGTGTACCTGTAACTTTGTAATTGTATTATTTCCTTGTGTTTTCTAGGTTTTTATTATTTATCTTCCTTTTTTTTATGCTTCAAATTGAACATTATCTTGACTAATTAAATATTGTTTGCACTTGGTATGCCAACATGCTTCTATTCTTTAGTTGAAATCTAGGTTAAGGCCTAATATATTCTGAATTATGATGAAATGGCTTAAACCTAAATGTCAATTGTTTTATATAAGAATATATAACAGTTTAGGTTGGGTAAAAAGCAGGTGGAAATCAGTTTTGTTAAAATTCTCTAAGTCGTTTCTTAAAAGCATTTTTAAAAGTTACAAGATATGAACTGGCATGTATAAATATACATATGTTTGTATGTGTGAGCTTATGGTGGCTATATAATAAAATTAAGAATTACAAGGCGTTCCCAGGTTGTTCAGTGGTTAGGGCTTTATGCTTCCACTGCAGGGGACACAGATTTGTTCCCTGGTCGGGAAATGAAGATCTCATGTGCCGCATGGCTTGCCAAAAAAAACAAAAACAATTGCATATCCTTTTATGATTTCAGGAGTTACAAAATTTTCATATATCATGATTGTCTGCATTTTATATTTAATTGCTAAAGTTATTTGTTGGCTTTAAGTTTTTTTAAACAGTATTTAGGTTTTTTTTTCAATTTTAAATTAATATGTGCTCATTGTTGGGAATGTGCAACCTAGTACAAAATATAAACACAAAATCCTGAAATTACCTGTTATCCCGTCACCTGCATATGGCTTAAGTGCAAGACTTTCTAGTCTTCTGTTCTTTACATAAATACACACACACACGTATAATTATTCTCTTGTAAAAATATAATATTTATATTTTACAGCATTATTTCAATTAGTGATGTGCTTCTTACATGGATTTTAGTGCCTGCATA
This sequence comes from Cervus elaphus, assembly GCF_910594005.1. Taxonomy (NCBI): domain Eukaryota; kingdom Metazoa; phylum Chordata; class Mammalia; order Artiodactyla; family Cervidae; genus Cervus; species Cervus elaphus. The sequence goes on along the minus strand of NC_057819.1, from coordinate 62,697,917 downwards.
TTATCAGGTTTATGTATATTGCATCGTATTATGGAGAAGTAAAGTTAAGAGCAAAAGCTGTAGCTCTGATATAATATCTGAATACTATCAGACCACTTGAAATGCTAGGAAGGAGTGATTGAGTAAATGATTCAGGTTTACTTGTCATATTCTGGCCTTCTCCAGATATTATTTGGAAAAACTGGTGGAGATAATTTTTAAAAATCTGTTGAGTTGTATTACAATGTATTGCACCATGGTTTAATTTTCCTTTGTCTTTCAGGAGTGATGGGTCTGTTCCTATATATATATATATATATATATATATGTGTGTGTATATATATACACACACGTCTTATTTTATAGGATGAATTCCTAAAATACCAGAAGGAGTTTGCATGTTTTAAAAAGATATTGCTAAGTTGCTATGTAAAAAATTGTGTATCGATTTGTATTCTAACTTTACATGGGAGTGCCTGTCTAGACTGTTCTTAAGAAAATAAAATTGGTCAAGATGACTTTTTAAAATTTAACTTAATTTACTTTTAATTGGAGGATAATTGCTTTATGATACTGTGTTGGTTTCTGCCATATATTGACACAAATCAGCTGTTAGTAAGTTATTGTGATACTATTTTATGTCACTGTGCTTCCTGTCTTCATGCATGTAAAATGAGGGTTATACTACCTGTCTATTTAGGGTTGCTTTGAAGATTGTCTCAATATTTGCCAGATGCTTAAATCAGTAAATAAGAAGCATCCTGTGTATTTCAACTATTATGCAAGTATTTTAAACCATATCTGGTATTGTCCACTACAATGAGCTTAACTTAGTATTTGTTATGTATATATTTTCAGGCATGGTGTGGAATGGGGAACAATTATTGATTAGATGAAAATTTTCATACTTAAAGGAAGTTGGAGGGAAGAAAATTTCTTAAAGTAAATTTCTTTTAAATTAATTAAAGAATGTTAGATGTTAAATTAATTAAGAATGTTTTCCATGTGTTAGTATGATATTTATAGAGATTAAGAGGATACTAATCGTTTGGAAAGTTTCTCTTTAAATTGCATCCTCACTTGGTGTTAATAAGAAAGTGTTGTTCAAAAGTCATTTTATGAAAGTGTAAGGCTTCTTTTTATGTTTAATAGTTTTGCTTACTTAAGATGGTGAACTTTAGACCAAAAGTTACAACTTTTATGTAACATCTGAATAAACCATCTAACATCTATCATCTGAATAGACCAATTAAAATTCTCGGAAGAAATAATTGAGTGAATTAATTTGCTTTTCATATTATGGGTTTCTCAAAAACTCTGTTCAGAAAAATTGGTGGAAATAATTTTTAAAAAATATATTAAATATACACACACATGCACACATACATATAGTTGAAAAGAATCAGAGTCAGTAATAGTTAAAGCAGTAAAATCAGATTTTATTCAGGAACTCTTGTAATAGGGAGAAAAATCCTGAGTATAGAGCTTAGCTCAACTCTGAATACAAGGAGAAGTCTCGCTTTTATAGCTAGGAGCAGAGCAGGAGCGGGGAAGGTCTTCAATGAATGGAAAATTAACAAGAGGAGCAATCTGGGATGGCCAGATTCTAGTTAACCAGACTTTAACAGGACTCTTGCTGAAGGCAGGCCGGGCTGATTTGATATCATCCATGGAACAGTGGGAAATGAGGAACTGCTCAAATGTCTGGCAAGGACAGAGGGCCTAGTTGAGACAGAAGTTCAGAGGAACCTTAACAAAGTTTGGTTAAGGAGAGAGTCTTTGTCAATACAAACAAAAGTACAGTTGTACTGCTTTTAAATTTGTTGTTTCTGCTTCCTTGGCAGTTTTTTATGTAGGCATGTTCAATTTTTTGTTATTTATTCTTTTGGTTTTTTGTAGTGGGTTTATTTTAAGCTTTCTGTGAATGGAATAGTAAGATTTACAAGTCAGTTCCATTTGAAAATCTTTTAATTTGTCTGTGTAATCACATAGTTGCCTTTTAAAACAGTGAATAAATAAAGCTTACCCTTATGTAATTTTCCTTCTTTCTCATGATTCACAAAGCCTTTGTAGTTCAATACCTCCTTACGGTTGATTCTGCTTACTTACTATTTTTATTGCTCATCACTCCTAGAAATGCTTTAATCTTGTTGCTTTACCAAATAACTCAATATCTTGGATTTTCTTTCACCATCTTTCTTATACATCATTTCTTACACAGATCTTCTTAAATTTCTTCTGCATGGTGTCTTCCCTTGCTCTTAATCTTGCTCTTTTCTTTCTTGCAAATGAGTAATCATTAATGAGGTCCAAACTTAAATCTCAGCACCTTCTTGGTACCTCCAGGTGTTTCTAGGCACAGTAATGTATTTTCTGTATACTGCCAGTAGTATCTAAATTTTACTTTGAATTACTTGAAGTCTTTAAAGCATTCTCAGAGGGCACACAGAAGCCATGAACAAATAGAAAAATGTATTTCCTGGAACAGGAAGATTCAACATCATAAAGTTATAATAGCTTTTCTTTACGTTTAAAGAAATTTCTTTAGTTTGTTTTATATAAATAAATTTCTTTAGGTTATTTTATAAAGCTAATGAAATCCCAAGGAAATGCCAGTTAATCATTTTTCTTTTGGAGGGGAAAAAACAGAGTAAGGTAATTATTAAGGAACAGTAAGATGAAATAAACAAGTAAAAATATGTAGGAAGATTCTGTAAAGAGCGACTAGAAGGAACCAAGTCTACTGAGTACTAAACTACATTACCAAATGTCAGTAATTTAAAAAATGCAGTATTGACATGAGGAGATAGGCTGACCAGGGGATTAGAAGAGAAAGTCCAGAAATAAACAAAATTCCATGTAAGTCTTTCGTATATTGTAAAGGCTACGTCTCAAATCACCAGGGAAAACTTAAACTATCCATGAATAGTGTTGGGACAATAGAGGATTCATCTATGGAGGAAAAAAGTTGGAATATGAAGAAATTTAACACATGGATCAATTAAATGGACAGTGATGCAGTTGGAGGGAGGAAGCATAAAGGTACTAGAAGAAAAGACATAATTTTTCTGTGGCCTTTTGTGTAAGAATTTTCTCAATATGATTTAGAATCTAGAACCATTCAAGAAAAAAAGACTATTTTTTTTTTTTTTTACTACATTAAATCTTGCAAAATCCTTGTGACCAAAGAACAAACAATACCATAGGCAAAGTCAAAAAGGCAGACGACAAATTGAGATAACTATTTAGGACCAGAGCAAAGATAGCATTCCTTTTATATAAACTTCTCCTAGAAATAGAGAGGGAACGACAGCCTAATAGGAAAATGGGCAAAAGACATGATCAAACAACCCATGGAAAACTGAGTAAAAAGTGCTATAGGTTTATGAAAAGATGCTCAACCTACTCCTTGTAAGGGACTGCAAATTACAGGAGAGTTCACCAAGGTATATTAAATGACAAAAGAAAGTGTGAAACAGTGTGTGTAGTGGATATTAGTGAGTAAAACAGGTGGGCAAGTGAGAATTTGTATTTGTGTCTATATGCACAAAAATATTCTGGAAAGATACATGTGAAATTAATAACTGATTGCCTGATTTTTGGGGAATTGTGCAGGTGAGGACCAGTGGTGGGAGGGAGATTTCTAGACTATCTACTCTTTTATATTTGAATCATGTGAATTGTAGAGGAGGGGAAATTCTTCCTGGACTCTCTTAAGATTCCTGACTGGACCTGAAAATTAACAGATTTTTAAGAGAAAAGCATATGAATTTATTTAATATATTTTACATCAAGTGGGTGTTTTCATGAGGAAGTGAAGACCCAAAGAAACAATTAAGTCTGAGCATTTTTATATTAGATTTGACGAAGGGTGGGAAGTCATGGATAAACATGGGAGGACAAAGTGTATAATGACAGTACCCTGGGGGAAAACCGTCAGGGACTGTCCATTCAGATTCTTCTCAGCATCCCTCTTTTGAAGAGATGAGGATGTGCTTTTTCCTTTGGGTTTTACTTACCTCTCACATGAGAAGCTTCAGGGAGAAGGGAGTGATTCGAGAGTCCTTATGACCTGCTTCAGGGGAGGATGAAGAGGGCAGAATCTTTCTTACACACACAGTTTCTCAAATTCCTTCATCTTAAAAGATGGTATGCCAGTGTGCCGTATTTTGGGATAGTGTGCTGTGAACTCCGTTAAAATATACTACCTACTTAAAAAAAGTTTTTGAGCATATTACATGATGAGTGTATAGTGCTTATTACATACCTGACTTGTTTTCCTCACGGGATTGTTGCTCTTTGTTATTGATCATATAATATTGTTTTGGTAACTAATTCTTTTAGGTGGTTTTCTTAGAATGGGCTAGGCTTTATACTTGATATCCCTCTAGTCAGGTTGTATTAGGGTAGCATTTAAGTGCTTAGGTTTGACCAGAATGTTTAGATTTTTAACCAGGGTACTTTGCATAAAATAGATCAGTAAATATGTATAAGCTTATAAATACTTGTAATTTGCTTTTAAGTATTATGTCTTATGCCATTATTGTTGTAAGCTGTTGCATCAGAGTCTTGATAAAAGATTTCCTGTTGTGTGGTTGTGATCATTTTGAGCTATGCTTGCTAATATCCCATATGGGAAGATTCAGCTATTTTTGAAGGAAAATATATCTCATTTATCAGCTGTGGAAAGGTTGGTAACTTAAGAACTAGAAGTTAGCATATCATATACAGCTGTTATTCCAAAGGAAAATAACATCCAATAAAAACGATGAATTTGCTTACAAAAAGAAAGCTAATTCCTAAACATTGTTAACATTTAAAACAACCTAAATTTTATAGGTAAAATTTTTTAATACGTAGGTTAGTAATGTTAATCTCTTAATATATTGCATTCATCTTTTATCTCCTAATTAGTAAATTTGTCTAGTTGAAAGTAATGGCTAAAGAAACATTATAGTTATTAGCTCATGACTATCTTTAACTAGTAGCTTATAGTAGTGATTTCCAAACATGGCAAACAGCTATAGATTAGCTATCAAATGATTGTGAAGATTAATGACTAGTCTTTTAGTGAAGTAATTTAGAACAATATCTGGTAATTAATTAGGAATTATCAGTCACAAATACTTTTAGGAAAACAGTATCAAAAAAGATAACAACAGTGATAATTACTCAGTTGCCATTTAGGTTTTCAATTACTGGAGTAAATTAAAAGAGGTTTAAAAATCAACTTCAAAAATTTAAAATGCATTTCTAATATTCATATTTGCAAAAAAAAAACAAGTTGGTTTGCTTAGGGAAGACAAAGCACTGTTTTAGAACAGATTTGACTACAAATCTATTTATCACAAAAGGAAATATATTCCTGTGGCACATTAAGTATACCTTTATGAAACTGTACTTTGCGTTGAATTGCAATGTGTATTATATAAACCATCCCTAACCCTAACCCTAACCCTAACCCTAACCTTAAAATTTAATGTTAAATGTTATTTCTTAACCCATCTTTTCAAATGGTGAGTTCAAAGTTTCTCTCCTCGGCATGAATATAGTTAGAATGTGAGAAAGAAATACATTACAGAGATATATGTATTATATTTCACCTTTAGAATGAATGGTCTCTTAGCAAATGATTGAAAGATAGTCGTGGGAAGTTGTAACTTAAGTGAATACTCTTTAGTTTAGAGCAACATGAAAAGTCTCTCTTTAAGAGAGTTTGTGATAGCAAAAATATGTATCTTCTATTGGCCCTGAAGGGGACATGGAAATCCAAGAGGAATTCTTCAAGTTGTTTATAAATTTACAAGGAATGTCACTGCATAGAGCATTGCAGTGGGCTATAGGTATCATGAAAGTTTTGTTTCTCTGTTACCACTATGTTAGTAATCATAATAAAAGCATTAACACTAAAAGTGAATGATTTTTTTCAGGACTCTTATTCATACATTTTTTTCTGTTAAGTTTTTATCCTATTCTGCTGTATTTGCTGTGTGCTCAGTCACGTAGTCGTGTCTGACTCTTTGCGACCCCATGGCCTGTAGCCTACGAGGCTCCTCTGTCCATGGGATTCTCCAGGCAAGAGTACTGGAGCGGGTTGCCATTTCCTTCTCCAGGGGATCTTCCTGACCCAGGGATTGAGCACCCATCTCTTGTGCCTCCTGCATTGGCAGGCGAATTCTTTACTACTATGCCACCTGGGAAGTCCATTTGTATCCTATTACCAAATTAAAAAAGTATATATAGTAGTATTTAGATGTAATCACATAGATATTAAGTTTTTGATATGTCCATTAAATTCCTGTTGTATACCATTTTAAGATGATGACTAACATTTGTTGTAAAAATATATTGAGCAAGTATAATCATAGCAATTTGAAATTTTTCCATACTGTTTTAACATACCGAATGAGTTTTATAGTGGAAGTAATGTAGGTTCTAACTTTTCAGTCTCAGATCTGTTTTATTTATTCTTCAAAACAATGCTCTTTAGTATAGGAACGTACTTGTTTTGAAATGGATGACAGTTTTTTACTGTTAAGTTTCTTTTGTAGCAGTTGAACTAGGGGATTAGTTGAACTAGGGGATAGCAGTTCCTCCTCACATTAGGAGTGTAGCTATTGGTCTTAATGTAGGATGAAAATGTAGGATATCCTTACTGTACAGTGTCTCAGTTTGTTAGTTGAGTTAAGCTGGCAAGTTACACAGTAACATTTAATGTACTGTGTGTTGAAACTCAACATAAAAATGCCATAAAAGGATTTTGCAAAAATGCAAAAGTACACAGGATAGAGGGAAGAGGAGTGGGGTAAATAACAGTCAAGTTTAGAGTCTGTGGATCAGCTGGGTAAGCTGTATTAGTTTAGGTTTGGGGTAAGTAAGTCATAAGCTTAGTATGGGAAAAGCCAAAAATCAACTTCATTTTCATTAAAAAAAAAAAAAGTCTCAGATTTCTCAGAACTGGCTCCCTCAACTGTTTGAAGCTAAAGATTAGTGGTTGTATGTGCTGCAAGCAAAAACCATAGAAAAGATTGAGTAGTTTTGATTCTGACATCTTGATACCTTCCCCTACTCTATGCTATTGGTAAGCAACCCCACCCTATTCTGGGAGACTTTTAGGGAGGGTAACACCGAGGATCACCGGTCTTCCTTCATATTAGCAAAATGGGAAGGGTGATTAAGAGACTATGTGTTGGATGGGAGGGTGACACTTCCATCCCCCGCTCCCCACGTGGTTCCTAGAATATTGGCACCAGACCGTTACCTTGCAAGCAGGACCAGAGGATGCAGCTTTGGGTTCTCTGTGTGCCTTCCTGTCTTAGGCCCCACCCAGATCATTCTGTGGTAAAGGTAAAAGTTGATTACCCACTGTGCTTTGTAATAAGTTAAAAAGCTTTTTAACCCCTTGGCCTTTAGCCCCCCACCTTGTATTAATCATGAGGAAAGAACCAACTTATACAAGATAGTTAAGGAAAGCATCTCACATAGGGGATAGAAACAAAGCAGATTAAGTGGTGAAAGGCAATTCAGAGAAAACAGATAATATAAAGAGAAGAAACAAGAAGGAAAACAGTTAAGGTACTCGGACAAACGAGTAGATTCTAATATGAAACTAGAATTGAATCCTATTCTATTTGATATTAATAATAGACAAAGAACCATGACAGCACCTATTGAAAATTAATGATAGTTGTAATAATGGTAAGCACATCCGTAGCTATTTTGTATATTGTATCATTTTAAACATTTTACATACAAAAACTCATTTAATCTCTCAATGACTACATGCTAATAATGTGTTACTATTACTATACTGTTAAGGAAGTAGTTAACAGTAAAACCTCTTGCCAATGCAAAAATATCCTCTCCTTAAAATGTAGAAGAGAATTTGTTGTTGTTGTTGTTCAGTTGCTAAGTCATGTTTGATTCTTTGCGACCCCATGGACTGCAGCATGCCAGGCTTCCCTGTAGAAAAGAATGTAACATTATTATTACTAAAAAAAAAAAAAAGCATTAAATTAGAATATGATGTGTGTATATCATAGGCAATCCACTAAAGAGATTACAAAGGAAAAAATAAATTTCATTCTTTTATATGGACACATATAATCCATTACATACATGTTCTTGTTTTTATTAAAAAAAATAAATTCTTGTGTATTTCTGACAAACTGGAGGTTACATCTTGGAGGCAAGCACATAGGCTTAAACTCTTACAGAGACAAAAGTGAGTGAAGTGAAGTCACTCAGTTGTGTCCGACTCTTTGCGACCCCGTGGACTGTAGCCTGCCAGGCTCCTCTGTCCATGGGATTCTCCAGGCAAGAATACTGGAGTGTGTTGCCATTTCCTTCTCCAGGGGATTTTCCCAACCCAGGGATCGAACCCGAGTCTCCTGCAGGCAGACACTTTATCCTCTGAGCCACCAGGGAAGCCATCATTCTTGATGTTTGAAAGAAATGGCTCCAATGACCCCAGGAAAGACATCCTAGGGATAGGAAACTAGCAAGAGGCTTGTTATCTTATTTTATTATTATCTTATCTTATTATTATTATCTGAAGAGTTTCAGATAATATTGATATTATATTAATAATAATAGTAACTTTCTTTCTCACTTTCTCTGTTCAAACATCTCCAGAGACCTTCCCCAGTTAGCCTAGTAAGTTGGGAGTAAGTAAGTGAGGTTTAAATATATCTCCAGGTACCAGAGGAAATATTTCCAACTTCAAGTTTTCTATAGGAAAAATCAAAGGGGAGAGAGGGAATTTCCTTTCCCTTTTGGCACCAGAGAAAATTTAAAATATGAAGTTTGTATTGACCCTTCTTAGGAAAAATACAAGCAGCAGGGAAGTGAAGTGACTAGTGCAGAGTCACACAAGAGAAGTGGAAACATGTTCAACAGCTAGATGAGGCACTTTCCCAGATAATAGAACCAAAAGACAAAGGAGATGGAAAATCAAGAAATGATAAGAAGAGTAGAGGACCAGTCAGTGCATTGTCAAAGAGTAAAAATCCTGGGAAGTGAGAACAGGGGAAAGAGAGGGGACGGGGATATAAATTAAGTTATTCAAGAAAAATTTTCAGAACCAAAGGATATTCGTTAGTAGGTTGGAAGGGCCCAGTGGGTATTTAGCACCATGGGCCAAAATAGACCTATGCCAAGAATCGTTGTGGGAATTTCAAAGCATTAGGAACAAAGAGAAGACTTCATAAAATTTCATGAAAAAGAACAAAGTAGGTAAAAATAAGTCATATGAGGGTTCACGAATCAGAAATACCTCTCAGACTTCCCAGCAATAAACACAGAAGAAGACAATCAAAAAGTACCTTTCTTATTCTCAAGGTAGATGTTTTCCAACCTATGATTTTAACTGACCTTCAAATGTGAAGGTAGGATAAGTTTACTGTTAGGTTTTAAAAATTTCAAGCGGGCAGTGGAGGATATACTGCACCAAAAGGGGAGAGTAGAACAAAGAAGATACAGGATATGAGAAACAGGAGAGAGATGAAGGGATCTCCAGGATTCCAGTGAAGGGAGGTCTCAGGATGGCAGCGTTGTAGTAGCCATGTGGTAGTCCATCTAAACCAGAATAGTTTGACTTAAGATCCAGTTACAGGGGGAGCTGTTATTACTGAAATGCCAGATGCCTTTGTAAGATCTTTTTTTTTTTTTAAATTTTTTATTAGTTGGAGGCTAATTACTTCACAATGTAAGATCTTTTTAAAGCCTGAGGACAAATTACACACAGGAGATGGGCCCATGTTCTCATGACTACTTGTCTTGACAGTGTGGTGAATGGTTCTGTTCTCTCTAGTCCTGTTGCCTGCATCACCCAAAGAGTCTCACTTCACCCCTCAAACATGGAATCTGTTGTGCTCTGCTTCTGAGAGTAGAATTGTAAGCTTAGAATTGGCAAATATAAAAGAGTTTTTTTGTTGGACCTTATTTATGCCAAATACCCACTACCTGGCCCCCACTAGCCCTCAGAGATCTTTTCTCCTTTGTATTTCCCAGTGTTTCCTAATGACCTTGCCTGTAGACCTAAATAGTCTTATATATCCTCTTAGAGAAGCTGGAACCCGCTCTGGTACACAGATCCTGTGTAGCTTGTCTTCTCCCGGGAGCCTTTAGTTAACTCTGGGAATGTTGGCCTTTCTTTTAGTTGGCTAGGTTTATGCTCTGCTTAGTATCCCAAACTAAACATTCTAGGTATGTTTACTATATAGGTAGTAAAACTATTAAAGTAGGAAACAATGAATAGAAATACAAGGATAGTGATTTCCTGTTGTTGGGAGTGGTGAGGTTCAGAGTACAGTTGGGGTTGGGCACATAGTGGAATTGTGAGGTATGTTCTGCTCCTTGACATGGGTATAGGTACATGGGGCTAAAAAAATTACTCTTTAACCATACTTGTAGATTGTATATATTCATATTTATTGATTTTTTATAATAAAAATTTTAAAAATCCTCAATTTGAGTAAAGTCAAACCCATGATTATCCAAAACTAAACTCATTCTATAATGCTGTTGTGTTATACGTTATTATGTATTAATATGTCAGGACAAACATTATATCCTGGATATCAGAATAAAATTCAAAGTCTTTTACACAGTTTATGACTCTCTGTAATCCTAAAACAGTGGCTCCATCGCTTACCTTACCGTCTGCAGTTCTCTGTCTGGTGCTTTCTTGCTGTTCCTGAAACATACCAAACTTACTTTGGCTCCAAGGCCTCTGCATTTGTTCTTCCTGAGCAAAGAGCCTGAAACTCTTTCGATATTCGTGTAACTTTCTTTCTCACTTTCTCTGTTCAAACACCCCCAGAGACCTTCTCCAGTTAGCCTAGTAAAGCATACCCTCCCACCTAGATTTTCTTCTTCAGTTATTCTGCCCCTCCTCCTTTTTCTTAAAATTCTCTTATTATTACTTGACATTATCTTGTATGGTCGTATGTTTATTTTTCATCTATTCCATTAGAACATAGGCACCATGAACATTGTATTGTTCACCACACAGTGTCTGGCATGCTGTAGATAATTCAGTAAATTTTTCTCAGATGAATAAATGAGGAATTCATCAATTAAAATTAAGAACTTAGTTCAAAGATGATATCAGCCTTCTGGGCATAGAAGAAATTAACATTTTGTTAATGTTATTATGCCATTTTACTCTTTAGTGTTGAATACAGCACTTTTTCTTTGGAAGGAAAATTATGACCAACCTAGACAGCATATTAAAAAGCAGAGACATTACTTGATCAGCAAAGGTCTGTGTCGTCAAGGCTATGGTTTTTCCAGTAGTCATGTATGGATGTGAAAGTTGGACTATAAAGAAAATGAGCACCGAAGAATTGATGCTTTTGAACTGTGGTGTTGGAGAAGACTCTTGAGAGTCCCTTGAACTGCAAGGAGATCCAACCAGTCCATCATAAAGGAGATCAGTCCTGGGTGTTCATTGGCATGCATGGCAATCCACTCCAGTATTCTTGCCTGGAGAATCCCATGGACAGAGGAACCTGGTGGTCTACAGTCCATGGTGGTCGCAAAGAGGTGGCTATGACTGAGCGACTAACACTTTCACTATACCACTTTATGGCAAGACTGTACTGTGTATGTCATACGTAAAGGCTAGTTAATAGCTATAGAAGAAACTGTGTACATTGTGCATTATTTATAGTTTTGTTTGCACTATATACACCTGTGTACATACTTGCATTCACAGGCCTTCAAAAAGCTCTGTGGATCTTTGGGCATGAAAAATCATCTCTTCTTTTTTATCTGTCATCATCCTACCATACTAGGGTTCAATAAAGGTTTGTTGACTACAAGGTTCAATTTACTATGTTTATTATAATAATATAGGTTACATAAACACTTCTAGCATTGATAAATTCTAATTATGCCTATACCTTCTGCCTGTATTATATGTACTTTTTTGGGTGATGTTCACATTGAAACTTGCTAGCAGCAGTCACATAGTGGTGGCTGTGAAAGTGAAGTCGCTCACAGTTGTGTCCGACTCTTTGCAACGTCATGGACTGTAGCCTACCAGGCTCCTCTGTTCATGGGATTTCCCAGGCAAGAATACCAGAGTGGGTTGCCATTTCCTTCTCCAGGGGATCTTCCCGACCCAGGGATCGAACCTGGGTCTCCTGCATTGTGGGCAGAAGCTTTACCCTCTGAGCCACCAGGGAAGATTCCAATGGTGGCTATAATATAATAATATTTGATGAAATAAAATCATAAACCTTTGACATTAAAATCACAGCACTCTCTTTTATACTTAAACCTTGAAATTTTTCCATTTAGTTGGGCAAAAGGCTAATAAGCATGATATGGGTATGTTCACAGAGCTGAGTATTTAGTAATCTCTTATATACAGCTCTACAAGTGGATGGATGAATTGCTTGGATCAATTAACTGGAACTTTCAGACCATTTATGATCAGTTCAGCTTTGAAAATTATGGTTGATCTTTGGGGAATGGTTGGATCTTTTTATTTCATTGCTAAAAGAATTTATACTCTTTACCTTAGTATGAAGCTTTTTTCATAGCTGAATAAATGCAGAGTGCAACTATAATACATAATATATATAGTATTTAAGTATATAATTTGCATCATATATGAAATGAACGTAGCTGATGTTTTTGATATCTGCTGAGAATAAATCATGGGAAAATGGGTTTTCATTGCTTTTAAACAATATATTACATAGTGCACAAAGCACTTTCCAGTGGTTCATACTTAGATCCTGGTACAAGTTATACAGGTTAGTAGAATAATGTACTGTTTTCCTATACATATGTCTTAAAAATATAATCTAAATAACTGTTCTTGTTATTTGATGCCATGCTACCTGTCAGCATTGATTAGCTATAATTTTTTTGATGATTTAGATTTTTGTGTTTGACACCTTTTATTTATCACTTGATAAGATATTATAGGAACATTGTCTGTTGCATCATATAAACCGTGTGTTGGAAAAATTGAACATTTAAATTTTATGTTTTGTTTGCTCTGTTCATTTATTTTTGTGTGTGTGTATTTTGACTCCTTGTATATTTTTCATCTAGGTCACTTTTGAAATACACAAAGAAAACCTTGCCAATATATTAAGGGAACACCAGGGAAAAGTTGATGAAGAAATAGGGCAGTGTTCTTCAAATCCAGTTCGAGCAATCTCTGGCATTAGCAGGGAAGTTAATGTTTCAGTAGGATCCCAACAATCAGATACAAAGGATTCTCCTGTGTCTTCTGATATCACTAGAAATAGTGAGGAAAAGTCAAGTATTGGGCAGACAAGTTCAGTAGAATCTACATCCAACACTGAACTGCAAATTCCTGATACATCTAATGAAGAAAGGACAACTGGGCCAGAAAATCAGGAGTTACTGGATGAAGTCCCTCTGGAAGAAACACTGATAAATGAAACAGTTAATGTAGATGATTTAGAAAGATCTTCTGACATAACAGAAGCTGCTACCATTTCCTCTGATTCTTTTACAACTGGCAAAGATACAGTGACTGTCAATGAAGTAACTGCTTCCATCAGTTCTCCTTCAGAAGAAGATGCTTCAGAGGTGCCAGAATTACTTGATAAGTCTATAGTAGAGGAAGAAGATGATGATGATTATGTAGAACTGAAGGTAGAATGTAGTCCTGTTGAGGAAGCCAGTCTCCCCACAGAGCGCCAAGATAATAGTTGGTCTCCAGGTGCTTCTGAAGCCAGTGAGAGAGTGAATGTGTTTAGTAATGACCATAAATTAATATTTCAAGAGGAAGAAGCTGTAAGTAAGAAACAAACTGACACTGAAACTCAAAATCCTAAAGATTCTGGAGTCTTGTCTATGACAGCATCAGGGGCTTCAGCTACCTCACCAGATGCGGCTGCTTCCCAAGCAGCTGTACATTCGGACATTGGTCATGTGCTGGAGGAACGGGAGAAAACTAACTTTGCTGGAGAAACCAAACTAAATAGTGACTCTCATGGTAATATCTTTGAGTCTGCTACTACTTCTGAGCATAAGATTGCGAAGTTGGATGTTTCCAGTGTTGCTACAGATACTGAGAGACTGGAATTGAAGGCCAGTACAAATGTGGAAGCGTCTCAGCCTCCTCAGCCTGTGCTTGAGGTGATTATATTTATTATCTCCTTGAAATACATTTGCATTCAGTTGAAATTGAACAAGTGTATATACTTAAACATTTTATTTTATTTTAAAGTTGGTTGGTAACCTGTTGGCAATTACATAAATGCAGTGAATATGAAGTTTTTATTTCTTATCTTTTTAGCAGGGTTTGATTTTTAGTGTGAGTTTGTTAAATGGCAGCTTTTATTGTTAGTTTCACTACAGTATCATTAAAAGTTACTACTTTCAAGTTTCAGTGTTAGCCTATTTTTAGCTTTTATAAAGCAAACATTGGAAATACTTTCCTTTTACCCTTTATTTGATGACCCCAGTCATAGTTGGGACATTAGTTTTTCTGCTACCTTCCTGCAGAACCACCTGCTTTGTATAATTTTATGTACAAAATATGCAGTTTAAAATTGTTCCTTGAGGTCTGTTTGTGAGCAGCAGGAGCCTTTGTGAGATTCAGAGGCATAGCTTTCTTCTTGACCAGTATTTCAGAGGGATCCATGACACCACTGTGGTTGCATGTTGTCATTTCCCACTTGATTCAACTCTTACTGCTCTCCCGTCTTCCTTTTTTATTGGTTTGGTCTTCATTCTATTGTCTTTAGTTTTGTTTTTTTCTTAATTCTAGCTAATTTATAATCCAGATACAGCCTTTCTTTTATGTCAGTACTGAAAATCCCAAACTTCTTCATTCATTTATAAAATGCTGTATTAACTGGTGCTAACACTAACATGGGTCTAGGCCAGTTACTGCTGAATGGTGCTAGTTTAGCATTTTTTTGTAACTTTGCTTTAAGTGTATCATTGTTATTATTCATTCATAATTTTTCTCTGATTTGGTTCCTTAGTGTCTTGAAATGTGAGTATTTGTTAGGTGAATTGCATAGACACTATTAGATATTAATGTCTTCTTTTGCAGTTGAACTTCCTTTATTACTCTTTTTAACTTTCTCTATTAGATGTCAAGGCAACAGGAGCAGCCAGGGCAAGGAACAGCACCCGACACAGTTAATGGACAAAGGAGGGATTCCAGGTCTATGTTCCGTATTCCTGAGTTCAGATGGTCTCAAATGCATCAGCGTTTGCTCACTGATCTATTATTCTCAATAGAAACAGACATACAGATGTGGAGAAGGTTTGTCCATTTATTTATCATAGAAAATGTATGTAAATTTTAGTCTTTGTTTTCAAAGAAATTTATTTAGTTAACATGCTGTAGTTAACTATAGTCATTTGGTTAAAAAGTAGGATATAAATTAATTCTGTGGTAGGGTTTTATTGAATTAATGTTTATTCTCTTACAAAAGTGAGGTATTGTATTTAGAGTATGAAAACTTGAAAATCAGAGATTTTTCTTTTAAAGTATTTGCTGAAGATATTCTGTGACATATTTTATATCTCATAATTTGCCTGAATGTAGGTCTACCAAATGCATTTATTTCTAGAAGAAAGTAAAAAAATGAGATTTAGGTGAAACATCTAATTTTCCAATGTATTTTTACTATAAAAAGTCTGTGTATTTTAGAGTATCCTCCTTTGTATGATTTATGATTTTTAAGAGTGCCTAATTTGTTTATTGTTAGTTGTACTCTACTCTTACTCTGTTTAAAAACATTTCATGGCATTATCTAAGAAAATGTTACTAGAAAATTCACTTTTAATAACATGTAGTGCCATTTACCTCTCAGTTTTTGTGGCTTCAAATTTTGCTCCTAATTTAGGGTAATTTAGTTCAACTTTTATATCAAGTCTAAGATCAGTAGTATTTATTGTTCAGAACTGAAAAAGGGCACAGATAGTAACCACTGGTACGGAATGGTCTACATATTCTGAGGAAGTATACACCCCCAAAATGCCTGCTGCATCATTATAGTTCCTCAGCTTTCAAGATGAAGCAAAGAAAGCACCCTCTTATCCTCCCTTCCCTCAAGTAGGCAAATGTGATTTCCTTTCTTTAGCATTATGAGTAAACATCATTTATTTTTGGACAGCCATTCAACAAAGACAGTTATGGACTTCGTGAATAGCAGTGATAATGTCATCTTTGTACACAACACAGTTCATCTCATCTCTCAAGTGATGGACAATATGGTCATGGCTTGTGGGGGTATACTGCCGTTGCTTTCAGCTGCTACATCGGCTACAGTAAGGACTTAACTACTAAGTAAAATTGGTGTGAAAACATGACTTATATGTTCTTATTGATTAAAACTTAAATGTGGTGGTTACTATACATCATAGGTTCTGTCATTCAAAAACAGCAGAATCTGTTATAATTATTTGAAAGGACCTTAGAATCTGTCCCAGGAATGAAGGCACTAAAGAATGTTTAATTATCAGGGATGAATTAGTTAGTGAGTAATATGACCGACAGTATTTCACCTGTATGTATTCTTTCTTTTAGATGAAATGATAAGGAAATTCCTCTGTTGAACTAGATTTATTTATAAAAGCCAAACTTTTTATAAAATTTAGAAGTTTGGGGAATGTATCTCATAAAATTGGATTTTTATCAGAATATATATATATATAAATGTCAAAATTTATTCCTTACAGCATGAGTTGGAGAATATTGAACCTACTCAAGGGCTTTCAATAGAAGCCTCTGTGGCATTTTTGCAGAGATTAATTAGCCTTGTGGATGTACTTATATTTGCAAGTTCTCTTGGCTTCACTGAAATTGAAGCTGAAAAAAATATGTCATCTGGAGGAATTTTACGGCAGAGTCTCCGACTAGGTGAGCTGTTAAACCCCAATACTTAGGAATTTGCTTAAATTTTCAGTAATACAGACATATTAAATTGAATATTTTCTTTCCCCTGTTGGGGGGAAGATATGTGCTAGGCAGTTTGTCTTATGATACTTTTTAACTTCCAAAGAGTAAAGGACTGTATGCATTGGCTATAGTAGTACTTGTAAGGGTGGATCGAGGAGGAGATGTTTTGAAAATTCTACAAAGTTGATTCTGATCAGCATTACTCCCTGCAACCCCCAGTCGCCTTTTTCTTTGAAGTAGTGCTTCTCAAGTTTTGATGTGGTTCATACACCTGGATCACCAGAAGATATTGTTACAACGCTGGTTAGCTTATGTAGGTCTGGGATGAGGCCTAAACTTGTCCTTCTAGTAAGGCTCAGGTAGTGTTGATGCTGCTTCTCTTACAAACACACTTGAGCAGCAAGGTTCTAAACTAACATCGTTCAAGTGTAGCCATTAATCCAAATAAGTTGTGATAAAATTAATATGACTATTAAACCTCTGCTCTGCTCCCGGAGGCAGTTCTTCCTTGAATTTTTAAGTGTTATCTGAAATTCCTTAGGTGAAGAAAAATTGTTTTTGTCTATGCAAAATGTCTCCTGTATCTAGTTGTAAATACTGAGACTTTGTTAATGATTTGCTTATTAAATGGAGAGAAGTAGGTGGAGAAAAGGGGACCATGAAAGCGAAATCTTTAGGAACCATGGCCATGTGAAGACAGATTAGAAATAAAGTACCTATGAAAATATAATATCTAAAGTGGAAAATATAATTAGTTAATAAAATATTTCCCCATATTTAGCAACAATATCTATACTTAGATATTCAGACATACTTAGAGTTTTTTGGTACAATGATTATTTTCACTCAAAATATCATTCAGAGTACTTTTAAAGTCAGGATGCTCTAAAGAACTTGGTATACTATTTTTAGGGAGTTGTTTTAAAATCTTAGTTAAGAGTCAGATCGTAACAAAACAAAAGCTATCATTTACTTTGTTATATGTAATTTCTGATTTTCACATTGAGTCAGCAGTCATTTTCTCCCATTCATTCTTTGTATTTTCTTTTATTCATGAGGAAATTTGAGATCAAAGAAGTTAATTAACTTAATGAAAATTCAGAGGCTATAAATTGGCAGAGTTGGAATTTGAATATAGTTTAACTAGTATTGCTGTCCTTTCTGTTATAGGATATACCGTTAAACTGTATATCAATAATATAATTAAAATATTTAGAACCCATTACTTTGTATATGCCGTTTTTTAAACCTCTCTACTTTCCTGAAAAGAGTACACTTGTAGAATTGAAAGTAGAAAACTACACTAGCAATGCTACGCTGTACTCAAGAAGTATTAAATTCAGAAACTGGGAGAATACTCTGTCTCCCTCTATTTTCATAACTATAGAAGAAAATAAAGAAATAATTCCGTGTACTCCAGCACCATATGCTCTCCTTGTTCAGGACCACTTAATAGAATATGGTAAGCTTGGTCACAGCGGTCCAAATGTTTTGATCCCTGGTCTCCTCATTGCTGTTTTCGTGAAGTTGGAAGTGAGAAGGTCAGATGGCAGCAGTAAGAATAAATTACTGAGACTAATTGATACTAGGCACTCAAATATGGTTTTTAACTTTGTAATGCAGACCCAAACTTGATGTTATACGACCTCTGACAAAAGTAGTTGAGAAGTTTTTTGCTGGGCCTGACCCCAAACTGGACGGAGTTGTAGTCCATATTCTCTCTCCCTCCCTCTTCACTGTGTTCCTTCTCTTTTTCCAACTTTTGTTGCTCTCTCTGGGCACCTTTATGAATACTTTCCCTTTTCAATTCTGTGTGTAGTAGCCATATGATAGTCAGCTGGTACTTGAAGTTATTCCTTGAGTTTGCTATTTTGTTCCTAATTTGCTCTCCCACTCTTGTGGAGACAAATACTTTAAGGGCTACCGATTTGGTTAGGATTGGAGATGATTACATGATATGAATCAATTCATAGTCAATTGTGTATTACCTAATTCTTTAAAATTCACAGTTACTATCTGAATAACTTGAGTTAACTGCCTGATAAGTGAGATGTTTATAGAGAGGTAGTTTTGGATTGTATATTAATCACAATCTAACCTTTTTAACTGTTTTAATGAAAGCCAGTAAAAGATAGACTTTATAAATAAATATTCCCTTTAAATTCCCTGTCAGTCCCTATTACTGTCATGCTGTAATCATAAAAATTTTAAGAAAAACATGCTGGTTTCTAGTTTAACTATTGTACTTCACTGAAGATAATAGAAGGACTAGTTGATGGCAATGTGATTTACTTTGTTTTCTTACACTTTTAAAATCTTTTCTTCCCTATCTTTTCCTTCATAAAAGATTATTTCAAGTAAATTATGTGAGATCTAAGAAACAGTATAGTATTTCTTAAGGTTCTTAAACGGATTCTCTTTTAGCAGTGGGCCCTAATAGAGTGGCTACCAGAGTCAGAAAACAAACAGTGTGTGAGAAAGCCCAGGGATATTTTAGGAATTTGCCGAAGGTGATCTGTTTCAAATAAAATCTTATGCAAGTCATATAGGTGGGTTTTGTCAGTTCCATAATCTTAAATACAATTTTTTCTTAAATTGCAGTGTGTGCAGTGGCAGTAAGGAATTGCTTAGAGTGTCAGCAGCAGTCACAGCTGAGAAATAAAGGCGAAGCAGGAAAAAGCCAGAAAATGGCACACAGCCTGATTCCCACTGGGAAATCCGCAGCGAAGGTAAGCCTGCAGAATAATTAATTAAATAACAAAGCATTCTCTTATTTTACAGTTAAGATCTTAAATTTATTTGTTCATTTCAACATAAAGTTAAGTAAATCTGACAGAAATCCTAAAATAGTTATTTTAGTCTGTGGACATAACTTTCAAATATTTGTGTTTGAGTATACAGTAAAGATTTGCTTATACTTAATCTTGTCTGCTTTTCCAAATGTTTACTTTCCTTGTGTCCATGATACTTTTCCCTTCAGATACGTCAGTGTGTGTTTCAAGTACTTGGTGAGTTAGCATGCAGTCTCTTTTTTCTTTTATGGCTCCCTTCTCTACCCCCGACCTCCGTCCTGGCATCCAAAAAAAGAAGAGAGGAGAAGGAAAACAAGCTGGGAAAAGATGTTGTCGCCCATGGAATAGTGTGTTATTTTTAAAAATATCTGTGTAATGTATGTTTATATGTTTTGTCTTAAATAGAGTCCAGTGGACCTTGTAACTGGTGGTATATCTCCAGTGAGAGATTTTGACAGACTCTTACAAGACATGGATATTAATCGACTTCGGGCAGTTGTCTTCAGAGACATAGTAAGTTTTTCTTTCACATATTCTCTTAGCTGATACGTATTTCTTCCTAGGCCCAAAGTATTGAGAGTGAACACTTTTTGTGGTATAAAATCGTCAAGTAGAAATAAGAAGACTTAGATATCAGTTGTCTTGACAGTGATTTTAGAATCTTCGAATATTAGCAATATTATTTACATACATGGAGCTGATATTTCAGAGTATTGCTACTGATAACAACAACACATTATTAGATAGTAAGCATTGTAAGCGCTTTATGTATTCTCATTAATTCCAGCAGCTTCCTGAGTTGTGCACTTTGTAATTCCAGTTTTATAAATGAGGAATTTGAAGCACAGAGAGCTCATGCAGCTTGTTAAGCTGATGGAGCTGGTAAATGATAGAATTCAAACCCATCAGTCAAACACCAGAACCTGTGCTTTGATACATGATGCAAAAGTACATGACTAAATGTTGTTTATGGTGTTTTAAGTATTTGAAAGGTGAAAGATAGGTTTGTTTTAGGTAATTTTGATACATAATATGGCAGAATTTCATATAGAAATTGTAACGTCATATAAAAAAGCATAAACATGAAAATTAAAATCATTTGTGATCCTATTCACTTGGATTTGGAGTATTATCATTAATATTTATTGAACTCTTACTGTGTGTTGAGTATAGGCTGCTCTATACTACATATATAAGTTTTTAAAAAATAAACTTTATAACTTTAGTTTTAATTTTCTCTTCTTTAGTGTTTTAGTCCACTCTTGATTCTTCATGAAGTATGCAATTTGTTAATAGTAGTTGTTATTAGCTATAGCTAATAGTCTTAAACACTTAATGCATATTAAGCATAGGACTGGATGATTGATAATGTATTATCTCATTTAATTCACAGAATACTCCTATGAGAAAGATAGCAGTATTAGCTTAAATATCTACTTAAAACCGCAAGTAGTGATAGGTAAAAGAGGATTAAGGGCCTAAGGAATCTGATTCTTGAAATTTTCATATTAACCATACTTCAAGTTTTCATCTTAACTAACATCTGTATGTACTAAATTATGCTCTCTCTCTGGATCTCAGTTTTTTGCTTTTTGGTAACTGCATGATTCCTTTTATTAACAAAGCATCACCTTTGTGTTTTTCGAAACCCACTGCCTGTGGTCTACCGTGGAACCAAATATTGCTGCTTCCTTCCTCCCCATGCTCTTTGAGCAGTTGTTGAGTCTATTGCCCTATAATTTTGTATTTCCTAAAATAAATTTTAAAAATCTACAATAAGTGATGTAAGTCTTGGCTTTAAAATTTTTCTAATGACTATCCTATAGCATTTAAAATGAAATCAATACACCTTACCCTGGCTCTTATTATATCACAATGTTTGAACAGAGAATTAGAGTGTCTCCTATGTCTACCATGTCATGTCTGAAAGTAACAAATAACTTTAATTTTTTTGGTAATTAGAAAAGTGATGTAGTCACCTTATAGGAATTTTAGAAAAGAAAAAACACCTTATTTCACAGGCTACATCCAGAGCCTATTCTAGCATAAGCAAACTTTGAAGAAAAAGGAAATTACCTAAGACTGGGGATATAAATAAATCATTACCTAGAGGTTAAGAGCTAAGGTTTTTAATCACTCTAATCTTGAGTTCAGATTTGCTTTTGCATTTACTGTGTGCCCTTAGGTAAATTACTTAACTTCTGTAGGCCTCATCTTATGTATATGGGTTAATGACTGTAGCATTACAGTCTGACTCACAGTAAGTATTTAATAAATGACAGCTACAGTTGAAAACAAATTTGTTTCAGGAGTTAGGTCTTAAACGTAAGGACCTATGCAATATTTCTTATTTGGGCATAAATCAGGCTTACACTGTATACTTCATACTGCAGTAACTAAACATTGAACAGGCTAATGGGGTAAATAAAGATTTAGATAGTATAAATAATTTATAAAACATTAAGAAGACCAAGCAGCTTATTTGCCTACATTTTCAATGTTGATACCATGGGTAGCAGTTATTGTAATAGATGGTAGGATTATGTGGCAGAAGAACATAGGAGTTTCTGGAGAAAAGGGTAGGTTAATTTAAGAAAGGAAAAATGAACATATATCTTTTCCATCAAGACTAACAAGGTGTTACACATGAACCT
Organism: Cervus elaphus; assembly: GCF_910594005.1. Lineage (NCBI taxonomy): Eukaryota > Metazoa > Chordata > Mammalia > Artiodactyla > Cervidae > Cervus > Cervus elaphus. The sequence goes on along the minus strand of NC_057819.1, from coordinate 62,675,580 downwards.
AAAAACTACCAAAGATTCTTGTCAGATTATAAATATGTCTAATAATCCTGTTAAGTGGATATGTTCAGTACACTCTGAAATTTAATTTTTCTCTGAAATTGTGTGCAAAACTTCTGATAATCATTAATTGTTAACTTTAAAGTCTTATTGGTACCAGTCGTTTCCATTTACTTATCTCCTAAGCAACCATGTTCTTTGTTTTGTTTATCCTAAATTTATCTGCTACTTGAGTTTTAGAATTTGATGGATAAATTTTGAGTTTTTTCTTTAGGTTCAAATGTATTTTGAAAAGTTATCAAAATTAGTGATGTGTGCAATGTTCCTTTGAAAATGGGGAATTTTATTAGGTGAAGTGGTCATTGATACGTATAGGTGATCTCTAGAGCTGAAATGAAGCCTGAACCTCTTTAGAGATCAGCCTGGTTTGTGCTTTTCTTTCTCCAGACACTATATTAAGTCCCGGACACTTGGTTGTCTATATTACTTTAAAATACTCTTGAAAATTTCTTTAACATCTAGTTCTGTCTCTGATCACTTTTAATAATCTCAAATGTTTGTCTTTTAAGAAAACTGTTATTCTGATTTTTATAAAACAATTTAATTCTCATGGTTGAAAGTAAAAATAATGCGTCATATATAATTATAGTTGCTATTTGATTAATCTTATAAAATATATTAGGATGTATCTCTTCAGATTGAGTTACTTAATTGTAAAAACAATGAGCCAGCGTCTCTCTCCTGTTTAACAAGCATAAAACCTAACATATACAGGCATTTTTCCAAGAATTTTTGTTTAATCTTTGCTCAGGTGAATTCATTACTATTTTCTGTGTATATTGAAATATTCGTGAATATGTTTTGTATTTGAATGGTGTCTTGTAAAATAAGATTCAGATGTCTTACTTAGTAGTGGCATGATTAACTCCTTGTATTTCCTCCCCAGGAGGATAGCAAACAAGCACAATTTTTAGCCTTGGCAGTTGTATACTTTATCTCTGTTCTTATGGTCTCGAAGTACAGAGACATTTTGGAACCCCAGAATGAAAGGCATAGCCAGTCTAGAGAAACTGGTAGTGAATGTGGAAATTTGTCACTCCCTGGTAAGTTTCTGTATTTTATTATCTGGCATCCAAAATTCAAGTAAAACATTACCTACTTAGAGCTGTTAAAAATATTCATCCTGGAATTTAAATCCATTTATGTGTACCTTAATGAGAGCATGCAGTTATTTTTATTAATAATGAAGTATTTTAAGGACCCTGTAGTTAATTTCAACTGAGATGTGATTTCTGCTTTAAGTGAGCCATCTAATTAAAAAATAAGTGAGAAAATGTTATGTTTTACAAATAAAGTATTAAACAGTTTTAACTCAGCATTTGTTGTGAAGAATAACTTATATTCTCTTATGAGACATATTTGTTAACAAATAAGTGTAATAATTGGAGTTATATATAAAATTAGCTGCCAGTTATAGATAAGCAGCTGGTGTAGGTATAGAAGTCACTCCTACCCGACAGAGGAGATTTATCTATTCCATCAATATTCATTTGGTACCTCTTAGCTACTTGTTCGTTACTGATGAGCAGAAGCAAAAAATCTGCCCTCATGGAGCCTGTATTCCAGGAGAGGAAGTAGAAAATGAGTATATATAATAAACAAATTGTATAGTATTTTAGAAGATGTTAAGTCTTAAGACAATAAAAGTTGGATGGGGAAGTATATCAGGAATAACCAGGAGAAAGGGAGTGTGAATTTTCACTCTAAGGAGAATGGGAAATTATCGGAGGGCTTTGAGTACAGGAGTTAGAATTGATGTATGTTATTAAAGAGTAGAACTTGGAATTCTGTCCAGATTACATCCTGTAGGGCAAGAAAAAGCAGTGGTTTAGTTATGGACCACTGTGTTACAGATTACCTCAAAGCGAAAACTCCCAACTGTTTTAGTCTTGTTATCATGATTCCATGAATTTGATTCAGATAAGGCACAGTGGTAATAATTCTTGCTCCAAATGATGTCTCTGGGGTTGGAAAGTCTGAGATAACTTTTCTACTCATTTATCTAGTGCCTCAGCTAGAATAGCTCTTAAGAGCTAGGGCTGACGGACTGAAATGACTAGACTGGGGTTTTGTGTGGGGGACCTTGCCACTTGTGTTTTCAGCTGAATTCCTTTGTTTTACTCCATTAGTCTGGAGGTCCTTTATCTCCTATGTGGAGGTCTCTCTACATGATCTTACCAGCAAGGTAGCCAGATTGCTTTCAGAGATTTCAGGGATTCTGAGAATGCCCAAACTGTTAGATTTTAAAAATTGGGTACTGAGCTGGCCCATTGTCACTTCTGCCACATGGGTGTAAGTAAGTCAGGCTCTGTGGAAAATTCTTCAAGAGATGGGAATACCAGACCACCTGACCTGACTCCTGAGAGATCTGTATGCAGGTCAAGAAGCAACAGTTAGAACTGGACATGGAACAACAGACTGGTTCCAAATAGGGAAAGGAGTACGTAAAGGCTGTATATTGTCACCCTGCTTATTAAACTTATATGCAGAATATATCATGAGAAACGCTGGGCTGGATGAAGCACAAGCTGGAATCCAGATTGCTGGGAGAAATATCAATAACCTCAGATATGCAGATGACACCACTCTTATGGCAGAAAGCGAAGAAGAACTGAAGAGCCTCTTGATGAAAATGAAAGAGGAGAGTGAAAAAGTTGGCTTAAAACTCAACATGCAAAAAACTAAGATCACGGCATCTGGTTCTATCACTTCATGGCAAATAGGTGGGGAAACAATGGAAACAGTGGCTGACTTTATGTTTTTGGGGTTCCAAAATTACTGCAGATGGTGACTGCAGCCATGAAATTAAAAGACACTTACTCCTTGGAAAAGTTATGACCAACCTAGACAGTTTATTATAAAGACATTACTTGGCAACAAAGGTCCATCTAGTCAAGGCTGTGGTTTTTCCAGTAGTCACGTATGGATGTGAGAATTGGACTATAAAGAAAGCTGAGTGCCGAAAAATTGATGCTTTTGAACTGTGGTATTGGAGAAGACTCTTGAGAGTCCCTTGAACTGCAAGGAGATCCAACCAGTCCATCCTAAAGGAAATCAGTCCTGAATATTCATATATATTCAGATTTTGGAATATTCATTGGAAGGACTGATGCTGAAACTGAAACTCCAATTTGGCCTCCTGAAGCAAAGAACTGACTCATTGGAGAAGACCCTGATGCTGGGAAAGATTGAAGGCTGGAGGAGAAGGGGATGACAGAGGATGAGATGGTTGGATGGCCAACTCGATGGACATGAGTTTGATTAAACTTAGGGAGTTGGTGATGGACAGGGCGGCCTGGCGTGCTGCAGTCCGTGGGGTCACGAAGAGTTGCACATGACTGAGCAACTGAACTGAGCTGAAGTCAGGCCCAGCCCTTACTCAGCAACTGCTCAAGGGGGTGAATACCAGGAGGCATGATCTATGGATCCGTTAATTTAACAGTCTAACATAACCAGCTAGGAGTATATTGCAATAATCTAGGCAAGAGGTGATTTGGGTATTGACCTGAGTGGTAACTGTAGGGCTAGTGAGAAGCAGTCAGATTTTGGATATATTCTGATGGTGAGAAAGCAGTATTTAAAAATATTAGGCGTGCATATGTGAAAGATGGAAGGTAGTCAAGAATAATTATAAAGTGCAGTTGGGTAGACTGAAGGTGAAACATACTCAGGCAAGGATAAGAAATTTAATTTTCGATATGTTGTGTTTGTGATGTCTTTTAGACATAAAGAAGAAAATGTAGAGTAGGCAGTTACATACAACAATCTAAATTTGATTGATTGATTGAAATAGTGGTATTTAATACTTGGAGAGTGAATGAGACCATTAAGGATATAAATGTTGACAGAAAAAGTAAAAGGCTTAAGAACTAAGTACTAAATTCCTCCACCTTAAGAAATAAGGGAGAAAGAGAAGTGAAGGAAGTAAAGAAGGAATCTTACATGAAAAGCTGAAAGAATGTTACCAGCCTGGAAGGAATAATCAGTTGCTGCTGTTATGTCAAGAGCTGTTAGGTCGAGAATTGATCATTGGATTTAGCAAGATGGAGCATTTTTGTTGGGATGGAATCAATACCTGATTGGAGGGAATAAAAATCAAATAGAAAAGGTGATGTTCCTTGTGGAACTATATTTTAAAGATCATTGATTGAATCATTCATCCATATGGGATTGGTAACATGTTTTCTAGTAGAAACTGTGTTTGAGGTAGAGGTCTTGGGAATATTATCCGGGAATTCTTCCCATTATCTTGGGAAGAAATGCCGGTGTATAAGGCACAGAAGCCCATTCAGCAGACTGTAAGCAGTTTTGTGTTGTATATGTATTATGGCATGAGTAGCAGGAAATAAAGTTGGAGATGAATAGTCGTCTGAAAAATACTCACTGGTGGACCTACTACTTGCTGGACATTGTTATAGGCCCAGGTGTTGTCACTGGTGCTGGGGATGAAGTGTTAATGAAGACACATTCTCTACCCTGATGAAGTTTACGTCCTAGCAGACTTATATTATTGAAGAACCTTGAGTATGCCCGAAGGATTTTGGACTTTTTCTTACAGACCAGTGGCTTTCAACCTTGTGTTGCTACCCATTGGTGTGTCATGTTCAGTTTGGGGTTTTCTCAGATAATTTGTTAACCTGATTTGTTATTATTATTTTATTAAACTATTTCGTTATATGTATATTTACGCAGTACATTTTTTTTTTCATTTATTTTTATTAGTTGGAGGCTAATTACTTTACAGAAAGATAAAGAACGTTACAGCATAGTAACACATATATATGGAATTTAGAAAGATGGTAATGATAACCCTATATGCAAAACAGAAAAAGAGACACAGAGGTACAGAACATTTTATAGATTAATTTGTTTTAGCGTTTTAGAACATGCCGTATGTTTCATAATCTAGAACAATTAGGAGTGAATGTACCTTTTTAAAATTATTTGTACATTTTTTTAATTTTTACTTTTCTTCTTTTCCTGGGTAAGATGTAGAAAACTCACCGGCAGCATTGAGCCCATTAACTACAGCATCTGTCGAAGAATCTGAAGGCACCTCTTCTGCTCCAAGGAGGGACTCAGGCCTCGGGGAAGAAACAGCTCCTGGGCTGGGCAGCCGTGCGGACGAGGCTGCTCCCCGAGCCCCTCCGAGTGTCCGTGCCGGCCCCGATGGCGTCACCGAGGCGCTCTGCACTCTTTCTTCAGAAGTCAGTCAATCTCAGGAAACCAGAAGCGACGGAGGAAATGAATTGGATAGCAAGGCTGCACCGTCAGTTCCAGTTTCAAAAAATGTCAACGTGAAGGACATTCTCCGAAGCTTAGTAAACATACCAGCAGATGGAGTCACCGCGGACCCTGCGCTTCTGCCGCCAGCCTGCCTTGGGGCTCTCGGTGATCTCTCTGCTGAGCAACCTGTGCAGTTCAGGTCTTTTGACAGGTACTATAAATAGTCTTTTGTTTTCACATCTTATAAATATATTCATTATAAGGGAGTTTAAAGATTAAGGAGGAATTTAAACTTTGCTAAATTTTGTAGCTTCAGCATTAAAAAGGGATGTTTTAATATAGTTTTTAAAAATTATGATATTTTGTTGACTGGTTTGTATATCATTTCAAGTTTTTTATTAATTAATTTATTTTAATTGGAAGCTAATTACTTTAAAATATTGTGGTGGGTTTTGCCATACAGTGACATGAATCCGCCACAGGTGTACATGTGTTCCCCATCCTGAAACCCCCTCCCCATCCCATCCCTCAGGGTCATCCCAGTGCACCACCCGGAGCACCCCGTCTCCTGCATCGAACCTGGACTGGTGGTCTGTTTCACATATGATAATATACATGTTTCAATGCTATTATCAACATAATCATCAAGATTGTTTAAGAATAATGTTAATATTACATTAGCAAGTTGTATATTAAATGATGTTTTTCTTTGTTGCAACTTAGAAATCACTTATTCTTCTAGATGGTTATCTTTCACTCCCCTGCTGTCAGTATGTGCCAGCCTTTGTGGAAAAAGTGGGAATCTGTGAATTCTGGCAGACTTAGGAATTCATCTAAGTGTTCAGTCTTGACAGCTTGAGAGAGCTAACTGTAGATTCCTGACTTTGTTGGTTCTGTTGACCTATGAAACCTTCGGCTAATTTGCTTGAGATTTTTCCTTATGTTAAATGTATAGAAAATTTTCTGAAATTCTGTCTGTAAGACATATATATGAGTTATTGAATTCTTTTTCAAAAGTCAACATTTTAATAGAAAACAATCTCTACCTTATAGAAAAGTTGCCAATTAAAAGAAATTTTACTTTTCCTGAATCTGTTGAGGGGAAATTGAGACAATACTCCATCCTTTTTGAATAGTTTATTGTGTTTTTTCTGCATATCCACAGAAAATTCATCACAATAAGGAAATTAAGATTGATATCATACTCCCTTCAAATCTTCAAACACTTTTCAAGTTTCGTTGATTTTCTCAGTAATGCTCTTTTTAGTAGGATCGAATTCAGAATTGTGTATTGTATTTTGTTGTGTCTCTTTATTCTCCTTCGATTGAGAAGAATAGTTCCTTAGTCTTTGCTTAAATTTAATAGCCTCGACCCTTTAGAAGATGAGGGTCCAGCTGTTTTGTAGAATGTCCCTCAGTTTAGTTTGTCTAATGTTTCCTCTAGATTTGATTCAATTTAAAGCGTCTTTGGGAGTAGTATCACAGAAGTGGCACCGTTTCTTCCTGTTGTGTTCTAACAAGTGGCACACAGTTTTATCTTGTTATTGATGATATTCATTCAGATCACTTATTAAAGTGGTATTTTCTGGGTTTCTCCACTGTTAAGGTACTCCTTGGGAAGGGGTACTGTAAAACTGTTATCATCCTCATCAAATGAATTCAATACATTCAATATATGGCCTTATGGTTTCCTGTCTTATAGAATGAATTATACTGTTAAATTTGTTGTTTATCTTGATACTCAAATTGTCTCTTGTTTGGCCAGTGGGATTTCCTTCCAGTTGGCTTCTGTTTTCTTTTGACATATTTTCATCATAATTTCCTTCTGTCTGCTTGTTTATTTTGTTGTGCCTTCTCTGTATTTCATCTCATCTCTTGATTTTCTGCTTCAGACTTGCTGGCACATTAGATATCCAAGCTGGTTAAAATTATTTATATAATTCAGGTGCTCTGAGCACAGGGAATGTATAATTTTATGGGAGAATCTTTTTGCTATCATCCTCTGTCATCTTGTTCCTTCTCCCTCTGTCTAAAGTTTAGATCAGTGTCCTAGAATGATAAGACTGATAGAGTAAATTCCAGGTAAATAGCATATTGGTATATGTATGATGTGTTATAGATAGTGGTTGCTAGAGTCAGATTTTTTTCCCCTTTTATTCCTTTCTTATTTTCTTTTTTAATTAGGCTTATAGGAGTTATATATTGATTCTGGAAATCAGACACAGCTGTGTGTGAGTTCTGGCTCAATTACTTATTAGTGGATTTGGACAAATTACGTCATTCTCCTGAATCTCAGTTTCCTGTATGACTGTGTGATACTATATGGCTGTTAAAGCGAAGAAAAAGCAGAACGATATGTATTGGTGTGAAATGATATTGAATATATATTAATGTGTAGCACTTAGCATGAAGCAATCTAGAAGTTTAGAAGATGATGCCTCGTCTTAATGAGGGTGTATTGTGGAGGGCATCATGGAACAGTTTATTTGAGGGAACATTGGCAGTTAATTAAAATTCAAAATATGTAAACTTAATTATTATCTCTAGAAGTTTATACAGATGTATGCAAGTACAAAATGTTTTCTTCCTGTAAGAGGAATTTCATAATTAAGCTAATACCTGTTGAGCTTTTACACTGTGAAAGTGTTTTTTAAAGTGCATTGTTTTAGATAGGCAGATAGGTGGGTAGATAGATACTGTTTTTGTTCTTATTTTACAGATGAAGAAACTGAGGCATAGGGAATGTGAAAAAACAGCTTAAGCTCTTGTGCTAATAAGTGGTGGAGCTGAGATTTGAGCCACAGCTGGTGGAGTCTATACCCTGTCATTTGGCAGGGCTATGCAAACGTAGTTGCAAATGAAGAACTGATTACACGTGTTGTTTCCTATGCAACACATGTATGTTTGTTTCCTATGTATGCATGTATGTTTCCTATGCAAGTATGGTGAATACTCTGCAGCCACTGATGAGAGAAAAGCACAACACTATGTATTGATGTAAAATGATGTTGAAGATATATTATTAAATGAAAAAGCAGAGTACAGTTGAGTTTGGGATTTAATGGTCTTAAAAAATATATATATGTTTCCGTATGTCTCAAAAGGTATATGACAACTGCAATGACTATATTTTGAGGTGTAAGTGATTAGGTTTTTTAAAAAATTGACAGTATTTATAGACTTATTTAAATTTGTATTAATCTTAGATTAAATAATGAGAAAACTTAAGGGTAGGTTTTTACATTTAATGTACATTACTAATATGATCAAAGTTTCTTTAAAAATTCCCCAATTTTCGTGTGTTTTGGCATTTATTTCTTTTAAAATAGTGTAAAAATTTTCTGTGCCTTCATGATACCTTCAGTGAGTAGGTTATGAACTTATTTAGGAAACTGCAAAGGGAATACATTTTTAGGGATTTATTAAAATAGCAAATAAAGGGGAATTTGGCAATACTATTTTTCAGGAGGCTGTTTGGAGCTTACATGTCTGGTATGCATTTAACATATTGTCTGATGGCAAGCAAACTGCTCTGTTTTCCCCCCTCTCTTTTTCATAGCAACAGACACCTTTTGAAAAACTTTTCGTGCAGCTTTAGACCAAAGGAGTATCTTTGAGAATTTCAAAGCATCCCTCTGATCGTGTATTTATCTCTGGAATGCTATGTCAGAAATCACAACTCTCCTCATATCTTAAGCATTATCAACTTCCAAGCAATAGCTGGAAAGTTTAGAGTAACAGCTCCATGAGTGGAACCTTGCTGACGGGCTGCCAGGTTGTGGGCCTTTGTGGATGGCAAGGTGTTGTGTTCATTCCCAGGCCAAAATTCCTGCTCTTATCTCATCAGAGATCCTCTCTGGTGATTAGTGGATGCCAGGGATTTATCTTGATACAGTTCAAGGGCTTTGTCTGGCTTTTCAGCTAGATCCTTAGGGACTAAAGTACTTGGCTTAAAATGCTTTTCTCATTTAGTGAACTATTTGCATGTTAAAGAAAATGGTGTTTCTGTGAAAGTTTATGATATTTCAAACTGACACAATTCTGAAATGGAACTTCTGAACCTTAGTGATCTGGAAGAAAATGTTGCTCTCTCTTTGTTGTTACTCAATAAAAAGAAATCTTCAAAAAAAGTCTCCCTAGTTCAGGTAAAAAAAAGAAAAGTCAGCAGTGTTTGTACTTTCTATCTGTGGAGGCTTAGGAAAGTTACTTCATTCTCTCATTTGTAAAATGGGGCTAATAATATGAAGTGCTTACCTCACGGGTTGTTAGTATAAATAATTCCCTCATGGTGGTGGTAGTTTGTTGTAAATGTAAGTAACATAATTCATATATGTCCTTAGCATAATGCTTTACAGATACTAATTATTAAAGTTGGTGAGTGTAAAGAAAAAAAGCTATAATATGTGGAATTTTATACTTTAATATTTCATTGTAAGTTGAAAGTTAGGAAAACAGCTTGCATAATTAAAAGACTTATCTGTCTTCTGATTTTTTTTATGCCAAAAGTTTGAAGTGCTTTTTCTTAAAATTGATGGCAGATATCAAAAATTCAGTCAAGGATTTCAATTTCTTTTAAGTACAACCTTAAGCTGTAGCATGAAATTGATGCCATTTTATTAAAATTTTAAGACAGGCTTTACTAATCCATTTGCTCAGAGGTAAAGAATCTGCTTGTCAAGCAGGAGATACAGGTTCGATCTGTGGGTTGGGAAGATCCCTTAGAGAAGGACATAGCAACCCACTCCAGTATTCTTGCCTGGGAAATCACATGGACAGAGGACCCTGGCGGGCTGCAGTCCATGGGGTCATAAAAGAGTTGGACACAACTTAGCAACTAAACACCAACATTACTAACAGTTTAGATTTACACTTTTATACATGATAAGTGTGGTAGCTTAAATATACCCTTGTGTTGAAGATTTTAGTCTTTTACACAGAAAATTTATAGTTTATAATAATAAAAACAGTAAAGGGAGTGAAAATATCATGAAATTTGCCTCCTACTTAATGTCCTTCTAAGTAAATCTTTTTGACTGAATTTTCTTTGTTTTTATGTGGCCCAAAGCTAAAGCATTATTATATTACTTTCTCAGAGGTGATTTGAAACCATCATTGAATATGGAAATTGATTAGTTCTATTTTTCTATTATGTACTAAAGAATGTGCTGAAGAATGCAGTTTTTCTGTTTCTGAGCAGATACATTTTTGTATTTTAGTAGGAGTACATATGTATTAATAACTTTATATCTTGGAAATCTTTATTCCTATTGCTTATAGGTTATGATATAGAATTATGTTTAAATGTTAATATAATTGTGGTGATGGTTGCACAATTTTTGAAAGTTCTAAAAACCATTTAATTTTATACTGTATATGAATAAATTATATGGAAAGTGAATTCTATCTCAATAAAACTTAAAGGTCACTATGAGAAACTGGTTCAAATTAGAGGCCCTTGTTTAGATAAATCTAGAATTGTGGGGCAGTTCTGTCATCTACCCTGACAAATTACTTTTCCTTTCTGAACTTTTTCAGTTTTTTAAATGAAAGTAATAAGTATGTTAGGTTTATTTTGTGAATTGAGTAGTAATTCTTGACATATTATCAGTGCTTAATCTTAGCATTCATTAATCATTTATTAAGTTTATATGATAGGATCATGTATGTATTTATTAAGTTTATATAACTGGATCATGCGATAACACAAAGAATAGTGAACATTGACTTGACTGTCTGGGGACACTTAACCGTTGAGCAGTTTTGAAAGGTGCGAAGGAAGACTGCTGGCAAATAGACTAAGCGGAAGGGATATTGGTCAAGAAATAGCGTGTACAGAGGACTGGAGTTGTGAAGTAATGCACGTGCTTAGTTCAAGAGCCATAAGAGCAATTGCAGAAGTCTGTAAGCAATGAATGCTAGTTAGATGTAAATTCAAATAGGCAGTCACACTTCAGGTGTGTCTGGAATGAGAATGTGTGAAAGATATTGGACAATAAATATTTACTGAACTAAGTGATAGCTCTTATTCATGATTGAACACATTATTAATGGCACTTGTTTGAAGGAACAGAAATGAAGTCAGGTTCTTTTGTTATCTTTTATTAACTGTGCCATCTTGGACGAATAGAGATTGTGTGTATTACGGTACATCTGTGGTAAATTTTTTGTTACTATCTTTTCATCATTTTGTTAAACATACAGAGAAGGTCAAAGTATTGAACAGTGAACATCTAGTGACCCGTCACTGAGATTCTGCAATTAGCCTTTATTTGTTTACTTCATTGTACAGTTCTCCACATAAGCATCTCTCTATCCATCAGACTTACATTTTATGCATTTCATAATAAGTTGCAGGCATAAGATCACTTCAGTCTTAAACGGTTAAGGCACATAGATCTCTAACCAGAGACCAGTACGGTTTTTTAAGGTAAAGTGCACATACTGTGATAGGCACAATTCTTTTAAGAGTACCGTTTTATGAGTTTTGACAAATTAAACACCTGTGTAACCTAAATTTTCAGTCAAGTTACCCTCAGTCTTGAAAGTTCCTTAATGCTCCTTCCTAGCTAGTGCCTGTCACACCCTCCACAGGCAATTATTGTTCTATATTTTTTTAAACAATAAATTAATTTTGCCTTTTATAGAACTTCATGTAAAAGGAAATACAAAATATGTGTTCCTCTGTATAAGGCTTCCTTCACTCAACATAATGCTTTTGGGATTCATACATGTTATGTTAATCAATCAGTAATTTATTTCTTTTTATTACTATTATTCCATTCTATATGTATGCCACCAAATTTTAATTCATTTTTCTGCTTAAAGATTCTGGGCTATTTCTGGTTTTTGGTTGTTATCAATAAAGCATTTCTTAATGTTATTGTATCTATTCTTTGTGGACTTAATTATCGTGAGGAAATTTCTAAGAGTAGAATTGCTGGTACAATAGGGTAGGCTTATGGCTTAGATTTCAAATATAGAAAAAACGGTTTCTCTTTTTCTAAATACTAAATTCTGTTGCTCCTATCAGCACTTGGCTCTTGTATGAGTAAACTAGATCTTGCTTGTTGTTTCTTTTGTAAACAAATATCAGAGTAAATCCTCCATGTTCGCCCCTCTCCCGTCAGAATGGCTTGCTAGCAAATAAATAGCTACAGATTTTCTTAAACAATGGGCTTGTAAAGTTTTGCCTGTAGCAGGTAATGCACAAAGTACATTTTGTATTGTTTTGTGAATGCACTACCAGCACACGTGTACACACACACACACACACACACACACACACACACACACACACGCACACACGCACACATGCACACAGGCAGAGAGGGGGTCGTCCACTCCCCCTAAAGTCAGTAATCTTCCTGTGACATAAGCTACCATGATTTAAGCACAGCGTTTTGGATTGAGGGCTCAGGTGGCTGTTGCTTCTATTTTTTAGTGTATAGTTAACATTGGCAGTCACCCTTATAATGATGTGACACCAGCTACCCCCAAGAACACTGAGCACACCGTGCCTAGCACGGGAGAACTTGATTTAATTGGCGACAGTGTTTGCTGTCACGTGATAGGCACTGAAGTAAAACAGAACCTATTTCACTTTGTGTTATCTCTTTCTGATGTAGCAGCAGAAACAAAATGTATTTTTAAAGTATTGGAATTATATAATTTTCACTTCTGAATGCATTTATTGGGATCAAGTATCTAAGTAACTTTATTTCGAAACTGAATAAAGCTGTTAAGGGAATACTTGAAGCTTGCAGTTACAATATTGTCAACAAAAGATGTGATTAAATAAATTGAATGTTGAAGACTTTAGGCTTATGGTTAACACCAGGTAATTAAAAGTAAGCACTGCTGTGGGAGTGCATTATATATCAGCTGTCCTCTTTACCTCATTAACTGGGTTTTTGCATGTTTATGGAGCTAACTTCAATTAAAAGTGCCTTTTACGTTATGCCTAATAAGGTCTTTTAGTTACTATTTTGGCATAAAGTATTACCCTCTAATTGAAATTGGTATATCATAAATACCTGTGTTTAAATAATACAGAAATGAACAAATTTGATTAGTTGATATTTTTACGTCTAGCTTTTATGCATATGCATTGTTTTTTCTATGTAATATTATTATAAGATAGTCTTTGAGGGTTGAAAAGTAAAAATTTGATTGTATACATGTTTAAAAATTGTTAATATCTGCATTTTCTTACTTTAAGATTTCTAAGGTTTTATCATTTCAACTTACTGGTGCTTTAAAATTCTTGTAGAAATCTGTTGAGTTTTCTGCTTCACTTCTGAGGTGAAGAAAAAGTTACTTCACATGAATGCCATATTTCTTTTTTGTATATACCTCTGGTTATATTTTAAGTTGGATAATTAAAGATGATTCTAAATTTAAAGAATATAGTAAATATAAGTTTAAATGTTAACATGTATTATTATATTTTCATAAAACATTATCTTGATTCTAAAAAGTAAAGAATAATCTAATGTGAATACCATTGAAGTGATTTCTTATTGAGAATATTTTCTAAATTGTACATCAAAATAGAGATATAAGGTAGAAAGAAGGTGGTTTCCTATTTTCTGTTTTGAAATGTATGTAATTGTTCAGTCTTCTGTATTTTGAAATCTATTTGTTTTCTTTATTACAGAAGTGTCATCGTTGCAACAAAAAAATCAGCAGTCTTACCTTCCACACTTACAGGTATACCTACCAATGCTGTTAGTGTGGTTTCTTCAGTAGATTCAGCTCAAGCCTCAGATGTAGGGGGAGAATCACCTGGTGAGTTTGTTACCAGTGACTACAGCATGAATCTTAATCCCATTTTAGCAAAGTTTAGGATTGTTGATTAAGTAAAAAGTTTTGTAAGGCATGTTTTAAATGATTATACTTTTGTAGTATGATGTTGATTATTGAATGATTTTCTGAATAAATTTGAGTAATATGAAATAAATTAAATCAAGAATTTCAGTGCTTTTCCCACTTAAACATAGTAGTGTGTGATGAATTGGATGCCGCTGATTAGGTGGATGAATGAATGACAGATTTATTAAAATACTTTTTTCCTCTCCCTGCTCTTGCGATGTGTATAGGTAGTGGTTAGTATGAGAGAGTTTTGGTGAAATTTGGTCTTTGAGTCTGTTTATCAGTTGCCAGATGTTCATGTGGTATCCAGTACTTTGCTGTCTCTTGCATAGTGTCTGAATCAGATACTCGGGAAGGGAATGCTGCCCTCGAGTCTGTCATCATTCAGGCGTAGGTCTTGGTAGTTCAGTAACTCTTACTGAAGTTTGATTTTTGTCCCATCTCTCTTTCTATATTCTTTCCAAAGTCTGGGGTGCAAGATCTTAAATCCTAGCTGTTGATTAGAAACTTGGTGATCATACTAGGTGAACTTTGAAGGCTATGTGATATTAAAAAGACCAAGTTATTGAGTAGGAAATGGCAGCCCACTCCAGTATTGTTGCCTGGAAAAGTCTATGGACAGAGGAGCCTGGCAGGCTACAGTCCATGGGTAGCAAGGAGTCCACACAGCTGAGCACAAACAAGGGCCCACCTTAATCCAGGCTGATCTCATCTCAAAATCCACAATCACACATACAAAGATCGTTTTTCCAAATGAGGTCCTCTTTGGTTCTGGGGGTTACAACTTGGGCATACCTTTTGGGCTGCTATTAAACCTGCTGCAGTCTGTAAGAAAAAAAAGACCAAGTTAAAACAAGGGGGATATTATTTTATATAAGTAGTATTTTTCTGTGTTGTGCTATTGCCTTAAAAAAAACCCAGAACTCAAAAATTAGAAAAAAATTAATCCCCCAAAGGATTTATTCTTTCTTATTACTCTAGGATGAGATTAATGAAAAATAGAAGGAATTTTGAAAGAATGAGTAGGTGGGCTGTATTAAAATCAGAAATAATGTTTTCCCCTCATCTTTTGGGGCATTTCAGTCCTTCTATCCACTGTTCTACTTTTATTTGGTAAACATGTATATCTCAAGAGAGTTTTGCTTCAAACTTGATATTTCTATTAGCCAACTGTCAGGGACATTTTATTTTTCCTTTCTGTGTACTACATAGCTTGTGTTCTAGAAACAAAGACTAAAATTGTTTGTTTATTGTCCCTGTTTTTCCCCCCCTTTCATTGTAGTTATTTTACTTGTGTCAACAGAAACATTTTTTCAAAATTTTAAATGTGATTAATTCTTTACAACTTTCTTAGTGTTGAGTGATAGTAGAAAATGCTCACAGTAGGTTAAATAAAATATTCCATGCAACACTTTACATGCTGTGTATTAGTAAATATTTGAAGTATGTATATATTTTTCATATATAAAAAGCAAGGAAATCTACACTGAAGTTACATGATTTACTGAATTTCATGACGTTACCATGAATTACTGGAAATTTTGATTTTTGAAATTTTTAAGTTTAGTATATTTTTCAAAAATTTATCAGTAATCCTATATTATTTTTATACTTAGGAAAAATAGTTGTTGTAGAAAAACGTTTATAAGGAAACTAAAAGCTGCAATGGTAGTAGACAGCCTTGTGCTGTCTCGTTTTTTGTTTTATTAAAACATTTAAGCAAAGTAATAGACCTTAGTTTTTAGATGTTTTAGTTTATAGGAATGGAAGGTAGAGAGTTCCCATATTATACCTTCTCAGTTTTACCCCCTCTTTATTCCTGTGTCATTAATATCTTGCAGTAGTGTTGTATATGTATATATTTTTTAATCATTCATTGTCTTAGAAATTATAAAGGAAAATAAGTATAGTACTTTAGTAGCATTTCCTTCTTCTTTATTGTTCCATTATACTCTGATGTGTTTTGTTTTTTTATTTCGGAGAAGAAGCAATTTGGTGATCTATTTTGGACCAGTTATGCAGATTTCTGTTCTCTCACCTCCATCCAAAAGCCTTAAAAAGGATCAGCTGTGATTTTTCCAGATCAGCCCCCTGTTGGGAAAAAGGCAGATGTTACTAACATCTATGACACTTTCTGCCATCTTCTAAATTCAGTAATATTAATTTCTGGTAACTTCCTAGACCATATGTAGTAAGTTCAGTATTTTCATCTTATTTTGAATACAGTGCCCTTTAATTTCAGTTTATGGGACAAATTAAATAGGATCTGAGTGTTAAAAATTCGTGCAGTTTTTGTCTGACTTATTTCAATAAAGACAAAAAATGTTAAATAAAAAAATAAATAACAGTGATACAAGGGAAAGAAAAAAATTCCTGCAGTCTTCAGAAGAGATAAATAGAAAGAAAGCTGGTATATGGGTAATAATATAAATAGAAAAAGGCTGAGTTATAGGTAATATTTGATAGAAAGGGGGCTCCCCAGGTGGCACAAGTGGTAAGGAATCCACCTGCCAGGGACCCCTGAGGCAGGAAGCTCCCCTGGAGGAGGAAATGGCAACCCACTCCAGTATTCTTGCCTGGGAAAATCCCATGGACAGAGCAGCGTGGTGTGCTACAGTCAATGGGATTGCAAAGAGTCGGACACGACTGAGAACACACACGCTAGTTTGCTATTTAATATAAAAACCTTATGATAAATTTTTTTCTGAGGCCATTTTCCAGTAGTCATTATAATCTAAAATACTCACCCTGAAGAGCCATATGCAGAATTACAGAATAATTATCTGTCTTGAAGGCTGTTGTAATTGTTGGATGCTGCTGCTGTTCAGTTGCTAAATTGTGTTTGACTCTTTGCAACCCCATGGAGTGCAAGCTTCCCTGTTCTTCACCATCTCCCAGAGTTTGCTCAAACTCATGTTCATTGACTTGGTGATGCCATCTGACCATGTCATCCTCTGTTGCCCCCTTCTCATCCTGCCCTCAGTCTCTCCCAGCATGAGGATCTTTCCCAGTGAGTTGGCTCTTCACATCAGGTGGCCAAAGTATTGGAGCTTCAGTGTCAGTCCTTTGAAGAAATATTTAGGGTTGATTTCCTTTAGGATTGACTGATTTGACCTTCATGCAGTCCAAGGGACTCTCAAGAGTCTTCTCCAGCACCACAATTTGACAGCAATTCTTCAGTGCTCAGTCTTCTTCATGGTCCAACTCTCACATCCATACATGACTACTGGAAAAACCATAGTGTTGACTCTATGAACCTTTGTTGGCAGATAGATGTCTCTGCTTTTTCATATGCTGTCTTAAGTTTGTCATAACTTTCCTTCCAAGGAGCAAGGGTCTTTTAATTTCATGGGTGCAGTCACCATCCACAGTGATTTTGGAGCCCAAGAAAATAAAACTTGTCACTGCTTCCACTTTCTCCCCCTTCTGTTTGCCATAAAGTGATGAAACGGATGCCATGGTTTTTTGAGTGTTGCGTTTTAAGCCAGTTTTTTCACTCTCCTCTTTCATCCTCATCAAGAGGCTCTTTAGTTCTTCTTCAGTTTCTGCCATTAGGGTATATCATCTGGATATATCTGAGGTTATTATTTCTCCCAGCAGTCTTGATTCCAACTTGTGCTTTATCCATCCTGGTGTTCCACTTGATGTACCCTGCATAGAAGTTAAATAAGTAAATAATTAGGGTGACAATATATAGCCTTGATGTACTCCTTTCCCAATTTTGAACCAGTCTGTTGTTCCATGTTCAGTTCTAACTGTTGCTTCTTGACCTTCATACAGATTTTTCAGCAGACAGTTAAGGTGGTCTGATATTCCGATCTCTTTAAGAATTTTCCACAGTTTGTTGTGATCCACACAAAGGCTTTAGTTAGTGAAGCACTTTGCATCCAAGTCATAATTTACCAGTTTCCCTCTGCTTATTTAAATTTTATAGTTTATGGTGGTAGTATTTCCTAAATAGTTCCCACTGTCTTCCATTTTGGGGTAGATTTTATAGTAGTTTCCTTTTTCTCTCTAGCTCCCATTATTTAAAAAATTAATTCATTCTGTTTTAAATCATTGTAAGTTGTTTTTATGATGGTGGTCTTTAGTTTTGTCACTTCTTTTGATATCTTTTTCCTCTTCTTTTGCCACTAGGCTCCTGTTGTCACTTATTTGGTATCTTGATTTTAGTTTGTTGCTTCTATTCCAGTCCATTGATTGCTGCCCTGAACATTATTGCTTTGATAAGAAGTCCTGTTTCTGACTCTCCTACAGCCCTGCTTTTCATGCTTTTGCCTACCGTACTTCCCTTGTCTGTTCTCTTGTCACCTGGAATCCAATCAAATAAAGAGTTATCTCTGCTGTTAATAATTTTAGTTGATAGATTTTTTTGTTTTCCTTTTGGTAGATCTCTTGATTTAAGTTATTTGCCATTAAAAAGTAGGCTATATACAATATATTCAATCTTATTATCTTTCTGGCTCAAACAGGATTTGGGGAAAATGATTTGTGAATGAATTATTATTTTGATTATGTGCTGGGCTGGGCAGTTTATTCTTGTAAATCTGAGCAAGTTAGGTATAAGTCTTGGGTTTGATCATGGATTATTTTCTTTATTTGAAAGTATAGTTAATATCTGTCCCTGTAGACAATAAATCTTTGTGCTGTGGGATGACTTCAGTTCTCAATTTTATAGCGAGTCACCAACAAAAAATGAACCATTAATATTCAATAATAGTTATTAGTTAATAAAAATATGCTTGATGGTACATTAGCAAAAATGGGAATTTCCTTGGAAGAAATCATGGGAATAGAAAGCATAAAACATGAGTTTTGTACCAGAAAAGTTTAAACTGTTTGGAAATTTTGATGTAAAAATGTGATTGCTATGTTTTATGTGTGGCACAATTAAAGAGAAACTAGGACTGGATCCCAGAAAAAGAATTAGAGCTTGTCAACTTATGTGAGGTCAAAGACTTTTCTGTTAAAACATTACCTCCAAAATAATTCTGTGAAAAATAAATTTGTAAATAAACTTTAAAGCAGTGTACGTTATTCAAATGATGATCAGTCTTCAAATTTCAGAGTTTGGTTTGAATAATATTTCTTAGCTCTTGTAGCATTTTATTAGCAAAAACATTTAATATAATAATGACAGATCTTTCATAGTAAGTTGTAAAAGATTCACCAGGGAACAAAGTATACCCTTTGTGTATACATATTTTTTTATAAAGAACACTAAAAGGGAAAATAGAGGTTTTTAGAAATATATCAAAATTTATAGATTTTCAAGTTACTCATCAGTAAAGGTTTAATCGCCCAGACTGCGTGTTAAGATGCAGTTACGCTTTATTTAAATATCCTGTGGTATTTTTCAAATTTGTGTGATTGCAAAGCATAAATGATTAAAACAGAATTGAAGTAAGCTCAATGAAGGATCTAAATGAATTGCTCTTAAGTACTTTAAGTGCTGAGTGTTTGCTAATTTGCAAAATTCAATAATCATACCTTTATTAGAATATTAGGCTCTATATTCTTTTTATCAGAGCCATGCATATTATTGATATTAATTAGAATGTTTATTTTTACTGTCAAAGAAAAATACTTGGTTCTTCACTTTTTATAATGTTTGACCCAAGAGGCTTATCTTTACTTATTCAATAAAAGTTTCTTTTATTTAATGAAGAGTTTAAACTGTCATGTAGACTGTCCCTCCTTGAACCGGTCTGGAATGGGTGGTGAGGGAGAGAGGGAGAAAAGGAGAGAGTGCAGTTGAAAAATATAGTGTTTAGGGATTAAATATTGGCATTTGTTTTAATGAGACTTTATTGCAAAGGACATTATTTATGTAGACCCTTAGGGACCTTGAGTAAACAATTGGCTATTCTCTGGATAGATGCTAGACAGATGATCTATTTACATTTTCCTTTTTGTTCTTTTGAGTGTCTGGAAAAATGTCAGTTTGAAGGAGACAGTTTGTCAGTGTACGGATTAGGAAAAGATAAGTCAGTAGCATTTCACAGGTTGGAAGTAGCTTTTGAATTTACATGTGTGATCACTTGTTGAAAATATTTATTTTTATTGTTTAATTAGTTTAAAACAAATTTGTCGTATATTTATGATTAATCTGAGCTGAAAAAATGCAGAATGTATTTGGAAGTTACATTTTTCTGTCTAGTAGGAATGAAGGACACCTGGTGTGAATTTTGTGTTTTTTTTTTCTTTTTCTTAAAACTGTTGCTGATTGATTCATTTATCTTTCTCCATAATGTGTCTTCTTGTGATTTAAAAAGGTTAAAGAAAATCCCTTTCTGCTATAGATCACAGTAAAAAATGTAGGTTTGAAAATTGATATTATTTCTAGGGTAGTATCAAGGAATTATTTGTGTTACTTTTATTTTTTTGAGCCCTCAATGCTCCTTGTTTATTGCAAATTTTGATATATATATTTCAGCTTATTAAAATTAGATTCATTTTGGACAGTTAAAGCTAATGTTTTAAACTACTTTGTGAATTTTATACATTTTCTTGAGATTTTTACTTCTATCTCTATTTTTAACTAGATTGAACCTTCTATGTTCCTTTTTGTCAACTTCAGAAAAGCTCAAGAAAAGATGCCAATTAGTCCTTTTAGAGAAAATGTCCAACATACTCTAAATAAAGATGGTCTTTAAAAACAATCACTAAAAACAAAGCTCAGAAATATTTCATTAATCACTGGTAGCAGAAGTCAGTGGCCAACCACGATTCAATGGTCATATTGCTCTCAGGAATCTAGAAAATCGCAGGTGTGATTAACTGAGTGTAATAACAGTGTTTGGTCTTTGAAGCACTAAATGAGGGTTATGTGGGAATAGAAGGATTGGTCCTGACAGAAATAAAAATTTTCAATTTCACCTTATCTTGCATTCCAGTTTGAAATTTTATTTTCAGAATGCAAGACTGGAAATCATTTGGCAGTGAAAATATGGGAATTGATACATGTACTTTAAAAAATTTGTCAGTATGAAAAAAATGTGTACTTTAACTTCATTTTAAAATCAATCCTATGCATTAAGATAGATTCTGTTCAGTTTATTAGTTTTTTATGTAATGATAGCTCTTTCTTGAGCAGGGTGGTAAGTATGGCAGAAAGGTCAGCAAGAAACTGTACTCTTAATAAAAAGAAAAGTCAGCTCTAATTATCAATGGAAGGGGAAGGAAATGTGTTGTGGAGAAGAGAGATTCACTCTGGATTAGTTCATCTTGTAGGAGTATGCTCAGACTGAGAGCGAGGCTGGGTGATTATCCAGAGGGTAACTGTGGGAAGATTGCTGAAGTACCTGCTCTCCAATAAAATAGTCCACATTTCCAAATGTTTCTGTTTGGCTGAGACCTGTAATCACAACTGCTGATTATTGATCAAATTCTGCCTAAAGACCAATCATGTTTCTCAGAAGGTCAAGTTACCCCAGATCTTTACTATTTCTTAATTAGTTAAATCTACAAAACCCCTGATTAGAGCCTTGGTTTGTTTTTCTATACCCAGAATTAACTTTGCCTTAGTTGAGTGAGCAAGCTGCATCAAAGTGCCTGGATAAATTGAAGTAATCCAGGAAGTCTTGGGAATGGTGTGAGGCAGTGACAGGCTGTGGAGGACAGTGGCTAGATTTACCAAATGTTTATGGCTGTGTGTTTTTTTATACCAGTCTGATAAATGAAACTGTTGGCAATCTACTTTTTATAGCAGTGAGATCTGGGATTGGGTTCTAGATTTTTCAAAAGAATTTACCTTTCATCTTAAGTTTGTATGGGGAAATTTGTAAAGGTACTTCGTTTTATAAGCTTCATCTCATTTAAGTTACCTGTGCTTAATGTCACATGAATAATCATTGAGAAATTTGGGTGTCTTGTCAACCTCAAGTACAGACTAAAGGGAAACATGATAAGTTCCTTTCAGTATTTTAAAGGTGATCCTAGAATAGAAGAGTAGGAGGGGAAACTGTCAGTGTATGTTTGCTGCGGTATAGGTTCTCAGTATTTAGTCCTTGAAATAATCCTGTGACGTCAGTATCACTGTTCATTTTGTAGATGAGGTGAGGAAAGCAGGGAGAGCTTAAGTAACTTTGCCCAAGGCCACACAGTGAGCGACAGAGTCCTTTCTCTTTGCCCTCAACATGTGTCCTGTAACCTCTAAAGGGTACTTGTTATCAAACAAACTGACCTTACATTGATAGAGCTAGGATTCAATTTGAAAATGCTTTGGTTGTGGGTGGCTGATGAGTGGAATCATAAAGAACAAGATTCCAATAAAAATACTCAAAAGATCAGAACAATCTATTATGTTTCCTGTTTTGTTTCCTGTCAATTGGGAAAAATATATTCAATTTTATTAATAATCGAAGAAGTGGGGATTACTTTTTCTTTCTTTAGGGCAATTTGACAGTGTGTGCAAGTGAAAGTCACTCAGTTGTGTCCAACTTTTTGTGACCCCATGGACTGTAGCCTTCAAGGCTCCTCTGTCCGTGGAATTCTTCGGGCAAGAATATTGGAGTGGGTAGCCTTTCCCTTCTCCAAGGGATCTTCCCAACCCAGGGATTGAACCCAGGTCTCCTGTGTTGCAGGCAAATTCTTTACCATCTGAGCCACCAGGGGAGCCCAAGAATACTGGAGTGGGTAGTGTATCCCTTTCTCCAGGGGATCTTCCCAACCCAGGGTTCAAATCGAGGTCTTCTGCATTATGGGTGGATTCTTTACCAGCTGAGCTACCAGGGAAGCCAGTGTGTATCAACAGTTAAACTTCGGGCTTATTGACTTCAGGAAGTTACTTCAAGGATATAAAGGAGTGCATATAGATTTATATAAGCATATACAAAACATTGTTTATTGTAAAATGTTGGGAACAACCAAATGAGTGTCCCTGAATTTGGGTTGATCTGATATTTCCTTTTGATTAAAATAATTATATTTCTCTGGAAGGACTGTTCTGAGACAGAGAAGGAAAGAATCTAATCATATGGTGCACAATTTTGATCTGTTAAAATGCTTGACAGTGACCACTTTCATCACTTGATTAAAGTATAACTGCCAGGTTTCTTTTTTTTTTTTTTTAAATAAAAAGTTTTATTGGAGAAAAATAGAACCACCACGTACACAGGGAAAAGAGCACAAAAATTCAACTGATACAGAACTGAAAGTCACAACTACCCAATGTTGTTTGCGATTACTTTTCAATTTCTTAAATGGCTTCCATCAATTTTTTAAATAGCCTTGCCAATTTTCAGCTGAAATAGAATCAAGTTTTCAAAAAATTAAGAGCCTCAGCGAAGGGACCGGCTTTTAAGATAACAAAGGTGACACCAAGAGTCTCCTAATAGGACCAATTCTAGTGAAAAATTCCTGAAGCACATAACTACTGAGTCTGGTAGAACAGTAGCTCAGAGACCATCAGGGATTAGTTAGAACACTGACTCAGACGGTCGAGTAGGCAGAGAGGGCAAACAAAAAAGCTGCATTTCCCTGTCAGATGAGTTCACATAAGAAAACCAAGGAGGTGCTAAGAAAATACAGGCAATGGCTGCTCAAAATAATTAAGAAGGCATGCTAAATACCACATATTATTAGACAACAGTGTGTAAAGTGATGCAATTAGAAAACAGGCAACTTAAAAAAATATGGTCACAGGTCTTTGAGAACTCAAGAAGACAATCAATAGCAAACACTGGAGCTGACAGTCTTCTTAGCTGAGGGTTGAAAGTGAAAGTGAAAGTGAAGTTGCTCAGTCATATCCGACTCTTTGCGACCCCGTGGACTGTAGC
The DNA here is from genome assembly GCF_910594005.1 of Cervus elaphus. Lineage (NCBI taxonomy): Eukaryota > Metazoa > Chordata > Mammalia > Artiodactyla > Cervidae > Cervus > Cervus elaphus. The sequence goes on along the minus strand of NC_057819.1, from coordinate 62,651,647 downwards.
CCACCAGGCTCCTCCGTCCATGGGATTCTCCAGGCAAGAATACTGGAGTGGGTTGCCATTTCCTTCTCCAACTGCCAGGTTTCTATATTGTAGAGTTGCAATTAATAACTGTTTTGTCGAGATATACTTTGAAATCCTTTAAATATCCTATTTTCCAGATTGTTAATTTTATCAGTTTTATCAGTATGGCTTCATGGCTTCCTGTTTCATTGGGTGTGTTATAATCAGTTCCTGTTGTTATTGTCATGTTCAGATTGTCTTCATCTTGGTAGGTGCGAGTCCCTTTATGCTGGCTCCTTTGCCACTGTGACGTATCCTGTCATTCCTTGGACAATTCCTTGCCTTCTAAAAAACAATAGTAGATGTTTCAAGTTCATTTTGTGCTTTTCTTCCACAGATACTAAGTTAACTGTTTCTGGTTTGTTTATATAGTGGGGTATAGTACTTAAAAGCCACGGTGCATACAGTCAGGCGTTAGATGCTCTCAGGTCCTCTCAGTGGTCAGGTTAGGGACTGTGCTAAATAGATATGTATGTTAATAAGAGTATGTATCTGATATACAGGCATATCTTGGAGACCACTGCAATAAGGTGAGTATCACAAAGTGAGTCACATGAATTTTTTGTCTCCCAGTGCATATAAAAGTTATTTACACTATCCTATAGCATTATGTCTAAAAATACCATGTGTATACCTTAATTTAAACTAATTTATTATTAAAAGTGCTAACCATAACTGAAGCCTTCAGTCATAATAGTTTTGCAGTAATAACATCAGAGATCACTGATTACAGATCACCATAATAAATATAATAATAAAAAGAAAAAAAGTTTGAAATATGAGAATCACCAAAATGTGGGTGCTTAGATGTGATGTGAACAATTATCATTGGAGAAATGGTGTCCATACACTTGCTTGACACAGAGTTGCCACAGACCTTCAATTTGTAAAAAACACAATTTGTAAAAGAATGCAGTACTGTGCTTCACTTTACTGTGGTTTTCAGATATAGTGTGGTTTAAATATATTTTTAAAAATTAAAATAAATTTTGTAACAGATTGAAAGTATGTTGTAACCCTATGGTGTCAAATGGATTTTTATGCACTGGGAAACCAAAAAACTTACTTTGTTGTGATATTTACTTTATTGCTGTGGTATGGACCTGAACGCAAAATATCTCCAAGGCATACGTGTCCTCTATGATATGCTTATATTTTACAACTGTTTTTCCTCTAGTTTATATAATCTTGAGGTTGTAGATTGTCAAAACAATGAACTCAGAGTTACTGCATTCCTCCTCCTTTAGTCATTTACCAAATTACAGATTTGATTCTGTTGCTTTCCTGATTTTATCTAGCTTTCTCACAATTAGGTCTCAACTTCTGGTTAACTACTTGTTAAGATACCTTTGTAAAATTCATTGATTTAAGAGATGTTTTCATGTGGAAGAATGTGCATCTTACCATGATGAAATAGATTGTTATGGAAAATAATTCTTACTTAGAGATTTCTTAAATTCTGTTTCTTTTAAAATAAGCCCATGATTCCTATCTTTTCTCTGATGACATCATCTGAAGTCTGTATCAGTGTCCTCCAATCAAGATCCTAGTAATAAACCTTTGTTTGAATAAATTAATTCAGTGAGGGAGAATGTACACAATGAGAAAACTTGGGATGTCTCCGGGAAAACGATTTATTAAAGGGTTTGAGTTTGTATGTAAGTGTAGAGAACAGTCCAGAAGGATATGTTTCCAAACTGCCGATAGTGGCTGCCTTTGGAAAAGGACTGGGACTAGGAGGGCTTGTACAGAACATTTCTGAATGTAAAAATCAGGATGTATCCATGCATTGGGTAAATATAATTGGGGGAAAAAATGATAATTTGAGGGCAGGGTTATGGAAATGGGCCTTTCTTCTGAATTAGGTGCTGTCAGGAAGCATGGGTAATTCTGTGATTTTAGATACCTTAGTTAAATCTTATCTAGACTCGTGGAAGACTTGATGGAGGCTAAAGCTCTAATTAGTAAAGAAATAGCAGGCTTTCATATTAGAGTTTGGGATGTTTGACCATCTTTGTTACTTGACCGGAATTCATGTTTTGGTCTTTTGGGACATGATTACAGAGTGGTATTTCATGTTGGTTCATTATGGTCATGACATGGCATTGTTTGATGTTGCTGTTCAATGAAATTGTTCACAGTCAGCGAGAGAACACCATGACCTAGTTGTAGGTTCTAAAGCCAGCCCTTGACCACACCAGGGCCTAGTTGACATTACAGGGCCAGCTCCCAAATGTCAAAGAGGCTGCTTTTCTACCTTCTCACCTGTTTCTGCCATCTTTTTTTCTACATGCTAGATGGAAATTTCTTCTTCTGTTTCTCTCTTATCTGTCTTTCTGTCCACACCAGTTTGTCTGCAGCAGATCTTTGATAGTGCATCCTGATAGATTGCAAAGTTCTTCAAGCCTCTCTTCCCTCCTTGTGTGTAAGCTTTGCATCTTTGTTTCATTTGCTTCAGTATGTCTGTTGCCTTTCTTGGTCCATCCCTCTATAGAATTGTGATGGGATTTCAGTCTGCTCTGATACTAACTTGGCGTCCTTTTAAGACATTGTTTTTAGAAATGGAAATTTTACTTCCTGGACTGCCAGTGCAAGCAAAATATGTACATCTCCTGTACGTATACCCTCCACGTTGTTAGGATACCATCCCAGTTGAGTTCCAGTGACTCTTGCAATCCCTGTGTTGGAGAGTGGCATTTAACACTGTGTTTGTCCTCTCTTTTCTTCTTTCACCCTATTACCAGTCTTAGAAAATGACCCTTCTGTTTCTTCAGGTCGTCCTCCTAGCTTAAATTAAATGCTTTTCTATCTCATATATTCTGATTCTTAAATGGGAATTTTATTTTTCCCCTACTTTTATGAACTTTTTAGAACTCTCCAAAGCCTCAGTAAATTATCATACAAATTAGTCTTCTGGACTTTTTCATAATTTCCTATACTGTGTGTTGTCCATTCTTTGACTCTGTCAGAGTTAATTTCCTGCTATTTATTTTTCTCTTGCCAAGTAAAATTTATAAGCACAGTTATTTTTGGAAAACATGAAGAGTTAGCTCTTGTATAGGGCAGGATAGTGTGAACAGTTTGTACTCTAAGAGAGTGAGTTGGCCATTGAACAATACAGATAAACAAAAATAAGGATATCTGGGAGTGTTCATTGGAGAGTAAAATTAGATCACATGATGGAAATTAATTTTATATAGTAGTTTGAACAAAGATAGGGGCATAAAATTATAGGAAATGGAGAGGGAATTATATACCAGGTGGGAAAAATGACCTGCTAAAATTTGGGAGATGGTTTGATTAAGGGAACGATTTCTGCAATTATAAATTGAGAACCTTCTATGGAGTTACTTTATCTAGGTGTTTCAGAGAGATGGATGAAAAAGATGAGATCTCTGCTTTCAAAAAGATTAGTATACGAGGGAAAAGGACATTTAAAAAATCAATTGAAATACAGTATGACAAACACAACATCAGGCTATGTCCTAATTACAGTGAGGACACCCATGAGGGAGTGTGTGTTCTACTTGCATCACTTAAGAAAGAGTTCTCAGTTGGTCATTGCATGATGTTTGCTGAACTAGACTCAGAAGCATTTAAAGTATAGAGCAGAAGTTATTTAGTGACTGCATAGAGACAGTTTTCATGGTAATGAGGCATACCTATTTAAGGTAAATTTGGAATTACTGGTTTCTCCTTTTTGCTTCCGTTTTAAGAAGTTTCTACTTGTGTATGTCCTTTGCTATTTGGTGTTGAACTGAATGAATCATGATCCCAATTGAGTGATTTAGAATTTTCTATTACTTCTTCAGCTGATGGTTGCAAAGACTCCTTTATGTGATAATTATACATTAAATGATTCAAGAAAAACCTTGCTAATTGATAGATTTTAATGTTATCCAAATTATGCTGTTGTTTAGTCTCTAAGTCATGTCCAGTTCTCTTATAACCCCATGGACTGTAGCCCGCCAGGCTCCTCTGTCCATGGGATTTCCCAGGCAAGAATACTGGAGAGGTTTGCTGTTTCCTTCTCCAAGGGATCTTCCCTACCCAGGGATCAAACCCACATCTCCCGCATTGCAGGCAGATTCTTTACCAATGAGCCACGAGGGAAGTCCCATCAAATTATAATAGCCATTAAAAATGTAGTGGGTATGTGCGTGCTCAGTCATGTTGGATTCTTTGCAACCCCATAGGCTGTAGCCCTCCAGACTTGTTTGTCCATGTGATTTTCCAGGCAAGAATACTGGAGTGGGTTGCCATTTCCTTCTCCAGGGGATCTTCCTGACTCAGAGATTGAACCTGCATCTCTTGCCTCTCCTGCATTGGCAGGCAGGTTCTTTACTAACTGTGGTATATGGCAAAATGCAATATAGTATTTTTTTGTGTGTGATTTGGTATCAAGATAGCTTTTTTGTTTGAACTCTTATTCATCCCATAAATGGTTATTTTCTCTTATAGGTGGTAGATCATCTAATGCAAAATTACCTGCAGTTCCAACAGTTGGTTCAGTTTCACAAGACCAAGTTTCAAATATGAGGTATTCAAGCTATTAATTTGGATATTTGTGATTTATTCCTTTTGATAACTCTTAAAATATCTAGCTATAATTTTTTTAATTTACTTTTTTTTCAAAATGACATTTAGAGGCTTGGGAATATTTTAGAAGTTATTTCTGAAAGAAGATGAGGTGTAAAAGTTTCCTGAGAAGTAGCTATTTGTGATCAATAAATGCTGAATGGATAACATATTTAATTTCACAGGTAGTTAGTAACTTATGGCTTACATTTCATATAATTGTAGATTGAACATTTGGAATTCATTGTTCTTCTTCCCTAGAAATGCTGAAATAAGTTTATGTTGATATTGAATTATAGATAGATTTTTACTGTCTGTTATCTTGTCTAGTTAGGAATATGTGTTTCAAGTTCTCATTTGGAAGGCTGTGAATATATTTCACCACTAGAGCCTTTGTGGCTAGAGTTCTTGATATATGCCTTACCACAGTCGGAAAATGCATAGCATTTTACAAGTAAAGTTACTTGGGTGCTACAAGTGTAGGCTCATAACTGTGATGTCATCCGGGGATAAGAGGCTCCATGAGATCAATAGAGAGAAATAGTATTATGTGGAGCACCTGGGAAGAGATGGTTGTTGACCACAGAAGTTTCCAGCAGCTTACCTGTTGATAATTTCAGTAGCATCTCTTGTTGCTAGTATAAATAGGAAGTACTCTTTGTAGGAACAATAAATAAGTAGTGACTATTTGTATACATGTTTGGTTCATAAGTTAGAAAATGAAATTCCTGAAATGCACAGGGGACTTCTTTTTTTAACTCATTCAGTTCAGTTCAGTTCAGTCGCTCAGTCATGTCCGACTCTCTGCGACCCCATGAACCACAGCGCGCCAGGCCTCCTTGTCCGTCACCAACTCCCAGAGTTCACCCAGACTCACGTCCATTGAGTCGGTGATGCCATCCAACCATCTCATCCTCTGTCGTCCCCTTCTCCTCCTGCCTTCAGTCTTTCTCAGCATCAGGGTCTTTTCAGTGAGTCAGCTCTTTGCATCAGGTGGCCAGAGTATTGGAGTTTTAGCATCAGTCCTTCCAATGAACACCCAGGACTGATCTCCTTCAGGATGGAATGGTTAGATCTCCTTGCAGTCCAAGGGACTCTCAAGAGTCTTCTCCAACACCACAGTTCAAAAGCATCAATTCTTCGGCGCTCAGCTTTCTTTATAGTTCAACTCTCACATCCATACATGACTACTGGAAAAACCATAGCCTTGACTAGACAGACCTTTGTTGACCAAGTCATGTCTTTGCTTTTTAATATACTGTCTAGGTTGGTCATTTAACTCATTAAATATTATATATATATACAGTTGGATATGGATTGAACCAACCGCAGATTGAAAATATTGAAAAAAATTTTCTAGTAAGTTCCAAAAAGCCAAACTTGAGTTTGCCTCACATGGCATCTGTGTATATATGTGTATGTGTGGGTATATGTATGTATCTCTCTCTATATATATATGCATAGTCATGGTCAATAGAAAATTAGATAAAAGATTGATAAACTTTGATAAAAGATTTGATAAAAAATTTTCCATAAAGTTCCAAAAAGCAAAACTTGAATTTGCCTCACATTGGCAACTATTTATGTATAAACACATATACACACACACATATATGCACACACACAGGATTGCATATATATATATGTGCATGGTCATGGTCAATAGAAAATCTGATTGAAGATTGTTAAATTTTGATAAAAAAGTTTTTTTGGTTGTCAGGGGGCTAAAATCAAGTGCTCTCTACTAGCCTGTTAAGACTTGTAATAAGAGCTAATGTTTGGAATGGTTGTTAGCCAGGTTGTTTGTGAGGACTAGGGGTGGCAATGTACAATAGGATAGAAATGGATATTCCAGGCAGAAGGAATGATATACATAGCTATAATGAGTCATTAGATGATTTTCAGTTTTTCATGTAATTTTACATTTTTACAGAAACTCATTTTAAAAATTAAAAAATTGATCAACAATAATTAATAACATCTTTCCATTAGCATTACAGAGAGACTCGAACATGCTTTGGAAAAGGCAGCTCCTCTTCTGCGAGAGATATTTGTAGATTTTGCACCTTTTCTTTCTCGGACACTTTTGGGTAGCCATGGACAAGAACTGCTTATAGAAGGAACAAGTAAGTCATTTTTCTTTCTTCACGTATGTATTTAAATTTCAGGGTTTAAAACTGAAATGAATAATAAAAGAGGCATGAGATTTTATTGTTTTCAGCCTTTGACAAGGCTTCTCATGGAATCTGTATATATCTTTTAAAGAATATAGAATGGCTGATATTCTAAATTTTCAAGGTTTTTTTAATCACTGATTTGAATGCAGCAGGTTTCTTACTGTGTGTTTTGGGGAACAATAAAGGAAAGAAAATGTATTGAATGCAAGTAATACATGTTTAATACATTAAAATTAACCATGAAAGTTGAGAATTCGAGAGACTAGTGTTAACAGCAATAAGTGGTGTATTTGCCTGAGATTTTACCTGAATTTAAGATCTATATAAACAACAGTGTATTGCCACATGTTATGAAATTGAGGATTGCATTATTAGTCTTTACTAGTGGAGTTCTGTTTTACGAATAAAGAGAAAAAGCAATAGTAATTTCTCTCTCTTGCTTGTATCATACCTAGATTACTTGATCTTTCCTAGGTAGGGTACTTTGAGATTCTGTCAAACTAGATAGTGTGCAGAAGTAAATTGCTGTGCAGATTGAAAACCATCCATTTATGGAATGGATGGAGAGGTATTGGGGCTTTTCTTTTCTCTTTTTTTAAAAGCATGAAGCACTTGTGAGATTAAGTGTTTTTTTAATATTCAAGAAGCTAACTCAACCAAGTGAAAGTTGACTTACCCTGAATTTCTCAGACAATAGAAATAAGTTCAATAGAGATCAGCTTTTCAAACAATTAGATTTATTATTTGAGCTTAACAGACTGGCTTCAAAACACCAATCTTCATTCCCATAGCTAACATTTTTTAAAGGAGAAGCTAGAGGACTTTCATCAATGATAATGTCAAATTGATCTTTTCATTCAAAGCTGTTTGGAGTATTTGTTCACTAAATCTGGCTTGTCTGTATCCAGGTTTGCTGTTTTATGGATAAGACATGTATTCTTGTAAAGCTGAAAAATCATGGGAAAGCACAATAGTATCTTTAAATATCAACTTACAGCTTTAGTTATCATGACTTTTTGTTGGGCAGTCAGTCACTAGGTTATCTATGGAATTTCTTAAAACTTGTGAAAAAACCCCTCTTTTAATGAAAGTTATAGATAGGTTAATAATTCAAGATATCCTTATTTGAGTGTTAACTATGGGATATCAGCACTTTATTTGGCTCTTAAAACATCTATCTATAAGAAATAGTTATTAGCTAATGAAATAATTTCATCTTCATCCCTGCTGTAAGTATGTATTGGGTTGGTGATGATTGATATCATTTCCATATAGTCAAGGAGTAGTATTGAATTTATGTGGGAAAAAAGTTCAGGTTTTAGAAACATTGAACCAAATTTGGGGTAGAAATTTACTGTATCTGCTGAAGGATATAATTATTTAGCCAAGAACTGTTTGACATAATGAAGTAATAAAATCTGAAAGGAAGTGAATTTATAACATTGAAGAAATTCACCCTAATTTATGCTTCATATATCAAACATTTATTATTAAAGTGATATGACTACTTGTTAATTATATTTCATTTTATAATGCTAAAATGATTGTATTAATTATAGCCTTTCAGTATAGCAATACATTTTTGCTGTTTAGTTGATCTTTGAAGTTTATAATAGATCTAGCACAATAGGATCTTCTTAGATACTCAGAAGTACTAAACTTGACAATTCTAGTCCTTGAACAAAATTTAATTTAGAATCAATTTGTTATTGATAAATTCTGATAATGTGATAAAAAGGAAGATGATATACTTTTGATCATCTATAAAAAATAACTAGATCATTGCCTACTCACTGGATTGTGTTCATAAAAATAACAAATAGATCTAAGAGTTTTATATAGCAAATATATTTTAAGTTGTGAGGAATCCTTTGGGTGGTAATTTTATGCATTGTAAAACAGAGAAGTTTTGAGGGGGAGGTTATTGCAGCATAGTTCTAGTGAAAAAGTTTTGAACTAAAAATGTCAGGAGAAGGGATATATCTGGTGGTCCAGCAGTTAAGACTCCCTGCTTCCACTGCAGAGTTTGATCCCAGGTTGGAGAAGTAAGAACCCACATGCTGTGTGGTGTGGCCATTAAAAAAAAGGCAGGTGCCTGCAGTCCCTGTTGGTCACTAGCTGTGTGACCAGGTACTTGAAACCTTATTACTTTAAAATTTTTAAATTATTTTTATTAATAATTTTAATGAACATTTAAAATATTTACAAAGTATGAGTTGCAATATTTATATAGTTCCTATTGCTGACTACCTGTACCATCTTTGTTTTGCCATAACTGTTACATCTACCTCACTTTTGTTTTCCTTTAGTCGTTAAAACAACCACAGACATCATGTAATTTCACCTCTAAATAATTAATAACTCATGTAAAAAAAATACTTTCTCACATAATAATTGTTTCTCTTATACCCAGTAATATTAATAATAATTCTATAGTGTCCTTTAATACTCAGCCCATATTCATCTTTACTTAAAAGATATTTTTATATAATTGATTTTCTTCCAGTTAAGATCCAAGAAAATCATTTTTTTTCGTTTGATATGTCTCTTAAATCCATGCTAGTGTCAAATAGTTTCCCAGTATTCCTTGGATTTTGTGTTATTGACTTGCTGCAGAAGTAGGACTGGTGGTTCTGTGGAGTGTTTCCGTATTTTGGGACTCTGTGGCTATTCTTGGTGATGTCATTTAACAGTCTCTCTAGTCTGTGTGTTTTCCAATGGCTTGAAGTTTAATTAGATGTGATAATTCATGTTGTATCATGCCTAGAGTCGCATATTTCTGATTGGCTCAATTTTAGTAGTATTAATGCCCCTTTTCAAAAACCCTTTGTAAGATTGATGTTTTATTACTTTTATTGTTTTTAAAGAAGTCTTCCGAAAACAAAAAGATGATTACTTGTAAATAAAGTTTGTTCTATCTGACAATTACCTTAAATGATTTCATTTGGCTTTTTTTTATGAGCCTTTTGTGATCTTTATTTTCCTGTATGTTAAAACATTTTGCTAATTATCATTACTCATCAGTTATTTCTAATTCTGCTAAGCACTAAAACAGTAAAAAAACAAGAATATTAGAACTGTTCCCAGCATCAGGGTGAACTAGGAAACCAAATCATCAATCTTGGATCACTCTCTGTTTTCTTACTATGTTGCCAAAGTATTGCATTGTGTTTTAAGAAGATATAAACTTGTTTTCTCAATTGGATTAAAAGCTGGTATTTGGGGAGGGCAAAAACATCTTAGGTATTACAGTTGTTTTTGACTTTCCAATAGACCACAGTACATCTGGGGCTTCCCCTGTGGCTCAGCTGGTAAAGAGGCCACCTGCATTGTGGGAGACCTGGCTTCGATCCCTGGTTGGGAAGATCCCCTGGAGTAGGGAAAGGCTACCCACTCCAGTATTCTGGCCTGGAGAATTTAATGGACTGTTGTCCATGGGGTTGCAAAGAGCTGGACATGACTGAGTGACTTTCACTTTCACAGTACATCTGTATAGTTTATTTTTAGGATTAAAATTTCGTAGGGTCACAATTAAGAAAAAATGGTATGAAATGCTCTTTAGGCTCTTCAAAAATTATTGAGAAATATTGGTATAAAAGAAGTCTGTGGATACCAGCTTTGTGTCTTACTTTTAGCTTTCACTGAATATAGTTAAGTCAGAATTTTCTATTTTCTGCCCAGAATGGTGAGGTTGAAAAAAAATTGATAGGAGAAGACATTTTATAAGTACTGGACCATCTGTGGCTGAATTTGAAGAGACAGGGAGCAGTATTCATAATTTTTATCAAACTCAAGACTTCATTAGTGCATAGTATATTTCTGTGGACAAAAAAGAAATTGATTTTCTCAGCATCATTTCATTCAACAGGAACAATTTAATTCTACAAAATTCATACAATGTTTTGTGACAGAAACCTGGAACATCTCATTTTGCTAAAAAGGCCTGTGGCAGTGTCCATCCCCTGCTGGTGATGGCGTGCACAGCAGCCTGCCTGGTGCAATTTCTAAGTGACTAGCTACTGAAGCGGGTTTGTACCCAAGGGCGATCGGAAGGAACCGTTCACGTAGAGGTGAAAAAATTCAGTTGATTGATCATTCTAAATGGTGTTCGTAACCTAAAGATGAAAATGTTTCGGAATTCTAGAAGAGAGAAAGTGACCTTGCAAAATTCAACCTTCCTAGAATATTGCATTTGACGATGTTAGTTCAAAAAGGAGGGCGAGAGGAAACGAAAGGTAAAACATATTACTTAAATGCAGGGGAAAAAAGGGCCAGGATTAATAATCAAGTTGCACCTATTAGAAGTTTATTTGAAATTATAATTAATTTTTGTAAGATGAATATCACGTTTACAGATTCATGGGGAACAGTTAATTGCATCCAAATTATAGGCAAGTACTTTCAAAACCTGGAAGACGGAGAAAAACTGATTTTATGCTTAAATTATTATTAAAACTTCTAGTAATGTTTATGCCATTCCTTTATATTTGTGTAGATTAAAGTGACTTAAATAAAGGAAAAAACTGGGTTCTTGTGTTCCAGATGGTAAAGGGTCATACCTACTTTTCATGGTATACATGGGAGTTCAGATATCTCAGTGGGCTCAGGTACCGATAGCTTAATATCTGGTAATTCAGTTAATAGTTCTGAGTTTAGTAGTAAGGAAAGACAATGGTAATAGAGGTGAAGAAGCTGCAGTGGTCTTTGGTCATGAAACACCACAAGAGCATAAAACTCTTGGCGTTGGTAACTCAATATGTCTTCTTTTGAAGGGACTACAATTCTGTATCAGTGAAAAATCAAAAATAAAACCCTGCGGTCAGATTATGAGTCTGGTCAGATCTCTGAACCTACAGCACCTTGTTCACCTTCTGCTGACTGGGGCAATAGTAGAATTTGTGTGCATAAAGTGAAAATTGATACTTCTGCAGCAACTTACAACTTCACCTAAGGGCTGTTTGAAGGCCTCCCTTTGGATAATTCTTGAAGTCTGAATGTAGATCTGAAGACAGATTTACTGGTTTATAAGTCATTTCTTGCTTTTTCATCTGTGCAGCCAGTGTCACGGAAAGGTAAAAATTCAGGTCAAAAAGAGATATGATTAAATTTTGCAATCTGATACCAAGTCCCTTATTGAGATTATTTCCTGTGTACTTACTCCCATGGTTTTATATTTGTGTTTGCGGTATTGATCCTCTTTAGGCATTTAAGGTATTGAAGGTCAGATGTAAACTTTCGTCTTCTGAAGCCATTTCTCATTTAAAATTTAACACACCATCCACTCTGGCCCCCTACCCATCCTTTAGAAATCTAGAAAACCTTACTCTGGTTTTCTAATCTTATTGAGAAATAAAACTGAAATAAGTAATTTTTTGACAGTATATATCCTACCATACGCTGTAGAGAGACAAAACCTATAAATCTTTCTAACTTTGGATGGCCCAAGTTCCTTTTAGTCATTATGGTTCACTATTTTAGTGGATATCAAAGGCTGAGCTAGATCAGGGCCCAAATGCTTTGCAATGAAAGGAAAGTTGGTAGGAAATCTGGTTCCTCTAGGACAGAGCAATAAGGAATAATGACCTAATTGTAGAAAGACCTAAATTTACTTGCTGAAAGTAGTGGCTTTTGAAGTTGAAATATATGAAACTTCCTTTCATGTTTTCTGAACAGTGACAGGTTTTCAGACCAGTAAAGACTGCACCAGTAATGAGAGTATTGCTGTGCCCTTCGTTTTGGCCTTGGCATTAGCCTGAGGGTGTATGCTCATCTCAGCTCTGTAGAAACTACAGTTTAGTCTACTTAAATGTCTTGCTTGCTTAATGCAACATGTAGATGTTCTGTAGCTAATTTTCATGCCAGTGCTGGCACTATTAATCATCATTTCCGTGTTACACATTTACACATTTTTTCAGATGTGGAGAAAAATGCTTCTGCCTTTTCTAAAAAGTGAAGGGAGTGAACAACCTGTTGAACTTGAATGCTGTTTATAAGGCTACAGAATGCCAACATGTGCCATTAGCAGATGTGAGGCATTATGAGTAAAGAAGGAAGGAGAAAGCACTACAGAGCAAAAAGATTAAACAAGGGGAGTAGGATGGGGTAGGATGCCCGTAAGAACTTGGTTAGAAAGAAATAAGGTAATTGTGTGGTGTGCATAAGGCCCATGGGAATTATTTAAGTTGTTGTATTTAAATTAATTTGAACTTAAACATATGTTTGCTTAGAAAAATATAGAATAAAAAATTATAATTTTTCTAATTATTACTAGCATGATAGTCATTTAGTTCTTTTATTTATTGATATTGCTTTTTATAAGATATTGGTTGTAAAATGTTCTTTGAACTAATCTTATTATGAATCAGAACTAAAGAGTTCTTTAGATATATATTAAGTATATAAAGTTCCTTCCTGAGATAGTTTTGGTGAACTTGAAACATAAATGAGAAAATGTAAGTGAATTTATTTATTAAAAAAAAATCAAGAGTGTATAACAGACAATGGCCTGCATTTCTGTTAAGGTTTAGAGTGAGGTCACAGGTCAAGGTACTAATAAGAGTGTTTGGGATGTCTGCTGCCATGAAACAAAATGGAAACTTGATTGATAGCTGGAGGGTTGAAGGGAGAGAGTGTGGTGGAGAAAGCAAAGGTCAGGGAGCCATTTCCCTTCTCTGCATGTATAACAATCAGCTCTCTCCAAAACAAAATTTAGATGATATGAGTCAATATAGCATATGTTGTGCACATTTCCATGAGTATTGTGCAGTGTCATTGTATATGAAGTGGTAATTAATGTTTTAATAATTTGAAAGCTGAAATGAAATCAGCTGCAAAAGACTGTGGTGTTTTTTATGCCAAATTTAAAGTAATCACAGAATGTTTTGTTTACTCATTAAATATGTATAGGTTTGGTTCTTAGCAATATGTTAAATTTTAAAAACCAATTTGGGCAAAGTTGTGTAAGAAATAATCCCTCGTTTGTTTTTATAAAATTAAAAACAAATTCTCTTTAATATAGGTCTGGTTTGCATGAAGTCTAGTAGTTCAGTTGTGGAGTTGGTTATGCTACTGTGTTCTCAGGTGAGTGACAAGAATAAATGCTGAATTAAGTAAATTCTCAAATGAATTCATTTTGCAAGAAAGTTAAAATTGTTGATTAGAAGTTTTTTCTATAATAGAGTTTTGAGTTTGCAGTTATAAAATAATTTCTTGGTATTACAAAAGGATTACTTCTTGTGTTTGTCACTAAGAGATAATTTTAAAGTACGTGCTGAGAGGAATTGTATATAGGTGAGTGAGAAACAGGTTTTTCAAGCCACATTTAAAAATGCTCAGATCAAATGATTTTAAGATGGCGCAATTTCTCTGCTTTGTGTATTAAGGTTATAGAAGCAGATTTATTTCTATACCTTGTAGAGTGCCACTCTGACTCCCCTGGGAATAATGGGTTTACTTCCCTTTTGTGCAGAGGTTATAAAATGAGTGATAAATAATTTTGAATTCTTGTCATTGCTAATTATTTTTGACATACACAGTAGATTTGGGAAAACATCAACAAAAATATGGCAGCCATCATAATAAGATGTAGTGAATAAATTCCTAAAACCAAGGTTGCTTTCAGTGTTCAGAAACCTTACACCTCATGTGGTAAACTCTAATGATTAAAAAAAAAAAAAAACTTACATAAAAATCATGCATCCTGTGATTTGTTCCCCCCCCTCTATTTAGCAGTTAAACAGATGAATGTTTTTTATTGAGAGTTTTCTTTGTAGTCTTTTAAAAATGATATCTTGCTGGTAGTAAATTCCCCTACTTAAAACTTTAAAATAGCCTTTATTAATAGGAAGAGTATTGGTCTAGAGGTCAAGGGTTCTGACCCATTTCAAAACCTTTGACCTTCATTTACAACTCCTCTGGTTTACTTGCCTGACGAATAAGGATAATGCAAAATTAATGTTTCTTTGCATCGATTTATTCATTTTAGTGCCTATATTGCCAAATTTATTTAGACTGTGCTGATGGACATTTCATGAATACAAATTAAAGAATCATAGAAGGTGTGAAAAATCAATACTATGCATTGTCAATAAAATGCAATAAGAACAATTACTTCTAGAGATTGCATCTAATGGATTTTTATAATGAACTTGTAAAGAGTAGTTTTGTTTGTAGTGGGCTTATTATTCTTAGATTTAGTGAGAATCATGTTTTTAATTTAATTATCTCCTTTAAAAACTCCATTTCTTTAAAAGCTGACTGGATAAAATTTCCCATTGAGTAATCTGATTTGAAATAATTGGTTGTTTATTTCTTAAATGGAAATTACCATATGCCATTCTTACATTGACATGAAATTACACTTACTTTAAGAAGCATTTGCTTCCAGTTTTATATGTATCTTCCCAGGAGTATGAATTTGTTCTTTGTAGTGTGATATTATTGTTTCATGCGTAGAGTTTGATAGTGAAGTTTCACTTTCTAGTATAGAAAATGTGAATATATTCTTCATACATGAAATTATTTCAAATATAGTATATTACACAGTTGAATGTTAGAAGCGGAAAAGGTAAAGAATGACATGTTCTAATACACCTATTTGTCATCTTTGTCATGGTGCTGTTTAATACTATTCTGATATAATGGGATATGCAGATCACTTAGAGTAAGTTGCAAAAGTCAATCTCAAAGTTTTGTTTGAATAAAACATTATTGGTTTATTTGAAGTTCTTAACTTTTTTACAACTTCTTCAGTACTTCCATTGCATCTCTATAAGATGTAGCACAGTGTGAAAAATGATGTGAAAAATGAAGCCAGAATTAGCTCCAGATGTATACAGATTGTTCTGGGGTGATAATTACATTTTTCACTTTGAATTTTCCTAATTCAAAGAGGTCAGATTGGCAATTGCAAAAGTGATTTATTTTGTTAAGAAGTGAACTGTCTTTTTTTACATGAAAGCTTTAGAGATATGAAATAGAATTTGAAGTCGACATTTTGCAGATATTGGGTGGGGATGGTTTGAGTTTGATTGATAATTTTTTTTAGTCTGAGATAGGGTGGGAAGTGAAAAGCTAGCCTCTTGCTAAAATTTTAATCAATTTTTTTAGGAAGAGATGGAGAGGATTGAGTGCCAAAGATCGAAAGATCAGGTCAAAAACTCCTTTTTAATCACATAAATAATGGGATATGCTTATGAACTTAGCATCTGCAAATTTGATTTAAAACTTTACAAATTAGTTGATGTTAATTTCATGACAGTCAGCCATCTTCTGAAAGATTTTTCTTGAAACCATTCAAAACTTATTTTCTTTCTGTAGTCTTCTTAACAGGGTGTTTAAATCTGCCATATTTTATTACAAAAGAGAATTTAGAGCCTAAATTTAAGAAATGAGGAAATGACCACATTTGGTTTGCTGTCTTTCAGACCAAACAGATCATTGTATATTTTGTTAAAGCTTCAACTAGGATATGTTTTTCAGTATCCACTCATTCATTAAGAGGTTGATTAGGCTCCATTTCATTTTTTTATCCCATTTAATTTTAGCATTTTAAGGCAAAATGTTATTATTATTTAGATTTGGAAATCTTTCTTAAATTATTCAGCATATTATTTTTCCGTTAAGTTGTGTGTGTGTGTGTTTTAAATTAGGTTTATTCCTGTGTTGAATCTCGTATAAAATCATTCAGGAAATATTTAAGCTCCAAAGCTTAATTTAAATCTTCTTTCAAATAAGTGTGTATACACTTTTTAGGAAGCTGTATACTCTCTGATGCACAGAAAAAAATTGAACAAGTTCTTAATTGTATTTCAGATTCAGTTTTTCAGAAGCATGTAACTTATTTTTGCCTAATATTTATTGTTTATGTATGTAAACCATATAAAAATCTCTATGAATTTAAGGAAAATATTAAATAAATGTTTCAGGTAATATTACTCCAGCATTGTGTAAAGTGTTTGTATCCTGCTCATTTGACATTAATATCATTTTTGAAAGAATTGACATTGCATTCAAGGCCACTTTATAAAAGCGTTGTGTTGCTCATCCTAATTCAGTCTGACATACATTCCAATAACACTACCTCCCTTCTTGGGTTTAAAGCTAAATTTATGACTCTGCATTGTGAAGTGCATCATTTAAAAATGGTTTCAACCCAAAACATCTAATAAATAAATAATGTGTATGGCTACTCAGTAGTAGACTTTCTAGACTAGAAATCATTCCATCGGATACTCAACAGTCCACTATCGGAGAGGGCTGTCAGATAAATCTTAGGGTGGCTGCATTCATGTCCTGTAAATCACAAATTATTGTCTGAGCCTTCTGCCAGGTCATCTATTCTTTTCCCATTTATCAGAAATGCATAGAGTATATAGAAAAACTAAAAGTACCAGGTAGTCTGGCCTGACATCCTATCTGATTAATTAATTAGCTGTAAAAGTTAATTTAAAATCTAGCATTAGCCTGATTTTTCTTTAATACATTTTTCATTAGAATATGTAGATTGTTGGTATTTTGGAAAATATTTCTTATGTATGGAGGTATCAGTAAAAGGTTTGGTTGTTTTTGATTTGTTTCTTCCTATATCTGAATTATTGATTTTAAAATTATGATATTCATAAGAACCAGTCATCACCACTCATATGTTCTTTACTGTCTGTTTTATATTTGAAATTTTTCCTGATTCTTCATAGTAAAACATTTCTCTTTTTCATCACTCTCCTATAATTTCTTTTCTCTGATTCTTGTTTTCTCCCTTTTGAGTTTATTCCCTCTAAATATATGATATTAATGTTGTTGCTTTTGATTTTTTTGATCTCATGAACTTTTCCTTTTTATGGTGATGAGTATTTTGAGTAAAGTAGATATTTAAAAAGAAAACCAAGCCGAGGGCGGGGCGGGGGCAGCAGCAAGCTAGGTGTACACCATGGCACACAGACATCTTCCACTCTCAGGCCTCTCTTACTGTTTGGACCTCATTTCTTATCACTTTGTTCTTACGTCCGTTCTCAAGCTATGTGAACTATTTAAAGATATCCAAATGGGCCATCATAATTCTGTGTCTTGCCCATGGTTTTTTCCTTTCCTTAGAATTTCCCTCCTTCAACTTTAGTGACTCTTAATTGTAGGTTTCTTCTTATCACTCTGAACTCATCTTCATCACCCTCTTCTCAGATCATCATATCTAGAGTTGATCTTTTTACGTCATCGTAGCACTCAGCATGCTATGGGTTCTCAGGATACATGTGCTAATCTGCTGCTTTTTTATTGCTGTCTCCCTCTGTACTCTGGTCTCCTGTGAACCTGGGGTGCATGTGCCTAGTGTGCAGGGTAAACTGCTTCATGTACCAAGTTTGCTAGGTAAACTGTGAAGTGCGCCTAGTACCAGCTGTCCTGTCACGTGATCGCTGCTCAGTGAATGTTTATGGGATGAATAAATGACTCAGCTCCCAGCTAAACTGCAGTGTCTTCTGGAAAGCTTTCGTTGACTCATCTCTTCCCCACAACTCTCAACTTAAGTACATCCAGAGCAATCACTGACCCACGTTAGAGTAATTTCATTCTTTAAGTTGCCTAGGATTTTTATTTCTCTCCTGTTAGACTTTTAAGTTTCTTAAAGCAGCACTGCGTTTTTGTCTTCTGTATTTCCAACTTCCAGCATAATTACTCTTCAACTAAATAATAATTGTATAATTAATAAATGAATGGTGACAGTGATCATGGGCTTCCCAGGTGGCTCAAGTGGTAAAGAATCTTCCTGCCCCTGCAGGAGTCGTGGGCTTGATCTTGGGTTGGGAACATCTTCTGGAGGAGGAAATGGCATCCTCACTTCAGTATCCCGTGAAGAATCCCATGGACATGGGAGCCTGGCAGGCTGCATTCACTGTCCATAGTGTTGCAAAGAGCTGGGCACGACTGGGCATGCTCGCACCCACAACACTGATCCTAAATCACTGTATTTTGGGATTTGACCTTTGTGTCTTTTTCATTATGAGATATTCTCATACTTTTGTATATTATGGTGTCATGTTCATTTATAGAGTCTTACTTTTTTTCATTTTCTTTTACCTGAATCAGATTTACTTCTTTTAAAAAGAACAGCTTTACTGAAGCATAATTAATACACAGTATATGTAATATTTTACAGTATTTTAAGTGTACAGTTTAATGCATTTTGGTATATACACAGCCATGTTCAGTTCAGTTCAGTTGCTCAGTCGTGTCCGACTCTTTGCGACCCTGTGGACTGCAGCGCGCCAGGCCCCCCGTCCATCACCAGGTCCCGGAGTCACCAGAACGTGTAACAGCGATTTCATTTCATAAAGTTCCCTGAGCCTTTGTAATTAATCCCTACCCTTTTCACCTCAAGTTGCTACTGATTTGATTTCTATTACTGTGCATGCATTTTTCATATTGTAGAAGTTAATATATATGGAGATTTACTTCTTTTAATTGTGGTGCTTAACTTCTCAAGAGTATGCTGTATTTAGGGTACAATTCAGCCTTTTAAACTAAAACTCAATATCTAATATTAAGAAAATATTAATGGTTTTTTGGAAAGCTTTAATGGTATGGTTTTTAAAAGGAAATAATTGAGTCAGTAAAACAGAGGATTATCTTTTTTGATAAGCACAAAATAGGAATTTAGAGTTTCAGTTGCTCATTGGAGCAACTTATAAATGTCCTAACTTCCTTAAGCATGCATTTTTTTTACCTGTAAGGAAGTCTTACGGTATAGAGCTTTGATGCGGCAGTCTCATGAGTGCACGCACTGTCTGTCAGGCTCAGTTCAAATGCTCTCTCTTATGCAGAGCTTTGTGTCAGCTTATCTGCCCTGAATCCTGGATATACCTGCTTGTGGTATTTCTTTTTTTATTTGGCAGACACCTACCGAATGCTTCTAAGACAGGTCCCAGCTTTTAATCTAGTATGAGAGGCAAATAATTGTGATAAGACATGGAAGTTTTCTGAGGACTTTAAGAGAAGCGAATCACAGGGGCAAGGAGTGGGATAGGAATGGAACATAAAAATCTATTTATTAATCCCTGTTTAATGTAACTCTACTTTTATTTCTGTTCATGAGTAAATCATTTCAGGTTCCTTTGCCTTCCAGTCCAAAAGTTTTTTCCTGGTTCTATCTATGTTTTTATTATAATTTCATCAGGATCAATAGATAGTAAAGTTCTTAAAGCATTTCCTGTACTCTTTTCTGTACCTATATAGTTTTCCTTGTTTGGAAACAAGGAGTCACAAATTGGATTTGTGATTGCTAGGTAATTGTTTGATCAGTTCTCACTACCCAGAATTTACAGTATAGCGAACCCTAGTGTGTGCTGTCAGATGATGACTGATGCTCTGTGAGGGAAGCAGAGTGGTAAAAATACGCTTGGAAAATGTTGGCTTAAATTTAATTAGGATCTTACTGGAGGGGTCCCTCAAGGCCTTTAGTCAATACATGTATGTATGTGTGTTTGTGTATGCATAAAATATGTATATAATAAACTATGTTGAATTTGTATGGGAATAATATTAGCATATTTGATCACAGAATCCTTTTTTGGCCATAGTGGGCGTGGATAATTTTTGTAAAATATAGTTTAGGATAAATATCAGCATTGAAACAGAGAATAATACAGGAAATGCCTCATTTTTCATATTCTGATTTGGTCTGCTTCTCCAATCACAGTGATTATAGAAAATCAGTAGATTTGCAAAAGTTACAACTGTGTTTTTTTTTTCCCCCCATGAAACACTATTTATTTTTACTTCATTCAGAAGAATTATCTCAATTACTTGTTCTCTATCCTTTGTAGGTAATTTGGGATTAATTTATATGTTGTTTCTGAAGAGATAAATGTTCAGAGCTAGTTATATTAAAGAGTTCATATTCTTTTTAGAACAAGTCAAGTCTAACCAGAAGTATGTGTGTGTATTTATTGTGTGTTTATTTTTACATGCACAAACATGTATTTTTATAATATTTATGTAAAACTAATCCTAAGGTTAAGGATAAATTCAAATATTTTGACATCAGTTGATTATATAGCTACTTCCTACATTGATTGAGTAACTTACATTACATTGACATTTTACATTTAGTCACTATTCTGATAATTTATGCTCTGTAATCATGTTTAAGTGTGTAGCATAAATTCCAGAATCCAGGGTCAGAATATATATTTTATATTAATGGGATATTACATACATTATTATTGACCCATTTGTAGAACTGAATTTTGCTATGCACTAAATGAAGTGCAAGAGGTCCAAATAAAATGAAATTAATGTATATGTGAATGGTGTATGATAGTGTCTGATGAAAGAAAATTTCAATATTTGTTAAATAAACAAGTAAAATTTTGGCAATAAACTTTTAACAATTTTTAGTAGAATGAAATTTTAGCCATAGTTTGTAGTTACACAGCTGAATTATACAGTGACTGTTATTCTTCATGGTCATCCATTTATTCGTTCAAGCAATCAGGATTTGAGATAGCTTGCAGTCAAGACATAGATATAATGACAATATGAAGTCGTTGTTAAAGAGGCTGAAGAGTTACGGTTGAAGACACAGGGTCACAGAATGAAGAGTTAAGGTGACCCCACTGCCTTTGTCCAGGGGCTTTTCACTGACATCTGTGGTGTTCTTATGTTTTTTTTTTAAGTGTAATTTATCTATAAGACAATTCCTAAAGATAGTAAACAAGAAAAATCTATGTTGATAATCCTTAATCCTAGAAGTGAGTGGAGAATGGAATGCTGGTAGCTCAAATTCACCCAGGTATATTTAGGAACATTCATTAAATTAAGAGATGGCAGACAGATTTGCTCTTTTTCTGATCTGGTCTGAAGAACTCTATCTTTGACATGTACATAAATTTTGGCATTAGAACAAATGAAAATCTTTCTCTCTATATGTTACATAATAACAATACTCATTTATTAATATGTGGGCTTTATTTTTGCTTTTATAATAAATCAGAATAAAAATAATTCCAAATCCTGTTAACTCTTACTTTTCTGTAATTCTTTGCTTAGATGCCTTCAGCATTGTGTTATAAGTTGTGAATGTATCAATTTAGAGAACTCCTGAGTTTATAGAGACAAGTGCTATAGAAGACTTAAAATTTATGGACACAGAGCTGTTTTCATACTTGTTGTACTGTATTATAAATCTTGGTTTTTTATTAGATTGAAAACTCCTTGAAGTCAGGAAACCATTTCTTATTGTCCATTTTGTGTACTTTGTTTATTAATGTCAGAATTATAATAAAGTCATTTAATGATATTTTTGAATAAATCAATATGTTTACCTTATTTAAGTAAAGTTTCCTTTAAAAATCATGAGTTTTTGATTCATTAGAAAGCATTTTAGTTAAGGAACAGATACCATCCTATTTAATACTTTTCTTTCTTCTATTAAATTTTATTTTAATCTGCAAAGCATCTTAGCTCTTATGTATGGGCTTCAGATCCTAATCCCGAACTCTTACCTTATGCTTACTTAAATGTTGTAAAGTAAGAAAATGATGCATATTAAATCCCTTCGCCTGATCAGCTTTGGGTCTCAAAGAGATTGATTAAAAGAGTCATGAAAGGACCTGTTAAAATAGTCTCAACTGATGACCTTTTATGAAGAAATCACTTTGTGCATGTAGGTGTTCCTCTTTCTGTAGAATTATTTCTATCACTTTTAATTCACTAGCTTCAAATACAACAGCATTCATTTCAGAGATCACCACTTCTGCTAATAAAGAGACTATGACAACTGTGAACCTCTGGCTCTTAAAAATGATGTTTACCCAAATATGATAACACCTTGTTGTACCTCACTTGGTTTCTTAAAAAGACAAATCTGTATCTTAGTAGAAAGATTGCTGAAAGTGCTTGCATGGCAACAAATTTGCAAAATGTATTAAATGTTTACATTTATACTTTGATATGTTGTCAATAAATTATTCCATTTTCTTTATATTCAGCCATCCTTTTTCCAATGTAAATAAGACTTTTAATAGCCGTTGGATTCTTTTAAGACCAGTTTATATGTAGTATGGTCCAACTAGGATCAGTGTAATTGAATACTTCAGCCTTTTCATAATGTTACCCTCCTTTTATGTTGGATGCTTTTATTCCTCACCCTTAAAGTATATTTATAGGAAATTAATGAATGTAAATTGATTGTCTCTGATGTGTTGCCAGTGCTTGTAGCGTTTTTATTGTGAATATGTGAGAATCAGTATGACGATGATTAACACTGGGATCAAAAAAGTAGGCTTCCAGTACAATCACCCACTTTGTCTGAGAGCTGCTGTGAACGCTTTATCCTTATAATGTACAAAGACTGTGACCATAGGTGTGCTGTATTAGAATGCTTAGAATTAATTTTGTGTGCAATAGAAATAGTTGACCTCATGAGGAGAAACTGGCTGACCTTTGAAGCATAAGAAGTCTGTGGGAGTTGGAGAGGATACTTTAAGATTGAAGCTGTATTAACCAATCATGAGAAATTGTAACTAACGATTTTTAGTTGTTTACTTGACAGTTTACAACAGTTGTCAAGTATTTGAAGCCAGCTTAATAACTATACTTTATGCTAATATGGTAAAGAAAATTATAGTTTTCCTTGATTCAGATTTTTATAACTTGTTTTTATAAGGTGAAATCATTTGTCTTTAAACAACAGCAAAACATTTAAAATGTAATAAATCAGACTAAATTATTGCATTTCACTTTAAAAATTTTAAGTTGATGAATTAGTGAACATTAATCGATCTTTATTTGACTCTGGTTACAGACTTTTCCAGCATTAAAGTGCTTTGTAACCAAAGAGAAGTATGATTTAGCTCTAGATGCAGGATTTATTCTGAAATACAGGCATCCTGTTGATTCACTAGCACACTAGGGTTTAGAAGGCAGCACCTTTTAAGGTAAATTTTGTGGAACTGGCAGTACACCCCGTGGCTTGGCAGTCTAGTCAGAAGGATGATACCATGCTGACTATATAACTAGATCTTTGAACATTATTCTCAGGGGTGGTAAATGCAAAACAAAGTAATATCAACTGGCACTTAATTCTGCAAGTTCCCTGCTGATTGGGGTATTCAGTGAAATGGAACTCTTCCTGACAGGAAGTCAGCCTATGAGTATGGAGACATCTGAAAATAAAGTGTGCTTTAATTGGGCACCCCACCGTTTTACAACTGGTCTTTTAAATTTGGGATTAAGCAGAGAGTTAGAAGAAAAGGGGAATGTATAGATGGAAATATCCTAAGCCTAATATTTTCCTTTGGTTTTAATATAGTTATGATTATAGCTCAGTTTCTGTTTCTCAGCTTTTACTGCTTATTGCTTATTCCTTTTTTTTTCCTATTACTTCAAATTAATCTGTTGAAGTTAAAGTGTTACAAAAAGGCTAGATTAAAAGCATAAAGCTTTAGATTGCCTTTGTTTTAGTACCAGACTGATAACTTTGTGAAGGCTCAGCTGTATTATACCATATGTTTGATCATAAATATGTTTTTAATCAGAGTAATTAGAGTTCTTAAATATAGATTTAAGTTTTGCTGTCACTTTTAAAGTATGTATACTATTTAAAATTTTTTAAATTTTATTTTTTATGTATATTTTCTTACTTTAAAAAAGTTTTTTTTGTTTGTGCTTGATCTTTGTTGCTGCATGGGCTCTCCTCTAGCTGTTGGAAGTAGGGGCTACTCTGTAGTTGGGAAGTATGGGCTTCTCATTGTGATGACTTCTCTCCTTGTGAAACTCAGGCTCGAGGGCAAGAGGGCTTCAGTAGTTGGAGTTCGGGGGCTCCGCAGTTGCGGCTCCCAGGCCCTAGAGCACAGGCTCGGTACTTGTGGCACACAGGCCTAGTGCTCTGCCACACGTGGGATCTTCTTGGATGAGGGATCGAAGCTGCGTCTCCTGCATTGGCAGGCGATTCTTTACCGCTGAGCTACCAGGGAAGCCCTAAAGTGTTTATACTATTCACCTCAGTTAACTCTGAGATAGAATAGTTTTTTAGTACAGTTAGAATATAATATTATTAAGGGACAATTATTATATATTAGTAGTTGCCTATATATTTCATCTATTATGCACCTTTTAGACAAGCAACTATTTTTAGTGAAGCTGCCAGTTTATAATACGAACCTCCAGAAGCATGTATGCAGTTTTAACAAAATCTGAAGTTTGAACTTTGATTCAGGCACGGATTAGGCAAGGATCAGAACCCTGAGGGCTCTTTCTCGAGTAGTTACTTAGTTGCTAGAGGTGGACTTTGTAGAGGGGCCTGTTGGCTCCATCATGGGTAACAATAGGAAAAAGGAAAAGAGGCTTTAGAAAGGATCTTAGGAAGAGCTGGGCCCAGGAAAATGCTTTGATGATAGAATGTTTTTCCCTCTACCACATATTAACTCTGTAACCATGGGTAAATTACTTCACTTGCTTGAAAATCAGTTTCTTATGAGTGAAATGAGTGTAATAAAGATTATATTAGACAATGTATCTAAAAGTATGTAGAACAGTCCATTGAACGAAGTAGGTTGTAAATTAAAGTTATTAGATTCTGAATCTAAGTGTTTTTAACAGCTCATAAAATCCTCTCTCCTTATTCAGTACTTTGAGTGTCTTTTGTTTTCTTTTCATGATACTGGACGTTTCAGATATTTGCTTCAGCCCACCATTATTTTCTGCAGTGTCTCGCTCATTCTTTTCTGTTCTTTCTGTGACTATATGCCCAGTCTAATCAATTTTCATCTCAAACCAGAGAATATTAGAGCTATGAGAAAGCCCATAAACTTGCAGTTTTGGGCTATTTTCATGTAGACATGTTAATGGTCTCACTGTTTCCTTGTGCTTGCTATAGCATTGCTGCCTTTTGGAAGTCAGCTAAGTGTGCCTGAATACAACTGACATGGGTGTCATTCCAGGGATTAGAACTTGAATGATTTTCTTAAAGATGTCTTTTGTATACGTGAGTGCTTTTTATGTATACTGCATTACTTTCAACACACCTCCTGTGTTACCATAGTTGAGAAATACTTTTATAACAGTTAACCGAGGTCACTGATTATCATCTTTTTTTTTTTCCCTGACCAGTTATATCATCATTAACAGTTGCTAATTGTGATGATTCTCACCCTGAGTCCTGTCATAACTGGGGGAGACAGGCAGGCATAAAAGGTATCATTTGAAAAAGGTCTCCATAGAGAATCACAAATTCTGACTTAGCTTATCCTGAGGTAGGGAAGTGGCCTTTTTCCTTGCTGTTCATTTTAACCTCTTTCAGTTATGCACCAAGAAAGTTATTTTCTGACAAGAATCTCTTTGTAATTCCTTTCCAAGAGAGGTTCTCGTTTACTGACTTACCAAATTCAAACTTCACTGCCTTATTTTCAAGGTCTCTAATATGCATTTTATTTTAGTTTATGCTTATTTCTCTGCTGCCTTGTAAGTAGTATTCAGATATTTGATATATCTGTTATGTATATCTTGTCAATTTCTGAATATTTTACCAGAAAACCAAGCTGCCTAAACCTGAGTCTGTTCTCACGTTCTCCTGACGTCTTACTTTCCACAATGTGCTTTTACATATAAAGTATAAAAATGCATGCCATTGTCCTAAATATTGAATGCATAGTACATTCTTTTTGATAGTAATTATGTATTTTTGAAGAAATTTTATTGGAAGCTCAAATTTTCATTAGACATTGAGTTAAAGCAGCACTGTTGTCTTGTTGGGTTTGTTAATTTGTCAGGTTATTCTTACTCTAGATACTACATAGTTCAGAGCAAACTTAATTCTGGTTTCTTATTGTTCTTTTCTCCAGAGGGGAGATGAAAAATCTAAGAAAGCTTACAGCTCTGCTTCATCTTTCAGAGTTGTGTCCTATTTGTATCTATTGAAAAGATTTACTATTGTTGTTTTATAGCACTAATTTCTAGTTTAGTTTGTCAGCACAGGTTTCTGTTTTTGTACGTTAAGGAAGAAAACAGGAGGTTGGTCATTGGCAGTGAGAAAGTAAAATAATGGAGGGAATTTTTTTTTTTATACAAAGACGCTTTCTAATTCTTATTTGTATCTTAACCAAGTCTGAACTGCTGCCTTACTTATTTGGACATTTGACAGTGCTATTGTTGCTTTTCTGCTAATTATTAGGAGTTGTTCTTAATGATATGTGCTTGTTTCCTGTATCTTGAATGTGAAAGTGCTAATAGCTTTGTCTTGTATGACTCCTTGCGACCCCATGGACTGTAGCCCTGCAAGCTCCTCTGTCCATGGGATTTTCTAGGCAAGAATACTGGAGTGGGTTGCCATGCCCTCCGCACAGGATCTTCCTGATCCAGGAATCAAAGCTGTTGTGTCTTCCAAATTGCAGGGAAGTTCTTTACTGTCTGAGCCACCAGAGAAGCCCTCTGCTCAGATTTCAATTTCTTAGAGCTTGGTACTGAAATCTCTGGAACTGAGAACAAAACCAGTCACAACTCAGTAATCACTGTTAGAACCAACACTTGTAGCCCAATTTGACTTGCTTAAAAAATTTTCCAACTTTTACCACAGTATACTAATTAAAAAAAAATGCTTTTATTTCTTTTATATCTTTTGAGTTTTGCTGAATTCAAATAGTAAACTTCACTTTTCTTCAACTTGCACTCTCTCTTCTTTTAATTTGGTTTCTTTTGTGATATTCTGAAAAACGACTCCCCGAAGTTATCCATGTCAAATCTCTGCAACCTGTGAATGTTAACCTTATTTGGAAAAAGGATCTTTGTGTGATAATGTTAAGGTTTTTGAGATGAGGGGATACTCCTGAATTATTTGGATGGCCACTAAATGTGCTGCCTTGGGTAGCCTTATCAGAGTCTGGGGAGATTAGAGATAGGCACCCAGAGGAGGGAATATCAGACGACCTGACCTGCCTCCTGAGAAACCTGTATGCAGGTCAGGAAGCAACAATTAGAACTGGACATGGAACAACAGATTGGTTCCAAGTAGGGAAAGGAGTATGTCAAGGCTGTGTGTTGTCACTCTGCTTATTTAACTTATATGCAGAGTACATCGTGAGAAACGCTGGACTGGATGAAGCACAGACTGGAATCAAGATGGCTGGGAGAAATATCAATAACCTCACATATGCAGATGACATCACCCTTATGGCAGAAAGTGAAGAAGTACTAAAGAGCCTCTTGATGAAAGTGAAAGAGGAGAGTGAAGAAGTTGGCTTAAAGCTCAATATTCAGAAAACTAAGATCATGGCATCTGGTCCCATCACTTCATGGCAAATAGATGGGGAAACAGTGGAAACAGTGTCAGACTTTATTTTTTTAGGCTCCAAAATCACTGCAGATGGTGATTGCAGCCATGAAATTAAAAGACACTTACTCCTTGAAAGGAAAGCTATGACCAACCTAGACAGCATATTAAAAAAGCAGAGATATTACTTTGCCAACAAAGGTCCATCTAGTCAAGGCTATTATTTTTCCAGTGGTCATGTATGGATGTGAGAGTTGGACTATAAAGAAATCTGAGTGCCGAAGGATTGATGCTTTTGAACTGTGGTGTTGGAGAGGACTCTTGAGAGTCCTTTGGACTGCAAGGAGATCCAGCCAGTCCATCCTAAAGGAGATCAGTCCTGGGTGTTCATTGGTAGGACTGATGCTGAAGCTGAAACTCCAATACTTTGGCCACCTGATGCAAAGAGCTGACTCATTAGAAAAGACCCTGATGCTGGGGAAGAATGAAGACAAGAGGAGAAGGGGATGACAGAGATGAGATGGTTGGATGGCATCACCAACTCAATGGACGTGAGTTTTAGTAAACTCCGGGAATTGGTGATGGACAGGGAGGCTTGGTGTGCTGCAGTCCATGGGGTCACAAAGATCAGACACGACTGAGCGATTAAACTGAAGTGAGCTGAACCCAGAGGAGGAGGCAGTGTGAGGAGGAGGCAGTGTGAGGAGGCGGCAGTGTGAGGATGGAGCAGAGTGGCCACAAGCCAAGGGCTGCTGACAGCGGCTAGAAGCTTGGAAGAGGAAAGGAATAGGTTCTCCTGATACTGATTTTGGCTCAGTGAAGCTCATTTTGAACTCCTGGCCTCTAGAACTGTGAGAGAACAGATTTCTAGTATTTTAAGCTACCAAGTTCCTGACGATTTGTTATTAACAGCCACAACAAATGAATAATCTGTTGAGTGAGTGTTGTCGGTGCCACACTTGTTCACCTCACAGTGTTAAATTATGATCTGTTTACCAAACATTTGAATGTTTGTTATAAGGAAATTGAGTCAGGTACTATTGAGAACCCCAGGAGATAGACATCGCTACCTGTAAAGAATTTCACTGTGGTTGAGACGCATTCCAATTTGTGAAGTTACTGACCCAGAAAAAAAAATCTAAATAAGCTAATATTGCATGCATTTCTAATGGAGATGAAATTGATATGAATATAATACTGCCAGAGAGATCCACCATTTGATTATCTGTTCTGAGTTATTTGTACAACAAAAGGAGGTTTTTAAGTATTCATGTCACTATTTTAGTTACGTTACAGTTCAGAATGACCTACAAGGGTGATGTTTATCATAGTATGTTTTAGGATTTTTTGAACTCAAAATTTATACGAACTAGTATCTCATTAGGTGCATTGATAAACATTTGAAAGAATTATGGAATCATTCTGTACTGAAAGGTTTTATTCCTCTTCAGGAAAGTCATTAAATGTACTATGATTAGCTATAGATTGTGGCTGTTGACAACTATAACGTGTTACTACAGCACATAATGTATGCGTCTCAGATATAATAGCATACTTTAAAATCAGGACTCAAAGCTTGATTGGTAGATGTAGTATGAGGTTTGGAAACATTAGATTCTGAGCTATCATTTCGTAGCATAAACAGAAATGATTCTTCGTTTTCTGCTATTGAATACTATTTCACAGTTATTTTTCATTTTATATAAAACTTTTAATACTGAAATGAACTCTCACTTTTTATTAAATGAGGAATTTACTCAGTGAGTACATAGTATCAGTTTACAGTGGTCACTGTTGAGAGTGGGAGACTCCAAATGGTTAAACAGCAGGAGAGTTTTCTGCTTTTAGTTAAAAACTGCTGTTTTCTATATGCCTTATTTACTACATGTTTAATTCTTAATGTTGTGTGCCGTGGGATTGGGCATGCAAAAGTCAGCAGAAAGAGTTCTGGTTTTTACATCTAGAGCTATTACTTGCTGTACAATAATAAAGGCACTATTTTATTGGGTTACTTGTAATTAACTTCAGCACTAGGCATTCATATAAATCATTCGTAATCTGTTTTCTTTAGATTTTTATTCTTTTAAACGGGTTTAATGTACTTGCTTTCTGTTATCTTTTTACATATGGATGGAGGTTGTAATTGCTTTTCGGAATTAGGCTGTCAGAAACCAACATATATGTGAATTCAAGGAATGATTGAGGCAAGCTAATGAACTTTATGTAACATTTTAGAGATTTGTTACTGAAGTATTCTCTAATAGTCTTTGTTTTGTTGCAGAATTCAATAAATAACTGTTCTCAAGTTAAAAAGTGTCTATACATTCAGAAAGTTAAAATGACAGCAACTATTAATTAGAAAGTATATTTATTCTGTTTTTCAAATCCTGAGCCATGAAATTTCTTTGAACTCTTGACTGTCAATTAATTGACATTCTTCTTTTAATTTAAAAAATTTGAATCTTCATATACTTTCTATAGTGTTATCTGCTAAATGCCATTTCATAGATGAGGTAGTAATTAATATAATCTAGTTTTTACAACTTTTTATGATTAGCTTTAAATGGAATGAAAATGAAAAAGAGGCAGCCTTTTTGAATAAAAAAAATGAGGCATCTAAAAAGAAACATATACATGGCTGAGTTTAAGTAGCTGTGTATGTTATTCAGAATTAATATTAGAAAAGAAAACTTTGTCTCTAAAAATACCTTCATTTTATAAAAGTTTACAGTGATCTGTAGAAAGAATTTAGAGGTGTAAAGTAAATTTTATTCTCTCCCAGGTCACAAAAAACTTGATGATTCCTGTAAAAGGAATATTAGGTGTATTGGGGTGGGGGATGGGGGAACATGAAGAAAGCTGTTTGTACTCATGTCCTGCAAGTCATGCTTTTAAAAATAATTCAGTTGCTAAATACTTTTTATTGTAGCTGAGTCCATGAGATAGTTTAAAAAACTTTGAAAAAATAAGTAGCTGTTTTATATAGCTTTCATGGAAGTCTTTCATGTTTCCTCTCCAGCAGTCCATAATGAACGAACACTCCTTGTAATTTCAGTGCAGGCTTTTGAGATTCCCTAAAGACTTGACTTCAGACCTTAAAGGGCAGCATTGCCACATGTCTGGAGAACTGCAGTTGCCAAACAGACTGACTATGTACTAATAGGACACATTTATATAGCTGCTGCATGTGAAACCCTGATATAAGCTTAATGATGATCATCTGTTGAGACCTTGTTGCTGGAAAGGGTTAGAGCAACTTTGGCACCTTTATTGAAATTAAGCTTTCTTTATTGATTAGTGAACTGTCTTGATAATATTGATGCCAGGTTGCAAGTTATTTGAAAGATAACTTTCAAATATCTCAAATAAGTGGACTGAACTTTCAGATAAGTGGACTGAAGTATATATGTTTTTCTGAAAAGCTTAAAAACATATTTTTACAGAAACTTGTAAATAAGTTAATTTTAAAGTATACTTAAACATCACAGCAGGGGATTATCGGTTTTTTGATAGATTGTGTACAAATAATTTAAACTATTCAGTAATCATAATTCATTGCATGGTTATTTCCACTTTTCGGACTTTTAAACCCTTGCATTCTTTATTTTGTCAATCCTATAAAAAGTTATGTTCTCACTGTTCAATTCCGTGCACATAGTAAATATTCAAAAGTGTTTGTTAAATAAACAATTATAGAACTGAACCATTTGCTAACCTAACTTTAATAGAATTTCTCTTTCTTTTCTCTTTTTACCTTGTTGTTATCCACATATTTAACTTATAAGCTAAACCATAATACTTGTATAAACTTGATGTACAGTTTTATGTATGTTCACAAAAATCATCGAAACCAAAGCTTTCCAAAAGGCAATATTTCATTTTGATATTTCACATACTGATTTGTTTTACCCTTTAAAGAGACAGTGGAATAAAACCTGCTCTTTGCAATTATGCTATATTCTTTCCTGTTATGTGGTTCCTCACGTTTGTGTTGGATATGCTGTTGAGAGAGTGCTGACACAAAGTGCAAACACTGTTGAAAAGTTCTTGATAGTTTACTTTGAGCACTTAAGATTACTATATCTTGACTATGAACTAGTTTTCTCTGGTTTTGACCTTTAGTCCTATGTATAATGTGGTTCTCAACTCTGTGTTAATACTTTCCCTTCCTCGTCTGAGCTCTCCTCTGTGGCCTACTCCCTTGACTCCTAACAGTGTTTCTGACATCTACTTAGGTAATTAGATCTGTATTCAGTGAATTTGATTCACCTTACAAAGGCATAGGTAACTTTACTATTTTAAAATATCAATACTAATATTTCACTGAAGAACACACCCTTTAGGTTCCGAGACTGACGTGTTGCCTACTGCATTAAGAAGGCACTGAGCACATGCTTTTAAAATTTTAACTTTTCTTAAGGAAAATGAAGTAATTTGATATGAGTTTATTAGGTTTTGCTAACAAGTTATTCTTCCTTTTTTTAAGTTAAATTATATTTGGATCCTTAGGTCAATAATTTAAAAAATATTTTATTGCCAATTGGCAATGAAGTTAATTTTATTTGATAGGATAAAAAATCCTAACTTTAAAAAAATAAAAATTCTTAATAGTTTCTGATGTATTTACATTTTCATAGTTTTGATTTCAGTATCTGTGAAACTTGAATGCTTGTTCTACTTTTTAGAGATTTAGTTTTGCACAGATACCTATTGTCCATTTAGAAAAAAGTGTATTTTTATTTTATGTTTATTTACTGTTCTTCATTTAGAACATGTGATTTTTGAATATAAAGTTTATTTTTTATCAAGGAAAATATATTATTTCAAAACTCTAAGAATAGGATAACACTTAAACTGAAACCAGCAGTCTCCTGCCTCCATTATTCTCTATCTTGATTCTTACTTTCTGGAAGGAGCCATATTCAGATCTCTTAACTGTTGTCTCCTAGTTACTTTCATATTTCTGAGTGATAGCTATTTCTAGATTTTTCTGTTTTTAAACATTATCTTAATGTCTTTTATGGACAATGACTATTGAGTACTTATATTGCCCTCCGTTCCCCATTCACACACACTTTTGTTTCCAGTGCAGTTATATGATAGTATTCAGTTACAACCATCCCTAGCATTACCATTGTTGTGACAATGGAAATATCCATGCAGACCTACAAAAAATATACCATATTTACCCAACCACCTTGCCTCTTCTTCCCCCCTTCCACTTGTTTTTCTCTTTCTTTCTTTCTTCTGGAATTAATGATTTCCTACTTTTTTTGTTTCTTTAAAATCTTTGTAGCCACCACAAATTTATTTCTGAATTTTCCGCTGAAATCACTTAACTTCTACCATTGTAATGAACTCACTTGGTATCTCTTGGTTCAGTTCTTTTCCTTGGATATATATTTCTTGGAGTTCTCTATTGTCCTGCTCTCACCTGGATTTGGTTACTCCTTAGTTCTGTAGAAAGCTGTCACCTGGAGGCTTCTTTTGTCATCAGCCTAGAAGTATCCTCTTCTCCATCTTATGCTTTCGTGTCTATATCCTATGACTCATAGTGGCCTTCTTTTTGGAAAGATACACTGATTGAACATTTATTGATCACTTATTCTATATGTGTTGGTCATTGTCCTAGCATCGGAATATAGGATAGAATAAAGAGAAAGGCAGAAATAGAATCTAAGTGGCAGTAGTATGCCATGGAAAAATTAAAGCAAAACTGGGCTCGAGGATGACAATGGGCGTCTCTGTATTAACTTTGATGAGGCACGTCCTTTGTAATTTCTTAAAAAAGAATACATGTAGAATTTTTTAGAGCTTGCTTAGATGAAAATGTCTTTTTTTAAACCATTGTTGATGGCTTGTTGGGATATTAGTATTAGAGTCTGAAAGTTGTAATCATTCTTACAATTTTTTCTCTGTGAGCTTTTTATTATTTTGAAAATTGTTTATTGGTACTGGTTGTACCTTGATGTGGGTGAATCTTTTAGAATCCACTGTCTCTGGTATTTTATATAAACTTTTTCAGTCTGCAAAAGTATATACTTGTGTTCGGAGAAAGTTTCTTAAAGTATTTCCATGGGAATGTTTTTACTGTATTCTCATATCTGTTTCTAGAACTACTTTTAGATAGATGTTGAACTATCTGGATTATCTAATTTTCATATTGTTCTCATCCTTTTTCCATCGTTTTATCTTTTATTTTACTCTCCTGAGAGCCTTCTATCGCATCTTCCAATAATTCTTTCAAAATTTTTATTTGAAATTATACTTTTAATTTCTAAGAGCATCTTCTTCTTTTCTGAGATTTGGAGGGGAGTTGGAAAGGGAAAGCTGGTTAATTTTGTTCCAGCTTGACCAGGCCATGGGGTGTCCAGATACTTGGTGAAACATTATTTGGAGAGTTTCTGAACGAGATTAACATGTAAAGTCAGTACACTGTGAAGCAGGTCGTGCTTCCTGATGTGAATCAGCCGCATTCAGTCTGTTGAAGGCCTGGCTGGAACACAAGGCTGACCATACCCTGAGTAGAAAGAATTCTACTTGCTTAACTGCATTGGAACCGAGATAACACTTTTTCCTGCCTTTGTCCTCAAACTGACAAAAAGTGACACATTGTCACTTTTTGGATTTGGAGCCTGTTGCCCTTGAGACTGGAACCACATCATTGGTTTTCTGGATTTTTAGACTTTTTAACTTGGATTAGAACTACACGGTCAGCTCTCCCGGGTTTCCTGCTTACTCATTTTCTCTGCAGATCATGGAACTCATCAGCCTCCATGATCGTGTGAGCCCCTTTCTTAAATAAAATATGAATCTCCGTCCCGTTGGTTCTGCTTCTCTGGAGAACTCTTATTTAAAATAATTTATGTGTGTGTTTGGGTTGCACGGGGCCTCTGCTGCTGTGTGGGCTTTTCTCCAGTTGCGGGCTGCTAGCAGGGGCTCCTGTCCAGGTGCAGCGTGCGGGCTTCTCACTGCACGGGCTGTCTCCTGGAGCACAGGCTCTGCGGCGTGCAGGCTTCAGTAGTTGTGGTGCATGGGCTCAGCAGTTGCAGTTCTGAGCTCTAGAGCAAAGGCTCAATAATTGTGGCACACAGGGCTAGCTGCTCTGCAGTGTGTGGGATCATCCCGGACCAGGGATCAAACCCGTGTCCCCCACATTGGCAGGCAGATTCTTTACCACTGAGCCACCAGGCAAGCCAGAACTCTTATTTTTTTTTTCCAAACAAAAAATTTTATCTATTGTGCAAAGACAGGGTTATCTGGCTCCGGAATGATCCTGGGCTTCAGTAAGAATCTGTTTTATAACTTCAGCTCCAGTTCTTCTTAGACATTAGAAGAGCTCCCAGGGCCTGTGATCATGGGCACTGATGGCTTGGAGAGCTCTCATACAGAGGCAGAGAGTAAATAAAAAAGTACCCCTGCCCTGATGTTTACAACCAAGTTTTTATCTTTCTGATGGTAGTAATTGTACTTTTCCTCAGTCTGCCTCTTCCCACCCCATTAATAATATTGTCTGTTATTAATAATCAGAGTTATTTCCCCCTGCTTGTCTCTTTGGTGTTTGCCATTCATAAGAGAGTCTTGCCTCCAATCAGTGTTGACCGCTTGTGCTCATTTTTAAGTGTGTTGCACAAATGTCTGTGTGCTTATGTATGAGTTGTCTGCTGGTGATGAATGAACCTTAAATTTAATCATGGGTTCTCATTTTTCTCCAGGAACACTTCTCTAATATTGCTTGATATCTCATGGTTTGCTAAGCATACTTTCAAGTTATTTTGTTTTTTACAGTAAGGTTTTTTAATGTGTTCAGTAGTTTACTCCTCTGGAAAGCAAACTTCCAGTCATTTACCCTGGTGGGGATGGCCAGCAGTATGGGGAGAGAAGCTTAGAGGCTGTTTTTTTTTTTAATACCAGCTTTCATTCACTTAAATTCTTTTCATTTCTGCCCCTCAGCGATCCTTATATATAATCAGTGCCTTCAGTTCTTGTCCTTTCTAGGGGTTCTACAGCAAGCATTTGTCTGCTGCTTCCATTTATTTCCCTCCAGACTATAGGCAAATTCTTATTTTACTGTTTCTGTTTTTTTCTTTTTTTTTAAACTAATTTATTTTTTATTGAAGGATACTTGCTTTACAGAATTTTGCTGTTTTCTTTTAAACCTCAACATGAACCAGCCATAGGTGTACGTATATCCCCTCCCTTTTGAACCTCCCTCCCCTCTCCCTCCCCATCCCACCCCTCTAGGTTGATACAGAGTCCCTGTTTGAGTTTCCTGAGCCACACAGCAAATTCCCGTTGGCTATCTGTTTTATGTATGGTAATGTGAGTTTCCATGTTATTCTTTCCGTACATCTCACCCTCTCCTCCCCTCTCCCCATGTTCATAAGTCTATTCTCCATGTCTGTTTCTCCACTGTTTCTCCATAAATACATTCTTCAGTACCATTTTTCTAGATTCTGTATATATGTGTTAGATTACAGTATTTATCTTTCTCTTTCTGACTCACTTCACTCTGTATAATAGGTTCTAGGTTCATCCACCTCATCAGAACTGACTCAAATGCATTCCTTTTTATGGCTGAGTAATATTCCGTTGTGTATATGTACCACAACTTCTTTATGCATTCATCTGTCAATGGGCATCTAAGTTGCTTCTATGTTCTAGCTATTATAAATAGTGCTGCAGTGAACAATGGGATAAATGTGTCTTTTTCAATTTTGGTTTCCTCAAGGTGTGTACCTAGGAGTGAGATTGCTGGGTCATATGGTGTTTTTATTTAGTTTTTTAAGGAATCTCCCTATTGTCTTCGATAGTGGCTATATCAATTTACATTTCTACCAACAGTGCAGAAGTGTTCCCTTTTCTCCACACCCTTTCCAGGATTTATTGTTTGTAGACTTTTTGATAAGGGCCATTCTGACCGGTGTGAGGTGATACCTCATTGTAGTTTTGATTTGCATTTCTCTAATAATGAGTAGTGTTGAGCATCTTTTCATGTGTTTGTTAGCCATCTGTATGTCTCCTTTGGAGAAATGTCTGTATACGTCTTTCCCCCACTTTTTGATTGGGTTGTTTGTTTTTCTGATATTAAGTTGTATGAGCTGCTTTTATATTTTGGAAACTAATGCTTTTTTAGTTGTTTCATTTGCTATTATTATTTTCTCCCATTCTGAGGGTTGTCGTTTCACCTCGCTTATAGTTTCCTTTGCTGTGCAAAAGCTTTTAAGTTTAATCAGGTCCCACTTGTTTACTTTTGTTTTTATTTCCTTTACTCTAG
The DNA here is from genome assembly GCF_910594005.1 of Cervus elaphus. Classification (NCBI taxonomy): domain Eukaryota; kingdom Metazoa; phylum Chordata; class Mammalia; order Artiodactyla; family Cervidae; genus Cervus; species Cervus elaphus. The sequence continues at coordinate 62,614,299 of NC_057819.1, read as the reverse complement.
GAGGTGAGTCATAGGGGATCTTGCTTTGATTTATGTCATCGAGTGTTCTGCCTATGTTTTCCTATAACAGTTTTGTATTTTCTGGTCTTACATTTTAGTTTTTAATCCATTTTGAGTTTATCTTTGTGTGTGGTGTTAGGAAGTGTTCTAGTTTCGTTCTTTTACATGTAGCTGTCCAGTTGACCCAGCACCATTTATTGAAGAGTCTGTCTTTGCCGCATTGTATATTCTTGCCTCATTTGTCAAAAATAAAGTACCCATAGGTACATGGGTTTATTTCTGGGCTTTCTGTCTTGTTCCATTGGTCTATATTTCTGTTTCTGTGCCAGTACCATACTGTCTTGATGACTGTAGCTTTGTAGTATAATCTGAAGTCAGGATGGTTGATTCCTCCAGCTCCATTCTTCTTTCGCAAGACTGCTTTGACTATTCGGGACCTTTTGTGTTTCCATATGAATTGTGAAATTCTTTGTTCTAGTTCTGTAAGAAATGCCTGTTGGTAATTTGATAGGGATCACATTGAATCTGTAGATTGCATTTGGTAGTATAGTCATTTTCATAATATCAATTCTTTCTACCCAGGAACATGGAATATCTCTCCATCTGTTTATGTCGTCTTTGATTTCTTTCGTTAGTATCTTATAATTTTCTGTGTACAGTTCTTTTGTCTCCTTGAAAGTGAAGTCGCTCAGTCGTGTCCGACTCTTTGTCTCCTTAGGTAAGTTTATTCCTAGATATCTAATTCTTTTTGTTGCAGTGGTGAATGGGATTGATTCCTTAATTTCTCTTTCTGATTTTTCATAGCTAGTATATAGAAACACAAGTGATTTCTTTGTATTGATTTTGTATACTGCAGCTTTGCTAAACTCAATGATTAGCTCTAGTATTTTTCTGATACTGTCTTTAGGGTTTTCTATGTACAGTATCATGTCATCTGCAAACAGAGCTTTACTTCTTCTTTTCCGATCTGGATTTCTTTTATTTCTTTTTCTTTTCTGATTGCTGTAGCTAGAACTTCTAGAATGGAGTTCAGTTCAGTCACTCAGTTACATCCGACTCTTTGCGGCGCCATGAACTGCAGCATGCCAGTCCTCCCTGTCCATCACCAACTCGCGGAGTCCATGCAAACCCATGTCCAATGAGTCGGTGATGCCATCCAACCATCTTATCCTCTGTTGTCACCTTCTCCTCCTGCCCTCAATCTTTCCCAGCATCAGGGTCTTTTCAAATGAGTCAGCTCTTCGCATCAGGTGGCCAAAGTATTGGAGTTTCAGCTTCAGCATCAGTCCTTCCAATGAACACCCAGGACTGATCTCCTTTAGGATGGACTGGTTGGATCTCCTTGCAGTCCAAGGGACTCTCAAGAGTCTTCTCCAACACCACAGTTCAAAAGCATCAATCCTTCGGCACTCAGATTTCTTTATAGTCCAACTCTCACATCCATACATGACCACTGGAAAAACCATAGCCTTGACTAGACGGACCTTTGTTGGCAAAGTAATGTCTCTGCTTTTTAATGTGCTGTCTAGGTTGGTCATAACTTTCCTTCCACGGGGTAAGCGTCTTTTAATTTCATGGCTGCAGTCACCGTCTGAAGTGATGTTCAAACCCAGAAAAACAAAGTCAGCCACTGTTTCCACTTTTTCCCCGTCTGTTTGCCATGAAGTGATGGGACCAGATGCCATGATCTTAGTTTTCTGAATGTTGAGCTTTAAGCCAACTTTTTCACTCTCCTCTTTCATTTTCATCAAGAGGCTCTTTAGTTCTTCACTTTCTGTCATAAGGGTGGTGTCATCTGCATATGTGAGGTTATTGATATTTCTCCCAGAAACCTTGATTCCAGCTTGTGCTTCCTCTAGCCCAGCATTTCTCATGATGTGCTCTGCATTTAAGTTAAAAAGTAGGGTGACAATATACAGCCTTGACGTACTCTTTTTCCTATTTGGAACCAGTCTGTTGTTCCATGTCCAGTTCTAAGTGTTGCTTCCTGACCTGCATACAGGTTTCTCAAGAGGCAGGTCAGGTGGTCTGGTAGTCCCATCTCTTTCAGAATTTTCCACAGTTTATTGTGATCCACGCAGTCAAAGGCTTTGGCACAGTCAATAAAGCAGAAATAGATTTTTTTTCTGGAACTCTCTTCCTTTTTCGATGATCCAGTGGATGTTGGCAATTTGATCTCTGGTTCCTCTGCCTTTTCTAAAACCAGCTTGAACATCTAGAAGTTCATGGTTCACATATTGCTGAAGCCTGGCTTGGAGAATTTTAAGCATTACTTTACCAGTGTGTGAGATGAGTGCAATTGTGTGGTAGTTTGAGCATTCTTTGGCATTGCCTTTCTTTGGGATTGGAATGAAAACTGACCCTTTCCAGTCCTGTGGCCACTGCTGAGTTTTCCAAATTTGCTGCCATATTGAGTGCAGCACTTTCACAGCATCATCTTTTAGTATTTGAAATAGCTCAACTGGAATTCCGTCACCTCCACTAGCTTTGCTTGTAGTGATGCTTCCTAAGGCCCACTTGACTTCATATTCCAGGATGTCTGGTTCTAGGTGAGTGATTACACCATCGTGATTACCTGGGTCATGAATATCTTTTTTGTACAGTTCTTCTGTGTATTCTTGCCACCTGTTCTTAATATCTTCTGCTTCTGTTAGGTCCATACCATTTCTGTCCTTTATTGAGTCCATATTTGAATAAAATGTTCCCTTGGTATCTCTCATTTTCTTGAAGAGATCTCTAGTCTTTCCCATTCTACTGTTTTCCTCTATTTCTTGGCATTGATTGCTGAGGAAGGCTTTCTTATCTCCTTGCTCTTCTTTGGAACTCTGCATTCAAATGGGTATATCTTTCCTTTTCTCTTTTGCTTTCGCTTCCCTTCCTTTCGAAGCTATTTGTAAGGCCTGCTCCGACAGCCATTTTGCTTTTTTGCGTTTCTTTTTCTTGGGTGTGGTCTTGATTCCTGTCTCCTGTACAATGACGAACCTCCATCCATAGTTCATCAGGCACTCTATCAGATCTAGTCCTTTAAATCTATTTCTCACTTCCACTGTATAGTCATAAGGGATTTGATTTAGGTCATACCTGAATGGTCTAGTGGTTTTCTCCCCTTTCTTCAAATTCAGTTTATTTAACTGTGTTGAATAATAGTGGCGAAGGTGTACACCCTTGTCTTGTTCCTGATCTTAGGGGGAATGCTTTCAGTTTTTCACATTTGAGAGTAATGTTTGCTGTAGGCTTATCATGTATGGCCTTTACTATGTTGAGATAGGTTCCTTCTATGCCTGCTTTCTTGAGAGTTTTTATTATAAATGGGTGTTGAAATTTGTGAACATGTTTTTCTGCAACTATTAAGATTAGCATATGGTTTTTATCTTTCAATTTGTTAATATGGTGTATCACGTTGATTGATTTACATATATTCAAGAATCCTTGCATCCTTGGAATAAACCCAACTTGATCATGGTATGTGAGGTTTTTGATGTGTTCCTGAATTTTGTTTGCTAAAATTTTGTTGAGGAGTTTTGCGTTTATGTTCATCAGTGATATTGACCTGTGATTTTCTTTTTTGTGTTGTGTTTTGCTGGGGTCCAGCCCCAGTAGGATCCAGGGGTACCCTCAGGATGGACAGCATTGGTGAGTGAGAGAGAGAGAGAGACCAGACCGGACCAGACCGGGGTGTGCAGCAGAGTCTGGCATCGCTTTATTTTTTACCGTAGCTTTTATACCCCAAGTTAGTACATTTCTAAGGGGAGGTGAAAAATAAGCATTCAAAGTTTAGTTTAACATTACGTCAGTTTTGTCCTTCATGAAACCAGGGTGTTTTCTGCATACTTCTTTGTTCATGAGAGTCTTCTTTCATAGTGGATCTTTGTACATTATCTTCTGGCCTTGGGGACTATTAACATTTTATGACCTAAGTGAAGGCAAAGCTGTTTTCCGTAGTCTATTCTTTATTCTATATTCCTTGAGTTTAGCAGAAAACAGAAAAGTTGCATTCTCATGGTACAGCAGGTTGCAACATAGTAGAAATACAATCCTGTTAACCCAAATGTCAGTCTTTGCAAAAGTTCTCAGCTAAATTTATCTAAAAAGTTTACCACACAAAGACTCTGGCTCTGGTGAGGCAGCCTCTGTTTTAGCACTCTAGATTAAAATTAACAATTATTTTATTGTTTCCACACTAGGGCTAAACTCTTATTTTTCTAAATCCTTAACTATATTGACAATAGTTTTTACTGCATAACCTCAGCACAATAACAGCAATCAAATGTTGATCCAATAACCACTTTTAGAATAATATTTTTTGTGTTCTCTAATAGGGCTTTCTCACCCCCCGAAGGGCTCTGTGCCCATTAGGGCCTTTTGTGATCAGGTTCTTTATGCTGTTTATGATTAAGGTGTTGTGAGCAGTCATGTGCATTAGTACATATTTGCCAAACAAGCCAGAGTGCCAGCAAAAGGGTTTTTACTTGAAACATTTCCTTTATCCCTGGTCCCTTCATAGGGAACCAGCATCCAGGAGATTTATTAATTAGGGTTCTATGTTGGTCTTTATTTAGTGAAAGAGGAGCAGGAGAGCTCTCGGCAGGCAACGCAAAGATCTGCAACAGGACGAACAAGGACAACAGCAAGAGGGGGAGGATACAGGGTTGGGTAGAGGCCGGAGTCAACTTGGAGGGTCCCTGGTAGCCTGAATAGCCTTGCGTTTCAGGTCTTCTCCTCATGACCTTGTCATGGGTGGGATCTCCCATAATGACTCCCAGCAGTGTTTGTCTGGTTTTGGTATCAGGGTAACGATGGCCACATCGAATGAATTTGAAAGTGTTCCTTCCTCTGCAATTTTTTGAAAGAATTTTAGAAGGATAGGCATTAGCTCTTCTCTAAATGTTTGATAGAATTCTCCTGTGAAGCCATCTAGTCCTGGGCTTTGCTTTTTGGGAGATTTTTTTTATCACAGCTTCAATTTCAGCGCTTGTGACTGGGTTGTTCATAATTTCTATTTCTTCCTAGTTCAGTCTTGAAGATTGAACTTTTCTAAGAATCTGTCCATTTCTTCTATTTCTTCCTGGTTCAGTCTTGAAGATTGAACTTTTCTAAGAATCTGTCCATTTCTTCAAAGGTTATCTGCTTTGTTGCCATATAGTTGTTCATTATAGTCTCTTGTAATTCTTTGTATTTCTGCATTGTCTGTTGTATCCTCTGCTTTTTCATTTCTAATTTTGTTGATTTGATTCTTCTCTTTTTTTCTTGATGAGTCTGGCTAAAGGTTTGTCATTTTTTTTTTGTATTCTCAAGGAACCAGCTTTTAGTTTTATTAATCTTTACTATTGTTTCTTTCATTTCTATTTCATTTATTTCTCCTTGGATCTTTATGATATCTTTCCTTTATACTAATTTTTGAATTTTTTTGTTCTCCTTTTTCCAGTTGTTTTACGTATAAAGTTAGGTTGTCTAATTGATGTTTTTCTTGTTTTTGAGGTAGGATTGTATTGCTATAAAATTGCCTCTTAGAACTGCTTTTGCTGCATCCCATAGGATGCTCAGGTCTTGATCTCTGATCAGGAATGAAGATTCCACAAGTGGTTTATTATGGCATTTAGTGAGACTAAAACAAATATCCAGCATCGAGAAGCCAAAGACGAACCCCAGACAAATGGCAGCTATAAAATCAGGCAAATAATAATTAAAATAATGGAATATACTCATGCATATATATATATATATATACACCCTCAAGCAAAGTCAAAACAGTTCAACAAAAATACAGTAGATTGACCTGGCGAACAAAGGAAATAAAAAATTATATTTCCCAGTTAAGAACAAAACTAAGTTAAGCACAAACTGGAAAACAAAACTAAACCAAGGTGCCAAATGGGGAGTAAAGCAATGAAAACAAACTAACAAATATGTTGAGAGGAAAGGAAAGAAAGAATAGATACACAAAGTTCAACAGAGGTAGATGAAGCAAATTTATATACATTAAATGTTAACAGCAAGGGGAAAGGAACAGTAGGAAAGGCAAACAAAGGAATAAATGTAGAAAAAATATAATAGGTTTAAAAAAATTAAAAATTAAAATTATAAAAAAGAGAAAAGAAAAAAAAAAAAGAAGACTAAAGAAAAAAGGGAAAAAAACGAGGAAAACTCTACAGAACTGCAAAAGCCCAATGTAGAGGTAGAGGTTTATGACAACAATAAAAAATGTGACTGAGGAAAATAAAAAACGCAAAGGCTTAATTGGATTTCTTAGTGCCAATGAAATTGACAGCTGCAACATAGCGGGGGGGAAAAAAGAAAAAAAAAATCCAAAAGTATCTACAGAACAAGTTAAAAAATAAGAATAATAAATTTTTTTTTCGAGTCAGTGCTATCAGCATCCTTTCCCTCGCTGGGAGTCAGTCCACCTCCCCTCCGTAGGATGCCCTCCAACACTGTGCTGATCTCGGGACCTGCTCTGGGGGCAGCTCAGATTCTCATCTGGTCCTACTCCTGTGAGTTCTTGCCTCCAATGCCCACAGCTGTCAGAGCTAGTGCCTTTTCTTTTATGGGAGCTCTCAATTTGCCTTTTTTATTTTCCATAGACACCGTCTGCTTAGTTGATCACGTGGATTTAATCTGCAGCTTGTGCCCCTGGTGGGGAGGTTTGGGTCTTCTTCCTTAGCCACACTGCCCCTGGCTTTCAGTTGTGGTTTTATTTCCACCTCTGCATGTGGGAGCTCCTGAGGCTGCCCTGGAGGACTTGGGTTTGCCCCTGTGAGGGCCAGGTGTGGAGGTGGTGCAGCTGATTGGGGTCGCAGGGGTTCTGGCAGCACCAGATACTCAGGGGGGGTTGGTGGCTCGGTAGCAGGAAAGACAGTGCCCTAGAAGGGTATGGCAACCAATATTAGCCATTATGCTCCAGTATTCTTGCCTGGAGAAAACCCGCTCTCTGACAGAGAAGCCTGGCAGGCCACAGTCTCCAGGGTGGCAGAGTCAGACACGACCGAAGCGACCCTGCATGCACAGACGCGAGACTTTTTTTGCCTGTGGCCGTGCTGCCCCAGTGAGAGTTGAGCGTGAAGGTGGTGCAGCTGCTTGGCTTGTGGGGACCCTGGCGGCGCCAAGTGGGCAGGGACACGGACTGCTTCCGCCTCAGGAGCTATGGCCCTATCAGGGTCTTTTCTCGAGCATCTTGTAGCTGGCGATCAGAGGGCCTCTTTAGCCAGTCCTTCCCAGTAACTCCAGCCATTCGGGCACTTAGAGGGCTCCCTTCCCTGGGGTCCTGCTCTGTTGTTGGGGGCATCAGGCGCAGAGAGGGGCCCCCCTTCGTCCCCCGCCCCTCCACCGGCTGGGGTCCTGCTCCGTAGTTTGGCGCATCAGTCACTGATAGGGGCGCCCTGGGTGCGGTCCTGCTCTGGAGTTCAGCGCCTCAGGCATTTGATGGGCCATCCTCTCTATTGTTCAGCTGCCCATGCTGGCATGTGGGGGGAGAGAGGCTTTGGTAAGGGCGCCACCCCCTAGCGTGACTCAGCAGTATCGCCTTGCTTCCATGGCTGCCCGGCTTTCCTCCACCAGCATTTCCCACCACGATCTCCTCTCTCTCACATGTCCTCAATCCATCTCTCCACAGTCAACGGCAGCCCTCGCCCTGGGGTTGCTCTACAATCCCTCAGCTCCAGCTCCCAGCCACTGCCCCTTCCAGGGAACCCTCGTCCCTGTCCGGGGTATGCATGGCTGCGGCAAGGACTGTCTGATTCTCATTCCATTTAGGCGGCCACAGGTCAGCTGTTTCCCTCTCAGCCTTAAATGTCTCTTCTCTGACTCAGACAATTACCCTGATGTGGGGATCAGAGCCCTCCTTCAGTTCCCCCACCTGCTGAGGGCAGGCCCAATCCTGCTAACACTCGTGTTTTCCCCCCTAGTTCCTTCCTCCTACTGAGTTTTGCGTGGTTCTATATATTCTTTTCCACTGGTCAGGTCCTCCTGTCTGCTCTCAGCTGCTGTTTTGCATGCACTTCTGTGTGTGAAGGTGTGTTCCTGATGTATCCGGGAGAGAGATGTACTCCACATCTGCCTACTCCTCCGCCGTCTTGTTCCCTCTCTGCTGCTTCTCATTATTGTTGTCCCCTCTTTACTGTCTTTGCCCTTATTCTTTTCCTATGTTTAACCAAAGTCACTCATTTTATACCTTTTTTTTATTAAGAGTAAAAGATAGTTGAGTGATTTTCTAGCCCACCAGAATAAAAAATTGATACTACATTTAATGTCGATGGTTTGACCCAAAAAGATGGCATCATGGAATATATGTAGTTGATCTTATTGATCTGTAGTCTGATTTTATTTGCTTTAGAACATGGTAATGTTTGGGAATTAGTTTTAGAATTTAGGCAAATTCATGTGCTGTATTCAAGAAACTAAAATATATTGTAGGAGGTTCTCAAATTTATAGGAAACTGTTAAGTTCACTTTAAGGAATTTAGTTATATTAAATATTATAAATTATAGCACATTTATTGGTGCCCTTTCCTTATTTATTTGTTAATGTTAGGGAGTCACAGAAGTGGTTTAGTTAATGGAGTCTTTTATCCCCCATCCCAAGTTTGGTAGACTTTTACCACCGAAAACACATGTTTGAGAATTGGTGTAACTCTGTTTAATAGATTTCACTAATACATATCATCCTGTTGTTGTTGTTATTGTATGACTAAGAGCATTACTAAGCTAAGAGTATATCTTAGTAAAAATTGACTAGTCACCAATTGTGGCCCTAGGAAGTGATAGTCAATTAAATACAGCTTAGAACAGGTATGAAATTATTGACTCTGTTGTTGTGTTTTGAGTCCTTCCTCTCCAAAGTGCTGAAATGTGTTTTAAAATTACTTAGTTGCATTAGTGGTTGGATTTGAGGCTTTTAACATGTTTTTCATCAATACCTCTGGGAGAAGAATAACCAAGACCTTTAAATGTACGGTGCATTTTGCATCACTATGTAATTATAAATATTATGATGAAATATTGAAATGATCATGAAAGACGATAACCATTAAGCTTTTCTTTCAGCTGTTAAAGCTCACTAAAAGTTATATTGAGCTGTGGTTTATGAAATTGTTTTGACTAACACCTTCTTTAATAATTGTCTCAGAAGTGGAGAAAAATGCTTTAGGAGAGCATGGATCTTCATTTCAGTTTTCAGATTATTGATGGTGTTTTAGTATGGAGAAAACTTGTTGGCTTTGACTAACACCTGGGTTTATTTTTTTTTTTTTAATTTCCTTTTCTCATGGGCTGCAGGTTTTTTTTACCTGAGTTATGAGTTCCTATCAGTATGTATTTATGTACCTGGTGTGTCATAGTTTATTGTTAGATAATTTATAATTAGGAGTGGATTATAAGCAAATTAAAATTCTGATATCTTTGGGAATTTTGAGATTTTTATAACTACTCAAAGTGTAGATAAGAATTTGTATTTTCTCTTCATTTCTCATTTTGTCTAAATTTTTTCAGTTGCTGGAAAAGTTTTATTCCATGTGAATAGATAGCCTTTCCTACAAGTAAACTAAGATGAGTTTATAGATGATGTTTGGGAAAACACGAATCCAAATGTATTAGCAGTCATAAATATGTTTCTGAACTTTTGTAAGAAAAATTGGACTCTTCTAGTTCTATGTATATCCTCATGTCTAATTTTTTTTTAATTTAAAACGAAAAAAATAGTGGGACATACTTAATTTGAGATCATAAATTTTTTAAATGATAATTTTTTATGGTTATACTAACTTTAACTAGTTTTCTATCAGACCTAAACCATACTGTTTGAAATCTTTGTGACATTTGAATGAGACACTTTCTGCTTTTACATTATAAGTAAAAGTCAATCTGTATTACATAAGTGTAAATAAAACGATGGTTACCTGTATACTGAAAATTTGAATTTCTCCACTATTGCCTGTTTTTTTCATGTGGAGTTGGAGTTTTGTATGACTTACAAAAATCCCCACTTGTTGCGGTTTTAAATCAGACAAAACAGATTTGAGGAAAGTGATGGATACTTTTAAAAATAAAATGTCTGGTCTAGAGAATTATATATGGGGTAATCTCTTGCCTTTCTTCCTAATTCCTTTTTTTCTAGTAATAAGAGTAACTATTTTCTTTTCAGTATATTTAGCTTCCTTTGTGAAATTTTTCTCTCAAGTAAATGATGTGTAGGAAAATGCAGTTAATTTAAGATTTTACCTCCGTATACTCCGGTGCCGTGTGAGATTTTCACGTGGCTTGATGCGAGGGCTCTGTTGGGTGTAAGAGCTGAGGAGTGGGCATGTGCTTCTGTTCTTGACAGGAGCGTCCCTTGAGGTGTTAACGTCCCTTCTGCTTCCCTGCTGTCTGTCAGCAAACGTCACAGCCGTTTCCCTCATCCCCTCAAAGCCGCAACTACTTGTACATCTTTCTGTAATTTTCTGAGTTCTGCGAGGGCATGAGTTACTCTGAGGCTATTTTAAGTCCATCTACCGCTTGATCTGTTTGTCTGCTCTTCCCGTGCATTACTGGGTTTAGGGCAACTCCTCGAGACTTGGTATCTCCCAGTGCTCAGGCTCGGAAGTGAGGTGTGGGTTTCTGGGCCAGGGTCAAAAACTTACCTGCAGTTTCTGCTTTTTTCTCTCTTCTCCCTATTTCTGAGAAGAGTGGAGGGCCTGACACTTCTTCTCTCAGAGATTTATTTCTTCTTCGGGTTTGGTTGCTCTCCTTTGTACTAACTGTTTACTTCATTTTGCTGGGAAGAAAAGGATTTTAAGTTAGATGGGTATTCTGTTTATCCTTCACTTGGTTTACCTCAGTGAAAGAAGTATAAAATGTTTATTTTGTTGTTTCAGTTGGCTGGCAGTTGTGAATTTTAAAAGTATATATTGTGGACTTATGAGCCACTAATTTGTAGGTGTTTGTAAGTTGTTGAATCATAGAATCATATAGCTTCAAGAATTTTTTAAAGAGGTTATCAAGGACCTAGAGATGTAGAGTGATCTTTCTGTGGACATAGCCTGTTAATAGTTGATTTGAGAACATAAATCTCATGACTTCTTGTTCCTTAAGAACACATTATGTTTCCTGCTCTTTGCTCAACAACGCACTGCTTTATCTTCTTTCTTAGTCTTAGCCCATTACTGTCCTCAAATGTCTAAATGCCTTTATATCTACTTCTTATTCTGCTGTATATATTCAGTTGGTATGCTCTTGCTTACACTATTCACGAAGTAAAACTCTGTAACAAAATTATGGCAAACAGCCATTTCAGTTCTGAGAGGAAGCTCAGGTTTTTCAAAACTTAAAGTAATACAAAATTGGGGATAAAAATGAGAAAGTAGATGAGAAAGGATGAGGTTTAGAAAAATTAGAATTTGGCATAATATAGGATATGAGATTACATAGTGTTAAAAACTCTTAAAGGTGTTAGATTCAGAAAATGTGAACACTGTTCATGGTAACAGTGCTAAGGTTCCAGGCTATCTTTTGTTTTGGCCTTTATAAAAGAACAAAAAAAAAGATTAGTTGAGTAATATTATGTAGGTGGATTATAAGGCTCCTTAGTTTTAAGAAACATAAGAATTATATGTGTCTGGTTGCTTTTCAAAAACATGTACACATTCATGCATGCATTGGTATTTCTCAAGTCTAGCTGTATTTCAGTTTATGTGGCCCCAATCTTATTGGATTGATGCTTATTTTATATCTGTTTTGAGATAAGTATTAAACTTTTTTTTTTCCTACATACTCCATTGGTTGATTTCTTTCTATGGCTTTTTACTGGGTGACTTACTCATAAAGAATATTTTAATATATTTACACCATCATTTGCTAATTCATAGGCTAGTGACTTTTGGTTTTCTATTTTGAAAGTGGTCTAGCCAAATTCATTCATTTTTCTTGTCTCTTTCTCAATCTTTAGTCATCAAATTTTGTAGGACATATGCTATTTATTAAGTTTATGGAGCTACTTAATTCCATCTTCCTCTCTTTTGTTTCTTAAGGAAACAAAACCAAAACCTTTGTCCTTGGTCGTCTTTGCTGCCTTCTTTCAAACTATTTCAGTTAAATTACTGGGATATACTGATATAGAACTAAAAGGGCAAGATATATATAGGTAGACTCATTTAGTTTATCTAGAATCTAACTGTTGCTGACTTGTTTTGTTTCCATTTTAATGTCAATTATTTATGTGTTCATGGGCTGCTAGGTAGAGAGCATGTTTAACAAAACTTTTCCACGACGAGCCAAAGTATGTAATTGATATGGGTGATGTTTTTTGTAATTGTTGTTTTAAAGAAATAACCTACTAAGTGAACTTTGTTCAGCTATTGTCTACTATTTTTTTAGGAGTGGCAGAATTCTATTCAGAAGAATGCAGGCCTTGCTTTTATTGAACTTGTCAATGAAGGAAGGTAATCTATTTTATATCCATTTATATTTTACTTTAGAATCTTGTTATTTTTTGCTATTTGAACTAATATTTTTGGTATTGATTTTACAGACAGTAATATAGTGAGTTAGATATTAATTATTATAAATACTTAAGTATTTTATCATTTTATTGTTATCTTCATGGTTATATGCTTCATGGTAAAGTCTATTCTTTATTTTTCAATAAGTAAGGCTGAGTTTGGCAAAAATAAACTGATGATTCTATTTGCAGATATGGAGAAAACAAATCTTTTTCAAACTTTCTCAAATTCCATTATATTTTAGAGCAATAATAAGACTAACATGTCTATATCATCTCATGTCATGGCCTGGGTATAAGGGAAGAAGAATTCAGGGAAAGAAAATCCAGTAATAAGAAACATGAAGTACAGATATAAAAAGAAAGATACAAGTGTGAAAAGAGATTTAAGGAAGTGAGAAAATCAAGGTAAAAATGAAGAAACGATGAGTGGACTACTTTATGCCTGTTTTGTGGCATCTGATTTTGGATTGTACACTCCATAGAATTCTCCAGGCCAGAATACTGGAGTGGGTAACCATTCCCTTCTCCAGGGGATCTTCCCAGCCCAGAGATTGAACCCAGGTCTCCTGCATTATAGGCTGATTCTTTACCAGCTGAGCCACTGGGGAAGCCTGGTTTTGGATTAGTTGAACTAAAGACCCAGAGTATAGATTAAAAGGTGTGATTGACTGCTATTGGAAATAGCATTCAGAACATAGTTATTGTTTAAGAATGTTTCCTTATAGTGTTCTGGCTAACACGGAGAAACAGACACCATCACTCACAGGAAAATTTTGAAGCAGTAGCTAGGAATTCAGCCTCTGTCTCGTTAATGTTATAAAAAAGGGAACTGTTCCTCTCTTGGTAAGTGGGCTGAGGTGACCTCTAAAAATGGTGCACTACTCACTCGACCCAGAAAACCCCACAGAATCATGCAAATCAAGAGGTTTAGATCTTCGTGTTCACTTTAAGAACGCTCGTGAAACTGCCCAGGCCATGAAGGGTGTGCATATCCAGACAGCCACCAAGCATCTGACGGAGGTCACTTTACAGAAGCAGTGTGAGCCATCCCACCCCTGCAGCGGTGGGGTTGGCAGGTGTGCACAGGCCGAACGGTGGGGCTGGACGCAGGGTCGGTGGCTCAGAAGGTGTGCTGAACTTTTATTGCATGTGCTTAAAAATGCAGAGTAATGCTGAGCTTAAGGGCTTAGATGTAGATTCTCTGGTCATTGAGCACATTCAGGTGAACACAGCCCTCAAGATGCTGCTCAGGGTTACAGAGCTCATGGTCGGATCAACCCCTGCATGAGCTCTCCTTGCCGCACGGAGATGATCCTTACTGAAAAGGAACAGGTTGTTCCTAAACCAGAAGAGGAGGTTGCACGGAAGAAAAAGATATCCCAGAAGAAACTGAAGAAACAAAAACTTACGACCCGGGAAGAAATGTCACAAAAATAAATGCAAGTAAAAGTAAAAAATGGACTTCCCTGGTCGCTCAGATGGTAAAAGCATCTGTCTACAGTGTCGGAGACCTGGGTTCAATCCCTGGGTCGGGAACATTCCCTGGAGAAGGCAGTGGCAACCCACTCCAGTACTCTTGCCTGGAAAATCCCATGCACAGAGGAGCCTGGTAGGCTACAGTCCATGGGGTCACGAAGAGTCGGTCCCGACTGAGCAGCTCCACTTTCTTTTTCAAAATTAAAAAAAAAAAAAAGGAACTGTTTATTTTATATTAAATGCTACTAAGATTATTCCACTTATCAAATAATTATAGGTGCTCACAGATTAGTACTGAATACAGATAAATAAACCTGCAACCAACTGCTAAATTCTGTGCTAGAAGGTAGGAATGAGAATGAAGGGAAAGACTTCACAATTTAGTATTGCAGAGTTAGGTAAAACCTCCCTAGGGAAACATGATTCCTGAGATGTATTTTCAAGGATGAGTTGTGTTAGTAAAATAGACTTTGAAAAAGTGGGGGTTATGGGTAAGTTGGAGAAGACATATGTGTGAAAAGCATTCTTTTTTTTTTTTTGAAAAGCATTCTTAATAGAGGGAATATAATATCTGAAGATGCTGTGATGTGGGATGCTGTGTGGGTGTGTGAATTGTGAGTTGTATGTGAATTGGTCATCTGGATCATAAAAGGTCTAACGTGGTGTGTTTGAGCTTTCTTATCTAAACAAAGGCAGTGGGAAGCTTTGAAAGATTTTTAGAAAAGAAGTATGATTGTAATATTTGGATTTTGAAAAAATAACTAGCAGTGATCTTAGGACGGGTTGAAGGAGAGGAGACCTGGTTGAAACGAGGAACAATAACAAAATTATTACAGTGATCTATGTGAGAAGCAGAACTAATCATAGTTTGGAGTCTGACAAGTGTTGGGAAATCAATAATATTTCTCAATGAGTGAATGACTAATTTAGTCTCACTTTCAGCAAAAATTTCAAAGTGCTTACTCACCAAGAAAAAAGCTCTTTGGCTGAATTTCAGCACTGAGGAATTAGATGCTTTTATAGTGTATATATATAAAAAGAGACTGAGTGCTGTTGATCGAATATGTATTTGCTCTACTTAATGCAAAACACTGATTAACACCAGTTTTTTCTTTTTTTAAAGAAAACTTGTTATAAAAGTCAATTTTGTTTAGGTTCTACTAAGTGTAAATGCCCTCAATTATGCAAGTTACTGTTACATTTAATAGATAAGGCAGAATAGCCTTGTGATTAATAGTATTAGCTTTGAAGTTAACTTAGGGTTCAAGTGCCAGCTTTGATATTTGGGAAGTACTGTTACTTCTGTGAGCCTCTGTTTCCTCATCTATTCATTCAGCCAGTATATATGCACTGACTTTGTATCATAATTGTCCTTGATTCTTTGGATACAACAATAAACAAAGCAGCCAAAGATTCTTTTTTTTTGGGGGGGGGTCTTACTTTCGAACAGTCACCGAAAAGCTATAAACAATAAACAAAATAAGTAATGGTTTATATAATACATGAAAGGTGGTAAGTTCTTTGGATAAAGATAATGTTAAGCAAGTTGAAGGAAATTTTTAAAGGAAATATTAAGGGTTTAGTTTGTAGTTTAAAGATTGATTATATTATAGGTCATCCAGAAAGTGACATTTGTGTGAGCCCCGTTTGAAGGAAGTGAAGGAGTTAATCATAGGGGCATGTAGGTAAAAGCAGTAGCAGTAGAAGAGGTAAACTGTAGGAGCATTGTGAATATACTTTGAAGATAAAGCCGGTAGGATGTTTCAGTACTAATGCATCAGATGTGGGTTGAGAGAGAAAACTAGGAGTCCAGTATTGCTCTTAACATTTTTGGCCTCTGCAGCTGAAAAGATGGTGTTTCTGTCAACCAGGATGGTAAAATTTGTTAATAAAGCAGTTATTGGGAGACATCAAGAGTTCAGTTTTGAAGATTTAATCAAATCTTTGATGATCTAATACTGGTTTTTAGATCTTGAGTGGACATCAAGGAGGGCTTCCCAGGTGACTCTAGTGGTAAAGCCCTGCTGCCAGTGCAGGAGCCTTAAGAGACCCGGGTTCAATCCCTGGGTTGGGGATTATCCCCTGGAGAAGGAAATGGCAACCCACTCCAGTGTTCTTGCCTGGAGAATCCCATGGTCAGAGGAGCCTGGCGGGCTACAGTCCATAGGGTTGCAAAGTGTTGGACATGGCTGAATTGACTTAGCCTGCACACAGACATCCAGGTAGAGATGTTAAATGTCAAGTGAAAGTCACTCTGTTGTGTCCAGCTCTTTGTGACCCCATGGACCACAGCCCACCAGGCTCCTCTGTCCATGGGATTCTCCAGGCAAGAATACTGGAGTGGGTTGCAATTCCTTCTCCAGGGGAGAGATACTAAATAGACAGTTGCTAATTATTTCTCCAGATTAGAGACCTAAATTTGGGTGTCATAAGCATATAGATGATATTTAATGTCTTGAGACTAGATCAAATCATTAAGGTGATAAGGTGATGACAGATTTGACCATAGGCTCAGAAGTTGCTTGTGATTTGGACAGGAGTAGTTTTGGGAGAGTGGAAAAAAAGCCTATTTGCAGTGAATTTAGAAAAGAGAACGAGAGAAGAGGAGTTATTAGAATATGTATAAACAGTTCTTTAGAGGAATTTTGTTACAGAGGGGAGAAAAATAAATGGAGTGGGAGGGAATAGAGTCAAAGGAAATAGGGTTTTCGAAAAATGAGAGCAAGAGAACAGTTTTGTGGTAAAAAGTGGGGAAATCAATGTAGAAGAGATAGGTGAGAATTTCTGCAATGATTTTTAAAAGTAGGTTAGAGAGTGGGTGAATTTGTATACAAAATGGTGGGTCATTTACGGTAATATGGGAAGATGTTTCATGTAGTTGTAGAGTCTGGAAGGTAAACATGGAAGTAGAATGAGAGGCTTAAATGGGTTTAGGTTTTGTCAAGTGAATATGGGTGAGCAAGACAAGGGAGTCAAACTTTTGTGCAAGAGAGTGATTATGATCATTGGCCACAGGATAGTAATTGTTAAGCTAGGGCTGGAGAGTGACTATAAAGAAAAAGATTGGGTGGATAGATTGGAACTCTAAGGACTGTTAGAGAGGTGATAGTAGAATGACTGAGCTCTGAACATGAGAGGTAGTAGTGAAGAGATGGGGGCAAGTAGACCAAGGCCATTCCGTTATTGGAAATGATGTGCTGTGGCATATGACCAAGCCGTAAATGGCTGAGGTAGGGTGGAAGAAAAGATTGCAGGAGGAGAGGCAGTTCGGGTAGTTGTCAGACGAGGATCTTGGTAAGCTTTAAATCTTACGTTTGTAGACCGTATCACTCACCGTCCCTCATCAGTTGGTGCCTGTATGTCAGTTCAGTCACTCAGTCGTGTCCGACTCTTTGAGACCCCATGGACTGCAGCACGCCAGGCTTCCCTGTCCATCACCAACTCCTGGAGCTTGCTCAGACTCAAGTCTGTCAAGTCAGTGATGCCATCCAACCATCTCATCCTCTGTTGTCCCTTTCTCCATACCTCAAATGTCTCCTGTTTATTTCTCATTGATTTTAGATTTTGCGTCACTGTCACTTTCTCCAACACTGTTCTTACACTAACTCCTGGTGCTTTTACCCACATTGTAGCATGTATCAGAATTTTGTTCTTTTGTATTGATTAATGGTATTCTGTTACATGGGTATACCACATTTTGCTTATCCCTTCAGTAGTCAGTGAACATTTGGATTACTTTCTGTTTTGACTGTTACAAATAACACTTCTCTGTGAGTTTGTGTAGGAGGCTTTGTGTGGACATGCACTTTTGTTTCTCTTGGGTAGATACCTGGGAGTACAGTTGGTGAGTGGAATGGGAAGTCTGTGTGTAATTTTTTAAGTAACTGCTAGGCTGTTTTCCTAGTTAGCCTGGTGGGTATCTTACTCTGGTTTTTGTTTGCATTCCCCTAATGGCTAATGCTGTTGAGTGTTTTTTCAAATGTCGCCTTTGGGAAAATGTCTCTGTGAATCTTTTTTTTTTTTTTTTAATAGTTTTATTTTTGTGTACAGATTTGCTTAATAATCACTCAATTTCTAGGCCAGGTTCTGGTAACTGAAGAGCCTTTATAAGTAGTTTATATTGTCTAGACCCAAGGTATGCAGCAAACCCAGTCTGGAGCAAAATGGGAAATAACATCTTTCTAAAGACAGGCTTAGAAATCCTAATCCAGTAATTTAAGATGTTTCCTTTCTCTGGTAGCAGGGCTGAATTATACCTAGCTGCTAGGTCACCATTCACAGGGATAGCCAAAAAAACAGGGTACAGGCCACCGAAAACAAGACCAACCAATCCACCTCGTGTTATTGTGCAGGTTTCACAATGCAGATCACCTGTATTCAAAGGTAAACTTACAAAACCTTTATAAGATACATTTGCTGTCAAAAATGGGATCACTGCCATTGGTAAGCCAGCAGCTATACGAGCCTGTGTCACATGTAAGATGCGTCGAAAAAGACTATTTGCTATTAGGCCACAGAGAGCAGCATTGAGTCCAACATATGCTGATCCATTTTCAAGCAGATTCCTTTCTGCTTCTGGGAGTTGGTTAATTTTTCGGGCTATGATATCAATTAAGTTCTCCTTGATGATAGTATCATCTGGTTCACGATTTTTCATCTTGAGCGATGAACCTTAGCGCGTCTCCGTGCAGCCGCGGCCTCGGCGGGTCTCCTCCGGCCCCGCGAAGGCTCGCCCCACGCTCCACTAGAGTCGGCCGGGCGCGGCCATTTTGGGCGCCACGTGACCGGCCCGAGGCGGGCGCCGGGTCGGAGCCGGCGGCGGATTGGGTTTCCTCTGTGCATCTTTTGCCCTTTTAAAAACTTTGTTGTGTGACTTCTAATTTTTAAACAGTAGGTTATATTTTTCTGGATGCACCATTTTGTCATATACATGATTTGCAGACATTTTCTCTGTGACTTGCCCTTACATTTTTGCTGAAGATCAGAAGTTTAAAATTTTGACAAAGTATCACTTACCAATATTTTTCTTTTATGGATTATGATTTGCTGGCAAATTTAAGACATTTTAGCTTAAAACAAGT
Organism: Cervus elaphus; assembly: GCF_910594005.1. Taxonomy (NCBI): domain Eukaryota; kingdom Metazoa; phylum Chordata; class Mammalia; order Artiodactyla; family Cervidae; genus Cervus; species Cervus elaphus. Next base: position 62,595,270 of record NC_057819.1, on the reverse strand, counting down.
TGTAGGGTTTTCTTTTTGTTCTAGAATTTTTTTTTTATCTTTTGAAATTTTGTAGTTTTAGCCTCTACATTTACATCTGTGGTTCATTTTGAGTTAATGTTTTTGTATGCTGTGTGTGGCTGCTAAGTCATGTTTGACTCCTTTTGGGACCCCATGGACTGTAGCATGCCTGGCTCTTCAGTTCATGGGATTTCCCAGTCAAGAATACTAGAATGTGTTGCCGTGTCCTCCTCTAGGGTATCTTCCTAACCCAGGCATTGAACCACCCTCTCCTGAATCTCCTACTTTGGCAGGTAGATTCTTTACCACTGAACCACCAGTTAAACCCAGTGTTTTTGTAGAGCGTGAGATAAAAGTATAAGTTTAGTTGTTTTGGGTTTTCTACATAAATGATCATGTTATCTCTGATGAGAGGCATCCTTACATCTTACCTACCAATCTGTATGCTTTCTGTTTCCTTTTCCTGTCTGCTTTTCTCTGGTAGAATGTTGAAGAGGAGTGGTGAGAGGGGCATCATCCTTGCCTTGTACTGATCTTAATGGGAAAGTTTCTAGTTTTTCACCATTAAATTTGAAGTTAGCTTTTGGTAGATATTCCATCAAGTTGAGGAAGTTTTCTTCTATTCTTAGTTTATGAGAGATTGTATGTATCATCAGTGGGCATTTAATTATGTCAAGTGCTTTTTTGGTGTCTATCGATATGACCGTTTGATTTTTCTTTTTGGCTTGTTTATGTATAATGGATTATGTTGACTGACTCTGGAATGTTGAACTGACTCTGTATACTTGGGCTAATTTGTGCTTTGATGTGCTATACAATTCTTTTTATGGTTGTTGAATTCAGTTTTGTTTGTTGACTTTTGAAAGTTACTTGCTTGGGCTTAATTTGCAGAATTGATCTCTTATGGTATGGTCCATTAATGTTGCTGCTTAGCTGTTTTAGAATTCTTCTTTTTTTTTCAGTCTGACTTTTAAGGGGTCACACCTTTTTCTCCATAGCTGAGGTCAATGAATGGTTGGTCAAACTCTTGCTGAAAACTTTGACCATGTATGGCTGGTAGATCTGTGTTTGGTTTGATGAACACATTTAAATTTGCAGTTGTTTTCATCTCTAGCTTTTACTTCCTGTTGGTCATTATCGAGTCTGTGTTGTATGTGTGCTCAATGGCTCAGAGAGCCATGTGTGAAATTCTTATTATGCTAATTCATTTTCAGGATATCCCTTTCTTAATTTTTGATCTCCCATTCTAACTTTAAATGTAATTTCATTCTAGGAGAGGTGTAGGGTTTTCTGGTTTTCAGCTTGACATGCAATATCTTCATTTTGTGTCCTCCCTTCCAGATCAAGTCAGCCATCTCTGGAAGTGAAGTTGCTGGTTTCATAAGGAGCCATAAATTGATGAGCCTTTTTACATGTATGGTGTTTGGGTGGGACATTTCTGGAAAAGATTGCTACAGACTCCGTTTATTCTTACTCAATGTTTAGCACATTTTTGTGAATAAAATTATTGTGAATTTTGTTGTTTGCGGACTTCCCTGGTGGCTCAGAGAGTCAAGTGTCTGCCTACAATGTGGGTGACCTGGCTTCCATCCCTGGGTCGGGAAGATCCCCTGGAGAAGGAAATGGCGACCCACTCCAGCATTCTTGCCTGGAAAATTCCATGGACTGAGGATCCTGGTAGGCTATAGTTCATGGGGTTGCAAAGAGTCGGACACGACTGATCGACTTCATTTCATTCATTTTTGTCAGTCTTCAGAACCCTGAATTGATTATTTTTCTTCAGTTCTATGCTGTTTTTCTAGGAAATGATTTGCTGGTCTCTTTATTTCACCATAGCTGGGAGGTTGGTCCCCAGATCTTTACATGTCTGGTTCATTCTGATTTAAGGCCCAGTTCAGATGTTACCTTTTCAGAAGTCCTCCCTGAATCCTGTTACCCAGGTCACTTTTATCTCATTTCTTAAAAATTTCCTCCTGCTCTCTTTTGCTGTCTTCCTGGGTTTGTTGTGTTGTCTGTCTTCCTGCACTTGCTCACTGAGGGCAGGCCCTCTGTGTCTTGCTTATTGTAGTATTCTTGGCTGCCGGAGAAGGGCCTAGCAAAGCCAGTGAGTATTTGTGTTTAATCGATAAGATTCTGTAAGAACACTTAACAGTTTTTATTTCAGTTACTGCCATTTTCCATGCAAATGTCATTATTTCTTAAACAGAAATTTCGTGTATACAGATAATCTTGACAATAGTCAAGTGATATTTCTTTGAATATTAATTCCAAGAAAAAACAAAATACATAGACATATAATAAATATTTTACACTAAATTTTTTTATCTGTCTTGTAAAGAAATGAGTTTTATGTTACTCTCAAATATTTTACCCAGAGTAACTCTTACTTATTGTTTCTTATTGAGGAAACAATTATTTGAAAAACTTCTTTGTTTTTATATCACATGTGATTACAGGTTTTATAATACCTTTTTCCTGTTCTCTTAACGTCTCTCTCACTCTGGATTTGTTTGCCTCCGGTGGTTAAACTGTCTTCTTTACCTCTGTGCTTTGCCTGCAGAAATCCCTTAGCAAATGTTAGAAATAAACATTGGTATAAAGAGAACTAACTTTCTTTACTGAAATAATGGAAGTGCTATTTGAAATTTTTATTCTCTCTTTAAGGGTAGAATGTATTTTAAAGGAACAATTTAGAGATTTATTTCTCTAAAATCAGTGGGCTTAACTTTCCTTTTATAAATATTCAGCACATTGAGGTTAAATGAGTTTACGTAGCAATGGATGTATTTGTGTAGCAGTGTTCAGCTACTGGACTTAATCCCAGGGGCAAGAAGAATAAGTAATAAGGGTTTTCTTTTCACTGCAGAGACTGACCTTTTTTCTTTTTTTTTTTCTTTTTTTCCTCTTTCTTTTTATGTAAGTCTGACCTGCTTTGACCTCATTTATAGAGTAGCTGCTATAAATTTTGGCCTTGATTAATGTTTTATTAGTGTAAATAACATGTAGACCTTTATAGACTGAGACTACAGCATGGGGTTTATCGGACTTGATGGGTGTCATTAACATATCAATTACTTAGGTCAGGCATAAGTAATTGTTTGGTAGAAATGTTTCTCTTAACTTACCTGTTTAATTGATTAGATACTTTCTTTCTAAATACACTCGTTTTGATAGTTTTAAGTTGAATTATTTATATTTTTCTTGTAAGTAGCAATCCATTTTAAATCCATTTTGTGTAATCACTGACATGATCAAGTAGTATTTCTTTGACAGTTTTTACCAAGACAAAGTAAAATATATTAACATATAATGAAAGATTTAAGTTTAAAAAAATAAATTTCCACATTTTGTAAGGACTTTATTTCTGAATCATAATTTTGTTTATGATTATTTTGTGATACATTGAATCACTATCATCACTATCACCTCAGTTAACTTTTCAAATATGTAAATCATTGATCTAAAAGTGTTCTATTCATTCTGAAAAACACAGGTTTCTTTGAACAGTTTTGAATTGTTTAAAGCGTATTAAAGCCTTTTTTTAGAGTGTTTTGTGATTCTGTGGCACCACATTAATAGGAAATCAGAAAGTCTATTCTAAATACCCAGTGTGGTAGGTAACATTATTATGTATATAGGGCTTTGGGTGACTTACTTGTGTACTGGATTTCATTTTATGTTAGTTGCCTTTTCTTTCACCATAAAAATATATTTAACTGAAAAGTGAATTAAAAACTAATGCCAGTAGAACTGTTGCTTACATTTTTAAATTAAATTCTTTATCAGTGAACCTTAAAAATCTTTGCTCGTTTGGATAAAGGGGTTTAGAGTTCATATTTTGGCCTTCTTCTTATTCTTTGTTACCCTTAATTGTTTTATTGCTCTCTTCTAAACATTTTAGTATCTCAATACTGGTGTTAATTTTGCCAGCAGAAATAGATGCAGCTGCTATGTTGCCTTCTTTCTTCCTGCCAGCTTGCCTGACATCCAGACAGCAAATAGTTTATGTATTTTAAGTCCCTGATGTTGTCCTAGGCAGTGGTAATAGCAGCTCTATGAGTGTTACTAAGTCTTATAACTTCAGTTGTTTGACTTGTGTTAGAAGGAGCAATGTAATGGATGAATATTGGATATTTTATTTATTTAGATGGTCCTAGTTTTGTTCTTATACTCTAGGATTTTGAAAAATCAGTGCAGATTCCCTATCAGTAAAGTTTATATAGCTTAAAAGGGATCCTGTCTTTGGTACATAGATTTTTCATTTGTCTCCTCAGTTATATTTTAAAGTGAAAAACAGACACAATTCCATTGGCTGATCAAGATTTTTAAATTTTTGATGGTAAAGATCAGAAAGGTAGTAGACAGTGGAGGGGCTTCCCTGGTGATTCAGACGGTAAAGAATCCGCCTGCAATGCAGGAGACCTGGGTTCAGTCCCTGGGTTGGGAAGATCCCCTGGGGGAGGGCATGGCAACCCACTCCAGTATTCTTGCCTGGAGAATCCCCATGGACAGAGGAGCCTGGCATGTTACAGGCCTTGGGGTCGCAAAGAGTCGGACATGAATGAACGACTAAGCTCAGCACAGCAGTAGACTGTGGAACCTAGTTTAAAGGATTAGTATCTGTTAAAAATTTTAAGATAAAAATTTTCATCTTGAATTTTATAACTTTTAAAATATATAAGTAATTATAAAATGACCTCTGTTTAAACTGTTGGGTTTAGTTTATTAAAAATACATTTTGAGAACTTCTATAGCCTCCTAGGATTTTACTCTTAAACTTGCTACTAGGAGTCTCTCCTTTTTCCCATCCTTGAAAAGCGCAGAAAGGCAGATTATCCCACATACTGTTGGGCATATTGCTTAATTATCCCCTGGGGATAGTCAGTGTCTGCTTATTGAGGCAATAATTCAGACTTGTATCTGAATATGTAAATAGCCCTCATAAAAGACATAATGTTTCTAGTACTAATACGCTTGTCTGTCTCTTTAGAATTCAACTGCTTCCGTTGCTCTTGTGCTTCCTGAACAGTCATTTTGTAGCTCCAGCATTTCCCTTCACTTCAAATATCATAGAGTCCTAATAAATGTCTGTTAAATAAGTCAGAAGAATGAACGGGAAGCAAGGCAAAGAGGGAGAGAGAGGGAGGGAGAGAAGACAAAAGCATTTTTCATTTTATTCTGACGCTCTTGGCAATTATTTGGGTTACATTTTGATAAACTACAAAGGTATTTGTTGCTCTTAAGTAAGCAGTTTAGGTAGGATGTAGTCTTATCTGAGGTAACCAAAGATATACTTGGAATGAAAGTGGGATTAATTTGTTGGAAACTCTGGAGAGTTTCTTAAAGAGCCATATACTTTCCAGTTAAATTTTTAAAATTATGTGTGTAGTAAGACTCCAATTAAATATTATAAACAGTTGTTTGGCTATGATCTTTGTTCAGTTGTATAGATATTTTGGAAGGTAGAATAATAGGACGTTGTTTCAAAGATTTGTTGAGAGTATAATTTCATCTCCATTTACTGTGGATTGAATTGATGTAGAAATTTGTGTGGGTTATTTAGAAAGGATTGTGTTCTTTCCTCTTGAAGATTAGACTATTTAAATTACTGCTTATTATTTTCTACAGTTTAATGGCTTATTAAAGAGGACTAGAATTTTCTCCGCTTAATTAGGATAAACACATTTTTCTTATTTCATTTCTTCATGTGTTTTGGTTTAAAATAATCATATGGTCAAATTATTTTTCACTTTTAATTTTCCAGCTTGATGCTGGTTTTTTGTGGTTAGTTTTTAGGCTTGTTTTGTTATGATCAGTGTAAAATAATGGTGCTGCATTAAAATTATGTTTTTCACTTCCTAAAAATGCTAAATCCTACTGGGTTTAAGGGCTTTACATGTTTGGCGCTGCAGTTGAGTTTTTTCAGCAAAGGCCAAAGTTTATGGTTTTCAGAAAAATGTGGTGTGGATTCAGAATGCTGTAGAATATGCTTGTGTCTGTATCAAAGTTCACAATCTTACAGATTGTTAAAAACTACAATGGTTTATATATAAATGGAATCATTTACTTTATTAAATGAAAATGAATATAGAAAAAAGAGGCAAATGGGTGGGGAAGAGGGCTCGAAAAAGAAAGGTAAACTTTGAGAAAAGCTAAATGAAAATAAAGTGAAGACAGAGTTGGTTCACTTCATTCATTCAGAAGTATTTATGCATGACGGCCTGTGCTGGTCTGTGATTTGGGCTCTGGGGGTATAGCAGTGGGTAGAGTAGACATTGCTATGCTCTAATCATGTGTTTTAGTTAACATAGACGATAAAGAAATTAAAATGTTCTTGCTAGGTCAGAAAGTGCCACGTGCTGTGAGAAAGTTAAAACAGAGATAAAGGGAATAGATGCACTGTGGGGCAGAGAATGTTGCAATTTTAAATAAGGTGGTCAAGGTGGAATTTAAAAGGACATATTCCTGTGAAGTGAGAAGCAAATACAAAGTGGTGACAGAAGCAGTTAGAAGATGGGAGATATTTTGTGACAGAGAAATCCTAAACTGGATTCCAGGTGGGGAGTAAACAGAGTGGTTTTCCTTGTTTCTGCTTTTTTTATTATAAAGCTATCTTCTCTCCCACTTTATATACATATTCTTGAGAATAAATATTTTATAGTCCTAAGAATTTGTTTCACCTAGAACATGCCAACTTGCGACCCCCATCTGCTTCCATTCTGCCCTCTATCCTACCATGAGCTATTGTTTTAAAATGTTCGGCTCGGGATTATTGTGCAAAATAAGTTTGGAAAAATAGATTGATATCAGTATATATACATATATGATATATATGTTATATAAGTATATATATCAGTATATATATTTATGTATATTGATATCAGTATATACATATCAATCATATATATATATGTATATATATGTAGTCTTGCCGAAAGTCTAGACTAGTGTGTGTGTATATATATGTATATATATGTTAGATTTGAAATTTATATTAAGTTACTGAGTTCTTAAAGTTTCATGAGAAATAATTTGTTCTTTCTGGCCCAGTTGTAGTAAAGTGTATGAATATATTGTAGTCTTCCTAATAAAGGGTATTGGCCTGCAGAAGTAGGTACCACCTGGACTATTTCTAAACCAAGAAAGATCTAGATTGGCTTTAAGTATTATATGGAGCCTCCTAGAGAATGTTGAAAAGCTTGTTTAAAAATATACTTTTGTTGATGATCAGTGTGCTGTTTCTAAGCCTTCATGCTAGTGTATTCTATGATGTTAGACCCTTTGTATCTCTTACTCAAAATTGTTACTGAGGGCTTGACCTCAGAAAGGAGTATAAAGAGATCATTTAAGAATTTTTGTGATACTGAATTGTTGAATATGCTGTGTGTGATGTGATCAAAGAGGTGGTTACATGGAAAGTTATGTAATATTTCTGCCATATAGGGCTTTCCTGGTTACTCATACGGTAAGGAATCTGCCTCCAGTGGGGGAGAGCCGAGTTTGATCCCTGAGTCAGGAAGATCCCCTGGAGAACAGAATGGCTCTCCACTCCAGTATTCTTGCCTGGAGAACCCCGTGGACAGTGAAGCCTGGTGGGCTACAGTCCACGGGCTCGCAAAGAATCAGACACGACTGAGCTAACACTTTCACTTTACTACAATATAAGAATAAAGATTATATTAATAAATGAAAATATATTCTGAGAAGTGATATTTTATTAGTTGTGATATTACTAAAGGATGACTTTGGAAACAACATTTTCATCTCAGATTTGTTTTGTGACTATTGTTTGTGGTTAATTCTAAAGAAATTATAGTGTAAGAGAGATTTCCAATTCAGACACATTGCTTCCATATTCTCAGTTGTTAGGCTACGGTAAAGTGGTAACTTTCCTTTCCCATCAATGGTGAAGATGTTTAGTAGAGAAAATCTGATTGTCACTGCTAATGGGGGGTCATAGAAAGCCCAGGAAACAGAGCAGTAATATTGGATAACTCTTGGTGAAAATGTGTGTATGTGCTTACCCAAGGTCTAGACTAGTATAATCAGATGTGGACAATGGGCTGTGATGTAGTAATGGGAGACAGTTGTCATCATTATGGTTATTTATTGAGCTGCTAGCGTGAATCTTTCCTACTTGGTCACTTGATAGGGCTGTTTGTTTCCTAAGGCTGACATAAGCAGTTTTCTTTCCTCCTTGTGCTAGAGGTATAAATTATACATAGTTTTTCTTCTTAATATTAATATATGTGAATCATTTTTTGCTCTGCATTTTAGAGATTTAATTTACTAAATAGTAAACCTACTATTTTGAGACTGTTCATTACAATTAGAACTTTAATTCACCTATAATTTTTTGTTGGAAAGATAGTTTTTATAACTGTTAAATAAGATTACAGTTGCTAAATACTGTATAAATTGTATATTTGAGAAAATATGCACACAGATGGAAAATATTTGCCTCTTAGAAAAGCAAAATGCTTTATTCATTTAGATATCTTATTACTTATTTTGTGGAGTCATTTTTGTTTTCCATAATAAAAAGAAAAGTCATATTTGTGTGTCTAACTTAAATGAGAAGCATGTAGTCAGGGCCTTCTAAAATACTATATTTTAAAATCATTTTGTAAATTATGAAGGAAAATGTATATGCTTCCTTTCTTCTCTGGAAGTAACACTAAATACTCAAGTACATTGTAATCAGATTTTAAAATATTCTTTTAAATGACTAGGGTTAGATAGTAATACTTTCTATTATGTACTGAAAATTTTTGAAACTTAAATTTCTGACGTAGTTGTCTAATTTAAAAGCTCTAGAGTTGTGCTTTAATTTACCTAGATAAATTTAGATACTTGAGAACTTTAAAGAATTGCCACAAACTATCCATTTATCAAATAATGATTAAGTACAGCCTACCTGAGCACCTCTTAGGTGCTATGGTTGACTAAAGAAGAATAAGTAAAGCTTGTGCTTCTTCAGTCTCTTATGGTCTGGTACAGAGGGTAGAGTAATATATGTAGCTATGATACTGTGTGAACAGTATGATTCTGAGTAAACAAGTGAAATATTTGCTGTGTATGTAACAACCATTAGATATACGACTAGCATAAAATAAAGACCTTTTAAGATAAAATTGTGCAATACTCCTTAGAGAGAATGAGGATTCAACTAGCTCTTATGGAAATTAAAATTTTGGGTGTAGAGAAAAAACGAAATAATAGATTTAGAGTGGTTTGGCACTCATTTTCTATCATTCAGTTAGTGCTTACTTATTGATTGTAGACTGTGTGTCAGCCACTTTTCTGGAGCTGGAAGATACAGCTGTGAATAAGACTTTACTGTCATAGAAGAGAGAACAAATAATAAACAAGTTAATGAACAAATAAGATAATTCAGACAGTAATAAATGCTTAGAAGAAAACAATATAGGATAATGTTATGAGAGGGAAGAATTTATAGGGAAACGGATAATAGTGTGTTTAGAGGAGATGTGTGAAAAAGTGACACTTGATTTGAATAAAGAGAAGTAGCTAGTTTCAGATCTAGGTCATAACATTGTATGGTAAGGAAATATCGAGAGCAAAGGCCTTGAGAAGGGAATGATGTTTGTGAATTATTGGAACAAATAGAAGGCCAGAGTGGCTGGAGCGAAATGACTGAGGGAGAGAATGAAGGTTGGAAATGTCAAAAGTATCCAGATTTCCAATCACATAGGTCCCTGTGAGTTGTGGTCAGAAGTTTGGTTTTAATTTTGTTTTAATTTTGGTAAAAATATGTTGCAGAGTTTTAAACAGAGTAGTGGCGTGATATGACTTAGGGTTTTATGTGTGTGTTTTTTTTTTTTTGATGGCAACATTTAAGTAAAATGTTTATTTTTTAGGTTTTAACTTATTTTTAAATGTGGTAAAATATACGCAATATAAAAGTTACACTTTACCCGTTTAAAAGCATACACTTCAGTGTCATTAAGTCCATTCCCTTTGCTGTGCAAGCATTACAGCTTCCATCCCCGGAGCTCGGAACTCATCTCATCTTGCTATCCTGTACCCACTCCTCGCTCCTCCCAGCCCCTGGCAGCCACCATTGTATATTCGTGTGCAGTGAATTTGCCTCCTCTGTGCATCTCATGTTGGTAGAATCGTATAGTATTGTCCTTTGGTTCCTGGCTTCCCCGCCCCCCCGCCCCCCACTTAGCATGGTATCTTCAGGGTTCATCCATGTTGTAGCATTGTTAGACTTTCCTTCCTTTTTACGGCAGAGTAATATTTCATCATGTGTGCACACCCTGTTTTACTTATTCTTTCACCGATTGGCAGCCACTGAGTTGCTTCCACCTTTTGGTTTTGTGTGTAATGCTGCTAGTCCCTGCTTTGGATTCCTTAGGCTGTGTGTGCAGAAGTGGGATTGCTGGGGCATATGACACATGGATGAGCCATATGAGATATAGGTCATATTTTAATTTTTTAAGAAACTGCCATTCTGCTTTCCTTAGTGGCTACAGAATTTTACATTTCCACCCACAGTGCAAAAAGGTTGAAATTTCTCTGTATTCTTGCCAACAGTAATTTTCTCAGTTTTTTGATAGTAGCCATCCTAATGGGTGTGAGGTAGTATTTCTTCATTTGGCATTTCCTTAATGTTCAGTGATGTTTAGTCTCTTTTCTGTGTTACTAGTTATTTTATCTCTTATCTGGCAAAATAGCTATTTAGTAGTTTGCCCCATTTTGAATTATTTTTTTTTTCTTGTTACTGAGTTATAGGAGATTTTTTCATATGTATTTTGGTTATTAACCCCTTATCAGGTATATGATTTGCAAGTATTTTCTCCCATCCTGTGGATTGCCTTTTTTACTGTGTTATGTCCTTTGACACATAGACGTTTTAAATTTTGATAGTTTAAAATTTTAAGTTTAAGTTGATGCTTTAAGTTGTAAATTTTTTAAGTGTTTTTTCTTTTGTTGCCTGTGCTTGTGGTGCCATATCCCAGAATTCATTGCCAATGAGAGGTTAGGAAGCTTCTCACTATGTTTTCTTCTATGAGTTTTATATTTGTCTGTGTTATATGTACATCTTTAATCCATTTGAGTCAGTTTTTATACATGGTCTAAAGTAAAGGTCCAACCTCATTAATTTGCACATGGTTATCCAGTTTTCTGTACAGCATGAGCTGTGCTTTTAAAAGAATGAATGAATTATGGAGTATTATTATGAATTATAGTCCAGCTTAGTTAGGACTCCACACTTTCACTACTGAGGGTCTGAAATCAATCCCTGTTTGGGGAGCTAAGATCCCACAAGCTGCAGGGCCCAGCCAACAAGAGGCAGGGTAGGGGGAAGGTGGAGAATGAATTGTGATGGGGTCAGCATATGGAGCAGAATGGAAGCAGGTATATCGATGAAGATACTACTGCAGTATTTCAGGCAAGAGGTGAGGGTGGTTTAGACTGATGTGATGAGCAGTGGTGATAGAGAGATGGATATGTGATATATTTAAGAGTTAAAGCAGTAGAACTTGCTTCCATGAGTTTGATTTGGAGGTGAGGGAAAGGTAAATCAAGCAATAATCCTAGGGCTATATTTAAGGGGACTTTGTTGTTGTTTGTTGTTCAGTTACTAAGTATTCTGCCACTTTAAGGGGACTTAGGAATTATTTGTTGAAGTAGGGAAAAATGAGGTAGGGATTGGGGAAGAGTTTTTATTGTCAGTGGGTAGGTAAAATCAAGAGTTCTGTGTTAGAAATGGTAAATTTGAAATGCTCATTGGGTGTCCCAGTGAAGACTTCAGTTTGACAGTTTACTGTGTGGGTGGAAAATACAGGGAACCAAATGTAGGGATGGAGGTATAGGAATCGGCAGCATGCAGGGGAGAGTCTAAAGTCATTGGATTTATGAAATAATTTTGATAGAGGACCTGAGCTTTGGGAAACTATGGAATTTAGAGGTGGTGCAAGGAGGAGGCAGTGGGAAAGGAGACAATGAAGAAGCAGCTACTAAGCAGGAGATAAACCGGGAATGTGCTATATGGTGTTGAAGAAAATAAGAAAATGGCTTAAGAGCCTTAAGGTACTTATAACAGTTACCTTGCTACTTGCATGTGGTCCTAACTTCCTGTGTTATACTGTAAACTCCCCATGGACAGTTTTATGATTATTTGTATTCCTCACATATAGTAGCCTAGAATTGCCTGGCATAAGCAAATGTTTGAACTGTTTATTTGCCATGTAAGCACTGCTAGTCCTCTACCAATGATCAGGCACTGTTCTATACGCTGGCGATAATAAGGATAATTTACTCAAGGGCAGTGCAATCTGAAATGGAAGACAGATCTGTAAATACCTAATTGAAATGGTGTTATACAGAATGATACAGTATAATAAGTACCACAGAAGAGGCGTATGTACCTTTGGTTTTTTGGTTCTTTGGAGGGAAAACAGATAGAGTTAGAAAAGGTTTTATCACATTAAATCCTGAGTTTTGCTTTGAAGGATTTACAAGATAGGCAAGATAGAATAAGAAATGATGTCCTTCCTGGCTGAGAGAATAGTAGGAAGATGTAAAGAAGTATTAAAGTACCAAATGTAAAATGTACAGTCATAATCAGATTTTCATTTCAGAAAAATAACCCTGTTGAGATATTGGTGAGAATAATGAAATTAATGGAAAGACATTTGATTGGAGGCTGCTGTAATAATTAGGGAGCGTCCCAGGTGACACTAGTGGTAAAGAACATGCCTGCCCACGCAGGAGACATGAGAGAGGCTGGTTCTGTTCCTGGGTCGGGAAGATCCCCTGGAGGAAGAAAGGGGAACCCACTCCAGTATTCTTGCCTGGAGAATCCCCACGGACAGAGGAGCCTGGTGGGCTACCGTCCATGGGGTCTCAAAGAGCTGGACACAGCTGAGTGACTGAGCACACATACTGTAATAATTGAAGCCATGAGGTTGGGCTCCTGAGGCATTGGGAAATGTGACAGAAGCAGCTTGAGAGGTCTTACAGTGGTAGAATGAACCATACTTGCTCTACTGAAAGTGAAGAATGATGAGGAAGGAAGAATCAGATACGACTGATATTTCTAGGTTCAGTAACTAGGTAAATAGCAATGTTATTACCAGTCAAGGTAGAGAAGGAAAGAATGATCTATGAATAAGGGACTAATTTAATATGTTATATTCCATCCATAAAAATTCTCTTTGATAATAGTACACCATTAAGTAAAATAAATAGTATAAAATAAACACAGTATAGTATGACTGCTTTACACACATGTACTTAAATATTTATATGCACATATACATATTTCTATATATATACATGCATACCACAGATACCATTTATGTTTTTTTAAGTTTAAACAAATGTAAGGACAGGTGCATAAACTATTAATAGTGGTGTGGCTTATACTGAAAAATGTTCCTGTGCTTCCATTGTTGCTTACTTATTTAAGTGTTGCATCATTTTTTTTTTGTACAACATATATTACATTTACACAAAGCACCAAAGAAAAAAAAAGTAGTGTATGTCTTATCTATTTAGATATCTGTGCATCTTGAAAAATAATGATGGAAAGGGTGTTTTCTTTTCAGAACACATTTTCCCCCACTCTTTGTAACTTCATTCATACTGTTATCCACAATGACCTTTCCTCTCCTTTATGCTTTTGCCCTTTATTTAAGGCTCATCTTTATGCTTTAGCTCTCTATTGGTACTTTTTTCCATCTTGAGGAGCTGATAGTTTCCTTGACTTCTACTGAATTATGATAGTATGTGTATTCTTATGTCCTAACTGTATTCATATTGCTTATCTTTGGTATGTAACAAATTCCCAGAAATGTTGCACCTTGAAACAACACAAATTTACTATCTTGCAGTTTCTTTGAGTTGGCCATCTAGGCACAGCTCAACTGAATCCTCTACTGTGAGTTTTATAAGTCTGCAGTAAAGGTATTACACAAACTGTGTTCTTCTCTGGAGGCTGGAGTCCTCTTTTAAGCTCACATGGTTGTTGGCAGAATTCAGTTCCTTTTACCCGGAGGACTGAGATCCCCATTTTCTTGCTGGCTGATCACTAAGATCACTTAGATCACTAAGCTCTAATCTTAGATCCTAGCCCCTTGTCACATGGCCCTCTCACACCATAGCAGCTTTTTTTTTCAAGGCTGGCTGGAGAATCTCTTGTGGGCTGAGAGAGAGCTTACATAATGTGACATATCACAGGAGTGTGTGTCCCATCACCTTTGCTATATCAGTTCAGTTCAGTTGCTCAGTCGTGTCAGACTCTTTGCGACCCCATGAACCGCAGCATGCCAGGCCTCCCTGTCCATCACCAACTCCCGGAGTTTACTCAAACCCATGTCCATTGAGTCAGTGATGCCATCTAGCCACCTCATCCTCTGTCATCCCCTTCTCCTCCTGCCCTCATTCTTTCCCAGCATCAGGGTCTTTTCAAAGGAGTCAGCTCTTCGCATCAGGTGGCCAAAGTATTGGAGTTTCAGCTTCAGCATCAGTCCTTCCAGTGAATATTCAGGACTGATTTCCTTTAGGATGGACAGGTTGGATCTCCTTGCAGTCCAAGGGACTCTCAAAAGCCTTCTCCAACACCACAGTTCAAAAGCATCAATTCTTCGGCGCTCAGCTTTCTTTGTAGTCCAACTCTCACATCCATACATGACCACTGGAAAAACCATCGCCTTGACTAGACGGACCTTTGTGGAAAAAGTAATGTCTCTGCTTTTTAATATGCTATCTACGTGTTGTCATAACTTTTCTTCCAAGGAGTAAGTTTCTTTTTATTTCATGGCTACAGTCGCCATCTGCGGTGATTTTGGAGCCCAGAAAAATAAAGTCAGCCACTGTTTCCACTGTTTCCCCATCTATTTGCCATGAGGTGATGGGACTGGATGCCATGATCTTAGTTTTTTGAATGTTGAGCTTTAAGCCAACTTTTTCACTCTCCTCTTTCATTTTCATCAAGAGGCTCTTTAGTTCTTCTTCACTTGCTGCCATAAGGGTGGTGTCATCTGCATATCTGAGGTAGTAACAAAGAGGAAGGGACTAGAATAACTTTGAAGTTGCTTGTTAGGGGACTGGAAGGATGGCTTGCCATTGACTCTTTAAATTCAATCAATATTTGAGTGCTGTGAGGCAGTATATTGATGTTAAATTCACGATGTGGTTTTTGATCCCTAGAGAGAAACTTAGAAGCACAAACCAGTATTTCACATCTGCATTCGTGAAAGTGGTTGCTTTCTCTGTAGTGTCATAGGAAATTATTCATTATCAGGTTTTAAAATTGCACTTGGGATTGTTTTTATCTGTATGTCTGAATGTGTACCGTTTAATAGCATTTGAAAAAAATACCTTGATGATGTTACCCAAAAATCATAGATAGGACATTTTGTTAACTTCTAAAGTGACTGGTAGATAATTTGGGGATATTGGTGAAAGACCTGGAACCAAATTGTAAATAGTGTTATATGAACTTAATATAGATATTGAAAAAGTGGTAGAAGAGCAGAAAGCCTTTTATTTTCCTTATACATTTTGTGTTGTCCTTCCTTTTAACCACTGCTTATTGTAAAACCTAAAAGAATGGAGAAATGTGAGGAAGAGGACACAGAGCTGACTTTCTAGAGAAGGGAGACGCACCAGTTTTTGTAAAGGGCCAGATAGGAAGCATTTTAGAGTTTGCAGCCCATATGATCTCTGTTTCTACTTCTCAGCTTAGTGTAGTATTCCAACATGATTGGGCTCCCCTGGTGACTCAGTAAAGAATCTGCCTGCAATGCAGAAGACCCGAGTTCAATCCTGGGTCGGGAAGAGCCTCTGGAGAATAGAGTGGCTACCCACACCAGTATTCTTGCCTGGAGAATTCCCATGGACAGAGCAAGTACTACACATCTTAATGTAGTATAATATGATGACAGCTGTAGATAATAGTTCAACAGATGAGTATGCCATAGCTTTGTTCCAATAAAACTTTATTACAAAAATAGTCGATAGATAGGCCTGACTTGTGTCATGTGCAGCAATTCCAGTAAGTCTGACCTTGTTTTAGGTAACTGACAATTTGATATATCTTCTTTCATATTTTCCCCAAATTCATGTTATACATAATATTCTCCAAAAATTTTTCCACTTAATAATATATTGTGGAAAAACTGTTCTTTTATCTCATCATGGACTTCCCAGGTGGCTCAGTGGTAAAGAATCCGCCTGCCGATTCAGGAGATGTTCATTTGATCCCTAAGTTGGCAAGATACACAGGAGGAGGACATGGCAACCCAATTCAGTTATTCTTACCTGGAAAATTTCAGGGACAGAAGAGCCTGGTTGGCTAAGTCTGTAGGGTCACGAAGCGTAAGACACTAATGAGTGACTGAGTTCGCAAGCAGACACGCTATCACATAATATGATTGTATATTTTTGTTTTTCCAGTTTTCACTTTTAATAATATAGGGAACTCCTTTGTACACACACATCTTTTTGCATCTGTGAGAACATATTCATATGACAAGTTACTAGGAGTGTAATGACTGCTTTATATCAAAGCCTCTGCATGTTAAATTTACATTTTTGATAAAAACAGTTGCAATAAAGTGACAGAAGAACCCTGTGGAGTGTGTGTAGACATGCCATTGGTGATAACTGTTGGGTCTAGCTTTTATAAGTGGGCATTATCTAATTGCAGTTTAGCTACTCTTGCTATTTACATAAAAAGCATTAATTCTAGCCCTGACCACCCTGTCTTTCCAATTCATTTTAAAGAACGGAGTTCATTTTAAAGAACGGAGTTCAGAAGACTTTTACTTAACATATTTCAGAAGTCTCCCATTTATATGAATGAATCATTCTGTTGGTATTTGATAGGTGAATGGTATTATGGAAGCATTTTCCAACACTGAGTCAATTGTTCATATTTTCAAGGTAGTTCTTTGCAACATTTAAATATGTTTGATCATTACTAATGTTCCTTGTGAATCATTATATGGAGAGGTCTATAGTAGCACCCAAGCTAATTATCTCTTAAACCCTTGACTTCTGTTACCATAAATCAGTTAAAAAATATTTGTTTTTTACAAGATGGTTTATATGTATGTATTTTTGATGTACCTTTGCTTAACACTAGTTTTGTTGTACATAACAGTAGTTATTTCTTTTAGATATTCATTAATATCTTATTATATAAATACTCCACTACTTAAAAAGTTTCAGTTTATTTTTAATGGGAATTTGATAGTTGCTAGTGTTTGGCTTCCCTGGTGGCTCAGATGGTAAAGTGTCTGCTTACAATGTGGGAGACGTGGGTTCGATCCCTGGGTCAGGAAGATCCTCTGGAGAAGAAAATGATAACCCACTCCAGTACTCTTGCCTGGAAAATCCCATAAACAGAGGAACCTGGTAGGCTACAGTCCATGGGGTTGCAAAGAGTCGACACGACTGAGCGACTAAACTAGTGTTTGGCTAAAGTTGCTATAATCATTCTTTGAAATGTATTTTGTGTTTATGAGAGTCTGAGTTTCACATCCTTGCCAAAATTTGATACTATTTTTGTAAATATAGTGAGTTGTAGTATTTTTTTATGGTGTTACTTTGTATTTCCCTGATCATTAATAATCCTGAACACCTAAAAACCTTTTCATGAACTTATTTGCCATTTGGAAATCTTTTGTCCATGCGTTTTGTGTAGTTTGGTCCTTTTTATTATTGTGATTATTGCCTTTTCTTTCAGATGTAATTTCCTTGTTTACTATAAGTATTCTAAATATAATACTTTATGTTTGGTAAAGTATATAATACTAAGCATGAATATTCTTCCTTTCTTAAGTTTGCCTTTTAATTCTCTTAACGCTGGCTTTATTTCTGTTGTTTGGTTGCTCAGGTGTGTTTGACTCTTTGTGACCCCGTGGAGTGCAGCCTGCCAGGCTTCCCTGTCCTTCACCACCTCCTGAAGCTTGCTCAAACTCATGTCCGTTGAGTCAGTGATGCCATCTAACCATTTTGTCCTCTGTTATCCTCTTCTCCTGCCTTCAGTTTTTCCCAACATCAGGATCTTTTCTGATGAGTCAGCTCTTCACATCAGGTGGCAAAAGTATTGGAGCTTCAGCTTCAGCATCAGTCCTTCCAATGAATATTCAGGACTGATTTCCTTTAGGATTGAGTGGTTTGATCTCCTTGCAGTGCAAGGGACTCTCCAGAGTCTTCTCCAACTCAACAGTTCAAAATCATCAATTCTTCAGTGCTCAGCTTTCTTTATGGTCCAACTCCCACATGCATATGTGGAAATGGAAAAAACCAAAGCTTTCACTATATGGACATTTGTCGGCCAACCAGTGTGCTGTCTAGGTTTGTCATAGCTTTTCTTCCAAGGAGCAAGCATCTTTTATTTTCATGGCTGCAGTCACCATCTGCAGTGATTTTGGAGCCCAAGAAAATAAAAAAGAGTTTTGGTGAAGTAGAAAATATTAGCTTTATCACTTTGCCAGGCAGAAGGGGACAGAGTGAGCACCTGCCCTGGAAAACAGGTCATGTCCACACCTGGGAGGACTTGGGGAGGGGTTTTATAGCAATGGTTCAAGGTTGAGGCTTGGTTCAGTGGTTCAAGGCTAAGATTAGGGTTTGTGCTGGGCCTGCACTCCTTTCATTTGGTTTCAGGTAATCTTTTGATGAGTTTCTCTGGTTCCTTTAATCTGGCCTCAGGTGGTCTTCTCTGGAATGAAGAATCCTGATATCATCCAGTTGTTGGCTAGAGCTCAGAGATATTGTTATGTGTCGCTTTTGAGGGGAACCAGGACCTTGACTCAAGGCTGCACTATTGTTTCTTCGCTGTCTTATCTCTGCATCTCCTCCCTTCCTTGATTAGCAGCTGTTTGAATCTGCAGTTTGGGACTCTTGGAAGATCAGGGAGGGTAGAGTCTGTTCCCTACAAAGAACATGGGCAGGGAAAGGCTTTCATACCCAGGAGCTCCACTGGGTCCTGCTTGGTTTCACCATGAAACTTTAGTATTTTGATTTTCTGTAAGTTGACTTTCATTCTTTTGGTGTTGTCTGTTACTCTACCTTATCATTGGTGGTTTCAGAAACTTCTGGAGTATTTTTGATTTACAATTAGAGAAATTAGAGATACGAAGGGAACTTTTCATGCAGGCTCAATAAAGGGCAGAAATGGTATGGACCAAACAGAAGCAGAAGATATTAAGAAGAGGTGGCAAGAATACACAGAAGAACTCTACAAAAAATATCTTCATGACCCAGATAATCACAATGGTGTGATCACTGACACTCACCTAGAGCCAGACATCCTGGAATGTGAAGTCAAGTGGGCCTTAGAAAGCATCACTACGAACAAAGCTAGTGGAGGTTATGGAATTCCAGTTGAGCTATTTCAAATCCTAAAAGATGATGCTGTGAAAGTGCTGTACTCAATATGTCAGCTAATTTGGAAAACTCAGCAGTGGCCACAGGACTGGAAAAGGTCAGTTTTCGTTCCAGTCCCTAAGAAAGGCAATGCCAAAGAATGCTCAAACTACTGCACAGTTGCACTCATCTCACATGCTAGTAAAATGATGCTCAAAATTCTCCAATCCAGGCTTCAGCAATATGTGAACCATGAACTTCCAGATGTTCAAGCTGGTTTTAGAAAAGGCAGAGGAACCAGAGATCAAATTGCCAACATCCGCTGGATCATCGAAAAAGCAAGGGAGTTCCAGATAAACATCTATTTCTGCTTTATTGACTGTGCCAAAGCCTTTGACTGTGTGGATCACAATAAACTGTGGAAAATTCTGAAAGAGATGGGCATACCAGACCACCTGACCTGCCTCTTGAGAAACCTGTATGCAGGTCAGGAAGCAACACTTAGAACTGGACATGGAACAACAGACTGGTTCCAAATAGAAAAAGGAGTACATCAAGGCTGTATATTGTCACCCTGCTTATTTAACTCATATGCCGAGTACATCATGAGAAATGCTGGGCTGGAGGAAGCACAAGCTGGAATCAAGATTGCAGGGAGAAATATCAATAACCTCACATATGCAGATGACACCACCCTTATGGCAGAAAGTGAAGAGGAACTAAAAAGCCTGTTGATGAAAGTGAAAGAGGAGAGTGCAAAAGTGGGGCTTAAAGCTCAACATTCAGAAAACAGATCATGGCATCCGGTCCCATCACCTCATGGCAAATAGATGGGGAAACAGTGGAAACAGTGGCTGACTTTATTTTTGGGGGTACCAAAATCACTGCAGATGGTGACTGCAGCCATGAAATTAAGAGACGCTTGCTCCTTGGAAGGAAAGTTATGAGCAGCCTATACGGCATATTAAAAAGCAGAGACATTACTTTGTCAACAAAGGTCCGTCTAGTCAAGGCGATGGTTTTTCCAGTAGTCATGTATGGATGTGAGAATTGGACTATAAAGAAATCTGAGTGCCGAAGGATTGATGCTTTTGAACTGTGGTGTTGGAGAAGACTCTTGAGAGTCCCTTGGACTACAAGGAGATCCAACCAGTCCATCCTAAAGGAGATCAGTCCTGGGTGTTCATTGGAAGGACTGATGCTGAAGCTGAAACTCCAATACTTTGGCCACCTGATGCAAAGAGCTGACTCATTTGAAAAGACCCTGATGCTGGGAAAGAATGAGGGCAGGAGGAGAAGGGGATGACAGAGGATGAGGTGGCTAGATGGCATCACTGACTCAATGGACATGGGTTTGAGTAAACTCCGGGAGTTGGTGATGGACAGGGAGGCCTGGTGTGCTGTGGTTCATGGGATCGCAAAAAGTCGACTTGTCTGAGTAACTGAACTGAACTGTTGATTTACAATGTTATGTTAATTTCTTTTGTAAAGCAAAGTGATTCGCTGATACATACACATTTATTCACTCTTTAAATTCTTTTCTCATATAGGTCATTAGAGAGTATTGAGTGGAGTTCCCTGTGCTATACAGTAGTCATTGCTAGTTTTTATTTTACCTATAGTAGTGTGTATATTTCAACACTCTATTATTGGTGATTGAATGTTGGAAATTGTGTTTAATATTGCAGGAGATTGTATTTAACAGTCCTTAGATGATTACATCTTCCTCTGGGAGGATTTCCTTTTGATTTTTGATTAGTTGTTAGATTGCACGTCCTCAGTCATATATGACTCTTTCCAGTAGGCTCCTCTTTCCTTGGAATGTCTCAGGCCAGAATACTGGAGTGCTTTGCCAGTTCCTCCTCCAGGGGATATTCCTGACCTGGGGACTGAAGCTGCATCTTCTGTGTTTCCTTGTGTTGGCAGGTGTATTCTTTACCACTGAGCCACCCGGGAAGCCCAGTAGTTAGGTCAGGTGCTGATTATATTAAGACTAGGGCTTCCCAAGGAGCTCAAATGGTAAATAGTTGACCTGCAATGCTGGAGACCTATCTTCAATCCCTGGGTCAGGAAGATCTCTGGAGAAGGAAACAGCAACCCATTCCAGTGTACTTGCCCGGAGAATCTCAAGGACAGAGCAATGGCTTCACAAAGAGTTGGACTTGACTGAGTGACTAACACACATATATTGAGACTGAGCTGATTCAAAGCTGGAATTTTTAAAATCTCTGTTAGAGTTTGCCCTATTTATAATTTGCCTCCTTTTAGCTAGGAGCCCTTCTAGGCCTTCTGAAAACTCAGTGTCTACTACATGAGTAGTCCACTTCTAATATGAGTCTGTGACCTACCATGAGTGTATTACATCTTTCTTTTTGTTTTTTTTTTTCCTTCTCATTCTATAAGATTCTGAAAATTTTCTGTGGTTTTTTCACTGCCAGTTAATGTACACGCACATAACCATGATGTTCGACGGTCTGTTTTAATGTTTTGGGGAACTGGTCTATTATCTGTTTCCTACAGAGTAGTTCTCCTTCTGTAAGCCCGGGTAAACCACTAGGATCCCTCCACCTTGAAACGTGATAAAATTCAATTTTTATTTCCCTAGTGCTTTAAAACTTATAACAGCTATATTTAGCTTCTCTCTTCCCGCATGTGAGTAGCAAATGTGTCAACAGGAAAAGTCATGCTGAACATCTTCTCTGGGATCCTGGCTCCTTAAATCTTGGCTACCTTGGAAGCTCTCCAGTACCTTAAAAGATTAAAACATAAATTTAATCTAGCATTTTCAGTTGCTTTTGTTGGATAGTTAGTTTGATAAAAGCTAATCTGCTGTTACCAGAAGATCACTCTTTACTGTTATATTTTTCATTTATTTAGTGTGAAATAATAGTCCTTCATTTGTTATGATGCCAGAAAAGGACAGTACAAGTTCTTCCCTCTCCCAAATAACAAAATACACCACCTTTGAGCAATGGAAAATCATATATGTCATGAGGATGCATTTATTTATGTGTCAATGTTCATCTCTTCATAGGTTGCTTAGCCAAACAATGAAGGATCATCTAGTAAGAGTAGCAAATGAAGCTGAATTTATCCTGAGCAGGCAGCGAGCAGAGGATATTCACAGACATGCGGAATTTGAGGTAGGTTATACCTGTGAGTGATCTGAGGAAGTTACCTTTTTAAAACGTTAATCATAGGAAACTGTGGAGGTAACATTGCAGCATGGTCTTAACAATCATGTGTCATCAAAAAATTAAAAATTTATTTGTGAGGGTATCATGGTGGATTCTGGAAAGATAGTGCAAGACTCTGTAGTGTTGGCCAGTAAAGTAGATTAGTGAAAGACTCTTGCTCTTCTGTATGCAAAGTAGAGCTGGTTTACTGGAAATGAAAACCCGTGTGTTAGATGAAATCTTTCAGGTTTCTAGAGAGAAGCTGAACAGAGGCATGAAGTTTCTTTACCCCTGAGGTTGTTGCAGAGGAGATGAAGGCGCATACAGCTTTCTTCCTGACTTCTTACAGGGGGATCAAGTGACAGAGCCGTCCTGGGAACAGTGCTTGTCTCGGCACTTGCTCCTGATTTTGTGGAACAAGCATGAAATCATAGAGAAAATTAATGGTGTTGTAGCTATATAAATTACAAAAATTCACACCTGAGGTGAACTAGAAAATTTGACAGGAACATTTGCTAAGAATTGGGAGAAAAAAAAAAAAAAGCAGCATCTGGGGTTCTTTCTAACATGTTAAGAACAGTTGATGTCCATTGTGTCCATGATGCCATCCAGCCATATCATCCTCTGACGCCCTCTTCTCCTTCTGCCCTCAGTCTTTCCCATCATCAGGGTCTTTTCCAGTGGGTTGGCTGTTCGCATCAGGTGACCAAAATGCTGGAGCTTTAGCTTCATTCTTTCTAATGAGTACTGAGGGTTGATTTCCCTTCAGATTGACTAGTTTGATCTCCTTGATGTCCAAGGGAGTTTCAGGAGTCTTCTCCAGCACCACAGTTCTAAAACATCTGTTCTTTGGCATTCTTCCTTCTTTATGGTCCAGCTCTCACAACTGTACATGACCAGTGGGAATACCATAGCCTTGACTATATGGATCTTTTTGGGCAGAGTAATGTCTCTGCTTTTCAACACACTGTCTAGGTTTATCATAGCTTTCCTGCCAAGATCAATTGTCTTCTGATTTCATGGCTGCATCCACCATCTGCAGTGATTTTAGAGCCCAGGAAGAGGAAATCTGTTACTGCTTCCACCTTTTCCCCTTCTATTTGCCATGAAGTGATGGGGCCAGATGCCATGATCTTAGTTTTTTAATATTTATTTTTAAGCCAGCTTTTTCACTGTCCTCCTTCACCCTGATCAAGAGTCTCTTTCATTCCTCTTTGCTTTCTGTCATTAGCGTAGTATCATCTGCATATCTGAAGTTGTTAATATTGCTCCCGCCTATCTTAATGCCAGCTTGTAACTCACCCAGCCTGGCATTTCTCAGGATATGCTCAGCGTTTGGGGTAAACAAACAGGATGACAGCAGACAGCCCTGTCTTACTCCTTTGTCAATCTTGATCCAATCAGTTGTTCCATACAGAGTTCTCACTGTTGCTTCTTGACCCACATAAAGGTTTCTTAGGAGACAGGTAAGATGGTCTGGTATTCCCATCTCTTTAAGAGCTTAAGAGCTGTCTACAGTTTGTTATGATCCACACAGTCAAAGACTTTAGTGTAGTCAATGAAACAGAGGTAGATGTTTTTCTGGAATTCCCTTGCTTTCTCTATGATTGAGCGACTGTTGGCAATTTGATCTCTAGTTCCTCTTCCTTTTCTAAACCTAGCTTAGACATCTGGAAATGCTTGGTTCCCATAATGCTGAAGCCTAGCGTTCAAGATTTTAAGCATGACCTTACTAGCATGGGAGATGAGCACAGTTGTCCAGTGGTTAGAACATTCTTTAGTACTACCCTTCTTGGGAATTGGGATGAGGATTGACCTTTTCCACTCTTGAGGCCACTGCTGGGTCCTCCATATTTGCTGCCATATTTAATGTAACCCCTTGATGGCATCATCCTTTAGGGTTTTGAATAGCTCTACTGGAACGCCATTGCATCCGTTAGCTTTATTAACAACAGTGCTTCCTAAGGCTCTCACTCCAGAATGTCTGGGTGACTGACCACGCGTAATCTGGTTCATTAAAATCTTTTTTGTACAGTTCTTTCCATTTTTTCTTGATCTCTTCAGTGTCTTCTAGGTCACTACCATTTCTCTCCTGTATTGTGCCCATCTTTGAGCAAAATGTTCCCTTGATATTTCCAATTTCCTGAAGAGAGCTCTGGTTTTCCCCTTCTGTTGTTTCCTTCTGGTTTTTATACATTGTTCATTGAAGAAAGCCTTCTTGTAGCTCCGTGCTGTTCTTTGAAACTCTGCGTTCAGTTGGATGTACCTTTCCCTTTCTCCCTTGCTTTTCACTTTTCTTCTTTCTTCAGCTATTTGTAAAGCCTCCTCCAATAACCACTTTGCCTTCTTGCTTTTCTTTTTCTTTGGGATAGTTTTGTTTACTGCCATTTACTAAACATCATTTGAAATGTTTAAAGCTGTTTCTATTAAAATCAGGCAAAAAAAGAGTGATTGATACCTTCTGTTAATAATATTTAACAAAAATTTTTTATATTCTTGCAAGTGCAAGATACTGTTAATATGAATGTTAGATAAGAAAGAAATAGCAGTTTCAGGTCACTAATGCTATGATCTAGGAAAATCTAAGGATTTCTTGAACATTTTTCTACCAGAATTAAGTGGGACTTCATTAATTTTATTGGATACAAGATAAATATGCAAAAAATTAATAGATTATCTTTTGACCAGCAAGCAGTAGCCAGTTAAGAATGGAAAACAGAAATGTAGTCTGTATACCATTAAAAATACTATGTTGGGTTGAATTCTCTAAAAAATAAACAGTTATTTGTAACAAAAATATAAAATCTCGTTGATAAAATACTAAATATAAGCTACTGGAGAGTCACTCCACACTGGCTAGTAAACCTTTCTCTGTGTGTGGGTGAGAGACATACAGTGACAGAGATGTAGAATCCTTCTTTTATTTTGAAATAATTTGAGATTTACAGGAGGGAGATGAGTAGTACAAGAACTACTCTTCACCATTCTAAATTCTGCAGTTTTTAAAATTTCACCACAGTTGCTTCTGTCCTCTTTTTCTTTTCTGAATTTGAGAATAAGTTGAAGCCATAATAAACTTTTACTTGTAATTACTTCAGTGAGAATTTCCTATGCACATCCTTGATTGTCATCTGGTACACTTATCAAATCAGAAAATCAACTGTTACAATGCTATTATTTAAATATAAACATTCATATTTCCGCAAATATTTTCATGTTTTTTATAATCCACGAGATTATTGCCACAAAATTTTTTTCAAATTAATACGTAAATTCAGTAAAGTAACATTAGCATATCATTCCATTAGAATAACAGAGTATTTAAAATTTAAATATCCCTTAAAAGATATCTAAACATCAAAAACTTACCCATATTATATTTGGATATGTAAATATCCAGTTAATATGGAAAAAAGAAATGCATGAATATATCATTGAGATTTATGAAATAAGAATGTTGAGGATATACTTGACTTCCCAGATAAACAACACTAATTAAAACAATACTATAAAAAAAAATACAAAAATTTTTCCAAATGGAGTAAAGATATATAAGATTAAAGATGACCTAGTTAATATTTTAGAAAAATATTTGGAAAACTGCAAAAGTGGAACTGAAGCATATGCAAGAATTCTGTAACCAAGACAGGTCACTTTAGAAAGAATAGAATGTTTAGAAAGAATAGAATAGAAAAAATGTTTATTACTACATTTAATGTTAAGCTGAGGAAACATGCAATCAGTCATGTGGGAGGACATGATGGAACATGGAAAGACTGATAAATCAACGTTTACTATCTTAATTGTTGTTGTTGTTTAGTTTCTGAGTTGTATCCAACCGTTTTACTACCCCATGGAGACTGTAGTCTGCTCTTGAGATTTCCTAGGTAAGGATATTGGACTGGGTTGCCATTTCCTTCTCCAGGGTATCTTCTCAACCAGGGATTGAATCCACGTCTCCTGCATCGGCAGGTGGATCTTTACCACTGAGCCACCTAGGAAGCCCTAATGTCTTAATAATTCTCATGAAGTGATAAATGAAAAGTCGACCCAATAGGCACATGTTCAGAGGATATGAATAGGGTTTTCACAGAAGAATGTAAGTTACCAGTAACATATAAAATGATAATCGGATCATTGTATGTTTACAAAAACATTCAAGGAAATGTAAATGAGATTAATCATGACATCACTTCTCTAGTCTCTGACTAAGAGAAAGTAAGAGTCATAGTAATGATGAAGAAGATAGGGTTGATGAGATGGGCGATGGGATTCTTTGATTTTTGCAGTGGAAATGTAAATTTTTAGTATTATGGTAGGGCAATATGGTCATATGTTTTTTAGTAATAATTGTATGGATGCGCGTACACACACACACACCCATTTACCCAGTAACCCTATTCTATAAATATATTTGTAAGAAAAAAAGTAATAGTATGTAAGCGTAGATATATAAGGCTGTTTATTACAGCATTGCATGTAAATGTAACAAAATTAAAACAATGGAAAAACAGAAGGAAAAGTTTCTTTACCAAAAGAATCATTTTCTCAATTAACAGGATATTAATAAATTATAAAAGGATGAATAAGTTGATGGCATTTTTTTAAAAAATAAGAGTTTCATTTATACCTTACTACAAATTGCATATTTCAGTTCACAATCTGCTATGAAAGCTGAGGACCTGAGTCCTCTCATGCTTCATTTTTTATCAACTTTTAATTTTTGAAGTTATATTCTATTTTTAATAGTCTACATATATAACACTCATGTATCATAACCACAATTCTGATAGTACTTTAGTATTTATAGTATATTTAAGTGAATGCACTACTCTACCCCCTCTTTTATTAATCATAATTTCTTAATTTCCCTCAGGTTCTTTCTTTTGACTCAAGTCTTAATTGCTGGGTTTTATCGCCTCCTCTCCCTCCAACAAAGATTCATGCGTGCTGTAAACTCATGTTTAAGAATGTTTGCCAGCTGTCCTTATATCTGAATGACATCCTGATGGATTGAATATTCTTGGCAAACTTTAAACACTTTGCTTCATTGTCTTTGGATTTGAATGTTGCTTTCAGAGAAGTTTGAGGATAGTCTGATATTTGTCCCATTGATGATTTGCTTGTTTTCTGTTTCTGATTTTTTTAATTTGTCCAGGGAGTTCATTTCTTAACAAGATTATGACTCAGTATTGAGCCTTATTTATCAAAAAGTTCCTGGAACATAGTCTTTTGTTATAATCTGCAAATTCAGAGTTTTCATTTAGTTCTTAGAAATTTAGGTGAATTAAAATTTGGAATATCTTTTACCTTTTATTTTCCTTTTCTTAGTGACACAGTCTGTGTTAGATATGACTGTCTTTCGTATCTGTTAGTTATTTCTTAATTGCTTTACTTCCTTTGATCTCTTGCCATGAGGATGTTTTTAATATTTTATTTTGTCTTTTTGTTTTTAATGATTATTTTGTTCTTCATTTCGTTTATTTAAACCTCCAGCCTCTCTCTTTACCTTTTACCACTTACTTCATTTTTACTTTTATCTTTATTCTTAGTTACATTTTTATGTTTTCTAGAAAAAAAATCATGAGAAATTTCCTTTCATTTTTTTGTTATATATTCTTCTAGGGCTCTCTATCTTTTGTATAGAATCTTCTAGTTTTTCTTAAATATTTTATTTCTTTTTTATTTATTCATTGATTGGTGATTTATGTTTACTACTGTTTATTTAGTATTTATGCAGCTACTGTTTGGCTTAGATAGATTGTCTTAGTGACTTCTTTCTTTCTCCTCTCTGTCTGTAAAGCTATTTTTTTTCCCTACCTGAGCTATAGTTTGATTTTTGAAATTTGATTTTTGACTAGTTTTATTTGCCTATCACGAAGAGAGGGAGAAAGATCATTGATAGAGGTGAGGAAGCCTCCTTAGCTCATCTAAGTTTTACTTTTTCTTATAAGATTTTGTTAATTAATTTTAGAAACATGGAGAAGTCTTATCAGGGAGAAATGTGCTTCGGCTTTGAATCATCATCCATCATTTCAGAGAGTACTCGAGTCTGCTTCTGCCCTGGGAAATCAGACTGTATTTTCACTTACTTGTTTCACCTATTTTTACACTGTAGGCTTTTTCTAGCATCTTCAGTTAGAAGAAGCAAGAGGTAATGATACCTACTCAATTTATGTTTCTTCGTATATGAAGGCATTAAGAAAAATTCTTAAAATGTTGTCAGTTTACCAGTATTATTTTGGACTCATGAGGACATGGCTAATTAAGAACTGAGCTTACTGCAGCCTTAGTTCTAATTTCAGTATGTTTAATTTTCCAGTGGCCACCAATTTTTAAATATTTGGTGGTTTACATTATGTTTCATTTGTTACTGGTTATTTTTGTTAGTTTTTTTTCACCCAATAGTTTTGCTTTTGATAATTTTTTAGGATTTGAAGGAGGAAAAACATTTTTTAAATTGCCATTTCAGCCTACCATCCTAATCTGGAACATCTTCCTTATTGTCCTTTCTTGGTTATAGAGAAATTCCTTTGTAACTCTGGGTTGAAGTTGCAGTTCATTATTTTTATTTGAAGTTTTAGTGGTCATGGTGGTGGTATGTGTCTTTGTATTTGTTTGAAGATGAGAGAATGAGGAAGAAGAAAACATGTGAAGTTGAAAGAGAAAAAAATACTTCTAAAATACTGTGTAATTGAGTTGATTTCACCCAGATGCTAAATACATTTGCAATTTAGATGAGGGATAATGGTGGTAACTTTACGCCGTATTTTGTGAGTTCTTATGTTGTGTCAGGAACATGATGCTTTGTAAGTGCTTTGTAAATTTTAACTAATTTAATCCATACGATAAACCTCTGAGGTGATGTTGTTATGATCTCTAATTTTATAAATGATTTAACAGCATAAAGAAGGAATAACCCAGAATTACAACTGGAATCCAGATCTGGGCAGTTTTTGTGTTAATCACTAACCTATGTATTTGTTTCACATTTTATTAGATTTCAATAGAATGTATGAATGATTTTTAATCCTGGCACAGACAACAGCTTTATTCTAGGCTTAAAGTAGCAAAATTTTTCTAGTGAAATTTTTCTTAATATTTTATCATCTTGCTATGAGATTTATACTATTTATAGAAATATTCTAAAGCATTATAATAAAAATATCTAAATAAAAACAAGTACTTCCAAATTGATTTTATTGTTATGTACGTTATTAGTGGAAAAAACATATTTGTTCTACCGGTTCCTATGAGAATCAGTTTTAAGACAGCAAACATATTTTTAGTATTTTCTAGTCTTTTATGTTCAAAGAAGAGAATTCTCTATGTTTATACCACAAAACCCCAATTGATTAAGGCATATTCATATTTAACATATTTCTAACTGTATTGCTCTTAAATCTTAAGTAATACTCTAGAAGATGAAGCATATATTTTCTTGGACAGCTTATATTCTGAAGCTTATCTATATTCAGCCTTGAATTCATGCTGTACATCTTTAATAATATTTTTGAACTTTATCTACTACTAGTTACTTCCTCCTGCAAAAAAAGAGATGTCATGTATTTAATATTACCATTTATGGTTATAAAATAGCTGACTTGTTTCATTTATTATCAGGGAATTGATGACACTGTAGATCTGAAATGCACATCTTTTTAGTTCACTGCATGATTATCGTTGGAGTGGGATATCCTTGACATCTTCAGCTTTTGATTTATGTGGAAGTTCCATGAATGTCATGACTTCATTGATTAGGTGTACATCTTTACTTTATAATCTTACAGCTGTAAACAGAATGTTTTAAAATTTTTAAAAATTAATTAAAAAAATTAAAAGAAAATTATGTTGTGTAAACCATTGTACCCTGTTTTGTAAGTATAGTATATGTCTGGGTGTACACAATTCATGACCATATTTTTATTTAATTGTCTATCAAATTTTAGCTTGTTGAAACTAATGTTATATATCTGTAAAAGATGTGATCAAGATTATCATTTAACAGCTTAATTTTTATTATTTAATAGCGTAAATCTGTGTAGGTTAAACTTCACTTCAGTAAGCGTTTCTTAATGGCCTTTTAACTGATGTTGCTTTGAGTTTTATCTATTATACAGTAGAACACAATTCTTGTTAGCTTCAATAGAATGGCAGACTAGCTTAGTTGGAGTAATAAAATGTCTTTTATGAAATAAAGAGCATTAAAATCACTTGATTAATTTTTAATGTAGCAATCTATGCATTTTTTAATTAATTTATTTTTTTAATTGAAGGATAATTTCTTTACAGAATTGTGCTGTTTTCTGTCAATATGTATTTTTTTTTAGCTGAAGGATTCAAATAGTTTTTCATATTAGGAAACAAAATATTTTTTAATAAAATAGTGAACTTTTGTTTTTGCCAGTTTAAGTACTTTCGCATTTTTTTAAATATTAGTAAACCATTCTATGATACCACTTATCTAAACTCTTAACAAGTATAAAAAAGCCCTTTATATCCATCCTTTGAGCTAAATATTGTTACGATCACTCTCTTGGCTTTATAAGTGATGGGAAGGTTAAATGATTTGTTTTAGGTCCTGTAGCTAATATGCAGTGAAGCCAGGGTTTGAGCCCAAGTGGTCTGATATCCAGTTAGAGGTCTCTCTGCTCTGTGATGCCTCTAACATGATCTGCTAAGTGGTTTAACACATGTTTTCTCATTTTAGCACCACAACAGATCTGTGAAAGTATGCAAGATAGATTGAGAGAATGTGATTTGGCCTTGGTCACATAGCTCAAAAATTGATAATTTTGAAGAACTCAGATCTCCTAATAACCACTCAGTGTAGTCTCTGTCTCGTATCCTCTGTCATGATATAATGAAGTATTTTTTGCTGTAGAGAAAATATATCATTCAACATATGTTTGACAGTTCTGAAGGACTGTGAAGGAAATTAAGAAATATAATATTAGAGGTCTGAAACTATGAATTTTAGGGTTATTATGATTATCCAGTTTACCTCTTTGATACTTGTATTTTTGTGATTGATGATTATTTGCTTTCCTCTTGTCATAATAAGTGTCTATTTTCTTCATTATGGAAATGATACATACATGTTTATTATAGAAAGTTTAGAATATTAAGGAAAAATGTAAATAAAAAGACATTCATTGTTCATAATTTATGATTTATCTCTATTGTTTTTCTCTTAACTTTAACTCGAAATAATTATAGAATTAAAAGAAGTGGCAAAAGTAGTACAAAGGTCCCATGTGTCCTACTGTCATTTAAAAATGCACATATATTCATTCACTGAAAGTACCCACTTACCAAATGAGAATCAATAGGATGCTTTTAAAGGAGAAACTACAAATATGTCGTGTCATTTTTCATAGATAAATGTATAGTATATGTAGTTTTGCACCTTAGTGTGTGTATGTGTGGGGGGCTTCCCTTGTGGCTCAGATGATCAAGAATGTGCCTGCAATGTGTGCATGTGTGTGTATGGTCAATGGTCAGTATATATTGAGTGTCCTCATTTTTTGTTGTTTTATATAGTAATCCATTGTGTTTTTGTATGTTTCTAATAATATAATTATTATTGGAGTGCCAGACTTCCTTTATTAGACTTTTATGTTATTTCCATTCTTGTAGTATTATGAGAAGTGCTACAGTTTATAATTTTCTACTCTGCATTTTGTTGTTATATTTTTCTGTAGA
Organism: Cervus elaphus; assembly: GCF_910594005.1. Taxonomy (NCBI): domain Eukaryota; kingdom Metazoa; phylum Chordata; class Mammalia; order Artiodactyla; family Cervidae; genus Cervus; species Cervus elaphus. The sequence goes on along the minus strand of NC_057819.1, from coordinate 62,563,036 downwards.
TGACTACTGATTTTTCTATTTTACTTTTGTCATTGCCTTTAAGATTATTATATATTTTTATTACAAAATCTATAGAAATTATGTTGTATATTAATAACTTTCACAGATTTTCTTACATCAATAAATCCTACCAGGTTGAGGATTTTTAAAAAACATAAGTCTGACTTTTTAAGGATTGTTATAATTATTCAGTATTTATAAGTGATGTTGGTTTTCCTTTTGTTACATACTATTGTCATGAACTGTCTGCATAATAGTTCTTTTTTGGTTTGTTTTCCAAAGAGCCAAGTCTTAGACTTATTGATTGGTTGAGTTAAATTGCTTTCTAATTCAATTGCATCTTGGGTAACTTTTTTTCCCTTCCCTTATATTCCTTTTTTTCTTGTTTATTGAAAGCACAGTTTTATTCCTTTTAAAGTAATGAGAACAAGTCAGGATGTTAGTATTATTCTGAGGACAGCAGTGGCCTCATCCTGTTTTTTATTACATGACATACTCATTTTTCCTAGTTTCTTAATTGGTATTCTTTTTGATCTGGTAGTTACTTAGTATTCAAAGGATTTGTCCTTTATTTTTTGTTCACATTTTAAAATTTTTATTCTATTGCATTATGAGCAGATAGTTATGATATGTAGAATTTCTAACTTTGAAATTTATTGAGGATTTCTAATTGGCCTAATTTGATATTAAACTTACATTTACAGGCTTTTTGTACGTTTTAAAAATACCAGCCTAAAATGCCTGACACTCTGATCATAGTAAAGTTCCCCTTGGGAATATAAACTAAGCTGTTTTGCTAGATGTTCAGTAGGACATGATTAGCTCTATGAAAATTAAATGTGAAAATTGTACAGGGTTCAATTGTTCAGGTTTTATTTTATGTAAAAATAAAAATTTTGAGAACATGAAGAGTCTGCTAAGTGGGGGAAAGATGGAGACTGGAAAGAGAATCTCACTTGTCAGTAATGGAAAAGTGCAAATGTTAGTGACAGAACTATTAAAGTTCTTTATACCTGATATGCTAGTAGTGTCATTCATAGCATTTTTTGTACATGTGTGTGTAGTATATATATATAATGCTACTCATTTATATTCTTATGTACAATTTGCTGGCATAATGAGTTGATATGGCTTCAAATAGAGGAGTGGTAACAGTGCAAATGTTTTTGTTTTAACTGATGATTATCTTTGATTGTTCCTTGTTTTCAGCACCATATATTAGACCAAATGCTAAAGTCTCACTTATAAGTTTGCAAAGTTTTACTTTGAGCATGAAAAATTGCTTCCAAAAGTAGAGCGATTTAAAAATTATCCTTTTTTTCTGAAATTCACATGGAATTGCAGTTATTCACATAGAATAATAATGGTAGTGGCACTAAAATAGACATGTATAACAGAAGAATAGAATTTAGAATCTAAAATAAATTTGTACCTATAGGCCAGTTGAGTTTTGACAAGCGTAACAAGAAATTCAATGAGGAAAGAATAGTCTCTTCAACAAATTGTGCAAAGACAGCTGGATATCTACATGCGAAAGAATAAAGTTGATCTTTATCTCATGCAGATTAACTCAAAATGTATCAATGATCTAAATGTAAGAGCAAAACCACAAACTCTTAGAAGATAATATAGTGGTAAATCTTCATGACTTTGTATGTGGAAATGGGTTCTTAGAAATGACACCAAAAGCACAAGCCTTCTCTGGAAGGCTTAATACCCATACTGCAAATAAATTATTTCATTCATTCAAATGAATCCCTGTCCTCAAAACCAAATGCCCTCCTCTAACCGTATTGTCAGCGGAATCCCTGAACTCATATTTCTTGCAAAAGTAGATTGTATTAGAGTGGAATGAATCTGTCCATCACCAAGCTAATCAATATCTTCTTTGTGTTAATTCCCTCCCACCAGTGACAGTGGAAGTGTTAGTCACTTAGTGGTTTCCAACTCTTTGTGATCCCACCAGAAAGGCCCAGTGTTTTATAGATACTGTGTTTGTTTGTTTGTTTCTGGTGGCTTTAGGTCTCTTGCTGAACCAGCCTTCCCTAGTTGCAGTGAGCGACCCTCTCTCACTGCAGTGCTTTTCGCGGTGGCCGCCCTTGTTGCAGAGCACAGGCTGGAAGGCACGCGGCCGTCACTAGTTGTGGCGCACAGGCTCGGTTGCCTTGAGGCCTGCGAATTCTTCCTGGACCCTGGATGGAACCCATGTCCCTGTGTTGGCAGGCAGATTCTTGACCACTGGATCTCCAGGGATCCCAGAGACCCACATTTTTCAGTGACAAACCTGGCTGTTTTTTGGAGCCCTTCCTCATTCCTGCTTATCAAGATTTTGCTTATCTCATTTATCTTTTCTCATAATCATTCTTCCTTTTCTCTTGGGAAAGCACAGGAATGTTATAATATAATCCACCTTTAAATAAACTAAAAGCAGATTCAGAACCTTCTCCTCCCTCTTCCACCTCCTAGTTTTCTTTCATCCCAGTAGTCAGTCTTTACATTAGTTTTCAACATACATTCTCTTTCCTCTGAATTTCCTTGTGGCATCTTGGCTTCATGGCGTTCAGGCTTCTACCATCACTTCTGAAACTTCTTGGAATTACCAATGACTTCAGTGTAATCAAAACTAGTATTTACCTCTCTTTGTTTTTATTTTAGTAAGCCTAATCTCAATATGTAAGGCTGTTGCCTGCTGTGTCTCTTGTCTTGACTTGTTCTCAGTAGTTTTCTAGCTTCTTTTTTCATATGTAAGTTCCTTGGAACTTTATCCTCAGCCTTTTCCTATGTGTCTGTGTTCCACTGCTCAGTAATGTAAACTATCTTCATAATTCTTAAATACTACCTTTAGTCTGGTAATTCTGAAATTTCTGTCTTTGGTCCAAGTTACTTTTCTGAGTGCCAGGCCTATTTATTTAATGTTATTTTATAGATCCACTTAGAATTTTCACAAACACCATGGTCCTCTATAGTCTGAATTTTACAAGCTTCAGCTCTGGATTCAAACAGCCAAGGTTTTGATATGAGCTCTAATACTCAGTATTTTTACCTTTGTCATTTCTTAGGTTTTGAGTCCCTCATTATAGTAGTTGTGGGAATTAAATGAGATCCACGTACAACATTGACAACAGTGTCTAGCATGTAGTAAACATTCAATTCTATGTGAGCTTCTGTCTTTTATTACGTTGTATTTAATATGTTTTAAAAAAACACTTTTGATCTTCCTTTCCTACCAGCTTACCAAAGCAGAAAGCTGAGAGTCAACCTTGAATTCTCTTTTCCCCCTTGCTATAAATTCAAACATCCTGGCAGTTCAATCTTTATAATTTCTCTCTAAATTAAGTACTTGTATCACTTCTCTCGCCTTAGTTCAGATTGCTGTCTCTCATCTGCATGGCAGCAGCAGCCTCCTGCTTTCACCCTTACCCATTCTCGTGTGTTCTCTGCACATCAGTGTGAGTGACCCTAAAACACACACTGGGTCATGTCATCTCCTTCCTTACGTAACTCTGCAGTGCTTCTCCATTTATGTTTGAGAAAAATCCAAGGCACTTATCGTAGCTTCTTTGGCCCTTTGTGATCTGACGTTTTCATTTTTTTACCATCTGCTGCTACTTTCCCCTTGTTATGTCGCATCGTTGTTGCTGCTGTGTAGTCACTAAGGTGTGTCTGTCTTTGTAATCCCATGGACTGTAGCCCGCCAGGCTCCTCTGTCCCTGGGATGTCCCAGGCAAGAATACTGAAGTTCATTGCCATTCCTTCCTCCGGGGGATCTTCCTGACGTGGGATTGAACCCGTGTCTCCTTCCTTGGCAGGTGGATTCTTACTGCTGAGCCATTAGTCATATTAATCTTCTCGCTAATTTAGCCCTTCTAACAGTCTCTTTCTTTCGTCAGTCTCTGTACATTCATTTGCTTAAGAGGATTTTCTGTGTACAGGGCACTCTTCTGTGCTGAGAATGTAAAACGGACATAAATACCTGGTCTCTAGGAAATTACTTGCTTTTGAGGAAAGACAGATTATAAACAGTAACATTAAGGTATTGATTCTAAAGATAGACTGTAGAAAGTACTCTGGAGGCAAAAAAAGAAATCTTGTGTGGCCATTAAATAGGATGATAGGAAGGCTTTGGCTGAAAGGACAAAGGAGGTGAAGGAGTTAAGGGCTTTGGAGAGTGCACATGGTCCAAGGCTTCCAGGCAGTTTTATGCCTGAGACATTTAAAGGATGATATGAAAAAGATGAGTAAATGAGCAAATAGGAAGAAATGAGATTAAAGAGTAAATGTTGGACTAGATCATGGAAGACATTATAACACATTGCAATGACTTTGACTCTCAATAGTTGGGAAGCCCTTGATGGGTAATGAGCAGAGAAGTGAGGATCTGAGTAAAATTTTAAGTACATCATTCTGGTTGCTGCTTTAGGAAGAGACTGAAGGGACGCAAAGACCTAAATAGGAACACCAGTTACAATGGTAAATGAGATAAGAAATGATGACTTGGGGTAAGCTAATGGCTGTAGAAGTAGTGAGAATTGCTTGGATTTTAATCGGTTTTGTTTTAGAGCTAACAGGATATGCAGATGGATTTATGTTGAGAGAGTGAAGGGCATGAAGGCTGACTGGAAGGTTTTGGTTTGAGCAACTATTTAATAGGAGAATGGAATTGCTTAAGTGATAAGACTTTAGAAGGAGCAGAGTAGGGCAGTGAGGAAAAGTCACGAGCTCAGTTTTGAACATGTTACAATTGAAATGTCTGTGTGCCGTCCAAGTGGAGATGTTCACTAGGCGGTTGGGTATATAAACATGAAATTCCTTTGAGGAGTGTAGACTCAGAATACAAATTTGGGAGTCTCCACTGTAACTGCTGGCATTTAACACCATAATCAGCATGAGATCACCAGGTGATTCAGTAGCAACAGACAGTTGTACTTCCTGTTGGTAGATAGAAAGCCAGAAATTTGTGCTTCTAAAAATCTAGTTTTTAAAGTTTTGAAAAGAACAATGAACTGTCAAAGAACAGTCTTAGCAGAGTGTGCTCTTCCGTCTGCTTTTTGTGTCTAAGTTCTAAACTTTATCTTCCCCTTTCTAAGTCATCTCTTCAGAGGCCCTCTGTGACTCTGCTACCAAAGTTGGTAACTCTTCCCTGATGCAGGGGATTCTCTATGCTACCACTCTCCTTTAACGTTGACTTCATAATGAATAACTTATAAGGATATTTCCTTATTTACATGTCACGTCTCGTAGTATAAAGTTGAAATCATGCCTGTGTTTTGTGCCTTTGTAATTTTCAGTTTTTTGTAAAAGGTACATAATTAATGTTCAGTGAATATTTGTTTAATGGAGCAAAGGAGAGTATCGTTGGCAATTCTATTAGATTTAAGAGCATGAAATTAAATTTTTAATTTAGCATTTGCTTCTTTACCTTGTTTGTGTTCATACATTAGTAACTAATATTTGTTGAGTGTTCATTGTACATCAGTAAGCATTATAGTATGCTTGTCAATTCTCTACAGAATCTTAATTTGACATTTGAGTTTAGTATGAACTCGAGTGTTTCTTCCTCTAGATAGTATTCTACAGGATTGGAAATCTCTACAGATTATAGTTGGGTTTTATATAAGGAGATTATTTACTATAAAAACTAATAAACTTACCCTAAAAAGAACTGTCAAAACTGTAATAGATTTTTAGTCTATTATTACAATGAAGGTAAACATTTTGCATTCAAACAAGTATTCTCAGTAACAGTAAGTAGCTTGTTTTAGATTCTTTGCTATGGAAAGAGTTTTTTGCTCCTAATTCCTATCACTTAGCATAATATTTGGTATATAATTGATTGATTATTTATAGAATTAAAGATGTCTGCTTTACATTGTAATATGAACGTGCTTTTTCTTTTGCTTTCTATAGGAAAGAGACAGTTTACTTGGGAGTGAGGTACAAAAGCAGGGAACTCATGTGTATTTCCTAAATTACATCTGACCATATCAATGGATAATTTAATCCATCTAATTCTTTGTTCCATTTCCTTTTTTTTATACTATTGATCAATGCAGAAGGTATATTTTTCATTTATTTTCATTGTTTATCCTCCTGTTAGCTGATACAGTTTATTCTCTTGTTAACTAAAAAATTTAAGTGAATACAGGCAATGAAAATGAATAATAAGGAAATCTTGTAGAGAATATACAAGCTTCTAAATAATGAGACATTTATTTTAGCTTGATGTGATTCGTGACTTCTACATATTAACTATTTTTGAAATCTTATTTTTTAATATGGCATTTTATATAATATTTTCTTATACTTAAGTCCATGCTTTTTATACATTATGAACTATAAAGTTTAAATTGTTTTATAGAGACAGTGGTAGTCTGATCATAATAATAATGACAAATATTTACATAGTGCTTACCAACTGCCAGTCTGTTAGATTGCTTTGTATGGATTACTCGGTTTATCTTTGGAATATGAACTTGTTTTAAAGAGGAAGCCATTGCTTTTAGGCCCACTGTACAGAATTAGGAAGCTGAGGCTAGAGAGGCATAGTAATTTCCCCAAAGTTACACAGTTCACATGGGAGTTAGAATCTGGATATTAATCCTGGTTTTTTTTGTTTTTAATTTTGTACTTATAATTCAGTTATGTCTATTTTGTCTTATTTTAATATGCATATTACATGGTCAAATTGAAATAAAATATTTGTAAATTAAAAGTTAGAATGAAAAAGCAAAAAGGTAGGACGCTGAAAGATGAACTCCCCCAGGTTGGTAGGTGTCCAATGTGCTACTGGGGAAGAGTGGAGAAATAGTTCCAGAAAGAATGAAGAGGCTGAGCCAAAGCTAAAACAATGCGCAGTTGTGGATGTGACTGGTGATAGAAATAAACTCTGGTGCTGTAAAGAACAATATTGCATAGGAACCTGGAATGTTAGTTCCATGAATCCAGGTAAATTGGAAGTCATCAGACAGGAGATGGCAAGTGTGAACATCGATCGATATTTTAGAAATCAGTGAACTAAAATGGACCAGAATGGGCAAATTTAATTCAGATGACCGTTATATGGGCTTCTCTGATAGCTCAATGGAAGACAATCCACCTGCAACACAGAAGACTACGATTTGATTCCTGGGTCAGGAAGACCCGCTGGAGAAGGGATAGGCTACTCACTCCAGTATTCTTGGGCTTCCCTTGTGGCTCTGCTGGTAAAGAATCAGCCTGCAATGTGGGAACCCTGGGTTCGATCCCTGGGTTGGAAAGATCCCCTGAAGAAGGGAAAGGCTACCCACTCCAGTATTCTGGCTTGGAAAATTCCATAGACTGTATAGTCCATCGGGTCACAAAGAGTTGGACACAACTGAGCGACTTTCACTTCACTTCATCATATCTGTTTCTCTGGGCAAGAATCCTTTAGAAGAAATGGAGTAGCCCTCATAGTCAACAAAAGAGTCTGAAATATAGTACACGGGTGCAGTCTCAGAAATGACAGAATGAGCTCTGTTCATTTATAAGGCAAACGATTCAGTGTCACAGTAATCCAAGTCTATGCCCCAAACACTAATGCCAATGAAGTTGAAGTTGAATGGTTCTATGAAGACCTACCAGACCTTCTAGAACTAACACCAAAAAAAAAAAAAAAAAAAAAGATGTACTGTTCATCACAGGAGATTGGAATACAGAAGGAGGAAGACAAAAAATTCCTGGAGTAACAGGCAAGTTTGGCCTTGGAGTACAAAAGGAAGCAGGGCGAAGGCTCATAAAGTTTTGCTAAGAGAGCACTAATTGTAGCAAACACCTTCTTCCAACAACACAAGAGACAATTGTATACATGGACATCGCCAAATGGTGAATACCGAAATCAGATTCTTTGCAGCCAGAGATAGAGAAGCTCTATACATTCAGCAAAAACAAGACTGGGAGCTGACTGCAGCTCAGATCATGAACTCCTTATTGCAGATTTCAGACTTAAATTGAAGAATGTAGGGAAAACCACCAGACCATTCAGGTATGACCTAAATCTAATCATTTACAGTGGAAGTGACAAATAAATTCAGGGATTAGGTCTGATAGACAAGACTGCCTGAAGAACTATGGACGGAGGTTTATAACATTGTACAGAAAGATGTGATCAAAACCATCCCCAAGAAAAGAGAAATGTAAAAAGGCAAAATGGTTTTCTGAGTAGGTTTTAAAAATAGCTGAGAAAAGCAGAGAAGCTAAAGGCAAAGGAGAAAAGGAAAGATATATCTGTCTGAATGCAGTGTTCCAAAGAATAGCAGGGAGAGATAAGAAAGCCTTCCTCAGTGATCAGTGCAAAGAAATAGAGGAAAGCAATAGAATGGGAAAGACTAGAGGTCACTTCAAGAAAATTAGAGATACTAAGGGAACATTTCATGCAAAGATGGGCATAATATAGGACAGAAATGGTACAGACTTAACAGAAGCAGAAGATATTAAGAAGAGGTGGCAAGAATACACAGAAGAAATATACAAAAAAGATCTTAATGTTCCAGATAACCATGATGGTGTAATCACTCACCTGGAGCCAGACATTCTGGAGTGTGAAGTCGAGTGGGCCTTAGGAAGCATTTCTGTGAACAAAACTAGTGGAGGTGATCGAATTCAAGCTGAGCTATGTTAAATCCTAAAAGATGATGCTGTGAAAAGTGCTGCACTCAATATGCCAGCAAATTTGGAAAACTCAGCAGTGGCCACAGGACTGGAAAAAGTCTGTTTTCATTTCAAACCCAAAGAAAGGCAATGCCAAGGAATGTTCAAACTACCACACAGTTGCACTCATCTCACGTGCTAGCAAAGTAATGCTCAAAATTCTCCAAGCCAGGCTTCAGCAATCACTTCATGGCATCACTTCATGGCAAATAGACGGGGAAACAGTTAGAGACTTTATTTTCTTGGGCTCCAAAATTACTACAGATGGTGACTGCAGCCATGAAGGTAAAAGACACTTGCTCCTTGGAAGAAAAGCTATGATCAACCTAGACAGCATATTAAAAAGAAACGACTTTACTTTGCCAACAAAGGTCCATCTAGTCAAAGCTATGGTTTTTCCAGTAGTTATGCGTTTATGTGAGAGTTGGACCATAAAGAAAGCTAAGTGCTGAAGAACTGAATATTTTGAACTGTGGTGTTGGAGTAGACTGTTGAAAGTCCATTGAACCGCAAAGAGATCCAACCAGTCTATCCTAAAGGAAATTAGTCCTGAATATTCATTGGAAAGACTGATGCTGAAGCTGAAGCTCCAATACTTGGGGCACCTGATGCAAAGAACTGACTCATTAGAAAAGACCCTGATGCTAGGAAAGATTAAGGGCAGGAGGAGAAGGGAATGACAGTGGATGAAATGGTTGGATGGCATCACCGACTTGATGGACATGAGTTTCAGCTAGCTCAGGAAGTTGGTGATGGACGGAGAAGCCTGGCATGCTTCCATGCTTTCATGGGGTCTCAAAGAGTTGGACATGAGTGAGTGGCTGAACTGAATGTTTAGAAAGAGTTAGCTTCATATATAAGAATTTAATTCAGATATTTAGCTACATTTGTTATCCATTGTATCAAGGAATCAGTCCATGCCTACATGGACTGTTATAAAATTTTAGTTATAAAAGTTTTAACGAGACTGGCGATATTTTGTTAAATTCGATGTAAATACTTTTCTTTTTCCTTTTTCAAACTTACATTCTTTTCCTGTGTGAAAACACTTAAGATAACTGAGTCACTATTATGGTGGAGGAACTGTATATAGCTTTCCTCTAAAGAAACATGAACGTGTTAGTCTATTACTTATTCTTTATCTTAGCTGGTATATCATGTTAAGACTGATGACTTCCTTAAGAAGACAAAACTGGCACTTGGAAGCACTCCCAGTTCACGGGGCAGTCACCCTGCAACCGAGAATCCGCTGCTCGGCAGTTTTGATTTTTATACCATTTCTTACATCTGTACTGTCCAGCATGCTACTAATGGCTGTGTGGCTACTAATCTCTTGGAATGCGGCTAATCTCTTTTGAGATACGCTGCAAGTGTAAAACATACATCATTTTCAGAGACTTAATGGAAGATAGTTAAATTAATCTTATAATTTTTGTGTTCATTTTTTAGGATCTGTTTTCCATTTTGGAGATTCTTCTGTTTAATTCATTCCTGATTTTTAAATTTTGGGGAACATCTTTTACATTTGTAGAAATGCAAATCAAAACCACAATGAGGTACCATCTCATGCCAGTTAGAATGGCCGCTATCAAAAAGTCTACAAACAATAAATGCTGGAGAGAGTGTGGAGAAAAGGGAACCCTCTTAAACTGTTGGTGGGAATGCAAACTAGTACAGCCACTATGGCAAACAGTGTAGAGATTCCTTAAGAAACTGGAAATAGAACTGCCATATGACCCAGCAATCCCACTGCTGGGCATACACACTGAGGAAACCAGAGTTGAAAGAGACACATGTACCCCAATGTTCATCGCAGCACTGTTTATAATAGCCAGGACATGGAAGCAAGCTAGATGTCCATTGGCAGACGAATGGATAAGGAAGCTGTGGTACATATACACCATGGAATATTATTCAGCTATTAAAAAGAATGTATTTGAATCAGTTCTAATGAGGTGGGTGAAACTGAATCCTATTATACAGAGTGAAGTAAATCAGAAAGGAAAACACCAGTACAGTATACTAACGCATATATATGGAATTTAGAAAGATGCTAACGATAACCGTATATGCGAGACAGCAAAAGAGACACAGCTAATGAGGAACAGACTTTTGGACTCTGTGGGAGAAAGCAAGGGTGGGATGATTTGAGTGAATATCATCGAAACATGTATATTACCATATGTGGGATAGATTACCAGTCCAAGTTCGACGCATGAAACAGGGCACTCAAAGCTGGTGACCTGGGACAACCCTGATGGATGGGATGGGGAGAGAGGTGGGAGGGGTTCAGGCTGGGGAACACATGTACACCCATGGCTGATTCATGTCAATGTATGTCAGAAACCACCACAATATTGTAAAGTAATTAGCCTCCAATTAAATAAATAGGTTAATTTTTTAAAAATTAATTTTTGTTCTTTTCCATTTATTCATTTTAATATTATTTTTTATAAATATTAATTTTATTATGTATGTAATTCTATAATATCTTTAGTAATTTGAAGCATACTGATTTTATAGCTTAAATAATAATAGAATGTTGGGGGGGACATCTAACTTTATTCTTTGTTACATCTTTGTTATGTCTTCCCACTATAGTTCATTGCACTGTGGATTGTGAATGTGGTTTATCTTCAGTAAAGCTTTATCAGTGAGAGGATTCATACTTTTTCTAAAGGTGTGTCTCTTCAGAGGTCTTTCCTTTTTGCTTCTGCCTTATGTCCTGGGCATGTTAACAGCCAGTAGTGCTGTGACATTAATTTCTTAAATTGGACTACAGGTCCGTGTATGGGCAGGCTGATGATCATGAGTGAACTCTCAGGTTGCACGTTTCCCCCACTCACAGCAGGCACAAAGATAACAGCTTGTTTTCTCCTTTAGCTGACTGACGCATTTCCTTTCACTAAGAGCATAGTTTTCAAAGGTACCTGGCTTAGTGAGGCTATCTAAGTTTGAACTCCCTACCTTGTGCTGGCCCAAAGCCTGTCTTCTGTGACAGTTTAAACCACAGCCTGTTGGTCTTTAATGAGAACGCCTTGCGCAGCATGCATCTCCACAGGTAGACTTGCTCAAACTCTCAGCCAAGGCTCTGGTAGCACCTGGTTATTCTTATATCTTTGATTTTGAAATCTACATTTGACATCTGTCACAGAGGGTTTTCTTTACTGTCTTTCATGTCCAACTCTGCATTTAGGACAGTTTCTTTTTCTTCTGTTGTTTAGTTAGCATTTGTGGATATTTTGTAGGGATATATTTTCAACAATATTTTCCAGAAATATTAGTTATCCAGGTAGTTGTCTATAAATAAAGAATTGAGTATGATTCATAATTTAGGTGAGGAGAAGCTGCTCTGTCTACTTACGGAAGAGCCATAGAGACTCTTAGACCATTTGAAACTGCCAAATTAATTTACATTAATTTTTCAAAAGAACTGTTTCCTGAGGCGCCCATAAAATGTGCATAGAAAGAAATTTTTTAGAGAAGACTGGAGCATTTTCAATATTTTAGGAGTTTGGATACAGTAAGAAGTGTATCCTGTCGTAATGAGGGTTAAGAAGATTGTTATTACATTCTAAGTTACTGGCTTTTTTCTGCTTCTTTGAGTTCATAATTGATAAAAATATATAAATTATATGATTAGGAGTATAATTATATGATTAAAATTATAGTAATCTAAACTAGTACTTTACAAACTGGTGAAAGACCAGATGTTGTTTTAAAGTTCAAATTCATCATAGATTATAACTTTTTAGAAATAAAATAAAAATACATTGTTAGATTAAATAAAAGCAAATTTAATATAGATAAATTTTGCTGTCGAAGTCAAACCTATTAGCAGAGTTCTATTCAACAAATAGAATAAACATGGTAAAAAAGAATTGTGAAAGCAATATAATTTCACTGAGAGAATGCATTTGATATAAATAATTGCAGTTCTGTGCATGACGTGTTGTTCCATAATGGTAACTAAACAGAAAGTTGTGAATGGAATGGCAATTCTTTGTATTAAATATCTGGCACACACTTCGAAGAAGTCCATTTGTTACAGTGGTCAGAGTTTTAAACATTTGCTTTTTTTTTTAATACTAAAGTTTTTAGTGTGGCAGGTGAACTTGCTTTTTAAAGCTTACTTTAAAATCTACTTTGGATTGAATATTCTTTTACTTCTATAACATTAAATGGATGTACATGTGAAATATGGAATAATTATTTGGAAATTACTTCAATTGCCATCATTTAATTTACTACTCTTGTCACTTTAAGAAAGTGTCTTTTCTTGAAAAGTCCAGTGATGTTTGTGAATCTAAATTATAAATTATTATTAAACTAAATGATAAAGACATTGTTTTCCTCATAAAGTTAATTGTTGTTGTTGTTCAGTTGTTCAGTCATGTCTAACTCTTTGCCACCTCACAGACTGCAGCATGGCAGGCTTCCTTGTCCTTCATCATCTCCCAGAGCATGTTCAAACTCATGTCCATTGAGTCGGTGATGCCATCCAACCATCTCATACTCCGTCGTCCACTTTCCTCTTTCCTTCAATCTTTCCTAGCATCAGGGTCTTTTCTAATGAGTCAACTCTGCATCAGGTGACCAAAGTATTGTAATTTGAGCATCAGTCCCTCCAGTGAACTTTCAGGGTTGATTTCCTTTAGGACTGACTGGTTGGATCTCCTTGCAGTCCAAGGGACTGTTAAGAGTCTTCTTGAACACCACAGTTCAAAGCGTTGATTCTTCGGCGCTCAGCCTTCTTTATGGTCCAGCTCTCACATCCATACATGACTACTGGAAACACCATAGCTTTGACTAAATGGACTTTTGTTGGCAAAATAATGTCTCTGCTTTTTAATATGCTGTCTAGGTTGGTCATAACTTCTCTTCGAAGAAGCAAGCATCTTTTAATTTCATGGCTGCAGTCACCATCTGCAGTGATTTTGGAACCCAGGAAAATAAAGTCTCTCACTGTTTCCACTGTTTCCCCATCTATTTGCCATGAAGTGATGGGACCAGATGCCATGATCTTCGTTTTTTTCAATGTTGAGTTTTAAGTCAGCTTTTTCACTCTCCTCTTTCACCTTCATCAAGAGACTCTTTATGTCCTGTTCACTTTCTGCCATTACAGTGGTATTATCTGCATATCTGAAGTTGTTAATATTTGTCCTGGCAATCTTGATTCCAGTTTGTGATTCATCTAGTCTGGCATCTTGCATGATCTTCTCTGCAAATGAGTTATATAAGCAGGGTGACAATATGAAGCCTTTACATACTCCTTTCCCAATTTTGAACTAGTGTGTTGTTCTGTGTCCAGTTCTGTTACTTTTCTTTACCTGCATACAGGTTAATCAGGAGACAAGTAAGGTGGTCTATATTCCCATCTCTTTAACAGTGTTCCACAATTTTTGTGACCTACGCAGTCAAAGGCTTTCAGTTCAGTTCAGTTCAGTTCAGTCGCTCAGTCGTGTCCGACCCTTTGCAACCCCAGGAATTGCAGCACGCCAGGCCTCTCTGTCCATCACCAACTCCCAAAGTTTACTCAGACTCATGTCCATTGAGTCAGTGATGCCATCCAGCCATCTCATCTTCTGTTATCCCTTTCTCCTCCTGCCCCCAATCCCTCCCAGCATCAGGGTCTTTTCCATGAGTCCATGGTCAATAAAGCTGAAGTAGATTTTTTTTTCTGGTATTCCCTTGCTCTTTCTATTATCCATCGGATTTTCGCAATTTGATCTCTCCCTTTTCTAAATCCACCTTGTACATTTGGAAGTTCTTCATTCATGTACTGTTGAAGGAAGCTTGACTGGAAGGATTTTGAGTATTACCTTGCTATAGTGTGAAATAAACACGATTGTACTGTAATTTGAAGATTCTTTGGCATTGCCCTTCTTTGGGATGGAATGAACACTGTTCTTTCCCAGTCCTATGGTCACTGCTGAGTTTTCCAAATTTGTTGGCATATTGATTGCAGCAGTTTAACAGCATCATCTTTTAGGATTGACAGTAGCTCAACTGGAATTCTGTCATCTCCACTAGCTTTGTTTGATGTTTCCTAAGGCCCACTTGACTTTGAAGGTAATATTGTTATACTATACCTTTAAAAGATTAGATTTCATTAAAAATTAAAATAATAGTAAAAATAAGTTATAAAGAGAAATGTTGATAATTTTGATTACAAATTATAAGAAGCATAACATGAATATATTACTTAAAACAAAATTAAAATCTTTTACCTTAAATTAGATTTTGATTAGAAAAATCTTTGGTGGTCCTGTAGACTTTCAGGTTTTTAAACTCTTAACAATTGCCATCATATTTTGTTTTATTCCTGTAATATGGGCATTATCATGATAGTGTATCTGGACTGTCTTAAGTTCTTTGGAATTCATAGTCATTATCCTTAAAGAATTTCATACAAGGTCCGCCACTCTTGTTTATACCCAAGCATTAAGGATGGGGGATAATAATAACTTTAATAATAGCTATGATTTGTTGCATGTTTGTTATATATCAGGCACTATTCTAAGCATCTTTTCATACCATAATTCATTTATTTTTCACAATAACCTATGAAATTGATGGTCATTTTTTATTATCCCCATTTTCCATGTGAGAAAGAGTTGTTAATAAGTTTCTTGGTAGATTTCAACTCTGGCCACCAACTTCTGCTCTTCTGACTTCTAGTATATACCTCTCCTTCAGTTGGAAAATATAAGCTGTATGAAAGATTGTTTCACTTTCTAAAGTAGAAGATAAGTTTAGCTAAGTTGTCATTGTAGAAAGATGTTCTTTTTAATGAGTACATTTCTAAAGGTTGTAAATGTAAATGTGTAAACTTTCATGTTAGCTCAGAAGAGAACTAACTGTTGATGACACTGAGCAATTTAAAAGATCTTCTATTGGTATTGTCACACATCTGTTCATATATTTGTCATATTACACAAATAATTTTTACTTTGACACACTAATATTCAAATACATTAGTAATTTTTACTAGTGTCGTTACCTAGAAATGTGTTTAAAAGTAATTTTTACTAGAGCTTGATGAAAGTGAAGGACGTTTCTAGTTACGTTTCTTATATGTTGTCTTAAAGATATTGAATCTCAGTAAACATGACATTTTGCTTTGATATACCTGAGATTGGTCTTTTCAGTGTAATCACAGATTACATTGTGATTGAAAAACTTCTTGTATTTGACTTTCTATTTTGGTGTACTTATTATGATGTAAATTAAAGCTATGATTTAACCAGAGACAGGCCTTTAGTGGGTATAAATGTATTATTACTGACTTCTAGTAAGGAAGTCAATTTTCTAGTAAATTCAGTTAAGTCAGTTTTTTTTTCTCATTGGGATTTATACTAAAACATTACCTTTTTTTTTTTTTGGTGTTGCTTTTCTTTTACGTATAGAACTTATATGTCAGAACGTTGCTTGAGATTATTGGTGAAATCTGTGTTCATGAAGTCACTTTTTTAGGAGGTGTTTCACTGTCAGTCTTAGAGCCAGAATTGTCAGTGGCCTCAGTAATAGTATGTGTTAGCCAACTGAACACATTGAATCAGGTTGAGACTTAAAAGTTTAGCTTTAAATAAACAAGGACCTCTTTTTCTCCTAATTAATGAATCTACTTCTTTCCTCACATTATTTGTATATGAAGATAGATTGCCACAGGAAGTAGAATACTGTTTCTTCAGTGCCTTATTATGTCCAAGTCACTCACATTTAAGTGATGTATAAAAATTAATTGTCTGAAAGAGAGGAAATTAGGAAATGAGGTAAGTCTTTTTTTGCTTGTGTTTACTACCTGTTATCAAGAGCTAGGCTGGAATATATTCCTTTTCTGTGAATAAGAAACAGTTTTAATGTATAGTTTTATACATCATGACTTTAAAGCAGTAATTATTTTACTCTTTCTTACCCAGAAATCTTTCTTACTTTCTTGCTTCAGAAATCTGAAGACCTTTTCCTTTCATTTTCTGAGTACACATTTATTATCTCTAGCTTTCTGGTTTTTATCTCAAACTCTGATTTCTCTTCAAAGCCTTAGACTTATATAGTGTAGATCTGTCTACTCTTTGCCTCCAGTTGACATTTCTTATAAGCAGCCCTACTTTTTGGGAAAATTTTCCAAATCTGAAATTCTCTCTACATCTGTTCTTCCACTTCTACTCATGTGAATAAATATCACGTATTTACTTACTTACACAAGTCAGTCATCACCCGTTGTTTTCCATTATATCACATTTGTTATCTCTCATCAAGTTTTGTTTATCTCTTAAATAAAATATATCTGCTACCAATATTATTATTTCTTGATTTAGCCATCACATCTTTGGTTCAAAATAATCTCTTATTTGATATCCCTCGCCCTACCAACAGATGTCTCCTTTATCTTGTACCGAATAGCCAAACTAATCATTCTGAAACACGAGTTTCAAAATGTTTATGCTGATGAGGCATAAAACCATCCAGTGCTTTCATGTGTTTAAGAGTAAACCTCCAATTGTTAATACCATCCAGAAGATGCATTATAATGTGGTTCCTGCTTACCATTTCCACATTCTGTCAAGTACTATACTCCTTTTAGCTTATGCTCCACTTGCAGTTACGCTTTCATTTGTCCTGCCTTCTGCTCATCTTTCAGGTCTCCGTCTAGATTTTAGTTTTATACAAAAGCCTGGTCTGTTCTTCTGTTGGTGACTCTGACCAATCACCTGATGTAAATCTTAAATCACACCTTTCTATTGTAAGCTCTCATTACGTTTACTTATGCTTTGCAATTATATATTTACTCATCTGGTTATTTTGTTTCCAGCTCTTCTCTCTGCTTCCCTCAGACAAGAACTCTTGTGTCTATTCATCACGTATTCATAGTGCCTGGCATATTGTCTTACACATAGTACGTGTTCAGTAAAGAATTGATTAATAAATAAATGATAATTATAGCCTACACAATCAGTTTCTTTTTTCCTGATTTAAAATGGGGATACTGGTTCTTTTGGAGACAGAAAGGATTCAATTCAGTGAGAAAGGCCATGGCAGAAGTATTTTTTAACCTATTACCAGCAAGAGTGATAGGTTGTAATAGTGTTCCAAATTTCCATGATTAGTGCCTTTGAAATTGCAGTTTTGAGTTCCTCAATCCAAAAAGTACTGATTGTGCTAGAGATGAAGGGATAGGCAGGTTACATCATAAAGTGCAGGTTAGCACAGTTTATATTAAAAAATTGCAAGGAACATTGTTGGCCACATTCTTTGAGCTTCTCTCTAGTGTTTAAAAGTAACGTAAATTCGAAACTGTGTTAACAGTGATGGCAATTCCTTGGTGGTCTGGTCTTAAGAATTTGGCACTTCTTCTGTGGTCCAGGTTCAACCCTTGGTTGGAGAAATGAGATCCCAGAAGCTGTTTGCTGTGGCAAAAGCAAACAGACAAGAAAACCAAAAAAATAACCCCCAAAACAAAGAAAACCAGTGTTATATAACAGGGATATGTGGTGTTAGAAACATTTTCTGATTCTAGTCCTCTACAGTTTACTAGTTGGAAAGTATTGGGAAGAATTCACTGAACCTCTCAGAGTCTTAGTTTTCCTCATATAAGGTGAATATAAACCTTAAAGATGTTATTGTGGAGAGTAAAATTTTGTGTTTTGTATTTTTATGTTAAAATACATTTTAATTTATATCACATAGTTTTATATACATTTATAGTGTGGGTTAAATAGTTAAGTTTCCTAACTGCCTGAATTTGAATTAGTTTATGTTCTGAATAATCTTGTGTTATTTAGATTGCAACTTTAAAGGGACACAATTTCTGATACCATTGTCTTTACTGTAATTTAATTTTTTTCTTTCATTTAGCTGCTTTAGAATACGGATAAATACATTTCCTTTTGAGAAATGTTATTTAAGTTATTTTGTTGATTTTTTATTTAAAGAATGAATGCTAGTATTTTTAATAATATGCTTTACTAAAAGCTTTTCAAGGTTGAAATGCTTGAAATAGTATTTGTGTGATCATAAGTAACTTCTGGTTAAATAATATTTTTTAACCGAACTCCAACTATTAGAGGTAACTATAAATAAAAATTGAAGCTTGAGGTAACATAATACCAATTCAGTACATCAATATTGTTTTGTGTGTGTGTTTAAGAATGATTAATTAAGTCTTTTTTATTTAAGTCCTGGAAACCATTTTAACTGACTTTATAACATAACTGCAGACCATATATTTGTCTCATGATTTCTTCCATGAAAGCATGAAGAAGTGAATTATTGAAAAGATAAAAATAAATTTGTTTGCTTTCTGTCAGAGTTCATATCCACAGCTAACCTTGATAGAAGACCAGAGTGATTTAGACAAGTTTGCTTTGGAGATTCATAACATATGCTTGCTGGACAGAATTGAGTTATCTCTGCTCTGGAGAGTAAGTTATTGTAGCAGGAGCTGACAGAGATGAAGATAACTGAGGGAAATTCAATTACCTTTTAGTGTTTTCTTTCTAATAGGATTCTTAATGTGAAAAAGATCCTTAGATGATGCACCCTAGTACGTGTGAGATCTTCCTTGATACCTGTTTCCAGAATACCGTGAACGTTCAGTTCCAAACTGTCATTAAGAATGAAATAGGCAGTTTACTCTTAAGAATAGTTTTGATTGAAAGGTCTAATTTTTACTTGATGTCATTGGTGGTCTTTATAATCAGTGACTACCCTCTGTGGTTTTCTTTAACAAAATATATATTATTTTATCTGAGTTTATTATTTAGCACATTGGGATCTTTTTCTTTTCCTTTCAGATGACCTTCCTGGAAGTAGCTTGTAGCTTCTTAGTGTTGTTAGAATTGTCATCTCTCCATCTGATTGTCATATACTCAAGCTTGTCAGCCTTGTGTAAATGCTGTCAGAATCCTCATGCTCTCACGTTCACTTTGCTTTGTCATCCTGCCAGGGCTTTTGCTAATGCCATCTTTCTCACTCCCTTTTACCATTCCGTGTCTTGCATCCTTGATTCTGTCCTTTCCTTTTCATCTCCAGTCCTAGAACGAAGATACTACAACTGTTCTCTTAATATGACCTAGTTATACTTGGCCATTAACTCTTTTTTATTCTTCATATTCCTTGATTCTGTATCATTTGCCATTGATGGTCAACCCTTCCTTTTTGAAATTTCTTTTTTTACTTGACTTTCTTACTAGGTGCTTTTCTGGTTAGTTTATTACTTCTCATGGTTCTCCTTAAGTCTCATTTCTTCTCCGTTTCTTATTGCTTTACCAAAAGTATAGGTCTTTCACAAGAATACCTCTCTGGTACTTTTAACTTATAATAATTTCATATAATGTCAGCATTATGTAAAAATTCTATGTAGAAGACATTAAATGTTTTTAAGTATAAAATTCTTTTATTTATTGTCTTCTGTAGGTAATTAAAATTTTATAAACCATGAGAAGGCACAGAGTGAAACATCTCTCTTTAATCTCTTCCTGGGTGCCTTCTACCTCCTCACCTTTGGAGGAAGCCATTGTTAGCTTCTTGGAAATCTTGTCCAGGTTTCTTTATGCACGTGAATAAAAATATGAATATATATTCTCATCCCCTTTCCTTATATACATGTTACCATATATATAATGTTTTATGCTTTGGTTTTTAAACCTAATGTTTTTTGGAGATTTTTTTTTTTATACTTCCATTAGCAGCATATTAGTGTTTATTTCCTCATAGAGTATGTTATCAAGCTTTCAGACTTATATTATTATCACAGATTATATATGACAGTATGTAGTTTTCATTTGTATTTCTTAGTATAGTTTTAACTTGCATTTCTGTTTTTATGAGTGAGGTTGATTATCCTTAAGTCTTTTGTATTGTTTTTCTGGGTGTTTTTCTTTTGTTACTGATTTGTAGAAGCTGTGTATATATTAAGGAATTAATCCTCTGATACACGTTATAAATATTTTTGCCAGTTTGTTGACTTGTATATGGTCGAGTTTTTGGTGTCCTACAGACGTGTTTTACAAAATATTTTTGTTCTTGAATTTATGAATGCTTTCTTTTATGGCTTAATATTTTGATTTATAGTTGGAACAGTCTTTTACCCATGTAGATTATAAAGAAATTTCTCTGTGTTTCTTCTAGCATTTCTAGTTTTATTGTCTTATGTTTAAATATTTCATTTACTTATAATCTATCTTACGATAAACTGTGATATGAATCTAACTTTATTTTACATGACAGTATAATTTTTTTGGTACAATTACATAGTCCAAATTTTCTCCTCTGATTTGAGATGCCATTGTTAACATATACCAAATGGCTATATGTTTGGGGATTTTTTTTTTTTTAATAGTCTCTATCTCCCTATTAGTCTCTGTGATTTCCTGTATTGGTGTTGATTTTTATTTAAATTATGAGACCTTATAGTGCATTTTAATATGAATAGGGCTGTGTTGTTTTTTCCCATCATTGACTTCTATAATATTTTTCAGAATTGCTGTGGCTAGTCTTGCTTAGCTAATAGTGTTAGATTCAGGTTGTTTTATTAAAAAACTAGTTTCATTTGATTCTGTTGAGCTTTTCAGGTATATAAACATTTCATGCATAGGTATTGATAGTTTTTCCTTTGTATTTCCAAGTTGTATTCTTCTAATTGCTTTTTCTTATCTAATTGATTTGGCTTATTCAGTTATGGTTGAAAAATAATAATAATTATTGGGTACCATATTCTGTTTATTAGTGTTTTATTTGTTATTTTACCATTCTACCCTCAATTCAACTTGTTTTAGATTCCACAAAAAAGTGAAATATTCATTTAGTTCTGTTTTGTTTTTTATATTAATGAAAAATTTATCCAACTTTGTCATCTTTAGTGGGAGCAATGGAGTTCATAGTATGCTTTTTAAATATTGGATATTCATTGCTTGACCTTAGATACTTATGGATTGACTGATCCCTTTTATCCTAATGATAGTACCAACTGATCCTTATCAGGTCATTACAGGTTACATTCTTTCATTTTAAACAGTCATAAATAATATAAATTTATTGATTTTTGTGATGATGCTTGAACTTAATTTGTGCTTAATTTGATTATAGTTGTATAATAGGTAAGAGCATATGAAACACTTCTATATATCTATAATCCCAAATCTGTTTTTTATTGATTTTTTTAGATTATCATGAAATAAAAACAGATGTGTTATGTAAAACTACTTTTCAGATATACGCTAGCATGTTCCCATGAGACACCCTCACTTAAGCAAAAATTTTGTTAAGATCAGTGTTCTCTTTTTAATTAAAAATTACTAATATGAGGAATATATATAGAAAAAAAAAAGAAAAAATAGAGAAGAAAGAAAAAAATCTAACAATGTAGAATAGTGTAAAGTAAAAAGAGAACATTCTCCAGTATCTTTTTCCTTACCATACTCCCAGGATAATGATTGGCACATAACTTTTCAGACTTTATTATTACTGTACACTTTATGTATAATTTTGTGCATATATGTTTCTTGTGTAATATATATTCAACCCAAAATGGAATTATATTATGTAAATTGTTATGTATTTTGAGTCAGTAGTTCCTAAATTTTAATTTGTGTGTGGACTCTTGAGAATCTGACCTTGAGAAATTTATACAAATACAACCATGAAATTTTAAGTGTAATTTTTGGAGGTTTACAGATTCTGACTTGAAAGTATTTTATGTCACCGTCTCTGTGGTTTGCATACATCACTTATAGCAGCCACATAGAGGAAATGGAGGCTACACTAATATCCATAAACCTTTCTTTTTTTATGGATATTACATTTTCAGATTCTGGAATAGGTTAGAATATTCTTATTGGAGACTTGGTGAGAGTTACTTGTATCCATTAAGAATATTCTAAAATTGTCTACTGAGAGAAACAAACTTTAAAGTAGGATCCATTTATTTTCATTTCAATACCTAGTATAGGGTTGGAACATAGGAAGTTCTCAATGAAATGTTAAATTAATGAAAGCATCAACTAATAAAGAGAGAATATAGGGTTAATAAAGGTTTTCATAACCAGCTAACAAAAATTTGGGGATTCGGTCTTTTCACATGAGATCTTAGATTCTTTTAGACTAAGAAAATATTCTGTTGATATCCTGGTAGAAGCATAAAGAAAAGTAGTAGTCATTATCCTCCCCTGTATTTCTTGTTAGTTTGCCACTGTTTTTCGTTTTCTCCCTGACTTTATTGAAGTAAGATTGACAAATAAATACTGTGTACATTTAAGGTGCACAACATGATATTTTGATGGATGTGTATATTGTGAAATGGTTACCCCAATTGAGCAAATTAACATATCCTGCAACTCATGCCATTTGTGTTTGTGTGTGGTCGACCACTTGAGAGCTAAGCAAATTTCAAGTATACAGCACATTCTCATTAACTATTATTGTCACACTGTACCTTAGATATACAGAATTTACTAATTTCAGAATGTAAAGTCTGTACCATTTGATCAATATCTTCCCTTTCCCGCCAGTCTTAAGCCTCTAGTATGAGTTTGAGTTTTTTGTTTTTAGATTCTGCATATAAGTGAAATCATGCAATATTTATCTTTTTGTTTATGGCTTATCTCACTTAGCATATTGCCCTCCGATTCATCCATGTCATCACAATGGCAAGATTTCCCTTTTATGAGGTTGAATAATATTCCAGTGTATGTGTACATTTTGTTTATCCATTTGTTGATGGATACCTAGGATGTTTCCATATTTTGGCTATTTTTAATAATGCTGCAAGGAATTTGGGAGTGCATGTATTTATTCAAGGTAGTGAGTTTCCTTTAGAAATAAAGAAGTGCATTGCTGGATCATATAGTAACTCTATTTTTAACTTTTTGGGAAACCTCCATGCTGTGTTCAGTAATGGCTGGTCCAGTTTGTTCCTACTGACAGTGCACAAGATTTCCTTTCCTCTACATTCTCTCCCACCACTTGATATTGCTTATGTTGTGTTTGAATATCAGCTATATAGTAATCTTTAAATTTCCTTTCATTCAATCTTAAAATTGCAGAAAAATTTTTGAAACTGAAACCATAAACATATGTTTTCTCTGTTTATTTTCTCTTTCTACTAACTTTATATATTGGTTCTTACCTGCATGTAAAATTGGTGGAGTGCAAAATAAATCTGAGCTATTTAAATATTAGTTGAAGAACAAACTTTTTTTCATCTTTGTCCACTTTTAAATTTTATATTCTCAAATTGAATTGAATTCCCCAATTTGTTTTTTAGTTAGTGGTTGAAATACAAAGCAAATGAAATAGAATGACACTATATATTTTTTTTCTTAGTAACTTTTAGAGTAAACTTGTAATTATGATACAGTGAAAATATTTTCAAGTGAACTTCCCATTTATGCTTTCCTGCTTGTCTTGTCTTCTTTTTATTTTATCCTTTCTTATTTATTCCCTTATATTTTTAACTCCTATTTGGAACATCTTATCTAAAGTGTGTTAGTCACTCAGTCATGTCTGACTCTTTGTGACCCCGTGGACTAGTCCACCAGGCTTCTCTGTCCATGGAATTTTCTAGGCAAGAATGCTAGAGTGGGTAGCCATTTCCTTCTTAAGTAGCTGAGAAAGGGATGACCAAGGTTCATGATAACTTTTTAAAAGCTTAACTTTATGACTTCTATTTCTCATGATGACTCTATATTGGTGACTAATACATCCCACTGTCTTTGCAACATTTCTTTCTTGAGGTACGCTTTGCATTATCAGTTCTGTCATTTCCTGAAGAGATGACTGATTAATAGATCTTGAGTCATCATAGCTCAAGATCACAGCTTGAGTCATAATAGCAAAGCAGTAGAATGGAAGTTCTTATCCTCTCTTTGGTATTTGTTTACTAGCATTATGGTTTTAGACATACTTCTTATCCTCTTTTTATATACTTCTTCATCTATAGCACAGGAATGGGAAAATGGTAAGCTTGACTCTTTCTCTCTCTCTCTATATATATATACACATATATATATATATGTAGACACACACACATATAATTGTAGCTTTGGATATTATTTTATTTATGTTAGATAAAAATGATGTTGTAAACAAACATGAGAGTGATAAAATACTATAGATACGTTGGTTAAGTAAAGAACTATTATGAGTCCTTTTAAATGTCCAGATCACTTTAGTATAATGAGCACTCAGCCAATGAGACCACAGATTACTCTGGTGCGGTTTCACATAGTTCTGACTTTCCAGTCAGATAACCTTGTGCATTAATTTTGACTCTGTCATTTACTGACTGTGTGAGCTAAGACATTAATGTCTCATGTGAAAATCAGGATAATAATGGTGCCTACCTATAGTAATGAGGAGTAAACGGGATTTGATAAGTGTAAAGTGCCTGTTCGGTGAGTCCATACTAAATGTTTAATGATGCAGCTATTACTGTTACTTCAAAATGAAGAATAATTTTTTTTATTTTAAGTAATCTCAAGGATTACTCAAGGAATGCTTATATGTCCCACGCTTACTCTGGAATTCTTACCTGCCTTATGGCCTTGATCCAGTCGACTGCTCTGTCAGAATTCTGGAGGCTATCTCTTAGTATCATACAAGTGGCTTTCCCAGGAAGTAGCTGTTTTATCTTTATCCTGTTGCTCAAAGCATGGACATAGGCTTTTCTTTTTCTCCTTTGTAGACCTCGCAATGATGAAAGACATCACAGTGCAGAAAAGGAAAGCTCATTACTGAGTTTTGCATCTGCTCATTCATAGGCCACACTCCTGCAGAGGAGGTTTTCTCTTGACCTCTGTCTCTGTCAGCTTTGCCAAGTTGCAGGGGCTTGTTCAGCTCCCTCACATAGAGATCTCCTTTGATCACATTCCTTCTTCTTTTAGTACAGGCTGATTTGCATCCAGTCTTAGAATAAAAAGAATGCTGGTTCTTACTAAGTCCAGGGTTCACCTTTTTTCCTTCTTCTGGTTAATTGACAATGGGACCATCAAACTCCTTAAGGAAAATTCTCACTCTGGCTTATCATACATGTTCTGGTTTATCTTTCACACCTGGACTCTTTAGTCATAGTATTTCTCAGTACATTTCCAAAGTCAGCTGTATTCATTCTGGAATGCACTATTTTTAGAGATTCTTCCAGGGTGTGTTTTAACTTGTCTCACTTCCTATTTTAGCTTCTTGATAATGGCCAGATTAAGAACTGGGCTCACAGCATTTTCTGCTCTCAGTCTTCTATGGGGGGTAACTTCTGAATAGAAAGTATACATGTCTGCAGAGGGCACATGCATGCATGTACATATTTTTTAAAAAAAATCATCCTTTTTAGAATAACATGTGAAACTAAAGAAGCTTTCATTGTTGGGACGAAGGAAGACCATTCTAAAGTAAGCTGATGTCTCTGACTTTGAAAATTATAAGTGATGCTTCTCCAGCTCCAAGAAACAGAACTATATTACTGGGCACTCCGTTAAAGGTAGAAAGCTAGAAAAAAGCAAAGAAACTATGGCCCAAGTGAAATGGAATTCATACCTGTGAGCAATGCTGATCAAATTAAATGTGAACTGAAAAATATATTTTCTTCATTGTGTTCTCATTAGATTCTAATAATGTAAAATATAGTCTTGATAGAGAACTAGATATCTTACTGCTGTTTAAAAGTCTCTTCTAGGAAAATGTCTGAATATACTCCTTACAGATAGATAAAGCCTGTATTTAAGGTTTCAGTTTATGATATATCCTAGTTATCTTAACAGTTGACCAAATCAACTATTTATATGTTAAACCATTTATAAAAACCTTTGAGGAATAATCTTTTTAGGAAGGAAATGGGTAAAAATACATTAGGCACCCAAGGAAGATATAAAGAAGCTTGTACTGGTTTACTTAGAGAGAGCTCTGGTAATTGCAAGTCTTAGTCTGTTATTCTTAAAGTTTTTTATTTGAACTGTTGTCATTTTTCCGCCTCTATTTTGCTATATTTTATTTCTTCTGTCTTAAATGAGCCCTTTCTTCTCCATGAAAAGATACTTAGCCTCTAGTTCCTTTGTGAAACCCTCACTGGTTCTGAATAGTTCTTTTCTGTTCTTTCCAAGCACACTGTGAATATCTTTCTTAGCAAGTATCTCATATTGTAATTATTTTTACTCCATGTCTCTCAGCTACATTCAGATGATGGAAGACAAGGGACTGTTTTCAGTATAGTTGCTTAACTTCATGACTGAGTCTACAGTAACTGTTGGGTGTTAGTGTATATGCCTGTCAACATTCTGATTGTTTTATGTCTATGCATATTGGAACTTTATGAGAAGCACATCACATTGTATCCTTTTTCTATGAGGAAACTGAGGCATGGGAGGTTAAATACCTAGCTTGATCATGAATGTGTCCGAGCCAAGATTTAAACTCAGGTTGTCTGGCTCCAGAGTCTGTGTTCTTAACCACAGTATTAACTTTGGTTTCTTAAAGAATGAATTAATCTCTTTTTAACTTTTTGGTTTTCATGCTTGTTCTTGATCTACTGTTATTTGAAATTAAAATATATGTATACATATGTACACACACACATGCTACTTTTAGCCTAGTACAAGTAAGATGCCCTAGTTTTGTATGATTTCCAAAAAACCTAATGGTTAGGTAGATACGTTGAGTTAAAAGATTATAGGATTTGTTTAAGATATTTATCTCTTATGCAAATTAACAAAAAGTAAAGTTTAAAAAATAAAAACTTTTGAATTTCTCTCTCTCTTTCACTGTATATGTGTTTATATGTATTTGTGTATAATTATAATCTTACAGGAAGATATACTTGCCTTATTATGAATTTTAGAATATAGTTATTTGAATTTAACTCTATTTAAATTTCCTGTCAATTTTATTTTATTTTTTTTATTTTTAAAAAATATTTATTTATTTATTTGCACCAGGTCTTTACTTGCAGCATACAAACTCTTTAGTTGTGGC
Organism: Cervus elaphus; assembly: GCF_910594005.1. Classification (NCBI taxonomy): domain Eukaryota; kingdom Metazoa; phylum Chordata; class Mammalia; order Artiodactyla; family Cervidae; genus Cervus; species Cervus elaphus. The sequence continues at coordinate 62,535,409 of NC_057819.1, read as the reverse complement.
CTGTGGGATCTAGTTCCCTGACCAGGGATTGAACCCGGGTCCCCTCCACTGGGAGCATGGAGTCCCAGCCACTGGACCACCAGGGAAGTCCCAAATTTCCTGTCAATTTTATTGATCACCGATACTAACCACATTTTACTTTATCTACCAAACCGATATATAATGTATGCAGGCATTGTTAAAGAAATCAGTTTGTCTTTATGAAAGCTGTTTTGTTATTTACTTAAAAATTTTGTAATTTTCATTGTTAACAAGTAACTCTAATGTAGCAATGAAATAATGTGAACAGTGTTGTATGTGCATTTTACATGCAAGTGGAAACTGTAACCTTCTTCTTAGTGTTGACTTCACTTTACAAATATGTAAAAGCTTTTGAAGCCCATTTTTTTATTCTCTAAAGTAAAATATTAGAACATATATTAGCCCTCAGATTATTTAAAAATATTGTTTGAAGTCTGCAATTGTAAAGATAAGAACCCAGCACATTGTATCCAGTCCATTAAAACAATAAGAAATGGAAGCGATACTTTGATAAGTGTTCTGCCTGTTTTCACCTTGAATGCTATTATCAGGGGGATGATACTATATCTATTTCATTGGCTTAGACTTTTTCATGCTGAGAGAAATCAATACTTCAAAGCGTTGGATGACGGAAGAATCACTTTAGAATTAAAGGTGGCTGTCACACATTGTCATTGGTTGACTTTCGTTTGCTGTTGGGTTTTTTAAGCTTTTATTTTTCTAAGTTTTTCAGGAGACTCTGTCACATTCCCACGGACAACATTTTTTTATTTTTAATGGTTGGACTTTAAATCTAAATTGAGATTGAGTGCAAAGACCTCCAAAATTGAACTGTTGAAAAGCTTCTTAATTTGTTGTCCTTTAGATGATTGCCCTTTTAAATGGTTTACAGTGAGACAAACACTTTATAGTGTAAGTGATTTTGAGATAAATTGGGGCATAAGGCAGTACACTTAAAAGTGTTTACCAGAAAGTGTGTTTATTTAACTAAAAATATAATACTGTGTATAGCCATGAAAAAGAATGAAGGTAGAACTTTATGTCTTGGAAAGGAATGATGTATAAGTTGATTTTATTTACCTAGGCACTACATTCATGTTAACATGACCACACCTGTAGAAAGCAGCCAAACAGGGAGGAAGTAGAAGAGAGGAATTTCTTCATCATATAAGTCATTACTTTTTAAATTTGAGTATAAATTTCTTTTAAAAACTGAAGCACAAAACTTGTGAAGCCAATACATTTCAATTGCTTAATTAAAAATAAATGTTAGTAAATTAGAATAACGGGTTATAAAATATTTTAAAGATTTTAGCCTTGAACTTTTTAACTGAAATTTGTTTTTGTATCACAATATTATGCAAACTTAATGAAAACTTTCTTTATAATCTGTTTCTCATAAAATATACTCTAGAAAAAAGTATGCATTTAACAATAATTTACCTCCTTTTCTTAGCTGAAGTGGTTGTGAGAAGCCTTGGGCATTTATATATCCAATCACAACCTTTTTTTGTTCCATTAAGCTAAATAATGTTATTTTCTCTAATGACTTACTTGCTTCTGTTTTTTTCTTTTAATACGTAACTGTGTGTTTTTTAATCATTGTAATTTCTTTTCCCGGTTTTGAACTTTACAAGTTGAATCAAAGTCAGTTCTCTCTGGGATTTTTAGTTCCAATGTTATGTTTGTGAGATTCATTTCATTTGCTACGTTCTCTTTTTCATTTTCAGTACCGTGTGTTATTCTGTTTCATTAGTAGAGCAGTGGTTTTCCATAATCGCCTCTGCTGTTGGTTGGCAGGCCATGTTTAGCTGTTAGTATCGGGATCAGTGCCGCTTTACTGTCTGTTGGTGCACGCGCTCATGTCTGTTTGCAGGGTGGATTTGTTGTTCGGTTGCTCAGGTGTGTCCAGCCCTGTGTGACTCCATGGACTGCAGCGAGCCAGGCTCCACTAGCCTTCACTGTCGCATGGAGTTTGCTCAAACTCATGTCCATTGAGTCAGTGATGCCATCCAACCATCTCATCCTCTGTTATCCCCTTCTCCTTCTGCCCTCAGTCTTTTCTGCATCAGGGTCTTTTCCAGTGAGTTGGCTCTTCGCATTAAGTGACCAAAGTAGTGGAGCTTCATCTTCAGCATCAGTCCTTCCAGTGAATATTCAGGGTTGATTTCCTTTAGGAGTGACTGGTTTGATCTCCTTCCAGTCCAAGGGGCTCTCAAGAGTCTTCTCAAGCCCTCAATTCAGAAGCATCAATTCTTCGGTGCTCAGCCTTCTTTATGGTCGAACTCTCTGGAAAGACCATAGCTTTGACTATACAGACCTTTGTCTGAAAGTTATATGTTCACTTTTTAATATGCTGTCTAGATTTGTTACTGCTTTCCTTCCAAGGAGCAAGCATCTTTTAGTTTTATGGCTGCAGTCATCGTCCTCAGTGATTTTAGAACTCAGGAAAATAAAATCTGTCACTATTTTCAGTTTTTCCCCTTCTATTTACCATGAAGTGATGGGACTAGATGCCATGATTTTCAGTTTTTGAATGTTGAGTTTTAAGACAACTTTTTTACTTTCTTCTTTGACCCTCGTCAAGAGGCTTTCTAAGTCCTCTTCATTTTCTGCCATGGCAGTGGGTATCATCTACATATCTGAGGTTGTTAATATTTCTCCCAGCAATTTTGATTCTGGCTTGTGATTCATCCAGTCTGGCATTTCGCATGATGCAGTCTGCATGTGAGTTAAATAAGCAGGGTGACAATATATAGCCTTGACATACTTCTTTCTCAATTTTAAACCAGTCCATCGTTTCATGTCCAGTTCTAACTGTTACTTCTTGACCTGCATGCAGATTAATCAGGAGACAAGGTGGTCTGCTATCCCCTTATCTTTAAGAACTTTCCACAGTTTGTTGTGACCCACACAGTCAAAGGTGTCAGCACTGTCAATGAAGCAGAAGTAGATATTTTTTCTGGAATTCCTTTGCTTTTTCTGTGATCCAGTGGATTTTGGCAATTTGATCTCCGGTTCCTCTGCCTTTTCAATTTCGGCTTGTACATTTGGAAGTTCTTGGTTCATGTACTGCTGAAGCCTGTCGGGAAGGATTTTGATTATTACCTTGCTAGCATGTGGAATGAGCACAGTTTTACAGTAGTTTGAACATTCTTTGGCATTTCCTTTCTTTGGAATTGGAATAGAAAACTGACCTTCTCCAGTCCTGCGGCCAATGCTGAGTTTTCTAAATTTGTTGACATATTGATTGCGGCACTGTAAAGCATCATCTTTTAGGATTTGAAATAGTTCAGGTAGAATTCCTTCTAGTTCATTTCATACTGTGAACTAGCTTTGTTCATAGTAATGCTTTCGAGGCCCACTTGACTTCACATTCCAGGATGTCTGGCATGGTGACTGACCACCTCATCGTGGTTACTCTGGTCATTAAGACCTTTTGTGTGTACTTCTGTGTATTCTTGTCACCTCTTCTTAATTAATCTCTCTGTTTCTGTTAGGTCCTCACCGTTCATGTCCTTTATCGTGCCCATCCTTGCATGAAATGTTCCCTTGCTATCTCCAGTTTTTTTTAAGAGATCCCTAGTCTTTCCCATTCTCTTGTTTTCCTCCATTTCTTTGTATTGTTCATTTAAGAAGGCTTTCTTCTCTCTCCTTGCTATTCTCTGGAACTCTGCATTCAGTTCGCTATATCTTTGCCTTTCTCTCCTACCTTTCACTTCTCTTTGCTTGGTTATTTGTAAAGCCTCCTCAGATAACCACTTTGCCTTCTTGCATTTCTTTTCATTTGGGATGGTTTTGGTCACTGCTTCCTGTACGGTGTTATGAATCTCCATCCATAGTTCTTCAGGCACTCTGTCCAAATCTAATCTCTTGAATCTATTTGTTACGTCCACTGTATAAATTTAAAGGATTTGATTTAGGTCATACCTGAATGGTCTGGTGGTTTTCCCTGCTTTCTTCAATTTAAGCCTGAATTTTGTGATAAGGAGCTGATGATCTGAGTCACAGTCAGCTCCAGGTGTTGTGTTTGCTGGCTGTATAGAGCTGCTCCATTTGTCTGCAGAGAATATAATCAGTCTGATTTCAGTGCTGACCATCTGGTGATGTCCATGTGTAGAGCTGTCTCTCCTGTTGCTATGACCAGTGATTTCTCATGACAAAACTCGGTTAGCCTTTGCCCTGTTTCATTTTGTACTCCAGGGCCAAACTTACTTTCACCTCCTGGAATCTCTTGACTTTCTACTTTTGCATTCTAATCCCCTGTCATGAAAAGGATGTCTTTTTTTGGTGTTAGTTCTAGAAGATAAAGTAGGTCTTCATAGAAGCCATCAACTTCAGCTTCTTCAATATTTGTGGTTGTGGCTTAGACTAGGATTACTGTGATGTTGAATAGTTAGCCTTGGAAGGGAACTGAGATCATTATACCATTTTTGAGATTGTACCCAAGTACTACATTTTAAACTCTTTTGTTGTCTATGAGACCATTTCTGGTAGTTGTGTAGTAGTATGTCACTGTGTTTTATTTTGGATTTTCTTTACAAATTAAAGTGTACATCTTTTCTCCTGCTTGTTATGTATTATTTTTTTAAAAAGAATTTTTGTGCAGTACCTATTTGTCTTTTACCTGGTTTCGTATTAGTTCTCTCTCTTACTGCTTATCTACCTTACTGATTTATAGAGTGCATTGACCTACTTGGCAAATGCGCTAATTTTTTCAATATGAATACTTAAACTACTTTCTTCCCTGTTAGTGCCTTGACTATTCATTTTTAAGAACTTCTTAAATATACTTTATTGAGTGATTTATATATAATATACTCACTTCAGATATACAGTTGGATGAGTTTTGACAAGTGTATATATCTATATTGCTGTTACAATCAAGATATGGAAATTTTCTGTCACCTTGGGGAATTCCCTTTTGTTTCAGTGTGGTCAGTTCCGCTGCACATACACACACTGGTGGGGGTGGTTTAGTTGCTCAGTCGTGCCCAGCCCTTGCGACCCCACCGACTGCAGCCCGCCCGGCTCCTCTGTCCGTGGGGTTCTCCAGGCAAGAAGACTGGAGTGGGTGCCATTCCCTTCTCCAGGGGATCTTCCTGACCCAGGAACTGAAGCCGGGTCTCCTGCCTTTCAGGCAGATTCATACACATACCTAACTGTAGGCAACTGCTCATCTGGTTTCTGTTATTGTAGATAGTTTGGTGTGGTATACAATATCATATACATTACATAATGGGTGCTCTAATGTCTGGATTGTTTGGGTCAGCATAAGATTCTTGATACTAATCCACATTGTTGTTTGTGTGTTACTCTTGTTTTTTATATTGCTAAGAGTACTACTTTGTTTATCCGTTCCTCTGTAGGTGTATATTGGGTAATTTCCAGTGTTTGGCTCTTACGATTAAAAGCATTATGGGCATTTTCATGCAATTCATTTTTGTGCAAATATGTTATCATTCATTTGGAGGAAATACCTAGGAGTATAGTTGCTGTGTGCTATTGCAAGTTTATATTTAGGCTTAGGAGAAGCTGCCAGACTATTTTCTAGACTAGTTGTAGGTTTTACCCTTCATCAGTTTAGTTGGTAGGTATGAGAGTTCCCTTTGTTCCACATCCTTGCCAATATTTATTGTCAGTTCCTATAATTTCAGCCCTTCTGGTGTGTATATAACGATAGAGTGTTGTGGGTTTTTGTTGAATTTCTCTGCTGACTATGCAGTTTTTCACATACTTATTAGTCATTTGTATATCTTTTTTAAATGTCTAGTCAGATCCTTTGTTTATGGTTTTAAATTTCTTTGTCTTTATTGCACTGTAGGAGTTCTTCATATTTCCTGTAAGGAACTCTTTTGTCAGTTAACGTATGGTGAATGTTTTTTCTCGTTGCCTTTTCATTTTCGTTTTTTCTTTATTCATTTACTTTTAATTTCTTTTTTAATTGCAGGAAAATTGCTATACAGCATTGTGTTGGCTTCTGCTGTACAGCATTGCAAGTCAGCTGTAATCACACGTGTCGCCTCCCTGTTTAGCTTCCTCCCCTCCTTACCCACCCCTTTAGGTCATTACAGAGTGCCAGGCTAGGCTCCCAACTTCTCACTTGGTATCCGTTTTACTCACGGGAGTGCATATATGTTGATGTTACTTTCTCCATTCGTCCCACTCTCTCCTTCCCTCACTGGCCTTTTCGTTTTCTGAATGGTGATTTTTACAGGGCAGATTTTATAAGTTTCATTGAAGTCCAATTTGTCCATTTTTTTTATGGTTATGATTTTCTTTTACACTCTCCAGTCTATGAATTTTAGTTTAAGTATTCTCTGCCTACTTGAAGTTCATAAAATTTTCTGTTTTATTTTTCTAGAAGTGCTAAAATTTTAACTTTTACATCTATATTTTTTATTCATTTTGAATTAAACATTTTGTGTGTGGTATGAGGTGAAAACAAGTTTTTTTCTTTTTTTGCTCCTTTGACAGTGGCCAGGTGTTTCAGTACCAATTGTTGAAAAGCACTCTTTTTTCATTTCATAACCTATGCTGTCTTGATTTCTTATTTTACAGTGTGATTCAAAGAGTATAAAATTCTACAGTTTCATCTCTCCTTTGTAAATTGTTTTTTTTTTTCTTTTTTGTTCAGATATATTTTAGACTCAGCTGTCAATTTATCCTTAAGAAAACCTCCTAAAGTGTTAATTAAGATTGGGTTGAATCTATAAAACCAATTTGAAAAGTATATATATTTTTTAAATACTGAGATTTTAAATCTATGAACATTGTATATATCCTCAGTTATTTAGTCTTAGTTTCTCTTAGCAGTGTTTTATGGTTTTCATTGTGTAGACTTGAATATGTTTTTATATCCTGCTAAATATTTCACGTTATTAATGGTATTGTTAATTGTTTTTTTTAATTGTTTTTGATTTATTTATTGCCAGCGGGTAGGTACATAATTAACTTTTAGTATATTGACCTTTCATCTAAGAAACTTGTATTATATGTTCTAGTAGTTTTTTCTTAGAACGCTCAGAATTATAACGTGGAGGAATGCATATACAAATAAAGAATCTGTTAGTCTTTCCTTTTCAAACTGTCTTTTTGCTTACTTGTTTATTTTTTGTCGCATTCTGCTGGTTAAGATCTCTTTTACCATATTGAATAAAAGTCATGAGAGAGGACATAGCACTTTATTTCCAGTTTTAGTTGAATAATTTTTATAGATGTCCTTCCTAAGGTTTAGGAAGTCTCTTGTATTCCTGGTTTGTGGAGTGCTTGTTATTTAATTAATTAATTTATTTTCATGAAAGGGTTTTGAATATTAATTGATTATTTAATTAATTGCTTTTAAAAAATGATTTAGATATATTTTTCTCCCTTTTTTCTGTCTTAAGGTGAATTTTTTGCTGGTTTATATTTAAATATTAAATCAACTTTGCATTCCATAGATATACTCTACTTCATCATGGTATATAGTCTGTTTTATAGATAGCTGAATGGTAATATTTTGTTGAGTTTTTGTGTTTATTTATGCAAATTGTTATTATTTAGCTTTCTGTTCCTTTAATGCAAAATTAGTTGCAGTGTATTCCTTAGCTTCTGTCATCTGAGTTTAAGATTTGTATTATTTCTTCCTTAAATATTTAATATTTTCTAATATATTTAAATGTATAAATTTTACTTTAAATGCTGTTTTATCCAGTTCCCACAGTTTTTTCTAATTTTCTTTGTGATTGCATTTTTGATCATATTTTTTATTTGGAGATGTTGTTTAATTTCCAATTATTTTGGAGTTTTTGAGTTTTTTTCCACCTTTTATATTCAGGTAAAGAATCAAAAGGACGTCTAGATTTCCATATGTTTTCCTCTGCATGAGTTCCTCTTCTCTAGTAGTTTGTCTTTTAAATTTTCCTCTTACCTTCTCAGTAGACATCTTTAAACTTGTTTCACATATAAAAGCTATAGGAGAAGTGCATTTTCCAGCCCTTGAAAATGTCTTGACGCTATTTGGGTAGTAGTGTATAATCTAGTATATCTGGCAAATAGAGTGTGGATAGATAGTAATGTAAAAGATAATATTCCACTTTATAGATGGCTACACATACACAGATCTAGGCAGTAAAATTTGGTTCTAATTTTTCAATATCTTAAACAATTATGTAGTTTTTGAGGATGGGATCTATACTTATATCTATGTTATTCCAAAGCAAGTTTTTCTAAAAATAATTCCGGGACTTCTCATAAAAGGACAGAAGATTATTTCAAGAGCTGAGTTGTGAGCAAATAAAGATCTACATTAGGGCTGTGATGAGTGGTTAGAGGTTTTGCTGGGAATGATGGGATGTGATGTGAGGGAAATTGAAAAGTCACAGATGACAGAAATAGAAAACCTTTCCCTTTTCAGTGTAATAGCATGTTTGGGATAAAGATGGTGGGTTGTATGTTTTAAATTTTAGGTACTTATTGAATGATTGGAGACTGTCCTACAGATAGAAATGTGGGATCTGAGTTTAGGAAACAGCTGAGTCAGACATGAAAAACTTGACGCTACATCTAAATTGATAATAGCAGATGATGATGGGAGTAGATGATATTGCCAAGGGATGTATGACAAAGCCTTGAGAAAATGCAAGCATCCTGGGAGATAATGAAGAGAAAGTCTGACCACCAGAAAGGTCATCAGAGTGATGGCAGGAGCATAATAGAGAAATCTGCTTGATTTTAAGTTCATTCCTCTCTGAGCTTTCATACAAAGGACAGATAGTAAACTTAGAGACATATATCTGAAAGGAAAGGCTAAATGTGATATTGTCTTTACTTCTTTAAGATCCAGAATAGTTATTTGAATTATAATTGATCAGTCTAAATTGCTCCTCTCTTCAGTTAAGTGAATTTTTTAAGAACTAGATTTATCTTATGTTTTATTAATTCTATATTAATAAATCTTAGATTTCTTTAACAATAATCAAATTCAAATCAAATATATTTGAATTAGTTGCCAGGATGCTTTTTTCTGTTTTTTTAATTTTAAGATTCAGGTTGGGCAGGAGGGTCATTGTTGTGATGCTATATTACTTAGTTCATGTGTTGCTTAAAGTAGGAAAACAGAGAAGTTGATGTGAAGTAAAATTGAATGAACGTCCTAGACCTGGTGGGCTTCCCAAGTGGCGCTCATGGCAAAGAACCCTTCTGCCAATGCAGGAGACACAAGAGACTTGGGTTCAACCCCTGGGCTGGGAAGATCCCCTGGAAAAGGAAATGGCAACCCACTCCAGTATTCTTGCGTGGAGAATCCCATGGACAGAGGAGCCTGGTGACCTACAGTCCATAGGGTCCAGAGTCTAATGCAACTGAAGCAATTTAGCAGGCACACACTAGACCTGGCCCTTGAATTTGTTGATAGATGGTACATTTTGGTAAGGTCTTTTGGGATACCTCCACTTAACCCTTAAACACAAGCATACACACACACACACACACACACACACACACACACACACACACACACACACACACACACACACACACACACACACACACACACACACACACACACACACACACACACACACACACTTTCCTTCAATAAGTAACATGTGTTTGATCTTCAGGCAAATATTCCTCATCTGTATTTGACTTTGAATGATATGTCATATGTTGACTATGTTATTGGTTTTTTAATAAGAATAAAATTGCATTTTAAAGATGCTTTTAAGAATAGATGCGAGTTCATTATATCTTTACAGAACATTCTTGTTTGGTTTCCTTTTATCATGTTTTAAGGTTAGATGTGACTCTAATGTTCCACAGTGAGACAGAGATTGATAATCAGGAGAGAATAGCCCTTTAATGTGATTTATATCTATAGATTTTATGTCAGATATGAAAAGTTGCTGTTTATATTATAAAGGAGGATCCATTAAAGAGCACTTTAAACCATTTTGCTATTTAACTTACTACCTTGGACTCTTCTTTTTAGAATTATGCCTTTTTATGCAAACTTCAGTTGCTTACCAAATGTTTTGAAGAATATGATTTGATAAAGTTAAACTAGTCTAATATTAGTAAAGTACATACTGGTAGCCTATTTAATAATGTCTTTTTTGGTAATTTTGGTACCTTTAATATGAAGGTATCTGGTGTTTCAGGGGAGTATTCAGACCAATTATTTTTCAATTTCCATCAGTAATCTTAATTCCCTCTTATCATCAGGTGAGGTTAGATAAAGGCACACTCTGCATCCATTAGGGGATGTTTAAGCTATACACGTTCTCGCAGTGTCTGCTGTTTTGTCCTGTGGTTTCAGCGTGTGGTTGACTTTGATGTGAAGTAACCTACAGAGTGCTGCCTAGTTCTGGGATGAATCTCTGAAAATGTCACATAGTAGTTAACCTTTGTGTTAACAATGGAATAATTCCCTAGTTATCTTCACTTAAACTACTCCCTTCAAATGTTTCTTAATCATATTTTCTTTTCTTTACTCAAATCATGATTTTAACAAACTGAACTATCTTGGAGTTTGTTTGGCTCAAGCTTTTATTTTTTAACGTGGTGTCTGGCATTTGCCTGTGTGTGCATGTTCGGTCGCTCCAGTCATGTCCGACTCTTTGCGACTCTATGGACTGTAGCCCTCCAGGCTTCTCTGTCCATGGGATTGCCTGGGCAAAAATACTGGAGTGGGTTGCCGTTCACTTTTCCAGGAGATTTTCCTGACCCAGGGATTGAACCCGTGTCTCCTGCATTGCAGGTGGACTCTTTATCTTTGAGCCACTGGGGAAGCCTGGCATTTGCTTGTAGTATTTTATAAATGAGTCTCGTTTCTAACATCATTTATTTTTTCCATATCAGTGCTTAGGTAAAAGAAGTACTTTCCTTTTAACAATATACAGAAACTAACTTCCCAGAAATTGGCCAAAATCTTTTAAGTGTACAATCCTTAGAGGTAATATAATCGTCTCATTTTGGCAGATGGGAGGACAGTTAGACCTAGCAAGGTAAAGTTGCTTAAGACTAATAAAGACTGTCAAAGATGATGCTTTAGTCTGGTTTTTGATTTGTTTTCCAGTTGTACGTTTGTTCATATGTATAATAACATATTCATATATATTATATTATTTATATTAAAGGGATTTTGCATCTGCAAATTTTGGTATCCATGGGGGTCCTGGAACCTTGCCCCCTTCCCCCCCACACCCCCACCCCCACCACAGATAGCAAGAGATGACTGTACTTTTATTCCCAATTCCCTTCTCACAGTCTAGAATGGGGATTCTCCAGGGCAAAGGCTATCAAGCTGATTCAGCCTTTGATCTCAGTAGCCTAGTGTTCTGTACAAACCAAGAGATATTTGATTCTTTATGCATTTACATAAACACCATATCTTTTGGGTTGCTTGTGGTATTAGGAACAGAAAACCCAGTTCATACTGGACTTCAGTGAATGAACAGGAGCTTATAGGTTCTTGTAAAAAGTCTTAAAGGAAAAAAAGGGTCTCACAGAAAGTTTAATTTAAAGGTAGGCTGATCTTTGGTTGATCCACAAGTTTACGATTCCATTCAGAGTAGGCTAGTTATGTAATCCTCATACCTCCGCTCCCTGTGGGTATTGTCTTCATCCTCAGGCTTGCTTCTCTTCTGGTGCAGAAAGAGCCCTCAGTACTGCTGGAACCATGCACTTCCTCTCTTACACTCTAAGAGAAAGGAAGGAACTATCCAACTGGACTGACCTTTTAAGTAACAAGTTTACATTCATCATTTTTTTTTTAATTTTAAGCAATTAATTAGGTAGCATAGCATCTTAAACATAATACCACAAATGTCTGCATTCCAAAAGCAAAGAAATAAGCATCATGGAAACTAGTGATTGTGTTGTATCTGATTATTGCTAAAGAATTCTGAATTTGTTTTGGCAAAATTGATGTCTAAGAAAGTACTGTTCAAACTTTAATTTAGAAATCACCTTGAGATCTCATTAAAATCCAGGTTTTGATTTAGTTGGTGTGGAGTGGGACCTATAATTCTGCACTTTTAATAAGTTCCTAGGTTATTCTAGTGCTGGTGGTCCATTTTGCGTTGCCAGGGTTTGAAAGACCACACTGTTGCTGGCGTTTTCTAAAGGTTTTGAGAACTAGCTCGGTTTACTAGTGCAAACTGCCAGCGTCTCTTTTCTGGACCTGTGCAGTAGCCTGATAACCGATCTCCCTCCTTAAGCCTCTTGTTCCTCTGTAATTGTCTCTAAATGGAGCTGTGTTGATCATTTTAATATGTAAATCAATCACATCATTCCCCTGATTAACCTGTGGGTAACCCATTGCGAATCTAAACTCCTTACCATAACTACACAGTACTAAATGATGCAACCCCTGCCTGCCTCCCTCTCCAGTCTCTCTTCATACCGTTCTTCTCTTTGTTCACTTTGCTTTAGTTCTTTGCAACCTCCCTTCATGCTACTTGTAGTGTGGACCCCACATCTGCACATCACTGGCTTCTTCTCTTTATTCAGGTCTCTGCTTAGATATTAACCACTTCTGAGTGTACCTTCTGAATGACAGAGAAATAAATTCTTGGGGGATTGTTGTACTGAGGCAGTAGATCACCAACTCTGTCAGTTCAGCTCATGAGCAGTGTAAAAGTCACTTTAAATTTTTGTTTGGTTCTGTGCATATTAGAGATTATTTCATCATGCAATTAAAGGGGTTTTCCCCCATATTTTTATATTAATAGATGTTTCTTTTTCCTATCCAAGTCTCTGTGTGCCCAGTATTCAGCAGACAAACGAGAAGATGAGAAGATGTGTGATCATTTGATAAGAGCAGCTAAATATCGAGACCATGTCACAGCAACTCAACTAATCCAGAAAATTATCAACATTCTCACAGACAAGCATGGAGCCTGGGGGAATTCTGCAGTGAGGTAAAGAGATACCTTTAGGGTTTGGCCACTGATTTTCTGTGGAAGGCCTAGGTTAAGATAAATGGCTTTGATCAAATGGATATGATCAAGACCAGATGAAGAACGGAGTAATTTAATTTTGTAATTTATCTTCTACTATGAATTTAAAGCAAAGGGGAAGGAGAAAATCAGTATGGGTATAGTTGTGGATTTTTATGGATATTTCAGTTTCCTTTAACTACTCTTAAAAGAATAGTTGCTCATGTATTTATTCATTTTGAAGTGAACTGTTAAGGGAAGTAGTTGGTTTAAACTATTTTACTTGCAGCACTTACATCTGAATTTATACAGGTATGCTATTTTATTTGAAGAAACGATTCCCTATTTACGCTTTTTAGTTTTTAGCATATAAATTTGAAAACATAATAATGTATGTTGTCTTACTGAGTTTTGTTGCAGATTACTGGGCTATGATGAAACAATACCATCTTTAAAATTTTATTTACTATATCTACCTCCTTTTCAGATTACTAAACTGAACAAGCAGTTTTTAGTTCTAATTTTAGAAACAAAATATTTAAATTACTTTCTCAGACTAAGGAACTTAGATATGTCATAAAATTTAATCTTTTTGGAATACTTTAGTCTACAAATTTTAGGAACATGTTTTGACTCATTAAAGTAATGTTAACGAAAAAGTTCATTTCGCACTAGAAAAACATTTTTTTAGTTTCTCATTTCTGCATAAGTTTCTCTGGAAGACAACAACAACAAAGGAAAATAGTAAATTGCTTCTGTATTATTTATAGGTGTAATTGGTTTCTGCTTGTGTTTCAAGCAGTTTATGTGTTTAGCAAAGTCTAGTTTTAGAGATTTTCCAGTAAATAGAAAATGATTTTAGTTTTTTTTAAGCCGAACTTTATAAACTAGTTGAGTTAAAACCTGTTCTGGGATGTTTTTGAGTACAAGTATTTGCTAATATAGAGAAGATCTATCTCATCATGCTTATCTTGAAAAATACTTAAAATGAATCTCGTTTCTTGGCATATCATTTTTGTTGTTCAGAAGGCAAACAGGTCAAGACAAAAGGACTGAGTAAAGGCAGAAACCGTGTTTGTTTGTTTGTTTTAATCGTATTCCAGCTGATCTCAGCTGCAAGAGTGGTCATGGGAATGACATGAATTACTGGGTCAGAGCTCTCTAGTGCCTTATCTTGCAACATATAAAAGTCTGTAGGTGTATATTTGGAGGGGGACTGAGGAAGAAGAGTTCTGCTGAGGGTTTTAGAGTTTCAATATACTTTAATATAACAGATGTGTTATAGTCATTTCGACACCAGGTTGTATATATTAGGGTTAGGTATATATTAGGCGATTACTTTGATGTATAGTGGTTGACACATATTGGGAACTCAATATGTGTTTGTTTGCTTTTTTAAGGCTTAATTTTTTTTTTTAACCTAAAGAAAGTTTTTGAATTTTAAAATGAAAATGTTTAGGCAACTTAACACCAAATGGGTCTTTTTTATGACATCAGAATTCTTTCTAGTGATAACTATATCTTTGTATAGCATAGTACACCTGTGCTATCAACATGAAAGCATTTTTTTCTGAAGTGGTTTTTGTGTAATAAAATATCTTGGAGAACTAAATGGACTATTAAGTGTATTTGTCTAGAAATAATTAGTGTTTCTGTAATAGAGTTATTCAAAGGCTTCAAGTCTGTTATTCTATAGAGCCAGAAAAAATGGAAGTAATTTCTGAAATTTTAATATTTCCCCAAATTGACAGAACATTTTTTACTTTTTTGCTCCCAAATGAAAACAGCTGTCAAACTGTTTGCTTTTAAATGCATACATTTTAAATTAAGAGCAACAACAAAGGATGCATCATTGAAAGGAAAATTAATATTAGTATTGATATTTTTCTGTATAAATCTCACAACTTACTTAGATTTTATTAAAAACAGTGCTGTAGCAAAAGCACATTGTGCCTCCATGCTGATATTTTTGTCATTATATTTAGTTCAGTGTCACATTCAAGTGTTACTTATTTAGAACACCTGGTTACTCCATCATGCCTTTAATATAATTATCTTAAGATAGTCCTTCTCAGTATTAATAGCACTTAGAGTGCATTTGTAGACCTTGGTGTCCTTTTTTAGGTAGCTGTGTAAGAAAACAGGTGATAAAGCGTAGGCTGGCTTACCATTCTTTGACAGTGGGTAACTATTCTGATTTCCCTTGTATGAGGCTTGCATAATCAGCTTGTAAATTATGGACATGGTTGTAATAAATGAGACTAACAGAGTGTACTTTGTTCTTTACTTAGCATAATTCCAGAAAACGTAAATGGCTTTAGAGAGAAATCAGAGTCATACTGTAGCTATAATGCATTTAACTCTCCTAAGCCTGTTAAAAGAAATATGCACAATGAGCAAAATTCTAGTAAAGAGGATTAAATTATTTTAAGTATAATTTCTTTGTGTTTTATCTTAAGAATTAT